>NC_090443.1:117074265-117675850 GCF_031143425.1 Pleurodeles waltl | reverse complement strand
CTAGAGGCGAATGTCGCTGTTGCCAACAGGATGGGGAGCCATTGATTGCCATTTCAGTGCTGTCAAGTCAGCCGAGAAGACCGGGGCAATCACTATGACACAGCTGGATGGGGAAAAGTAGGACCCCAAAAAACTGCCAGTTTTCTAGACTATAGAGTGCACCAAAATACAGAGTTGCTCATTTATGTTTTTCTCTCGTCAAGAAAACACAAGCGTGTTCAAACGGTCTTGTTGTTTAAAGGGAAGCGGTGCCCTTACCCATCCAGATATGATATTCTTCAAACTCCGGCATGCTTCTCACCCACATTGAGATGCTTCCAGTAGTACAGGGGAGCTCCTCGACAAAGTGGCATCTTGTGGAAGGAAATAACTTGGATAGGCAGTGTATTTTAAGGACACTCTAAATACTTTAGAAGGGAATGTGATAGGCTCCTTTGTGAATGCAAAAACATTCTGCCCACACATTGTGGTAAAAGTATTCCTCTTCTGCTTCAATATCTTATCGTGTGAAAAGTACAGTGAGGCAATTTTATTTGCATTGATCTCCACAACCCCGTATCAATGGACAGTATTCCAATTGGCTCCTTCTACTGGAACCGTTTCTACAACTATCCAAGTGACATAATACCAAGAACTCTCATACTGCTAGTGAGCCTCCTCTATCAAGTGGGTCAGGGGGTGAAGCCTGCCACATTTGGGTGAGTGAGGACCCAGCATCCCTTTAAGTTTAATACCTTTTCCCCCCAGATTTTACAGAAGCTAGGTAGAGCCAACATTTGAATAGGAAGCATTTCAAACAATTTAAAGTTATCCTTTCCACTCTAATAATTTCCACCCTCTCTCCATTTCAAGACATAGTAGCTCGACTATGGTGTCATCTACGTTTAACACTCTCTTTCAGTCTTTGATACAGAATCTGGTCACTGTTTTCTGATGGTCACTGTAGGAAGTTGGCTCTGTATATACTATTTCAAAGTGAGAAATAGTGTGCACAGAGTCCAAGGGTTCCCCTTAGAGGTAAGATAGTGGCAAAAGTAGATAATTCTAATGCTCTATTTTGTGGTAGTTTGGTCGAGCAGTAGGCTTATCAGAGGGTAGAGTTAAGCATTTGTTGTAAACACACAGGCAATAAATGAGGAATACACACTCAAAGACTTACTCCTGGCCAATAGGTTTCTATATTTAAAAATACCTTTTCTTAGTTTAGTTTAAGAACCACAGGTTCAAGATTTACATCAAACACTTTAAATGTAAGGTACTTCACTTAGATACTTTAGGAACTTTGAATGGAAACAATATCATGTACAGTCTTTGTAAAAATGGCAATAAGCTATTTTCAAAGTGGACGCAAAAATCAACAGTTCCTGGGGGAGGTAAGTAAAGGTTAGATTAGGAGATAAGTAAAACACTTACAAGTCTCAGTTTTGGGGCATAGGCAGCCCACCGTTGGGGGTTCAAGGCAACCCCAAAGTTACCACACCAGCAGCTCAGGGCCGGTCAGGTGCAGAGGTCAAAGAGGTGCCCAAAACACATAGGTGCCTATGGATAACAGGGGTGCTCCGGTTCCAGTCTGCCAGTAGGTAAGTACCTGCGTCCTCGGGGGGCAGACCAGGGGGGTTTTGTAGAGCACTGGGGGGGGGAAACAAGTAGGCACACAAAACACACCCTCAGCGGCACAGGGACGGCCGGGTGCAGTGTGCAAAGCAGGCGTCGGGTTTTGTATAGGTTTCAATGGAGGGACCCAGGGGTCACGCTAGCGGTGCAGGCTGCCACCACCTGGGCAAGGCAGAGGGTCGCCTGGGGGTCACTCCTGCGTCGAAGTCGGTTCCTTCAGATCCAGGGGGCTGCAGGTGCAGTGCTGGTTCCAGGCGTCGGGTCCCTTGTTACAAGCAGTGCCGGTCAGGGGGAGCCTCTGGATTCTCTCTGCAGGCGTCGCTGTGGGAGCTTAGGGGGGTCGTCTCTGGTTACTCACGGGCTCGCAGTCGCTGGGGAGTCCTCCCTGAGGTGTTGGTTTTCTACAGGTTGAGCTGGGGGCATCTGGTGCAGAGTGTAGGGTCTCACGCTTCCGGCGGGAAACGTGAAGTGCTTGGAAGTTGCTTCTTTGTTGCAAAGAAGTAGCTGGTTTTGAACAGGGCCGCTGTTCACTGGAGTTTCTTGGTCCTGTGGTCCAGGGCAGTCCTCTGAGGCTTCAGAGGTCGCTGGTCCCTGTCGGATGCATCTCTGGAGCAGGTTTTCGAAGTTGGAAACAGGCCGGTAGGGCTGTGGCCAAATCAGCTGTCGTCTTCCTCCTTCTCTGCAGGCTTGTAGGGCAGCAGTCCTTCTTCTTTCTTCAGGTTGCAGGAATCTGATTTCCTGGGTTCTGAGGAGCCCCTAAATACTGAATTTAGGGGTGTGTTTAGGTCTGGGAGGGCAGTAGCCAGTGGCTACTGTCCTTGAGGGTGGCTACACCTTCTTTGTGCCTCCTCCCTGTGGGGAGGGGGGGCACATCCCAAATCTTATTGGGGGAATCCTCCAAACTCAAGATAGAGGATTTCTCAAGGCAGGGGTCACCTCAGCTCAGGACACCTTAGGGGCTGTCCTGACTGGTGGGTGACTCCTCCTTGTTTTTCTCATTATCTCCTCCAGCCTTGCCGCCAAAAGTGGGGGCAGTGGCTGGAGGTGCGGGCATCTCCACTAGCTGGGATGCCCTGGGGCGCTGTAACAAAAGGGGTGAGCCTTTGAGGCTCACCGCCAGGTGTTACAGTTCCTGCAGGGGGAGGTGAGAAGCACCTCCACCCAGTACAGGCTTTGTTCCTGGCCACAGTGTGACAAAGGCACTCTCCCCGTGTGGCCAGCAACATGTCTGGTGTGTGGTAGGCTGGCAGAAACTGGTCAGCCTACACTAGAAGTTGGGTAGGTATTCAGGTGGCATCTCTAAGATTCCCTCTGGATGTATGTTACAATAAATTGCACACTGGCATCAGTGTGCATTTATTGTGCTGAGAAGTTTGATACCAAACTTCCCAGTTTTCAGTGTAGCCATTATGGAACTGTGGTGTTTGTGTTTGACAAACTCCCAGACCATATACTCTTATGGCTACCCTGCACTTACAATGTCTAAGGTTTTGCTTAGACACTGTAGGGGCATAGTGCTCATGCACTTATGTCCTCACCGGTGGTATAGTGTACCCTGCCTTAGGGCTGTAAGGCCTGCTAGAGGGGTGACTTACCTATGCCACAAGAAGTGTGATTTTGGCATGGCGCTCTGAGGGGAGTGGCATGTCGACTTGGTCATTTTCTCCCCACCACCACACCCAAGCTGTGAGGCAGTGTGCATGTGCTGAGTGAGGGGTCCCTAGGGTGGCATAAGACACGCTGCAGCCCTTAGAGACCTTCTCTGGCATCTGGGCCCTTGGTACCAGGGGAACCAGTTATGAGAGACTTACCTGAGTGCCAGGGTTGTGCCAATTGTGGAGACAAATGTACAGTTTAGGGAAAGAACACTGGTGCTGGGGCCTGGTTAGCAGGGTCCCAGCACACTTTCAAATCATAACTTAGCGTCAGCAAAGGCAAAAAGTTAGGGGGTAACCATGCCAAGGAGGCATTTCCTTACAGTCACTCAGTTCACAAGTATCAAATCCATCAAGTAGTCTTTTGGCACAACAGAGTTCTCTGCAACCATGAGACGGACATTGATGCCGGAACAACTTTCAGAGTGGGGATGCTGCCATTAAAGTTATATATGTTGTAACTACGCATCACACCAAACAAATAATTGGAGCAAATATGCAACACCCATTCAGCAGGATAGTGGTAAGGTTGTGGTATGTACGCGGTGGTGCATTTTGGAGTTCTGGTGTGGTAGCAAACTGTCATATAAAGACAGTAACTTTTCTGTTGCAATGGCCACTAAATTTGCAGACATTCAGTTTTCCTGATAAAACTATATAGCACACAATAATAATATGAATATATTGGTGTTCAGTGAATATCATTTACACATTATCAAGTAAAGTGTCTTGACATGTTTTTGATGCTCTTAAAAACTTTGTTTCCATCACACTTCTGAATTAAAGAAAAAGTGCTTCACTTGTGCTTGCCTAACGGCTGGTATATTTTGAAATAGGTATTATTATATTGTTGTTCTACAAACAACATCCTACAGCCTTTCCTTTCACACTCTATGTACCCCAGCAAGCTTGTTACCCAGATCACTTTCACAAAATTCTCTCAGTTTGACGTTAGAAAAAGAAAACACCAATTTCGTTATTTAAAAAGATGAGCTGCAATTTGTTAGAAGATACAGACTGACATTTGACCTTTCTTTTTGAACACACAGCAAATGTGACAACATAAACACAAAATGTAAACATATTTTCTTTGCTCAATCACCTTCTGAACTCCAGCATGGTTATTTTGTGAGGTGCTGCACCCCCGTACCGCTACTTCCAGCACCTATGGAGATGGATATTTGATCCATATGCATCACTGCTTCTGGAAATCTTTGACTAACAAATATTCCCTTTCCCACAATCCACCATTGTGTTTGCCACTATCCTCCCTTAGTTGGTAGTGTCCCTGTTCCACCAATTTAGTGAGGATTTATTGTTTTGCTGCCAAGGGCTTGCAAAATTATCTTCCCCTACCTATTGTATCAAAAATATCCTGCTTTCAAAGGATGGCCCAACGATACTACATCAGGGGATGCTTTTAATACCAAGTTCCTAGTCTCTTTTAAGAATTGTAGCGCTCTGTACCAAACAAGCACAATACTTGGACAGGGCCACTGGATGCAAGTGTGTACACCCTCCTGGCCACACTGTCTCCAGCATGCTTTGTTTTAAGATTTACCCATTAAGAGTAGCTTAGTTGAGGTGTAGGACTATCTGTACAATAAATTATAGAAGTAGTTTCTCCCCATTTATACAAGAGGGGAAAATTGTTAGTCCTTTTACATATATCCTGCCACTGGTCATGAACCAGTTGTATTCCAATTTCTTTTTCCCAGGCAAGCTGAAAATGAAGTTCTACACATTGTTTCTTATATTAAGAATATTATATAGTTTGTCCAAGGTGTTTGCACCTCCCTCTGGGCTCGAGAATCATTCCTCAGAGGCTGTACGTTTTCTAGTTGCCCCATTTGTTTTTTTACTCAAAGTCTCTTTATTGAAATTTTCAATACAACAAGCAATGTAGTAGCAGGAGACTACGAGCATATGGGGTTCTGGTATTGAATTGAGACCGCATTCACACCCAATGGTCATATACATTATAGTCATTGTTAGGGAGCATAAGATAGACTCTGTACCAGCATCCTTACAAAGGGTCAAACTGCAGTGCCAGTAGGAAAAAGAGAAGGAGGGGGGGAACAGCGTATAAACAAACCATCAAAGTACATAGCAGAAACCAGATAATCGTAGTTCAGGACTGGATTATTGGCATACATTAGTGCTTTGTGTCCATTATGCAGTATTATACAATCTTGATGTCTCATAGATCAGGTGGGTTTCATGCTCATTAGGTACACCAACCATGTCTGTGGGGTATGAAGTGAATAACTGCAATGCTCGGAGTCTCAGTGGATTAAAGCAGGTACATTTTATGCGTTTGAGCTATTGTATCAAAGTGTGCCATGTAGCTTGCAACTTTGCTTCACTTCTATTCAAGTTGTGAGAAAGTTGTTCTGTTGCCTTCACATGCCACAGGTGGACAAACCACTGTGCCAGGGTGGGAGGAATTGATTGTTTCCAGGCCAAGGCCACAAGCTGTCTGGCGGCCTGTAGTATATAGCTGATAAGCATCCATTCAGCCCGAGTCATCACTTTAAGGGATGGTGACCTTATGTCAGGAATAAGGCTGTGCGCGGTCCAGGACCCGCCCGAAACTCCACTTGGCGGATTTGCGGCGCTTCATTCACACCACTTGTCATCCCGTCTTGCTCCAAAAGTGGCCATCAGCGTCATCTGCCCTGTGGTAAAGCTTATGTAGCTGCAGGGTCAGGACATTGGTGGACAAGATGCACTTATCAGTGCTGTTCTATGAAGGGACTACAAATCCCATGTTTTTAGAGGCAGCAGCCATCTTGGGGTGTGGAAAGCCTATACCCAAGCACGTTGCTCACAATTTTGAAGACTTCGATGCAGTCAGACCTCGTGGGGGTTCCTCGGAAGAAGGTCAGATTTCCTGCATGGCAGAT
The DNA here is from genome assembly GCF_031143425.1 of Pleurodeles waltl. Taxonomy (NCBI): domain Eukaryota; kingdom Metazoa; phylum Chordata; class Amphibia; order Caudata; family Salamandridae; genus Pleurodeles; species Pleurodeles waltl. The sequence goes on along the minus strand of NC_090443.1, from coordinate 117,669,675 downwards.
TGACGGCAAATCGGAGTATCCTTGTTTCCATGGTGAATTCAGATACGAGTAGGTCATACTCGTAGCGGTAAGGTCTTGATGAGCCCAATCTTGAAGGGAGTTGTTACTTCCAAAAGGTAAAGCGCCCCTTAGCACAACGAGCAAAGCGGTTTCAGGATACACATGTAAAGTGCTTTTGGCACAGAAATCAAAGTGCTTCAGTCCACATGAGTAAAGCGCCCTTGGCACAGCAATCAAAGTGCTTCAGCCCACAAGAGTAAAGTGCCCTTGGCAGGACAATCAACGCGCTTCAGTCCACATGAGGAAAGCGCCCTTGGCACGGCAATCAAAGCACTTCAGTCTGCATGAGTAAAGCGCCCTTGGCACGGCAATCAAAGCACTTCAGTCCGCATGAGTAAAGCGCCCTTGGCACAGCAATCAAAGCGCTTCAGTCCACATGAGTAAAGCGCCCTTGGCACGGCGATCAAAGCGCTTCAGTCCACATGAGGGAAGCGCCCTTGGCACAGCAATCAAAGCGCTTCAGTCCACATGCGTAAAACTCCCCTTGGCACAAAAATCAAAGTGATTCAGGCCACATGAGTAAAGCGCCCCTTAGCATAATGAGCGTAGCGCTTCAGATAAGACAAGTGAAAGCGCTTTCTGGCATAAGGAACAAAGCGCTTCATGTATAATAATCAAAGCGCTTCATGAACAATAAACAAGGCGCTTTTGCCCAACGAATAAGGTGCTTCAAGTTCAATGAGTAAAACTTTCAGGGCTATAGTTGTAAATGTGAAAGCATTTTTGGAAATAAGCAAATTATAGTTCAATTGTTTTTTGGAAAGCATAATATGTGAAAAGCTTATTTAAGTCTTTGAGAATTTCTCGGTTGTGATCAAACGTTTATGTTATGAATGCATAGTTGTTACAGGATTGATATTCAGAGTATGACCATAGTCCAAAGTTCTTGCCATCTCTTGGTTCAGAGGTTGTAGTTTGTTCTTGTTCCATGATTCAAAGAAGGGGCTTCGCCCTCGCTTCAAAAGGGGTCTCAATCTGATATCACGGAGACGCCTTTAGTCAAGCGTCTATTGATGAGTTATACTGCTATGAATGAGTATATGTATATTTGTTCCAACCTTTTCTTTTCAGATCTCTCTCCCTGCAGTTCCCTACCCTAATTCCCCTCCCTCCGCCTGGCTGCATCATAACTCTTGGCTATGATAGCTTTCTGAGTTGGTGACGCTGGGAGGTGGGCCTTTTGTTCAGCAACGTGCAGATCCCAAAGAAAGGTAACTGTGACAGAATAGTGAGCCCACGAGTTTATACTTTCCTCTTGGTCTGTATGTGAGCTGCGCAAAATGGCCACCTTAGATACCCTTATGCAAGTAGTCACTCAGATGCAAAGGGATTTGACAGACTCAAAAAATGTTACAGCTGATTTAGTTACTAAAGTAACTCAGTTACAGAGTAAGGTGGATGGTTCTGAATCTGGGTCTCGTCCTACGCTTTCCGCACCTACTAACATAACTGTGAATGTGCTGACACAGATTCCTCTAGCTGCACCAGAGAGGTTTTCTGGGGACCCCAATAAGGTTCAAGTTTTTCTCACACAGGTGGTACTACATTTTACGTGTCGTCCCATTGTCTTTCCGGACGCACACTCTAGAATTGCATTCCTTATATCATATTTGCATCGTTTTGTAGAAGAATTTGTAAAGGTATTTGACAGACGCGCAATAACTATGCCTGCAGACAAAGAGCTACTAGAATTACGCCAAGGAAACAAAGACTTCATAACGTATTTGTCACACTTCAACCGGTTAGTAGTGGAAACCGCTTGACCAGAGGAAAAAAGGTCAGCAGTATTTTATCAAGGGCTAAAAGACGAACTGAAAGATGTATTGGCCCAAGTTGAACCACAACCGGAAACTTGCGCTGACTTAATTAATCTAACCCTGTGGATAGATCATAGACTCTCTGAAAGAAAAGGAGTAAGGAAAAAATGGGAAAAAAACAACTGGTGAATCGAAAGGTCCAGACACCTTCAATTGTCCTCAGATCCTATGATAGAACCGATGGATATCGGAACTGTTCGCCCATCATCGACCAAAGAGGAGAAAGACATGAGACGGAGAAATGGTCAGTGTCTGTATTGTGGAAAAAAGGGTCATTTCGTAAAAAAAAGAATGTCAAAAGAAACCCAAAGGTAAAATTGATCCAACATTTGTGACAAAGAAAAAGATAGCGGTTGCTTTGGAAAATTCACAGGAAAACTAAAGTGCCCAAGAAAAAACTAAGGGGCCCTCTTGGGCAAATTAACAATCCCTTCAGTGTGTTCTTGCACAAATCGTTGTGTCAAACATTTTAGTAGAAATGACTGTGCAGGCAAAAAGACATTAAGACCCTGGCGGTCGGTGTAAAAGGTGCGGTAATACCGCAAACAGGCCGACGGACAAAAAAAGGGAATTATGAGCCTGGCGGAAACCGCCAACAAAGACAGCCACTTTAACACACCGCCCGCCACGGCGGTACAGACAAGCAGCGCAGCGGTCACCGCCAACAGACAGGGACAAAGTCATTACGACCCTGGCGGTCGGTGTAAAAGGTGCGGTAATACCGCAAACAGGCCGACGGACAAAAAAATGGAATTATGAGCCTGGCGGAAACCGCCAACAAAGACAGCCACTTTAACACACCGCCCGCCACGGCGGTACAGACAAGCAGCGTGGCGGTCACCGCCAACAGACAGGCGGGAGACAATGTACCGCCAACACTATTACAACCCGCCAATCCGCCACCTTTTCCGGGGCGGATTCACTGTGGATAAAAACACGGCGGAAACAGCTTTTGCTATGGGAAAACGCTCACCTGAACATATCTCACGAGGAACGACGACTCCATGGACCCCGAACTCCAAATACTACCTGCCCTTGTCTTTCTGCTCCTTTACGACCAACAGCGAAGTAGGCGCAGAAGATACCGGTGAGTACTGCATCTACAACACGGGGAGGGGGGAGACAAATGTTAGGGGGACACCCACCAAACACCCCCACCCCCACCCTCGCATAGTACAACATACACACCAATGCAGTCAAAAAAATCACATTAACAACCCACAATCCCCCCGGAAGAATGAAAACACAAAGCGAATTTCGGTCAAACATTGTAATGTGCCAATATACATGTCATAGAAAAATATACAGATATATATGTCTAAATCACTCAATACAATACAAGAAGTAGTGCAGATATGTACACAACAATGTTCGTGCACCAACAGTCCACAAATGCATGGGCGAGGCCCACAAACGATACCTGACCAAAATCGGAGAGAACACTGCCGGGGCATCAGATAGAAATAAAACATGCACCTCAGGGGGAAGGGAAGGGGGGGCACCTCAGCCAGATGAATGCGAAGCCAGATCCACGACGGGGCTCCATGCCCATTGATGTATCCTGGGGAGTGCAAAGCCACAGTCTCTCAAGTCTCTACAGTGGGTGGTTTGCCCACTGTGCCATCCTGGGGAGTGCAAAGCCACAGTCTCTCAAGTCTCTACAGTGGGTGGTTTGCCCACTGTGCCATCCTGGGGAGTGCAAAGCCACAGTCTCTCAAGTCTCTACAGTGGGTGGGTTGCCCACTGTGCCATCCTGGGGAGTGCAAAGCCGCAGTCTCTCAAGTAGATGCAGGTCTCCACTTGTTCTGGAGGGGGACTGGTGCCCAGACTGGATGCGTCTCCCCGTGAAAGTTCCTGTCCTGTAACTGTCCCAGCTGCACATGGGATAAGGATGCCTGATGTGGCGGTCCATTCATTCCTACACGGTCTTTGCCCTGTTCAGCAGTGCTTTGCCATTGGGGTTCAGGACTGTTCAGCAGTGCTTTGCCATGGCGGTCTTTGCCCTGTTCAGCAGTGCTTTGCCATTGAGGTTCAGGACTGTTCAGCGGTGCTTTGCCATGGCGGTCTTTGCCCTGTTCAGCGGTGCTTTGCCATTGAGGTTCAGGACTGTTCAGCGGTGCTTTGCCATGGCGGTCTTTGCCCTGTTCAGCGGTGCTTTGCCATGGCGGTCTTTGCCCTGTTCAGCGGTGCTTTGCCATTGAGGTTCAGGACTGTTCAGCGGTGTTTTGCCATGGCGGTCTTTGCCCTGTTCAGCTGTGCTTTGCCATTGAGGTTCAGGACTGTTCAGCGGTGCTTTGCCATGGCGGTCTTTGCCCTGTTCAGCGGTGCTTTGCCAAGGCGGTCTTTGCCCTGTTCAGCGGTGCTTTGCCATTGAGGTTCAGGACTGTTCAGCAGTGCATTGCCATGGCGGTCTTTGCCCTGTTCAGCGGTGCTTTGACAATGAGGTTCAGGACTGTTCAGCGGTGCTTTGCCATTGAGGTTCAGGACTGTTCAGTGGTGCTTTGCCATGGCGGTCTTTGCCCTGTTCAGCGGTGCTTTGCCATGGCGGTCCTGATACTGACATTGGTGTGTGGCATGACGATCTCTACACTGGGCATTGGTGTGTGGCATGACGATCTCTACACTGGGCATTGGTGTGTGGCATGACATTCCATCATTGGCCAGCGGGGCTGTGGCATCCTGTCCCCTCCTGGGCTGTGACTCTGGCGGTGGTGTCTGGACCAGTGACGATACTTGAGCCCTCCTGGGCTGTGACTCCGGCGGTGGTCTCCTGACCAGTGACGATACTTGGGCCCTCCTGGGCTGTGACTCCGGCGGTGGTCTCTGGACCAGTGACGATACTTGGGCCCTCCTGGGCTGTGACTCCGGCGGTGGTCTCTGGACCAGTGACGATACTTGGGCCCTCCTGGGCTGTGACTCTGGCGGTGGTCTCTGGACCAGTGACGATACTTGGGCCCTCCTGGGCTGTGACTCCGGCTGTGGTCTCCTGACCAGTGACGATACTTGGGCCCTCCTGGGCTGTGACTCCGGCGGTGGTCTCCTGACCAGTGACGATACTTGGGCCCTCCTGGGCTGTGACTCCGCCGGTGGTCTCTGGACCAGTGACGATACTTGGGCCCTCCTGGGCTGTGACTCCGGCTGTGGTCTCCTGACCAGTGACGATACTTGGGCCCTCCTGGGCTGTGACTCCGGCGGTTGTCTCTGGACCAGTGACGATACTTGGGCCCTCCTGGGCTGTGACTCTGGGGGTGGTCTCTGGACCAGTGACGATACTTGGGCCCTCCTGGGCTGTGACTCCGCCGGTGGTCTCTGGACCAGTGACGATACTTGGGCCCTCCTGGGCTGTGACTCCGGCTGTGGTCTCCTGACCAGTGACGATACTTGGGCCCTCCTGGGCTGTGACTCCGGCGGTTGTCTCTGGACCAGTGACGATACTTGGGCCCTCCTGGGCTGTGACTCTGGGGGTGGTCTCTGGACCAGTGACGATACTTGGGCCCTCCTGGGCTGTGACTCCGGCGGTGGTCTCTGGACCAGTGACGATACTTGGGCCCTCCTGGGCTGTGACTCCGGCGGTGGTCTCCTGACCAGTGACGATACTTGGGCCCTCCTGGGCTGTGACTCCGGCGGTGGTCTCTGGACCAGTGACGATACTTGGGCCCTCCTGGGCTGTGACTCTGGCGGTGGTCTCTGGACCAGTGACGATACTTGGGCCCTCCTGGGCTGTGACTCCGGCGGTGGTCTCCTGGGCTGTGACTCCGGAGGTGGTCTCCTGACCAGTGACGATACTTGGGCCCTCCTGGGCTGTGACTCCGGTGGTGGTCTCTGGACCAGTGACGACGGTGCTGGCGGTTGTGTCTGGACCGCCGGAAAAGATAGCGCACTTCTCCGCCGTGACACTCACAACAGGCTGGGCAGACTTCCTCTGGACCTTCCCCACCTTTTTTGGAGTTACAGCTGACTCACCAATCGCCTTCGATCCCATTTCACTTGTTGTCCCACCAGGAGTCTTGACACGGTCCCGTCGTCCACTCTCCAATTTCAGAACCTTTACAGGGGGTGGGCTGCCAGTGCCTTGGCTCCGGGTCCTACTGCCTGCCCTGGTGGACGGTGCACCACAAAAAACCTGGAACACGCACCACTGGTACTGGAGGCTTTTTTGGCTGAGGCGCTACGACGGGACTGATGAATTGGAGGGGGCGGGGGGCAAAAAGGTCAATTTGACATAGGGACAGTTTCTGACGGACACTGGGATGGGTAGCTGGAGGGGGTCTGGGAGTGGAGGAAGAGGAGGTGGTTGTCGGAGGTGTCACTTTAGGTGTTTTGGGTGCAGGTGCAGGTACTGGAGGCTGTCGTGAGGTGGATGGATGTTGGGTGAGTGATTGCCGGCGTTTGGGTACTTTGGGAGGGGGCGTCACAGACACACTGGGAGAGGACACAGGGGACGTGTAAATGGCAGTGGAGGTGGTGAGTGCAGGTGAGCGGCTTGTGGTGCTGGGTGTCCTGGTGAGAGTCCTAGTGCCTGTAGATGTGGTGCATGCAGGTGTGTGTGTAGACGAGACTGGGAGGGAGGACGGAGAAGAGGAGGAGGGGGACACAGTGGAGACAGTGGATGTTGCTGTATCTGTATGTGTGTGATGCTTGTGTGAGTGCCTGTGGTGTATGTGGTGCCTATGTTTGCTTGAGCTATTGGTGTGTGTTGACTTGTATGCATGCTGGTCTGTAGGTGTGCTTGGGATGGGCTGGGGTACAGGGGATTGGGTCTGGGTGGAGGAAGTTGGAGGGGGGAGGCTAGACACAGGGACAATGGCTGCCATCAGTGCTGAGGCCAGAGATTGCAGGGTTCGCTGAAGGGCAGCCTGACCAGAATGAATGCCCTCCAGTTATGCATTACCGTGTTGCAACTCTCGTTCTACACCCTGGATGGCATTCACAATGGTAGACTGCCCAACAGTGAGTGACCTGAGGAGGTCAATGGCCTCCTCACTGAGGGCAGCAGGGGTGACTGGGGCAGGGCCTGAGGTGCCTGGGGAGAAGGTGATGCCCACCCTCCTGGGTGAGCGGGCACAGGGCGAACGCTGAGGGGCTGCTGGGAGGGCGGTGCTGGTAGGGGAGGTGGCGGCTGTACCTGTAGAAGTGGGGGGCACAGATGGTGCTGCCACCACAAGGGAGCTCCCATCGTCGGACGAGTCCGTGTCGCTGGTTGCTGATCCGGTGGCCAACGTGAAGCTCCCCTTGCCCTCCGTCCCACTGGTGCATTCAGAGTCTGTGGTGTGGCCCTCCATGGCCATGTGGGATGCAGCTCCCTCGTGCTCCGATGCCACTGTACCTCTGCCTGATGATGCTGATGTACAAAAGGACAGGGAGAACAGAAAATGTGGGGGAGACAGAAGTAAGAGAGTTTTAGTGCATGGCATACCACTACCGTTGGCGGACAAGACAGACGCAACAGCCCCCTGCATTACGCCGTGCTCCTGGCCTCTGCACATGCAATTTCTGGGATATGGCCTACATGGCAATGGTGGACATCTGCGCACATGGATGCCACAGGGACAACTATACCTCAACTTGGCACTCTTCTGAGGTGGGGTAGAGTGCCACATGGCCTACATTACGGAGGGGCCTTACCTATCTAACTCGCCCTGGCCTAGGGACACCCACAGCCCACCTCCCCCACCCAGACCCCTCCACTGCACGCAAAGTCCGCAGAATGAGGTTGTACTCACCCCCTTGAGTCTGCTGTGATGTCCTCAAGCACCCATCCAACTCCGGGTAGGCCACCGCCAGGATCCGGAACATCAGGGGGGTCATGGTGCGACAGGCACCCCTCCCACATTGGGAGGCCATCCCCAGCTGAGCCTCCGCCGTCTTCTTGCTGCAGCGGCGAATGCCCTCCCATCTCTTCCGGCAGTGGGTGCCCCGTCTCTGGTGGGCCCCCAGGGTCCGGACCTCCTTGGCGATGGCACGCCAAATGTCCCTCTTCTGGTGGGCGCTGACCTACAGGACATTCACAAGGGAAGAGGACCAGTCATTACCAACTGCACCATCAATGTGAGTGGCCCCCTCCCTACTCTGACCATGTGGCCCATTTATTCCCATGCTTTACTGTAGTATGAACTCTGCCCCCTTCCCTCTTCCACCCAGCCCTGTCCACCCAGGCCTAGCACATACAACGTGCTCCCTGTGTACTAACCTGTTGGTCTGGAGGACCGTAGAGTAGCATGTACTGGGGGAGGACCCCATCCACAAGTTTCTCCAACTCCTGTGCAGTGAAGGCAGGGGCCCTTTCCCCAGACGCAGCAGCCATCGTCGCTTCCAGACCGAGGTCACAGCAGCACTAGCAGTGTAGGTCCTCTCCTGTCGAAGGTCAGGTATCTAGTGATTGAACAGATAGAAAATGGCGGTGACGTCCGCGGCGGTGTGCATCATTACCGCCAGCCCACCTGTTCATTGGCTCCTGGGACCCATAGGGTCCAATGTTAACCAATGCAGCAGTGCGCTGCGGTCTACGACCGCCTACCGCGACGGTGTGCAACGCCAGCGAGGTTACCCCACAATCCCATTGTCCCAGTTTAGAGATCAGGCAGCCGCCATTTCAGGGGCCCACATGGATTCTTTTTCAACTGCGTCACACATACCGTGGCCTTCACTCAACACACATACAGGAAGGGTTCATTGTCTGGTGTAGTCTTGTGTGTGACTGTGGGTACATACCTGGAGGAATAGTGACTGTTTCTTCGCTGTTGTCCTTCTTAGGCACCGTCAGCTGGGACATATGAGAAGATGGCGGAATCCTCCGGTGTACCGACCGCTGGTGGACCTGTTGACAATGGAAAAGAGACATTTAATCATCACCTACAGGTTTGACCGTGCCACAATCCAGGAACTATGTAGCCAGTTGGAGCCAGACCTGATGTCACCAATCTGCCATCCGACTGGAATCCCCCCTCAAGTGGAGGTGCTGTCAGTGCTCCATTTCCTTGCAAGTGGGTCTTTTCAGACAACAGTGGCCATGGCATCAGGGATGTCCCAGCCTATGTTTTCCAACGTGTTGTCCAGAGTGTTGGCTGCCCTGCTGAAACACGTAAGGAGATACATAATTTTCCCTGAGGTGGAGGATTTGCCTACAGTGAAAGGTGACTTCTATGCCCTTGAGCTATTGGGCTGACGAGCTCTGGAGCAGGCACCAGCAGGCCAGGGAAGAGGTACTGAAACCGGGTGATTTATGGCAGCATTCCCAGCACCCCGCAAATATGTTCTCTGCTGAAGAAGGGACTAACCCAGAAACACATGTGTCCAGAGATGCACAGTAAAGGCTGTACCTACTTAAAGGTGAAATATTTAAAAATTAATGGAGTTCGTTTTTTGAAGATACTACATCTACCATGATGCAATGGGGCAGATTAATTGCTGGGATGTCAGGCAGGTGCGCTCCTAACTGTTTGTGACTTTAAAGGCTCCCTTGAGCTATTGGGCTGACGAGCTCTGGAGCAGGCACCAGCAGGCCAGGGAAGAGGTACTGAAACCGGGTGATTTATGGCAGCATTCCCAGCACCCCGCAAATATGTTCTCTGCTGAAGAAGGGACTAACCCAGAAACACATGTGTCCAGAGATGCACAGTAAAGGCTGTACCTACTTAAAGGTGAAATATTTAAAAATTAATGGAGTTCGTTTTTTGAAGATACTACATCTACCATGATGCAATGGGGCAGATTAATTGCTGGGATGTCAGGCAGGTGCGCTCCTAACTGTTTGTGACTTTAAAGGCTCCCTTGAGCTATTGAGCTGACGAGCTCTGGAGCAGGCACCAGCAGGCCAGGGAAGAGGTACTGAAACCGGGTGATTTATGGCAGCATTCCCAGCACCCCGCAAATATGTTCTCTGCTGAAGAAGGGTCTAACCCAGAAACACATGTGTCCAGAGATGCACAGTAAAGGCTGTACCTACTTAAAGGTGAAATATTTAAAAATTAATGGAGTTCGTTTTTTGAAGATACTACATCTACCATGATGCAATGGGGCAGATTAATTGCTGGGATGTCAGGCAGGTGCGCTCCTAACTGTTTGTGACTTTAAAGGCTCCCTTGAGCTATTGGGCTGACGAGCTCTGGAGCAGGCACCAGCAGGCCAGGGAAGAGGTACTGAAACCGGGTGATTTATGGCAGCATTCCCAGCACCCCGCAAATATGTTCTCTGCTGAAGAAGGGACTAACCCAGAAACACATGTGTCCAGAGATGCACAGTAAAGGCTGTACCTACTTAAAGGTGAAATATTTAAAAATTAATGGAGTTCGTTTTTTGAAGATACTACATCTACCATGATGCAATGGGGCAGATTAATTGCTGGGATGTCAGGCAGGTGCGCTCCTAACTGTTTGTGACTTTAAAGGCTCCCTTGAGCTATTGGGCTGACGAGCTCTGGAGCAGGCACCAGCAGGCCAGGGAAGAGGTACTGAAACCGGGTGATTTATGGCAGCATTCCCAGCACCCCGCAAATATGTTCTCTGCTGAAGAAGGGACTAACCCAGAAACACATGTGTCCAGAGATGCACAGTAAAGGCTGTACCTACTTAAAGGTGAAATATTTAAAAATTAATGGAGTTCGTTTTTTGAAGATACTACATCTACCATGATGCAATGGGGCAGATTAATTGCTGGGATGTCAGGCAGGTGCGCTCCTAACTGTTTGTGACTTTAAAGGCTCCCTTGAGCTATCGGTCTGACGAGCTCTGGAGCAGGCACCAGCAGGCCAGGGAAGAGGTACTGAAACCGGGTGATTTATGGCAGCATTCCCAGCACCCCGCAAATATGTTCTCTGCTGAAGAAGGGACTAACCCAGAAACACATGTGTCCAGAGATGCACAGTAAAGGCTGTACCTACTTAAAGGTGAAATATTTAAAAATTAATGGAGTTCGTTTTTTGAAGATACTACATCTACCATGATGCAATGGGGCAGATTAATTGCTGGGATGTCAGGCAGGTGCGCTCCTAACTGTTTGTGACTTTAAAGGCTCCCTTGAGCTATTGGGCTGACGAGCTCTGGAGCAGGCACCAGCAGGCCAGGGAAGAGGTACTGAAACCGGGTGATTTATGGCAGCATTCCCAGCACCCCGCAAATATGTTCTCTGCTGAAGAAGGGACTAACCCAGAAACACATGTGTCCAGAGATGCACAGTAAAGGCTGTACCTACTTAAAGGTGAAATATTTAAAAATTAATGGAGTTCGTTTTTTGAAGATACTACATCTACCATGATGCAATGGGGCAGATTAATTGCTGGGATGTCAGGCAGGTGCGCTCCTAACTGTTTGTGACTTTAAAGGCTCCCTTGAGCTATTGGGCTGACGAGCTCTGGAGCAGGCACCAGCAGGCCAGGGAAGAGGTACTGAAACCGGGTGATTTATGGCAGCATTCCCAGCACCCCGCAAATATGTTCTCTGCTGAAGAAGGGACTAACCCAGAAACCCATGTGTCCAGAGATGCACAGTAAAGGCTGTACCTACTTAAAGGTGAAATATTTAAAAATTAATGGAGTTCGTTTTTTGAAGATACTACATCTACCATGATGCAATGGGGCAGATTAATTGCTGGGATGTCAGGCAGGTGCGCTCCTAACTGTTTGTGACTTCTATGCCCTTGGACATATCCCCAACGTCATAGGTGCCATTGATGGGACCCATGTAGCTCTGGTCCCCCCCGCAGGAGTAAACAGGTGTACAGGAACGGGAAGAGTTATCATTCGATGAATGTCCAGATGGTCTGTTTGGCAGACCAGTACATCTCGCAGGTAAATGCTATGTTCCCTGGCTCTGTGCATGACGCCTACATCCTGCGCAATAGCAGCATCCCTGATATGATGTGTCAACTCCAGAGGCACCGTGTATGGCTATTGGGGGACTCTGGTTAACCTAACCTTTCCTGGCTATTGACCCCAGTGAGGAATCCCAGGACCAGGGCAGAGGAACAGTACAATGATGCCCATGGGCAGACTAGGAGGGTGATCGAACGCACCTTCGGCCTTCTTAAGGCCAGGTTCAGGTGCCTCCATATGACAGGTGGGTCCCTATTCTACTCACCGAAGAAGGTGTGCGACATCATCATCGCCTGCTCCATGCTCCATAATTTAGCATTGCGACGCCAGGTGCCTTTTCTGCAGGAGGATGGTCCAGATGACGGTGTTGTAGCAGCTGTGGAGTCTGTGGAGCCTGTGGACAGTGATGAGGATGAAACTGAGGAAGAAGAAAACGACAACAGGGAGTCAGTCATACAGCAATATTTCCAGTGAAACTCAGGTGAGTACATTTTCAGGTTTAACATTACATTAACTTTCACACGTCTACCTCTATCCTGTACCGACATTTCACTCACTAGTTGTTATCTGAGTTGTCCCCTTCCATTTCAGTTTCACAAATGTGGTAACCTACGTGTCAACTGTTTGCATCCTTGAAGGGCTTGTGATGTGTGACATTGGTATGTTAGCCTTCCAATGGGTAACCCATTATGACACTGTCATTGATAATACAAAATTACAAATCATAGACTGACTCCAGTTTTTTTAGTGTTTCAAGGGTGTTTATTTAAGTGCTAAAAATAAAGGGGGGTTGTAAAATGGTGACGGGTGATGGTGGAGGAATGTCCATGGCAGAGTCCAGTCTATTAGTCTCACAGGTACATTGCACATCTGCCCAGTGGAAGTGGAGCTGGGGCAGTTCCGATTTGGACAGGGTAACAAAGTGGGACAGTGGGGTGACAATCAGGGTGGTCTCATTTCCTGGCGGGGGTCTTGCCATCTTGCTCTGTCCTGTTCCTGGATCTCAGGGCCCGCTTGCGTGGTGGTTGTCCGTCTGCAGGGGATGGGGTGCTGGTGTGGTGGTCCTGTGGCGGGGCATCCTGTCCACTAGCGCCGGCGGAGGAGGTATGGAGTTCATCGTCGTGGCTAGTGTCAGGGGCCCCTTGGAGTGCCACGGTGTCCCTCAAGGTCTTTTGAATGTCCGTCAGCACCCCTACGATGGTGCCAAGGGCGGAGCCGATGGTCCTGAGCTCCTCCCTGAACCCCAAATACAGCTCCTCCTGCAGACGCAGGGTCTCCTCCAACTTGTCCAGGACCTTGGCCATCGTCTCCTGGGAGTGGTGGTATGCTCCCATGATGGAGGAGAGGGCCTCGTGGAGAGTTGGTTCCCTTGGCCTGTCCTCCCTCTGTCGCACAGCAGCCCTCCCAGTTCCCCTGTGTTCCTGTGCCTCCGTCCCCTGGACCGTGTGCCCACTACCACTGCCCCCAGGTCCCTGTTGTTGTTGGGGTGGTGGGTTAGCCTGGGTGCCTGTAGTGGTGGACACACCGCTGATTGACCTGTCCTGGGTAGGGAGGTATGGGCCCAGTGGGTGGGTGCTGTGCTGGTGTTAGCAGAGGGTGGAAGTTTGGTGTTGGGCTGTGGCTGGGCAAGGGGAACCGACTGTCCTGAGGCCCACGATGGTCCGGGCTGGTCATCAAGATCCAGTAGGGCAGAGCTGCTGTCGTCACTGTGGGGCTCTTCTGGGGGTGGAGTGGTGTTGTCTGGACCCTCTGGTGTGGTGACCTTCCTTCGGGTTCCTGCGGGGGTATAAGTACATGATTATTGCATGTGTGTGTGTAATGGTGTGTAATGGTTGGGTGTGCGTGAACCCCAGTGCAGGCATTCCTGTGTGTGGGGTTGTGTGCTGATGGTTGGGGGGGTGTGCTGGGTATGTGCAGTGGGCATGCTTTAGTGATGGGTGTCCATGGTTAGTTGTGTCATGCAGGTCTTGGGGTTGGGATGTGTAGTTGGTGTTATTAGTACATTAGTGAGGAGTTTGGGTGATAGGGGAGGGTGTGAGGGTGGGTGTGTGATAGCATGCAGGTAGGGTGGGGGATGTGATAGTTAAGATTTGACTTACCAGTGTCCGTTCCTCCAACGACTCCTCCGAGGCCCTCAGGATGCAAGATGGTCAAGACTTGCTCCTCCCATGTTGTTAGTTGAGGGGGAGGAGGTAGGGGTCCGCCGCCAGTCCGCTGTACCGCGATGTGGTGCCTGGATACCGTTGAACGCACCTTCCCCCGTAGGTCGTTCCACCTCTTCCTGATGTCCTCCCTATTTCTTGGGTGCTGTCCCACTGCGTTGACCCTGTCCACTATTCTTTGCCATAGCTCCATCTTCCTTGCAATTGATGTGTGCTGTACCTGTGAGCCAAATAGCTGTGGCTCTACCCGTACGATTTCCTCCACCATGACCCTGAGCTCCTCCTCGGAGAAGCGGGGGTGTCTTTGGCGTGACATGGGGTGGTGTGTGTGATGTGTGGGGTGGTGTATATGGTGATGAGTGTGGTGAGTGTAGTGGTATGTGGTATTTTGTGCTTGGATGGTGTGTGGGTGATGGTGTTGTGTGCCTCTGTGTGATGGGGTTGACTATTCTGTGCTCTCTCTCTGGCCTTCTCTCAGAATTTCTGGTTGTAGGGGTTTGTGGGTGATGTGGGTGTGTGTTTTATATTGTATTGGATGTGTGGGTGTGGTGTGTGTATGTTTTGTCAGATGTGTGTATTATGAATGTCCAATGTGGCTGTGTTTTGTAGATGTGTGTGTATTTTGAGCGCGGCGGTGTGTACCGCCAATGGAATACCGCGGTTGAAAGACCGCCGCGTGGATTCGTGGGTCGTAATAGCATGGGCGTGTTTCTGTTGGCGTGGAGGTGGAGGATTTGTTTCCGCATGTTTATCGCTGACCTTTGGTGTGGCGGTATTGTGTGGGTGTCTGAATTTCGGCGGATTCCGTGATGTGTGTCATAATAGATGTGGCGGTCTACCGGGGCGGCGGCGGTGTATTGGTGGTCTTCTGCACGGCGGTAAGCGCCTTATACCGCCAGGGTCGTAATGACCCCCATAATGTACAAGTTCTAATTGATTCAGGGGCAACAGGAAATTTTGTGGACCAACAAACTGCACTAGACTTGCATATACCCAGTGTCAAGAAAAAGCTTCCAGAAGTTGTTTATGCAGTTGATGGTAGTGAATTGGCAGGAAGCGCTGTTACTAAACAAACCTCACAAATGCTAATGATTTGCAAAGATGATGAGAATCAGAACCACTTTGAGATAATTTGCTTCAATATAATCCAAGCACCCCAATATGGTTTTATCTTAGGAATGCCGTGGTTAATGTTACACAATCCATGCATAGACTGGCGCAACCAGGTTTTGCGTTTTTCTTCTTCCTCTTGTGCAAAAAGATGTTTTCAACCAAGATGAGACAAAGAAGGAAATCTTCAACAATCTATTGCTACTGCAGTTGAGAAGGAAATTGATCTGCCATCACAGTATTCAGAATATACTGATGTTTTCTGTGAAAAAAAAGCGAGCTCCTTACCACCTCACAGGCCGCACGGTTGTCAGATCGACCTTGTACCTGGCGCCAATATACCAAATTGTAGAATCTATAGTCCAGTCCTACGAGAATACTTTGATCAATGTTTAGCCAACATACTAATTCGGCCATCATGATCTACAGCGGCTTCTCTGCTGTTTTTCATACCCAAAGCTAATGGCGATTTGAGGCTTTGTATTGACTTTAGAGCGATAAATAAGATCACTTTTAAAAATAAATATCCACTACCTCTCATACCAGTCTTGTTAGACCAGGTGAAATCCGTCGTTATTTACACCAAACTTGACTTACAAGGTGCTTATCACCTAGTTCAAATTCAAGAGGGAGATAACTGGAAAACGGCTTTTAAGAC
This sequence comes from Pleurodeles waltl, assembly GCF_031143425.1. Classification (NCBI taxonomy): domain Eukaryota; kingdom Metazoa; phylum Chordata; class Amphibia; order Caudata; family Salamandridae; genus Pleurodeles; species Pleurodeles waltl. The sequence goes on along the minus strand of NC_090443.1, from coordinate 117,654,060 downwards.
TCGTTATGGCCTCTTTGAGTATCTAGTGATGCCATTTGGTCTATGTAATGCCCCAGCAGCCTTTCAATATTTCCTAAACGATGTTCTGAGTGAATATCTAGACATCTTTGTCATTTTTTATATTGACGATATATTGATTTATTAAAACTCTGAAGAAATACATGAAGAACATGAAAAAAGGTATTACAAACTCTACAAAAACATAATTTGTTTTGCAAATTAAGTAAATGTGAATTCCATACCAAAGAAGCTGAATTTCTAGGAGTCATTTTAACACCTGATGACATACAAATGACTGAAAGAAAAATTAAAGCTGTATCCGAATGGCCCACACCAAAATCAGTACGTGATATTCAATGTTTTTTGGGTTTTGCGAATTTTTATCGAAGCTTCATCCATCACTTCTCCCAAAAGGTGGCAACAATCACCTAATTGCTAAGGAAAAAGGCCGTCTTCAACTGGTCCCATGAGACAGAGGAAGCATATTAAGACTTAAAAAAGGCCTTTACTACAGCACCCATTCTAGCTCACCCCAATGTGGAGGAACCATTCATTGTGGAAGCCAATGCATCTGATGTCGCTGTTGGGGCCATCCTGCCCCAACGTCATTGAGAAACTGGACAATTGCACCCCATAGCATATGCGTCAAGAAAATGTAATGAAGTGGAACAGAATTACACCATAGCAGTAAAAGAATTACTAGCAATTCGCAATGCTTTCAAAGAATGGAGACATTATCAATTGGGAGCGAAACACACCATAACTGTATATTCTGACAATAGAAATTTACAATTTATGAGTTCTGCCAGACTACTAACTCCCAGACAACTGAGATGGATGCTATTCTTTGCAGAATTTGATTTCATAGTGACTTTTAGACCAGGAGTAGATAATCGTAAGGCCGACGCTTTGTCTAGGCAAGATTCTTCAATCACACATACTGAACAAAAACCCATGGCTATTATAACGCCTTCAAAAGTGTTGTGTTTAGTAGCAGCCGAGAAATTCTTTGATCTCATTCGTAATCCTTTTCACATCACCAAGTGGCAAGAGTGGTTACAACAAGACACCAAAAGGTCCATCCAACAAGACTTACCCCTACACGAATATCGGGTATTCCTGCCTACTGAGGAGTTAAGAGAGACAGCTTTTCATTGGTTACATAGTCATCCTCTGGCAGGTCATCCAGGTCCTCAAAAAACACTAGAACTCATGAAACAGTATTTTTGGTGGCCTACATTTCGTTCACGACCTTAAGCAAATGCTACAATCATGTGAAGTATGTGCAAGATGCAAAAGCGAACATAGCAAGCCCAAAGGTCTACTGATACCTCTACCCGTTCCCAATCACCCATGGGAACATATCTCTATGGATTTTATTACTGGTCTTACTCAAATAAAGCAATTTACAACCATTTTAGTGTTGGTGGATAGCCTTACCAAATATGCTCACTTCATTGCCCGTAAAGGGCTCCCAACCTCCGACACCTTAGCAACTATCATTTTAGAAAACATAGTTCGCCTTCATGGACTTCCAAGAGTCACCCTCTCTGATAGAGGAACACAATTTTCTGCACGTTTTTGGCAGCAATGGTGCAAGGCTTTACGAATTGATTTGACATTATCCACTAGTTATCATCCACAAACGGATGGTCAAACAGAGAGACTAAACCAAACTCTGAAACAATACTTACAATGTTATGCAACAAAGTCTCCTAAAACCTGGCTGGATCTTTTGTGGCTTGCAGAACTGGCTTATAATAACTCTCACCACTCTTCAATAAACTCAACTCCTTGCTATGGTTTATATGGGCGTCATCTGCACATTTTGGCAGTTACGCTACCTGCTTCTACTCAAACCACTCCAGCAGTCATGGACATGTTAACACACATGAAAAAGGTACATTCACAATTGCAAACAAATCTTCATAAAGCTAAGAAAAAATATAAAATGCAATATGACAAAAAACACCAGCCTGGTCCTCAGTATACAGACAAAGATAGTGTTTGGTTATCCACAAAAAATGTTGTATTAAAAAATAAAAATAGGTTTCATCTAAAATTCATAGGGCCCTATGAAGTTCTGCGACAAATAAACCCAGTAACATATAAAATAAAATTACCATTGTCTTTGAAAATTCATCTGGTGTTTCACATTTCACTTCTTAAATCTGCTTTGCCCTCAACTGTCACACAACCTGCTCCTCTATTAGTCCAAGGTCATTGGGAGTATGAGGTGTGATCTATTGTAGACTCCAGATATCGGGGGTCTTCCCTTTGGTACTTGGTGTCCTGGAAAGGATACAGACCGGAAAATGACTCTTGGGAACCTGCAAGACATGTCCATGCACCACGTTTGGTGCGACGATTTCACCTCCTCCATCCTGATAAGCCGGGCCCTGGACCGCGCTTGGGAGAGGGGTGTAATGTCAGGAATAAGGCTGTGCGCGGTCCAGTTCCCGCCTGAAACTCCGCTGCGCGGATTTGCAGTGCTTCATACGTACCACTTGTCATCCCCTCTTGCTCCAAAAGTGTCCATCAGCGTAGTCTGCCCTGTGGTAAAGCTCATGTAGCTGCAGGGTCAGGACATTGGTGGACAAGATGCACTTAGTGCTATTCTATGAAGGGACTACAATTCCCATGCTTTTAGAGGCAGCAGCCATCTTGGGCTGTGGCAGGCCTATAAAGCCCAGCCACACCCAAGCACGTTGCTCACTATTTTGAAGACTTCGATGCAGTCAGACCTCGTGGTGTTCCCCGGAAGAAGAGCAGATTTCCTGCATGGCAGATTGACGGCAAATCGGAGTATCCTTGTTTCCATGGTGAATTCATATACAAGTAGGTCGTACTCGTAGCAGTAAGGTCTTGATGAGCCCAATCTTGAAGGGAGTTGTTACTTCCAAAAGGTAAAGCACCCCTTAGCACAACGAGAAAAGCGCTTCAGGACACACATGTAAAGCGCTTTTGGCACAGAAATCAAAGCGCTTCAGCCCACATAAGTAAAGCGCCCTTGTCACGACAATCAAAACGCTTCAGTCCACATGAGGAAAGCGCCTTTGGCACGGCAATCAAAGCGCTTCAGTCCGCATGAGTAAAGCGTCCTTGGCACGGCAATCAAAGCGCTTCAGTCCACATGAGTAAAGCGTCCTTGGCCCAGCAATCAAAGCGCTTCAGTTCATATATGTAAAGCACCCTTGGCACGATAATAAAATTGCTTCAGTCCACATGAGGAAAGCGCCCTTGGCACAGCAATCAAAGCGCTTTTGTCCACATGCGTAAAACGCCCCTTGGCACAACAATCAAAGTGATTCAGGCCACGAGTAAAGCGCCCCTTAGCATAACGAGCGTAGCGCGTCAGATAAGACAAGTGAAAGCGCTTTCTGGCATAAGGAACAAAGCGCTTCATGTATGATAATAAAAGCGCTTCATGGCTTTTGCCCAACAAATAAAGCGCTTCAAGTTCAATGAGTAAAACTTTCAGGGCTATAGTTGTAAATGTGAAAGCATTTTTGGAGATAAGCAAATTATAGTTTCATTGTTTTTTGGAAAGCATAATATGTGAAAAGCATATTTAAGTCTTTGAGAATTTCTAGGTTGTGATCAAACGTTTATGTTATGAATACATAGTTGTTACAGGATTGATATTCAGAGTATGACCATAGTCCAAAGCTCTTGCCATCTCTTGGTTAAGAGGTGGTAGTTTGTTCTTGTTCCATGATTCAAAGAAGGAGCTTCGCCCTCACTTCAAGAACGGGTCTCAATCTGATATCACGGAGACTCCTTTAGTCAAGAGTCAATTGATGAGTTATACTGCTATGAATGAGTATATGCATATTTGTTCTAACCTTTTCTTTTCAGATCTCTCTCCCTGCAGTTCCCTACCCTAATTCCCTTCCCCCGCCTGGCTTCATCATAACTCTGTGCTATAATAGCTTTCTGAGTTGGTGATGCTGGGAGGTGGGCCTTTTGTTCAGCAACGTGCAGATCCTGAGGAAAGGACACCGTGACACCGTATCTCCAGAATTACTGTGAGGTAAAAGGCAGGAAGAGGGTATCCCACTGTGGCTTTATTGTGGCTGAGGACTTCCTTCCAAAAGGTTATGAAAGGGTGAAATACCTCCATATATGGCAAAAGTCTCAGAAGTCCAGTTTGCACTGCCAACAAAGAGTAGAGGTACCAGGATAAATGGTGGACAGGTGAGTAGGCATATGATACTACTGGAACATGAGTTTTTAGGTTTTTTCGCTAAGGGAGATGCTGCAATATGTTTTTGGTATGTCCTGCCACAATGTGTCCCACTTTTTAGATGTTGTCCTCGTGGGTAGTTGTACACCAAAGTGATTGGTAAGGGTGGGTGCAATTAGGTATAGAGTGCTGAATCATGTGGTAGGTGTTGGAGATAAGCCGTCGCAAACCATCTTAGGTTCTCACCAACTTTTCGAAGGAGGTGTATGGCCAGGTGGCCTCCAGATAAACATAGGGGTGGAGTGCCATGTGCTGCAGGTATGGCAGCCTACCTGTATTGGGGAGGTTGAATTCTATCTTATATTGTTGGAAATATTTTAGAGTAGGCCCCACAAATACATCACGTAGCGTTTTACAGTCTTTATAAATCCAACCCCAGGATACTGCAGGGGCAAATTCTGAGTTGCATGCAATAGGAGTGTTAGGTGAGGGAAAGGTAGTCAGTGCTTTTGTGAGGGCTATCATGTCCCAAATATCTTAAACCGTCTTCGTAGGGGTAGTGATGCATGCAAGCACGCATACTTGGGTAGCCATTCCAAATCCCACAGTGGCCTAAATGCCACCACCCTCTTCATATGAAACCAGCGACTTTCACTCTCTCAGGTAATCAAGGCAGAGATATATCGCAGGTGGGCCACCCAGTAGTACTATAGAACAGTGGTTCCCCAATCTTTTGACTTCTGTGGACTCCCTCTTTATCATTGCTGGAACCCGGGGACCCCCACTGAATCATAATTGGAATCCAGGGAAGCGCCCCCGCCCCCCCAACTGAACTCATCACTGGAAACAAGGGATCACGGCCTAAATGTTGTTGATGATTTGAAATGCACAACAATACATTAAAAATACAGAAACAAGCATTCATCAAACACATTCACAAATAATAACGTACTTTATTTAATTTGCAAAAAAAATAATAATAATTTTAATAGGAAAGTTGGAGCGTTTCTAAATTCAATTAAAGCCAACCATAGTCCATACTATACTCTGGTTGATGCACCTGCACCTGCTCCTATGAATCAATCTGAGGATACTAATTTAATTTGTAGCCTCCAATTTAAAATTTCTTGACATTTATTCTATGTTTTAAAATTTTCAATTGTACATTTAGCCACTTTATTTATATACACTTCATTAATCTGTTAATATTATTTAATTTTCTAAGTAGTCGTTGACCCCCTGAGGAGGCTTGGCGTACCCCAAGGGTTCACCAGACCACAGGTTGGGAACCATTGATCTAAAAGGTTGGGGCAGGCTCCTCTATCGCGAGATTGCATCCAGAAAGCATGAGATATTCTAGGCATTTTCCCGTTCCATATGGACGCATGAATATTGTGTTGTAATTGTGCAATGTCATCTTTGGGATTGGGAGTGGGGAAAGGCTGGAATAGACAGAGGGCTTGTGGCAAAATGTTCATCTTGACCACATTCACCAGTCCCAACCATGAGGTATGTAGAGTTTTCCACCTCCGGATATCTTCCAGAATGGCACAGTTGGGGAAAATCACATTTGTCCAGGTGGCAAGCGTGGTTGTGAGGTTAAGGCCCAAATACTTAATCGTATCTGAGGACCACTGAAACGGTGCCAGTCCCCAGAGCAGAGGCACATCTTGTTTGGAGGCCGTGACGTTAAGTATGTTTGATTTGGACATACTGACCTTATGGCTCAACATTGCCTCAAAAACATTGAGATACGTTATCACAGCCAAGAGGGAGGTGGCGGGCTGCATGAGAGTGAGTAGCAGTTCATTGGCGAAAAAGGTCATCTTGTGTACCTGACCTCCAATGGGGATACCCTCTATCTCTTTAGTGTGGCAAATAGTGAAGGCCAGAGGTTCTACTTCTAAGGCGAATAAAAGAGGTGATAAAGGGCAGCCTTGTCTACTGCCTCTGCAGATAGAGATGGGATAAATAGGGTGTGCATTGACCAGAATGGTAGCCACAGGGGTGACATATGAAGCCATTGTTTTGGTAATCATACCTGGTCTCATCCGTATTTTAATCAGGACTGTGTGGAGAAATGCCCAGATTACCCTGTCAAAAGCCGTCTCTGCATTGAGTGATAGGAGGCATGCCAGGATATGGTAACAGTGCACCTTCTCGATTAGATGGGCTACACAGCGCACATTATCTGCCACCTGTCTATTATCAATGAAGTCCACTTGGTTGGGATCTCGGGAGGAATTGTTTGAACCTGGTATTCAAGATCTTGGTAAAAATGTTGGTATCAGTGTTCAACGGATCGATAGGGCTGTAGAATGAGCATGGCGTCGGGTCTTTGCCTGATTTGGGGATATGGGAGATCTCTGCTATTGCCGTTGAGGGGATTAGACCAGTTTCTAGCATAAATGTGTTAAAAAGGTGTACCAGGCGCTCGCCCAATTCAGGTAAGAACAGTCAGTAGAAGCTGACCGGAAGACCATCTGGCCCAGGCGTCTTACCCAGTGGAGGGGTTTGAACTGCAGTGCAAAGCTTGTCTAACGTAATTGGTGTATCTAGGCTCTCTGCATGGTAAGGGTGGAGCGGCTCCCATTTGCAGGCTGCCAGCTAGCTGTTGATTAGTGCATAGTTGACTTCTTCGTGGTCATAAAGGGCCTGATAGTAGTTCTAAAACTCCCTTCTCATCGCATTCATCGATCATCCAGCCCCTGTCCGAAGTTTTGTGATGTGTGCGCCAGGCATAGCCTACAAGCCAGGAGTGTACCCAGTTTGCTACCCCCTTCAAAATATCATTGTTTAAGCGCTAGAATGGACCGTTCAGCTCTATTCATCCTGTAGGCCCGGAACTGACTGCGCAGCACAGCGAGCTGTCTTTTATTGCACCTGATGTTATTGTATCCTGTTGCTCCAGTGTCTTTATCTTGGTAGTCAGATTGGTTTCTACCAGTCCTGCCTCTCTCGCTCGTGATCTAGCTACTGAGGAAATTATCCCTCCAATGGTGGCTTTGAACCCATCCCAAACCGTGTGTAGTGAGACATCATTCACAGTGCTGTGTGTGAAGTAGTCGGTGATCCCCTTATGTATATCCTCTACATCCACCGGATTGCAGAGGAGCCGTGGGGGTAGGTGCCACTGCACAGTGTCCCCAGAAGTTGAAATAGTGGGGGACCATGTCAGTTCAATATGGGCATGATCTGATATGGAGATGTCGGAATTCTCAGCAGTGATAAAGGTGCTGAGGAGGGTATGTGTCACAAAGATATAATCAATACAGGAGTACGAAGCATGTACATGGGAGTAGAAGGAGTAATCCTGAGAGTCAGGGTGTTTATAGCACCAGGCATCTTCGAGTCGTAGGCCTGTCATGTCACTTTTTAGCTATGCGAACATGGCTCCCATGCCTTGGTAGGTGGCGGCGCTTCTGTCCATTGCCGAGTCCCATACCAAATGAAAGTCTCCTCCAATAATTATATCCCCCTTTACTCTCTCAGTTGTTCCTGCACAGTGAAGCAAATATGAGTCTTGTGTTGGAGGCATATATATATTGAGGAGTGTGAGTCGCTGCTTCCCTCGGAGAAGATGTAATGTCAGGAATCAGGACTCCCTATCTCTCACCTCTTTAATGATATTGGAGCTGAATCTCAACTTGCATATGATACCCACTTACAGTGTTTTAGAGTCAGTGAAGGCCCAGTGATATATGGAGTAATGTGGATGTGCCATTCTGTGTCTGTCTATCCTTCGGAGATTGGTCTCCTGTAAAAATATGACATCAGGATCATGGTGTAGGATGGATCCCCAATCCTGTTTATATTTATCCGGGGATTTAAGGTCACAAATATTGAGAGAGAGCAGCTTGACACCATGTTTACAGAGGTGTGTGTAGACAACTTACTGGTATGTGCTATTGTGTGTCCCCAAGTGTGGCACCATCCCACCTACGCAATGGAATGGGCAATAAAAAAATTCAAAGTTTCCTGCATATATCTACCATAGTTCTTGTGAACATTGTGAAACCTGGAAAGAAAAGTTATGGGGAAGCAATCAACAAACGAGGACCAACAGGGTTGAACTCATGTGTCCGCTGCCCGCAGAGACTGGCGCATGTGCGCCCACATCTCACCAGAGGAGCCACCCTCTCGGGGTGAATAACGTGAGGGTGGACCATCATTTGAAAAATAAAATCCAGCAAAGGAGGCCACTAGTAAAGTCCTCTCGGCCCTCCCATGCGCAGACAGACACCACAGGTTTTGTTCGTCCGCTCGTGGGGTGGGCAAGCCCTGTTGTTGCGCTGTCGCTTCTGCTAAATGGAGCTGGAGGTAGATGGTTTCGGGGATGTACTTTTATCCATGTTTCAGAGATGCTGGATGATGTCTTATTTTGTCGCTTGTGTTGTCCTCTCAGCCTGACATTTGTCCGTGCAACAGTGTTTTATTCCGTCTCGGGCGCCATGGGCGGGAGAGGAAGTCTTGTTTGAGTGTCAGATGTAAGTCCCAGTAGTTGTTTTGCCTTTGCCAGAGAGTACAGGGAACGCTTCTTGCCCTCCCATGTAAAAAGTAGTGCAAAGGGATGTCACCACTGATATCTAATTTCCAATTCACTCAACACATCTGTGACTGGTTTGAAGTCTCTTCTACGTTGCAAAGTTGTGGGTGAGAGGTCGTGATATAGTTGAATTGTGTGCCCTATAAAGACTAAGTCGTCTTTCTTCCTGGAAGCATTAAGGTTGGCCTCTTTTTATGTCAAAAGTGGACATGTGTTAGTATGTCGAGGGTCACATCTGGATGACCCAGGGATGAGGTCAACTCCCATACCCTATCTAGGACAAGGAGGGGGAGAGTCTGCATCTCCTCTTATCAACTGGAGGAGGTCAGCCGTAAAAGTCATGGTATCACTGCCTTCCACCCCCTTAGGAACTCACCAGATGCAAATGTTATTCCATCAACATTGATTTTCCAAGTGTTCCTGCTTGGTTTGGAGGTCGATGTGGAGTTCCTCCAGAGCTGTTACTCTTCACCATAGCATCTCTTGTTCTTTTGATCTGGCATCTATAGTATGCTATAGGTCATCCACTCGCTCCCCTATTTCAGGTACATCCCTCTTTTTGTCACTGATACACAACTTGAGATTTGCTATAATCGACCCTACTTTAGAGCGAATTTCTCGGGGAAAGTGATTCATGTAGTCCTGCATGATTGGGACAGGATTTGGGGTATCTTTGAGCTTTATCCTTGTGGGGTGTGGTGGGGTGGAGCTTTCCATTCCATTTCTACAGAAGTAGATATGTTCTACAGGGCGGTCACTGGAACGTCTTTGGTAGATTTGACTGCATGGCATATTGTTAGAAGGTTTTAAGTTAGCACTGAGGGAAGGTGGTCTGAGTGGAGGTGCTCCCTCTATGCTGTCCCTAGGCTCTTTAGCGACCACTGTTCTTGATGAAGTGGTAGATCATTTTGTTTTTTTAATTTTTACTTATTGGTTTATCAATGATATTCGAGACTTTACATTAGGACGTTTCACTGAACGAACCATTATTATCACAAACAGCATTGAGCCACATATAACTAGAGTAGCGGGTGTTCTTCCAAAGACCATCTTGTGACATAAGCTTATAAACATCTTTTACAAACTGTAAACATACCACTCGTGGGACTATATGTGTTGTGGTAGGAAGAAGTCTCTGCGATTAGTAGTGTAGGAGGGAGTATCCCGGGACGAGGGTTCTTTGGGGATGTGTCCAGCACAATCAGACGCAGTGCATGAAGGAATATAGTACCATTTACTTCCAAGGGTATCCTCCCTATCAAGGGGGATGTAAATCATTTTTGGCCTCAAACTTTAATACTAGAGGGTCCCAGCATTCACCACCTTTACAAATAATTCCACAAGCTCGAAGCCTTCGAATATGATGCACTTCTGCTCTTGCCCAAATTTGCAGGCCTTTTAACCACTGGGATATGTCCAGAGGGGCTGGGGATTTCCATGCCACTGCTATTCCTATGTTTAAATAGCACAAAAGCCAGATCAAGTAATCTATGAAGGTATTTATTACCCCAAGAGGCAGGAAGTAGGTGTGGTGGGGAGGAGATGTGTGGTCCATTCTGATACTATATTGGAAACTGTGTCCAAGTGGTTAGTAAAACTGGACAGTCCCATACCATATGATAAAACCCTGCCGAGGGTAAGATACAGTGTAGGCAACCCAGGTTGAGTGCGGGAAACATATGTTGAATGTAATGGGGGTCTAGATAGGATTGATGTATATAATTAACTTGTGTAAATCTAAACCTAGCATTTCGAGATATCCCCTTTACAGTCTGTAGAGACCCACTCCATTCTGCGTCAGTCAGTGGTTGCAGCAGCACTGTGTTCCACTTCATACGTGCTGTCTGCATGAGATCTGATTCAGGTGTGTGGAGCACAATATATAAAGTGGTAATGGCATGGTGTGCTCCCCTGGTCAACAGAATATTATGTAATGCCTGTGATATTGGCGGTTCTGTATCCACCGTGCCCCAGAGGACACGCATGACTTGCAATAAAACATAGTAAGTGAGAAATTGCCCAGGGACAATACCATATGTGGCAATGATGTCTTGAAACGACATAAGTGTGCCTACCGACTACCAAGTAAAAATCTCCCATACGGGTGATCCCTGTTTCAGTCCATTTATCACGGTCTGTAGCCTGTGTTTTTTTGTGGAAATCTGTGGTGAATATGGGATGTATGGGCCCTTAAGGTGTATGAAGTGGTGCCAGCATGTGTGTGACACCTTCATTAGCTGCATCATTGGTCTACGGGGCCACTAGGGTCTGTTAACCAAGTGTACACCACAACATTCCCCAGTCTGGCCTGAATAGTGGGCGCTTCCAGACATTCTTGCAAGAATAACCAGGCCATGGGCTATTGCAGTTGAGGTGCTGCATAATATAGTTTGAAATTTGGAGCTCCAAGTCCACCCTCTGTCATTAGTCTCTGGAGCTTGGATAGAGCTACCCTACGGCGTCCATCTCCCCAAATGAAGTCAAGAAGCAGACCATCCAGCGTTTTAAAAAAAATGTGTGGCACCACTACAGGTAATGCTGAGAATAAATAAAGCAATCTGAGGATGGTTAACTTCTTGGAAATCGACATTTGGCCGATCGGTGACAGTGGCAAAAAAAGCCAAAAGGTGAGGGAATTACGGATATTTGCAACTGTTTGTATAGACTACCCTCAAGAAGATCATGCATTGTATGATAAACCTTGACTCCTAAATACTTAAAGGAGTCATTGTTCCCCTGCAGTTGTGAGTCAGCCAAGGTCTTTTTGTTGAAAGGGGGAATGTTTCGGGCCAGCTGGAATATACATGTTTTGGGCCAGTTAACCTGCAGACCGAGGCTTCTCCAAAGGTCTCCAGGAGCTGTTCAAGCTCTTAAAGTGTAGCTCGTACATCCTGGAGATAAATGAGAGCATCATCTGCATAGAGATACGACATGGTATTGCCCCAATTCTGGGATTCCCCAGATCCCAGGACGTTCGCGCAGATAACAAGCAAGGGGTTCCACAGCCAAGGCAAATAGAAGCGGCGATAGCAGGCAGCCCTGTTGCGTCCCTCTCTGTATAACAAAGCTATTAGATATCACCTGACCCGTTTTTACCATGGCTAGCGATTCTGTATACAATATGCTGATCCATCTCAGAAGTCGCGGTTCGTATCACATGGATTCAAAACTTGCAAAAAGGAAATCCCAGCCCAGGGTGTCAAAGGCTTTTTGTATGTCTAAGGAGACTGCTACCCAGTCCAGGTCATCAGGTGGGGTAATATGAATGATATGTAACAGGCGCCTTATATTAAGAAAAGTACTGTGGCCCGATATGAAGCCTGACTGATCAGGGTGGACTAATCTGCATTTTCAGATTCGCACCGACCCCAGGACCACCCTCAAAGGATCCCTCGTCTACCGTCCCCCCGGACCGCGCGCCCCTTTCAGCGACGCCATCGCCGACTTCATCTCCCCGCACGCCCTCGCCTCGCCGGACTACATTCTCCTAGGCGACCTCAACTTCCATCTGGAACAAAACAATGACCCTAACACCACCGCCCTGCTCGACAACCTCGACCTCAAGCAACTAGTGAACACCGCCACCCACATCGCCGGACACACGCTTGACCCTATCTTCTCCGCCAGCAAACACATCTTCTTCAGCCACACCTCCGCTCTACACTGGACCGACCACAGCTGTGTCCACTTCACATTCCGACGCGAGACCTGCCACCTCCGCACTCAACCCATCCCTCGTCGACAGTGGAACAAAATCCCCGAAGAGCAACTCTTCTCCGCACTCGCCGCCAACCAACCCACCCTCACCACCGACCCCAACGACGCAGCCCTCAGCCTCATGAACTGGATCTCCAACTGCGCAGACAACCTTGCTCCCCTCAAACGCACGCATCGACAGGCCAACACCAAAAAACCTCTCTGGTTCTCTGACAATCGAAGAAAACTTGTCGCACCCTCGAGAAGGCCTGGCGCAAGGACCACACCGCTGACAACATGACCGCCCTCAAGAACGCTACTCGCGAACACCACCACCTGATCCGGGCTGCCAAAAGGAACTTTTTCACCGACAGACTGGACAAAAACAGCCACAACAGCAGAGAACTTTTTAGCATCGTCAAGGAGTTCTCCAACCCCAACGCCAACGCCATCACGCCATCAGAAGATTTGTGCAACTCCCTCGCAACCTTCTTCCATCGCAAGATCAGCGACCTCCACGACAGCTTCGGACACCAGACCCAACCAAGCATTACCGAACCCGCACCCCCGGCCATCACCCTCAACGACTGGACCCACATCAACACTGAAGAAACCAAAACCATCATGAACTCTATCCACTCCGGCGCCCCATCGGACCCCTGCCCTCACTTCATCTTCAATAAAGCCGACGACATCATCGCCCCGCACCTCCAGGCCGTCATCAACTCTTCATTTTCTTCTGCTACCTTCCCCGAATGCTGGAAACACGCTGAAGTCAACGCCCTACTAAAAAAACCTACGGCTGACCCGAGCGACCTGAAAAACTTCCCCCCCATCTCACTCCTGCCCTTCCCCGCCAAGGTAATAGAGAAGACCGTCAACAAACAGCTGACCACCTTCCTGGAAAACAACAACCTGCTCGACCCTTCACAAACCGGATTCCGAACCAAGCACAGCACTGAAACCGCCCTCATCTCAGTCACAGACGACATCAGAACCCTGATGGACAACGGTGAAACAGTCGCCCTCATCCTCCTCGACCTCTCGGCTGCCTTCGACACCGTCTGTCACCGCACCCTAATCACCCGCCTCCGCTCCACCGGGATCCAAGGCCAGGCCCTGGACTGGATCGCCTCCTTCCTCTCAAACCGTTCCCAAAGAGTTTACCTCCCACCGTTTCACTCAGACCCCACCGAGATCATCTGCGGCGTACCTCAAGGCTCATCGCTCAGCCCGACACTCTTCAATGTCTACATGAGCCCCCTCGCCGACATCGTACGCAAGCACGACATCATCATCACCTCCTACGCCGACGACACCCAACTTATACTCTCCCTCACCAAGGACCCCGCCAGCGCCAAGACCAACCTACAAGAGGGCATGAAGGACGTCGCAGATTGGATGAGGCTCAGCCGCCTAAAGCTGAACTCTGAAAAAACGGAAGTCCTCATCCTCGGCAACACCCCATCCGCTTGGGACGACTCCTGGTGGCCCACGGCCCTCGGCACCGCACCGACCCCCGCAGACCACGCCCGCAACCTCGGCTTCATCTTGGACCCTCTTCTCACCATGACCAAGCAAGTCAACGCCGTGTCCTCCGCCTGCTTCCTCACCCTCCGCATGCTCCGCAAGATCTTCCGCTGGATCCCCGCCGACACTAGAAAAACCGTGACCCACGCCCTCGTCACGAGCCACCTGGACTACGGCAACACCCTCTACGCTGGGACCACCGCCAAACTCCAAATACGCCTGCAACGTATTCAAAACGCCTCGGCCCGCCTCATCCTCGACGTACCCCGCAACAGCCACATCTCCGCACACCTGAGACACCTGCATTGGCTCCCAGTCAGCAAAAGGATCACCTTCCGACTTCTCACCCACGCACACAAAGCCCTCCACAACAAGGGACCGGAATACCTCAACCGTCGCCTCAGCTTCTACGCCCCCACCCGACTCCTCCGTTCCTCTGGCCTCGCGCTCGCTGCCGTCCCTCGCATCCGCCGCTCCACGGCGGGTGGGAGGTCCTTCTCCTTCCTGGCAGCCAAGACCTGGAACTCCCTCCCCACCAGCCTCAGGACCACCCAGGACCACTCCGCATTCCGGAGACTCCTAAAAACCTGGCTTTTCGAGCAGCAGTAACCCCCCCCCTTTCCCCTAGCGCCTTGAGACCCGCACGGGTGAGTAGCGCGCTTTATAAATGTTAATGATTTGATTTGATTTGATTTGATTTGAATTTCTGTAGCATAGGAAGTAATTGGTTTGCCAGAATCTTCCCTAATATTTTGCATTCCAGATTTAATAAAGATAGGGGTTGATACGACTTAACATCTATGGGATCCCGCCATGGTTTAGGCAATACCATTATTAAGGCCTCTCGTAAGGATTCTGGTAAGCGGCTCCGCTCAAATGCCTCTTGGAATACCTTCGAGAGTCGCTGTGTTACAGCAGTGGAGCAGGTGGCATAGTATTCAATCGGTAGGCCATCTGTGCCCGGTGATTTGTTACGAGCAAATTGGGAAATGGCCTCCTTGATCTCTTCTATTTTAATAGGTTCCTTTATAATATCTTGTTGGATACTGGAAGGCTGGGGAATGGATCCCCCACCTATAAACTCGTGCACACAACTCAGATGTGGGGTTGCAGGTCTCTCACAGAACTTTTGATAATAATCCCGGAATACATCATTAATAGCCATCTGCGAGGTAACTATTGTGCCACCAGCTAGACGAATCGACAAAAAGCCGCGGCACTTCGGTGTTCTCCCCTTAGGAGCCAGGCAAGCAACTTACCCGAGCGATCTCCCTGAGCAAGTTGTAGAGCCATACATATACGGAAGTCATGATGGCCCAAGGTGGTTTCTGCCTCGTTGCACCGGAGATGATATTGGCGAAGCCGTGAAGGCGATACAGTTTGCCCAGCAACCTGTACCTCTGTTTGATGCAAATCTTGTTCCGCTGTAGAGAGGTCACGGATCAGCTCCCGCCTAACCCCCCCAGGTGGCCGCCATACAGTGGTCGCGGATCACCACCTTATGTGCCTTCCATTCCATGGCATGAGAAGAAGCAGCACCAGCATTTGTTTAGAAGAAGTGCTGGATGCACTGATAGTGCATCACAGAACGGTGGGTCCAAAAGAGCCTAGGGTTGGAGGCGCTAGTTGGGGATGACGGGTCGTTGTGTACCCCATGACAAGAGTCACCACCAGCAGCTTATGATCCGAGTGTCTTCGTGCTAGGTACTCCGACCGATTCAAGAGAGGGCCAGTCTGGGTAGTGCCGAAAAGGATATCAATCCTGGTGTGTAGGTCGTGGACGGGTGAGTAGAACGAATACTCACGTCCTTGCGGATGGCCCAGGTGCCCCACATCATGAAGATCCATATGGGTGCTCCATCTTCTGAAGTGGCCGGAGGTGCGGCTGCTCATGGCAGAAGACAGAGGGGGGAAAGGAGCGGTCAAGATGTAAACCCAGGATGCAATTAAAGTCTCCCACCCATATCGCTGGAGTTAGTGGGTCACGGAAAAGCACTGGTCTAAGAGCCTAGAAAGCTTGTTTGGGGAGCGTTAGGTGCATATGTTGCTGCTAAGTTAAGAAGAGTCCCAGCCATTCGCCCTTTAGTATAACATAACGACCTTCTGTGTCTATCTTCTGGGCAATTAGTGCAAATAGGGCTCCTGGAGCCACCCAAATAAGAACCCGCCTAGCATAGGCGGATGTAATCGTACCATACGTTTGTCCCTACCATCTGGACCCTAAACTATCTAGATCTGTGGCCGTAAGATGTGTCTCCTGAAGCATTGTAATGTGAACCTGTCTGCGTTTAAGGTATGAGTATACCTATGGCGTTTAGTAAGGGATGCCAATGCCCCACACAATTCATGTCATAATTCTGTATTGCGGAGTGTACTCCGGTGGCAGGGTTTTAGGTGTCATGTCTAATGTAGTATACGTGATAGGTACCTATTGAGCAACCAATTGCTCCCCCACTCTCACGATCCCCCCATCCTGCACAAAAAAGACCTCTCATATTCACCCACAGTGTAAGTGTAAAGCAACAACTCTTTGTCCAACAAGACATTGTAAAATGATATCAAACAAATATGCAGATTGAAAAACACCCTATGCAGTAACAATCCCCCCAGGGCTGAAACCTTGTGGTATGCCACCCAATACACATAACCATTTGCAAAATAATGATTGCAATGATAACATAGTGAATAACGTATCCAAGTAGGCATAGTGGGGGGCGTGACTTGAAAGTGCAATCCAGGGCCTCCGCGCTTGGGCCCGGGTCCTAGTGTGGAGGGTTCCAAAAGATCATCATCAACAAATAGTCCCTGTTGACACACATAAAGGAAGCAGTAGCAGTGGTTTATCAGTTTGCAACATATGGGAGGCGGGACGTCAGATAAGTTAATCTACAGAGCCGGGGTGACGTGGGGACCCCCAGTGCAGCAGACCGAATAAGCTTCTGATTCGCAAGCCTCAGACCCTGAGTTCCTCATGATATCGGAGTGGAGAGTAGTAAATGAATTGGTTTGGTGCTGTGCCGCCACCTCACCCGCTCGAGCCTGCTCTGCAGCTACTCGATCACAGTCAAGACAGGTCCGTGGGGGCTTTGTGAGATGTCGCCTAGGTTTAGGCGTCACCCATGTATCTGTGTCCTCCTCCGTTCCAAGTTTCGCAGCCAAACCCTTGTCATGCAGCCAGGGCCACACATCCTCTAGCATCTGGAAAATGTGTGTTTTTTCATTGTCCATAACTTTATGTTTCACTGGGAAGAGGAGAGCATATTTGATCTACAATTCTCGCAACTGTTGTTTAACTTTTGTGTAGGAACTACGTCTGCGCTGCACTTCCATGGTATAGTCTGGGTAGACTGGCATCATGGTATTGTCGAAGTGCCAAGGACCCTTAGTGCGGAACAGTTGAAGAATAAGGTCACTGTCACAGAAATTGAATAATCGGGCAATGAGAGGGCACGGTGGCACTCCCGCTTTAGGAGGGTGTCCTGGGATGTGATGGGCTCTTTCTACAGAGAACAGAGGAGGTATCTTGACATTCAGAACCGTGTGCAAGAGCCACTCCTCCAGGAAGAGTTCAGCACAAGGAAACTCAGATCTTTCGGGGAAACCTATAAACTGAATGTTATTACGCCACAAGCGTCCTTCCGTGTCTTCCGCCCTACGGTGTAAAGCAGATATTTCTTCCTGCATAGTCGCTATTTTTGTTTGCATGTCCTGAAGAGTCGGTGGCCGATTCTGCCTGTGTGACCCTGTCCGCCAACTTGCGATGGTCTGCTCTTAATAGACTCACCTCCAGGGATAGAGTAAATTTTTGCTTCCAGTGAGGTTTTGGTGTCCAGTATAGCGTGTAGGATCTTCTTGAATTTCTCAAGTGGCTATTGAGAGTGGATTCAAGATGCTGAAACTGATCCACGTGTGGAGGTAGGTCTGATGTGGAGACATCTCCCAGCAGCAACACATCTCCAGCCATTTTGGTGGGACTTGTTTTTCCCATGGTGTTGCAGGGAGGGAAGGACGACTGTCACTACGCCGCCACAACTAAGTTGTCGTCAAGGGAGCTCTCTTTTCCGCTATGGGCGTATAGAAGGGATAGCCCCGCCTCACAGTTCCACCGTAATATTCAAGTGAGCCCCCGGGCTACCTTGGGTTACGTGGATTGTAAAACCCACACAGCAGTGTTAGTTACTGCTGATCAAGACTGTCTCAACAGGGTACCGCGGTAAACAAATGACTATGAGTGCTTAGGTGCTCACCTCCTCCGTATTAACTCAGTGCCTGAGATGCCCCACACACTATAAGGGATCTCCAGGTTAGGCCACTGTCTCTCCTCCAGGCACCGCCATATCTCCCTAGATGTTCATGCAGTCTCTCTCAATACATCAGGCACTCTTCATGCATTTGCCTTTGTTCCGGTGCCTTTCCCCTGTCAGACACGATATTCCACCAGGAGGGTGATGGCTGCTTCCCATTCCTCACGTTGTCCATATGACCCCAGTGAGTCGCTGTGGCTGAAAGCAGTCACAAGGCCCGTCTCACCGTGATCCACAAATGGGCACCAATGGACCTGCACTATCCTTTTTAGGAGTGCGATCTGTTTACTACGGCAAGCTCCTCTTGCGACTCCTCTTGTGGCCCGCCTCAAATCTTCAGGCAGTCAGGCCCGCAGCACTGTGTTTTTACACGCAGCACAGCCGTGATCCCTGGTCACCTGCTCAGCCACCATTGCCCGGTGATGGTCTGGGATGCCCTCACCAAGCTGTCATCGGCCTCCCACCGTCTCTCCCAGGACTCCGCCGATCCGTGCACCACTCACGGACCGTGGGACTGCTACTGCCGCTCACGTGGCGTCTTCAGCCCGGGGTCAAACGAGCCCCGTTGTGCTTTCCTCTGTGTTGCCGATTCAGGCAAAGTGTGGTTGGAGCCTCTCTAAGTGCTACGGGTCTCCGCACAGCAACCACGGGACCCGTCAGCTACCATAATCAGGATGTTTACTGGACACAGAGCGGAGCTCTCTAAGAAGCTTCCGACGCAGTCACCATCTTGACCACGCCCCCAGTAGATCACAGTTGAAGCCTACTATGAGTACATGTTCAGCTTGAGCAAGATCGTGCTGCTTTCAGGTGTGGCTTCTTGGAGTGATGCTGGAGGGTTCCACAATAGGAAAGCAATCGTGTAAGATGGGATGTAGATTATAGTAGTATTAGTTCATCCACCTGCTATATATGGGTCTTGACCATCCACTATGTGCCATCAATAGGTGCAGATAGTGGTCTGCATGGGTGGCCCTCCGCTCTGAGCTGGTCTGCCCTCTGTGTCAAAGGCATAGGGTGCAGGACGTTATGTACTATATCTCCGACTAGGTCATGTTTTACCCGGTTGGCCTGACTCAGGGGGAGGGAGTGCATGCACTTCGCATATTGTGTTAGAAAGAACAAAAAATGTGGGGAAAGCGCATATGTTGCTAAAATAGCGTGCAGTAGCACAGTCAGTAGAGGCAGCAGCAATATCTGGTGGGTCTGTGCAAGCCCTAGTGAGCCCGCAAGTAATTGCAGCATGAGTATCCCGGTGCGAGATATCCGCTAGCGGCCTACAGGCCTGGTCATTCTGCCCAAATGGCCCCAATTGAGAATCAGGATGTGTTGCTCAAACAATGTCCAAGACAATGTCTTATCCATTGCTGCCCCTGACCCTTGCGTATATGCAGTTTCCAAATATGGGTCGCTGTATCACCTTGCTGCACCGAGTGTTAATCAGAGGGAGTGAGGCCCAGTACCTTGCAGGCCATCACAGCCTCGCCCGCACCCATCCAGCCGGCACTGCTGTGCCGTGATGCCTTTCCCCCTCGCAGACAATCGCAGCCCTCCAGCCAATACCGGCAATGTCCCCGGGGCTGCACGGGTGGCGAGGCGAGCTCCGTGTTGTGTACCTCCGGGTAGGTGGGTGGGTAGGAAGGGGCACCGGTGCTGGACTCAGGTAGCAGCGCACTTCAGCCTTCTTATAATGGCGGCCCCAAGACAGCTAGGCCGTGAAACGTATTTGCTGGATTATGGCCGGGACTGCAGCTCAGCCACCAAATGTGTAGTCACGCCACATGCTTGGGCGTATTGCTGTGGATTTCAGTGGTCCACCGGGATCCCAGTGCAGTGGATGGCGTCCGCTTTCCCACAAGGAGCCGAAGCGCTAACAAATCAGGTCTCCTGCCATGGCAGATCAGGGCAGGCGCCCCTCCAACTTCTGAATAGTTGTTTTGATGCTCAGTGTCGCGGTTACATATGGCATCTCATCCTTTCCCCTATTTCATATTCCTCTCTAATTTGCTTGAAAGATTTAACTTTCTAGCCTTTGAAGATGCATCTCTAAGCTTTACACCGCCTTCTTTCCACTGCTGCTGCTCTCTCGAGCTCTGGTGCGCTTCCCCAGAGGGGTGTGAATGAGGATTTGGAGATTGTTAGAAAGTCCCATGTACTCAAACGATCCCAGCACTTTGGGTTGGCTCGTTACTAAGGACATATATTATTTGATTCTCCCTTGTTTTTAGGCAGCCAATGGACCTCCCACAGTAGCCTACTGCTCAGAGTATGGTCAAAACCCACCCTTTATCTATTTTGATGATAACCTGTTATTAGAGCTGCATGTTGATATGTTATCAGTTGAACCCCATTTGGGGTGTAGGGTTAAACAGGTTCAGATCTCTCCTATGTTCTTGAGAACCTTGAAATTAACACTCTTGGTTTCCTTGAGGAGGGGTGCCAGTGTGATCCCCAGATTTCAATTTTTATTTCTAGCCCATGAAAGCAGAGTGGAAGTTGATAGTGAGTTCAGAACAACCGGGCTCAGCATTATATTGAGGCCTGATTTCAAACTAATTTTTGGAGCCGGAGACCCAATGTTATTCTTGTAATTCTTCTATAGTGCTGGTAGTGATGTTGAAGGGTCCATGATTGTAAGCTGAATGTTGTTGGGGAACATTGCTGGTTAAATATGTCACATCCTAGCTTTGCACACCTAATTCCATTGTTGACTTAGATGAAGATCAACAAAGGCTCAAAGTCAATGGCGAAGAAATGCAGCAACAGGGGGCAACTTTGCATAGTGCTTCTGCTAAACCACTTTAAGAGTAGCCATTGTTCACTCTATTCAGGCTTTCATTTCTTTTATAACCCACCAATTTCCAATCATGGAAATTCTGTCATCCTCATTCCCTCACGAGTCATGAGAAGGCCCAGTAACGTTGTCAAATGTCTTATCAGCATCCAATAACAGAAATAGTTTTCTTTCCCTCCAGGGTCCTATAGTCAGTGATTATTTCCTATTGTCCTTTTTACCACTGACCACCAGGCATTGCAAAAAGACCTAACAGGATTCAGGTCGACAGCATTGTCCTGTTTTGGCTCAAAATGTTTTGTGAAAGAGTTGTAAGTGATTAAAGATGCCCCCCCCCAGGTATCTGAATTAAAACGTGTCATGTGGACTCACATATGGGTCAGTGCTTTCCCTTTGCTTTTCAACTTATACATAGTCTCAGGCGACTGAATTAGCCTTATTTATATATGCAGATGATACCCAAATCATCCTTGTGGTCGACAGGGCACCTAGCATCACATCTATAAACACAATTGCATGTAGAAAGTTCACATATGGGTGTTCTCAAGCTAGCTCAAATGAAATAGAGGAAAACCGAAATCCTGTAACCTTTCCATCAGTCAGGAATATTTTCTTCAGGGTTCCTTCATTCACCAAGAAGCCCGAACCAAAACATCTTGTTAACAAGCATTTGCAGTGCAATGGGTCTTGTGTTTGCTCGAGTTAGAGCTATTAGCGTTGTAAATTCCTAACTGGTCTTTTCTTGCCACATAAATTGAAAATGAAAAGTAAAACAGTTGATATAAGGAAGCCAGTTCAAAGCACCATGGTGACCATGAGCCTGAGCGCGAAGGAGAGACACAAAAGGAAAAAGAAGTTTGCTTGCAGTCAAACCTATTGCAAACGTGCAATTATCTATGTAACAAGGTTTTATGGCCACGGCTGTAACAAAACTGCCCCAAGCAGGGACAAACATAAAGCATTTACCAATGATAGCAAAGGATTTTTGAAAGGCAAGCCCATGAATGAGTGATAGCAGTCCACAGATAGATTACAACACATCAGAACGCTTGCGCACTCGACCTAAAAATGTGAGCGATATATTTGATCAGTACCTGGCAGTGGAAGGTCATGTAAATTCATTAGCACATTTCTGCTTTTTACAACTACTGAAGCAAATATTTTTCTTTTTTCCACGTAGGCGAGAATTTTGATAATGAACGCAATCAAGACTTGATGCCTTTTATTTCGTGTTACCAGCAAATAATTCACACAAGCTTCAAACAGTGTAAAAAGCTGCTGCCAGAAAGTTATTGATTGTAAGGTAATTTTACGGAATAATGACTCTAATTAAACTACACTGGCTTCTAGTGACCTGAAGAATATTGTTTAATTCTTAGTTTCGGTACATGAGTCGCTTCATGATCCCCAACCCTCTGTCTGCCGATTGACTGAACCAAGCTGGACATTACCATCAGCAAAGCCATTTTAACCAATACTCCGAAGTTCAGCCAGGCCAGCCTGCGAGGCAAAGCTTTCTTAGCAGCCGCAGCGAGGCTCTGGAACAAGATGCCTTTGGAATTACGGAAAGATTGTAGTTTCCAGAAACTTCTGGCTTTTCCCTGCTTCTTAGTCCATCTGTTTTTATTTTGAGTACGCTACTTAATTAAGTCTTTGAACCTCAGGGAGTTCGTTGCACTTCCGAAATACTAAAATGTAAAACAGATACTGTCCCCTGTACGTCTGCCAGGAGGGAAGCCTGCTTGATCAATATGTATAAGGTAATGCATCATCCTTACAGTGTTTGCTATATTTTGAATGACATTGTCCTGTAGGATGTACATTCTGCGGAAATTGTGTCTGTCTTAAGGGTAAGGGATACGTGGCCCTTGGCCATAGTGGGGGTTCCATTTATAGTCAGTTTGATATTATTAAGGCCATTCAACAGGTAAAGGCCAAATACTTTTATCAAATTTGGTTGAAAAGAAGTCTGACCCTGTTGCTTTACCCATTTTATCCATTTTTAGTCCTTTTGATATGGGTTGATCTAAGTAGTCCTGTCCCTCCTCCCACCCCCAATATAGCTATGGGAGTGTCATTTTCTGTGAGTGCAGCACTCATTTAAAGAGTGAACACTACTTAACCCTCTAATCTAAATACATATGCATGACTTTATTTTGGTCCTCATTTTGGTTTAGAGAACTGGCATGTTTTTTTAGGGTATCTGATAGGCAGGATGTCCTCTACATTTTACTCTTCTTGGGTTAAAACCTCTTGGGGAGAAGAATGCATCAAGCACTGAGTCACAGTATGACTGAAAGGTGAGTAAGATTAGTAAGACAACCGCAGTGTGGAGAGGCTGTTAGTTGTGGAGGGAAGGTGCAGACACCTGCCAACAGCAAGGGCGAGTTGGAAAGGGTGAATTAAAGGGCTCTCTGGGCAGCAAAATGCCCCGAGGGCAGCACTGAGACCAAATGGACGCCAAATCTTGTTGCCCTTTCGAAAGCAGCCCCACTGAAGCCTCACTGTTCTTTTACCATAAAATACAAGAACATCCAAATCAAGCTTGAGCCTGGTTGGGAGTTCTAAGAATGTTATTCTAGTTTTGACTTTCAGGGCACTTCTTACTAGATCGGATCGTATCCAGCACTCTGGTCATGACGCTCTGAGAATTCCTTAACAGCTGAGCCACTTTGCTTAAGAGCCATAAACTTCCTAACCTCTTGACTACCAACTATCTTGATCACCAAATACCTGTAGGGTTACCACGGGTAATCACTTCCACCCACTATCCTAGTTAATTTCCATATATCTGATTAAATATGTTACATACATTTCTACAGGATGCTGGAAAGGGTGTGTACAGACTCCAAGAAAGAGGCTCACAGGAGAAGGAATTAGTCCAATAGCCCGTTTTTTTCTGCACCCCGGTACAATCTAGGATAAACTGTCACAATTCATATCAAACAGAGCATTAGAACACTTAGGGAATTCCCGGCCCCATAACCAAGGCATAGGTATGACAAATGCGGAAGCAGAAGCTGGATGCCACCCTTCCCCTTAACAGCCACAAAGCACAACCAAATTCCAAAAAAACACACACGTCGCACATCCCCCCCCCCCCCAAGAAGGCTGAAACTAGTGAATCCAAGGTTAAGCCTAGAAAATAACTATGTTTAGCTGTGATGAAACAGTAAATCGTCCATAAAAAAATTAATGATTCGAGTTCGATGCCCCATCCTAACTTTTCACCACACTCTTGAACAACTTCACAGTCCGCATATGTGAACAAAATATTGACACTGCTTTTGCTGTCAATAGCTTGATTACCAACCTGTCCCACAACGTTATCCCAGATTTACACAGAGCCTTACACACACACCATAACCTCCTCTGGCTATTATAAACTCTTTCCGTCTTCTTACATCATCTGTTTCCCACAGCACGCTTATCTTTATTCACCTTCGTTCATAGTGAAGACAAATAAGCATTGGCTTTTCTTCCTCCTAGTAAACCATGCCTTTATGTAAACTGAGCGCACCTCTAATCACCCAAAACCCATTGGAGTCCAGATCAGTCCATTTCCTCTCCCACCCTGTGGTGATTTTTACTTTGACAGTACATAAACCCATTTTTGCAATCACATATTACAGCCAATCATCAAGTGTGACAGCTTCAAAAGCTTTCCTCATTTAACTCATTGTCAAGGTCCAGTGCACTGACAACTTCGTTAGTCAGGTGTGACAAACAGTCTGCTGTGTTATATATATATATATATATATATATATATATATATATGTATGCTTTACTTCTTTAAAAGGAATCTTGCAATGCTACTGACCATCTGGTAATGAGCTCCAAAATGGAGTACAACCCCTTTTTTACCTAACAATTTTGTTAAGGTCTTATGATCCAAACAGATTTCAAACTTCTTGCCTACCAAAATGCTTGAATTTATGAATGATCCAAAACATAACCAAGCCTCTGCTGGATCACTGCCCTTTAAGCTCCAAACACCTGAACCAATGTGCCACATAATCCTTTCCAACAGTATCCGCAGTGATACAAGTTATATCAGAATTAAAGCGCTGCAGAACTGCATTTATTTCAGTTTGCTTTTTTTCCTAAAATAAATTCATTTTCACATTCATTTAAAGGACTGAAACTACATTTATCCAGTAGCCTCCACATTTCATGCGTGTTGGTTACCAGCCCATTAATAAACTCAACTATTCCTGAATATCCGGCATCATCCCCCTTGCAGACAAGTGACGGCATGTAATTTATGGCTTTGGCTAATGAGATTTGTGTTTTTTTTTTTTACCACAATTTGAAAAAATTACATATTCTAGCTATCCAGTTTGTTAAAAAAAATGTACGTCTTGCCCTTCAGAGGTACGGCAATTGCCATTAACATTTTCAGAAATTTCGGCGCACTCGTCATGTCCCAACTTAGTCTTACCACACATCAAGATGTCACCCTGGTGAGTGAGGAACCGCCGGACAGGTCTACATGGCGGAAGCGCAGTGAACTTTCTCCCAATGTAGATTTTCCTAGTTCATGACGGAAAGTCTTAATTTTATTAAAGACACGGAGGCGAGTATTATGCGTTCTCTTCTTGCTTTATTAAAACAGCAGTCAAGACAAAAAAGACTACAAATCCCATGAGGCTAACACAGACAGCCAATGGGATTGAAAACGTAGTATAGAACAGGTTGACCAATAACAGTATTCCCCATGCTATTGTGAAGTCACTTGACTGCAAGCAGCCCTCTTTTCTTGCAAATAAAGTCAATTGCTGAATAAAAGTGGAAACAGCGTACAAAGAATAAACAATGCCATAAGAAAAGCAAACACATCAGAAGTAAAGTCCAAAATTCTACAAATGAAGGCATATTCGGTGAAGCCAGGACAGGATCCTGAACTTGTAGTGAGTGAAGGATTCGCCAGATGTGAGGATATCATATTAGGATGCTGATGGAGTGGCCGGACTTGGCGCTGAAAGAAAGGGAGGGAGAACAGTATTTATTACCAGTGGTGGGATAATACTCGCCTCCGTGTCTTTAATAAAATTAAGACTTTCCGTCATAAACTAGGAAAATCTACATTTTATGACAAGACCGGAGGCTCCTATTATGCGAGTTTAAAGCATATTAATTACATTAAATGAAAGATCATCAACAGGTTTACAATAAAAGACTCTAAATGTATTGTCATTAGACCAGTCTGCAGATTTTAGAATATCCTCTAGACGGGAACCCGCCCAGAAAGCTTTGGAAGCCATTGCCCCTCTGGTAGAATGAGCTCCAAATCTGGAAATATCGATACCAGCTAGGGACATAATCCATTTCACCCAACGAGCTAAGGTGGCAGATGAAACCGGGTGGTAAGGTTTCCTAAAATAAATAAGTAATTGGGAGGAGGATGTTCTCAAATCTGCAGTCTTTTGTTCATAAACTTTAAGGCATTGGCCTACACATAATTTTGGTTGCTGTGGGAAATAAGGATAAAAAACTGACGATAAATTGGTTTTGGTACGTCGAACAACCGAAAATAATACCCCCGAAGGGGTAAACTGACGGTTGGAGACGTCAAGTGCTTTTACATCAGATAAACGTTCAATAGAGATTAGACATAATAACATTGTTAACTTAGCAGATATCATTTTAAGAGATAACAACGTGTTATCCGGCCATGAAATTAAAAACTTCAGAACAACATTAACATCCCATAAATGATTGTATTTTGGAAGAGGAGGTTTGGAAAATGTTACTCCCTTTAGTAATCTGCACAGCAGTGGATGCTCGTCTATGGGTTTACCGTTGACCTGGATATGATTAGAAGAAATAGCCGACCTATAAAGGTTAATGGTACGAAAAGCCTTACCTTTACTAGCTTCTGCGGCTAGGAAGTTAACTACGAAAATCACATCTGCTGAAAAGGAATCAAGTTGCCTTCCCAAACACCAGCCGTCCCATAAAGCCCAGGCTGCTTTGTAGGCTTTCTTGGTACCTGGGGCCCATGAATTTGAGATGTATTGAGAAGCTTCTGACGAAATGACAGGGCTAGATTGGGGATTCCTGAGATCTTCCAGGCGGACAGAGTGAGGATATTGTCTACAATGAGGGGATGTGGCCGATGAAAAGGGTCCAACAGTAAGTCTGGGAAGGAAGGGATTAACAAGGGAAAGTCCACTGAAAGTTCCAGTAGAGTAGGGAACCATACTTGGGATTGCCAGAACGGGACGATGAGAATAAGGGATGCATTCTGACGTCTGGCCTGAGCTAAAACTCTGTTGATCATGATGAAGGGGGGGAAAGGCGTAATTGAGGGAGAGAGACCAATTTTGAGAGAAGGCATCTGATGCCAAGGCTAATGGATCTGGACGCCAACTGTAAAATTGGGGAAGTTGAGTGTTCAGACGGGATGCAAACAGATCTATGGAAAACGGACCCCATAAGGAATGGATCTTGTGGAAAACTGAAGGATGAATTTTCCAATCGCTGGAGTCTCGGAGGTGGCGAGAATGCCAGTCTGTGATTGAATTGAGAGCTCCGGGAAGGTACTCTGCATGAACCGAAAGATGGTTTGAAAGGCAAAATTCCCAAAAACTCTTGGCCAGATCCGCCAAAGGTTTTGATTTTGTGCCTCCAAGATGATTTATATACCTGACTGCAGAGATGTTGTCCATCCTGAGGAGTATTGCGCAATGAACTTTGTGCTTTGCTAGGCTTCTGATTGCACAGGAGCCGGCAAGCATCTCTAAACAATTGATATGCAATTTGGACTCCTCGGAAGACCATGTACCTCCAGTCGATATGGGACCACATCGGGCCCCCCCAGCCCAGACGACTTGCATCGGATTCTAAGACAAGATCTGGGGCTGATGGAAATATACTTTTTCCGTTCCAAGCGTCCAAATGGTCTATCCACCACTGAAGCTCTGTTCGTGACTCTACGTCTAAGGGAATGAGATCGGAGTAAGATAGACCTTTTCTTAAGTGTTGAATCTTCAGTCTTTGAAGGGAGCGGTAATGAAGGGGACCTGGAAAAAATGGCCTGAATAGAGGAGGACAGCAGGCCCACTATTCGAGCTAGGGTTCTGAGAGAGATGAGAGAGCTGCGAAGAATTTGCAGGATCTCTGACTTTATGGATCTTATTTTTGACGTGGGAAGAAGGAGAGTAGCAGAAATGGAATTGATTTGAAATCCTAAGAATTCTATGGTTTGGGAAGGAGTTAGTAGGGACTTCTCTCTGTTTATTATAAAGCCTAGATTCTCTAAAAGAGAGGAGGCTGTTTGTAAGTGAAGTAGAAGAATTTGAGGAGATTGGCTTAAAATTAGGATATCGTCTAGATAAATGAGGAGCCTTATGCCCTGGGATTTTAGGAAAGCTACCACGGGCTTCAATAGCTTGGTGAAACACCAAGGGGCAGATGATAGACCGAAGGGCAGAGAGGTAAAGTGATAGGTTTGGTCTAACCAATGGAACTGAAGGAATCTCCTGGAGTCTGGATGTATCGGGACGACTAAATAGGTATCCTGGAGATCTAGTTTGACCATCCAATCGTTTCGAAGAAGTATGTCCCTGAGGTGCAGAATTGTTTCCATTTTGAAATGTCTGTACACCACAAATTGGTTGAAGTGTTTTAAGTTGATGACTGGTCGCATCTTTTTGTTCTTCTTTTGAACTAGAAAGATGGGGCTGGTAAATCCCAAAGGATGTGGTTGGGTGACTGAAATTGCTTGTTTTAGTAACAGGGAATCTACCTCCAGAGAGATTAACTGGATCATTTCTGTGGAGAAATGGGGAGGAGGAATGTAAAATGTTTGAACTGGGGTGGAATACAGTTCTATTGTGTAACCTTGCACAGTATTTAGAACCCATACATCCGCTGTAATTGTTAACCAATTTGAAAGAAAATGGCAGATGCGACCCCCGGTTGGAAAAACACCAAGCTGAGGGCTTACCTGTAGGGTTGGAGGCTTTGGAGTGTCTAAAGGATCTGGAACGATAGCCTCTGCCGCGCTGGGGATAGAACTGCGGTCTAAATTCGTGTTGGTAGGAACCATAATATCCTCTGGAGCCTTGGTTGACGGAACCTCGGCCGGTAAAGCGGCCCCTGCCTCTACCGGCCCTGGCAAAAACCCGTTGGTTAAACATTTTCCTCATAGACTGTTGTGCTTTGTCTAATGAGGTAAATGTGGCCACGTATTTGCTGAGATTTTTGATGAAAGAATCACCGAACAACTGTCCTTCGGTATGGATTTGGGGTTGGACCGTTGCCAGATTAATCAATTTAGGGTCCAGTTTAATCAGGAGGCCTTTACGTCTCTCATGTATGAGGGCGGAGTTAGCATTCCCCAGCAGGCAGAAACAACGTTGGACCCATAAGGATAACTCTTCTGGGTCTAGAAAACTGCCATCCAGCCTGGCTGATTCGATCATGTCAAAGATTCTTGTAAGTGGACCTATGACATCCAGTAGTTTGTCCTGACAGGACGACCATGCCTTATCAACTCCCTTACGAGGGTCCTTGCCCTGTTTAGTAAAATTTTTTAACATCTGTTCATCAATGGAGGGAGTGGAAGTAGCTTTGTGTGGAAGGAGGGGACGTGGACATTCGGACTTGAGCTTGGCTCTGGTCTGCTTGTCTAGGGGAGAAAATAATTTCTGAGCCACGTAACGCCCAACATGGTCAGCGGGGAGCCATTCGGTGGAATTGGGTCGAAGTATGTTGGAGGGGTCAAACATGGGAAACCCTTCTGAGTCGAACAAAGGGGGAGAAACAGAAGGACTTTGGATTTCTTGGGAGGAGGCGAAAACGAATCAGTGTCGTCTTTGTCAGAGACATAAAAATCTGAATCCGCATCTGGGATATCATCATCCGAATTAGGGGTAGAGGTATGGGGAGAGGGAGGGAAAAGTGGCGTTGTTTGGCCTTACGTTTCAATGGAGGTTTGGAGACCATATTGTTATACTCCTTGGCAGGAGCCTTGTGAGGAACCGCGTCCTCTGTCATATGTGAGGTAAACTCACTTTCCGTCTGTGCCGGAACCATAGGGTTGGCAGGCTGGCGTTGACTGCATTCCCCCGCAGACTGGGCCGAAGATTTGGATAAAAGGTTAGAAAAATTTGACTCCAAATTCTTGGATAATGTTTGCATAGATGACGCCATAGCCTGTTGAACAGAGGTTTTGA
Organism: Pleurodeles waltl; assembly: GCF_031143425.1. NCBI lineage: Eukaryota > Metazoa > Chordata > Amphibia > Caudata > Salamandridae > Pleurodeles > Pleurodeles waltl. Next base: position 117,623,822 of record NC_090443.1, on the reverse strand, counting down.
TAAAATTACGTAACTCGTTTCTTATGTCCTCAATTTCACTGGGAACACCCTGTTCCATAGATGAGGAATTGGTTTCCATGTTAAGGATAATTAAATAACAAAGGAATTTCTTCTCAGTTAAAAAATGGCTTTAAAATGACAGGAAATAAATTATATAGGAATTTCCTAAGTGAGCTGGGCAGCCGGGGGTTAACTACCAAGAGGGCTGAATATAAACAAGGAAGAACCCTCCTACACGAGGGCGGGGCCGAGGAAGTTGATGTCGAGAGGAGCAGGAAAGCAGCTGATAAAGGCACAAGGTGAAACGAGGTGAGGAAGCGTTTCGGGGCGCTCTGTAGGCTTTCCCTCGTTCGTGTCAGGCAACCGAGTGACGGTTGGACCTGAACGCGAGGAGAATCCTCAAGGGAGCGGCGCGCGCGGCGCGCGTTGCGCATACCAAAATAATTGGAATTCCTGCCTCGGGAGCACCCGGTGAGTGCTCCGAGGACAGGAAAACAAAACACGAGCGCCTATGAGGTGTAATGCGGCAACATGCCGACAACATCAAAATACACTATGTACATATGCATGCCACGTAATAAATATAAGAGAAAGATAAGACGATATAAAAGTGTGACTTATCTTGACTGCAGCAGCAAGAAAAGAGGGCTGCTTGCAGTCAAGTGACGTCACAATAGCATGGGGAATACTGTTATTGGTCAACCTGTTCTATACTACATTTTCAATCCCATTGGCTGTCTGTGTTAGCCTCATGGGATTTGTAGTCTTTTTTTGTCTTGACTGCTGTTTTAATAAAGCAAGAAGAGAACGCATAATAGGAGCCTCCGGTCTTGTCATAAAATTAAAGGACCGTGACCTTTGTAACGTGAAGACTCCTTAGGGGGGCCGAGAGCAGACTCCGGAGATGGATAGCTACATAAAGGACACAACAGGAGGTACACTTACGAGCTACACTACCGCCCCCAGATTCAAGATGGACTGCACCACTGGTGGGGGCAGTGCTTAAATACAAACGTGCCGGTGCCCGAAGCCCTCCTCTTAAACGCGGCTTCTGCAATTAAATGTGCGAGCACGGAATACTGAGGCAGCGTAAAACTGAAGCCATCTCGGGATTCTTAAATCCATTTACATCCACTCCCTGCCCCCCAGCTCACTTTTGCAGCTTTCTGCTTTATCCCTTTGTGACGCTTTTTCGTTTTTCTCTTCGTCCGTCTTTCCCATATGTGTCTTTTGCTCGCAGTTAAATGCGGCAGAAAATTTGTGACGGCCCTCAAAAATAAGTGCCGGTGTTTAGCACCAGAAACAACAAGCACAAATTAAGCAGTGGGTGAGGGTGCAGAATACGAACGAGATCACTATCCCTCACCCACACAGGTCCCTCTTTCCCCATCCAGGGTAACAGAACACGGGCCACGTGGGGCCCTGTGCTTTGTTACTGGTGGGAGGTGCTTGTCCAGTTGCTAGAAGACAAGGTGGTGGACACAACAGCAGCAAGGTGCCTACAAACAATGTTATAGAAGACCCCAGTGTTCAACAAGGGGCATATGAAACTGGCATGTTTCCTCCAAGACCAAAGCATGATCAGGGCAAAGTCTGACCCCAATGATTATTAGCCCCATGGAGCACGGGCCCCATTCCGCAAGTATCAACCTGCGGAGTACTGCAAGAGCACAGGAAGATGCTTATTGGAGGAATCCCAAACAGGTGGAGACATCATTCAAGTGAGTCATTCCTCCCAGATGGATCTACAGACCAAGACTGGCCAAGTGGGAGCAGACATCTGTAGGAGGCTGGCCTGGCTTGTAGTGGGTACCAAGGGGTACTTACACCTTGCACTAGGTCCAGGTATCCCTTATTAGTGTAGAGGGGTGTCTAGCAGCTTAGGCTGATAGAAAAGGTAGCTTAGCAGAGCAGCTTAGGCTGAACTAGGAGGCGTATAAAGCTCCTACTATACCACTGGTGTCATATGCACAATATCATAAGAAAACACAATACACAGATATACTAAAAATAAAGGTACTTTATTTTTATGACAATAGGCCAAAAGTATCTTAGTGAGTACCCTCAGTATGAGGATAGCAAATATACACAAGATATATGTACACAATACCAAAATTATGCAGTAATAGCAATAGAAAGCAATGCAAGCAATGTACAGTCACAATAGATTGCAATGAGAGCACATAGGGATAGGGGCAACACAAACCATATACTCTAGAAGTGGAATGCGAACCACGAATGGACCCCAAACCTATGTGACCTTGTAGAGGGTCGCTGGGACTGTAAGAAAACAGTGAGGGTTAGAAAAATAGCCCACCCCAAGACCCTGAAAAGTGGGTGCAAAGTGCACCTAAGTTCCCCAGACAGCACAGAAGTCGTGATAGGGGAATTCTGCAAGGAAGACCAACACCAGCAATGCAACAACGATGGATTTTCGGACGAGAGTACCTGTGGAACAAGGGGACCAAGTCCAAAAGTCACGATCAAGTCGGGTGTGGGCAGATGCCCAGGAAATGCCAGCTGTGGGTGCAAAGAAGCTGCCACCGGATGGTAGAAGCTGTGGATTCTGCAAGAACGAAGAGGACTAGGAACTTCCCCTTTGGAGGATGGATGTCCCACGTCGTGAAGAAGCTTGCAGAGGTATTTCCGTGCAGAAAGACCGCAAACAAGCCTTGCTAGCTGCAAGGGTCGCGGTTAGGGTTTTTGGATGCTACTGTGGCCCAGGAGGGACCAGGATGTCGCCAATTGCGTGAGGAGACAGAGGGGGCGCCCAGCAAGACAAGGAGCCCACCCAAAAGCAAGCAGCACCCGCAGAAGTGCCGGAACAGGCACTATGAAGAAGAGTGAACCGGAGCTCACCCGAGGTCACAAAAGGAGGTCCCACGACGCCGGAGGACAACTCAGGAGGTCGTGCACTGCAGGTTAGAGTGTCGGGGACCCAGGCTTGGCTGTGCACAAAGGAAATCCTGGATGAGTGCACAGGAGCCGGAGCAGCTGCAAATCACGCGGTACCCAGCAATGCAGTCTAGCGTGGGGAGGCAAGGACTTACCTCCACCAAACCTGGACTGAAGAGTCACTGGACTGTGGGAGTCACTTGGACAGAGTTGCTGAGTTCCAGGGACCACGCTCGTCGTGCTGAGTGGGGACCCAGAGGACCGGTGATGCAGTCTTTTGGTGCCTGCGGTTGCAGGGGGAAGATTCAGTCGACCCACGGGAGATTTCTTCGGAGCTTCTAGTGCAGAGAGGAGGCAGACTACCCCCACAGCATGCACCACCAGGAAAGCAGTCGAGAAGGCGGCTGGATCAGCGTTACAAGGTTGCAGTAGTCGTCTTTGCTACTTTGTTGCGGTTTTGCAGGCTTCCAGCGCGGTCAGCAGTCGATTCCTTGGCAGAAGGTGAAGAGAGAGATGCAGAGGAACTCTGATGAGCTCTTGCATTCGTTATCTAAAGAATTCCCCAAAGCAGAGACCCTAAATAGCCAGGAAAGGAGGTTTGGCTACTTAGGAAGGAGGATAGGCTAGCAACACAGGTAAGAGCCTATCAGAAGGAGTCTCTGACGTCACCTGCTGGCCCTGGCCAGTCAGAGCAGTCCAGTGTGCCAGCAGCACCTCTGTTTCCAAGATGGCAGAGGTCTGGGGCACACTGGAGGAGCTCTGGGCACCTCCCAGAGGAGGTGCAGGTCAGGGGAGTGGTCACTCCCCTTTCCTTTGTCCAGTTTCACGCCAGAGCAGGGCTGGGGGATCCCTGAACCGGTGTAGACTGGCTTATGCAGAGATGGGCACCATATGTGCCCATCAAAGCATTTCCAGAGGCTGGGGGAGGCTACTCCTCCCCAGCCCTGACACCTTTTTCCAAAGGGAGAGGGTGTAACACCCTCTCTCTGAGGAAGTCCTTTGTTCTGCCTTCCTGGGCCAAGCCTGACCGGACCCCAGGAGGGCAGAAACCTGCCTGAGGGGTTGGCAGCAGCAGCAGCTGCAGTGAAACCAGTGGAAAGGTAGTTTGGCAGTACCCGGGTCTGTGCTAGAGACTCTGGGGATCATGGAATTGTCTCCCCAATGCCAGAATGGCATTGGGGTGACAATTCCATGATCTTAGACATGTTACATGGCCATGTTTGGAGTTACCATTGTGACGCTATATATATGTCGTGACATATGTATAGTGCACGCGTGTAATGGTGTCCCCACACTCACAAAGTCCGGGGAATTTGCCCTGAACAATGTGGGGGCACCTTGGCTAGTGCCAGGGTGCCCACACACTAAGTAACTTAGCACCCAACCTTTACCAGGTAAAGGTTAGACATATAGGTGACTTATAAGTTACTTAAGTGCAGTGGTAAATGGCTGTGAAATAACGTGGATGTTATTTCACTCAGGCTGCAGTGGCAGGCCTGTGTAAGAATTGTCAGAGCTCCCTATGGGTGGCAAAAGAATTGCTGCAGCCCATAGGGATCTCCTGGAACCCCAATACCCTGGGTACCTCAGTACCATATACTAGGGAATTATAAGGGTGTTCCAGTATGCCAATGTAAATTGGTGAAATTGGTCACTAGCCTGTTAGTGACAATTTGGAAAGAAATGAGAGAGCATAACCACTGAGGTTCTGGTTAGCAGAGCCTCAGTGAGACAGTTAGTCATCACACAGGGAACACATACAGGGCACACTTATGAGCACTGGGGCCCTGGCTGGCAGAGTCCCAGTGACACATACAACTAAAACAACATATATACAGTGAAAATATGGGGGTAACATGCCAGGCAAGATGGTACTTTCCTACACAACCCCCCACCAAACGAAGGACAATAAGACTAGCCATGACCTGATGAGTCTTCATTGTCTAAGTGGAAATATCTGGAGAGTCCATCTGCATTGGAGTGGGTACTCCCAGGTCTATGTTCCACTGTATAGTCCATTCCCTGTAGAGATATGGACCACCTCAACAATTTAGGGTTTTCACCTTTCATTTGTTTTAGCCAAAGTAGAGGTTTGTGGTCTGTCTGAACAATGAAGTGAGTGCCAAACAGGTATGGCCTCAACTTCTTCAGTGCCCAGACCACAGCAAAGGCCTCCCTCTCTATGGCAGACCAACGCTTTTCTCTAGGGGTCAACCTCCTGCTGATAAAAGCAACAGGTTGATCCTGGCCCTCAGAATTAAGTTGTGATAAGACTGCCCCTACCCCTAATTCAGATGCATCAGTTTGGACAATTAATTTTTTGGTTTGGAGTAACAGGGGCTTTTTAGGACAGGTGCAGAGCACATGGCCTGTTTCAGCTCCTCAAAAGCTTTCTGACAGCTAGCTGTCCATAATACCTTTTTAGGAATTTTCTTAGATGTGAGGTCATTAAGAGGGGCTGCAATGGAGCCATAGTTCTTTATGAACCTCCTGTAATATCCAGTGAGGCCTAAGAAGGCTCTCACCTGGGTCTGAGTTGTAGGGGGAACCCAATCTATAATAGTTTGGATTTTCCCCTGAAGTGGTGCAATCTGTTCTCCACCTACCAGGTGTCCCAGATAAACCACTTTCCCCTGCCCTATCTGGCACTTTGAAGCCTTGATAGTGAGGCCTGTCTTTTGCAGGGCCTCCAAAACTTTCCACAGGTGGACCAGGTGATCATCCCAGGTGGAGCTAAAGACAGCTATATCATCTAGATATGCTGCACTAAAAGCCTCCAATCCTTGCAGGACTGTATTCACCAACCTCCGAAAAGTGGCAGGTGCATTTTTCAACCCAAAAGGCATTACTGTGAATTGGTAGTGCCCTCCAATGGTTGAAAATGCAGTTTTTGCTTTAGCATCCTCTGATAACTTGATCTGCCAATACCCTGCAGTCAAATCAAAGGTGCTTAGATACTTGGCAGATGCCAGTGTATCGATTAGCTCATCTGCCCTGGGTATAGGGTGAGCATCAGTTTTAGTTACCTGGTTGAGACCCCTGTAATCTACACAAAATATCATTTCCTTCTTTCCATCTTTGGAATGAGGTTTTGGTACAAGTACCACAGGAGAGGCCCATGGACTTTCAGAGTGCTCAACCACTCCCAGTTCAAGCATTTTCTGAACTTCTTGTTTTATGCAGTCCCTGACATGGTCAGGCTGCCTATAGATCTTACTTTTGACAGGCAAGCTGTCTCCAGTATCTATAGTGTGCTCACACCAAGAAGTGGTGCCTGGCACAGTAGAAAAGAGTTCAGAAAACTGACCCAGGAGATTTATGCAGTGGTCTTTCTGCTCAGCAGTCAGACAATCTGCCAAAACTACACCTTCCACCAGAGCATCTTGTTCTGTGGAAGAGAAGAGATCAGGGAGAGGGTCACTCTCTTCTTCCTGTCCTTCATCTATTGCCATGAGCAGGGTGAGATCAGCCCTGTCATAGTAGGGTTTTAGGCGATTGACATGGAGCACCCTAAGGGGACTTCTGGCAGTGCCCAAGTCAACCAAGTAGGTGACTTCTCCCTTTTTCTCAACAATTATGTGGGGTCCACTCCATTTGTCTTGGAGTGCTCTTAGGGCCACAGGCTCCAAGACCCACACTTTCTGCCCTGGTTGGTACTGAATCAGAACAGCCTTCTGGTCATGCCATTGCTTTTGGAGCTCTTGGCTGGCCTGAAGGTTTTATTGGCCTTTTCATGTACTCAGCCATTCTAGATCTTAGGCCAAGTACATAGTCCACTATGTCTTGCTTAGGAGCTTTTAAAGGTTGTTCCCAACCCTCCTTTACGAGTGTTAGAGGACCTCTTACAGGGTGTCCAAATAGGAGTTCAAAGGGGCTGAAGCCCACTCCTTTTTGGGGTACCTCTCTGTAAGCAAAAAGGAGGCAAGGTAACAGGACATCCCATCTCCTCCGGAGTTTTTCAGGGAGTCCCATTATCATTCCTTTGAGAGTTTTATTAAACCTCTCAACCAGTCCATTTGTTTGTGGATGATAGGGTGTGGTGAACTTGTATGCCACACCACATTCCTTCCACATGGCCTTTAAGTAAGCAGACATGAAATTGCTTCCCCTGTCTGATACCACCTCTTTTGGGAAGCCCACTCTGGAAAAGATTCCCAGGAGGGCCTTTGCCACTGCAGGAGCTGTAGTGGTCCTTAGAGGAATTGCTTCAGGATATCTGGTGGCATGGTCCACTACCACCAAAATAAACCTATTGTCTGAAGCAGTAGGAGGGTCAAGGGGGCCAACTATGTCAACCCCTACCCTTTCAACGAGTACCCCAACCACAGGTAGTGGAATAAGGGGAACCTTTGGAGTGCCACCTGTTTTGCCACTGGCTTGACAGGTTTCACAGGACTTTCAAAATTCCTTTGTGTCCTCTGACATTCTAGGCCAATGAAACAAGGGGACAAGCCTGACCCAAGTTTTCATTTGCCCTAAATGTCCAGCCAAGGGAAAGTTGTGTGGTAGAGTTAGGAGGAACTCTCTGTATTGCTGAGGAATCACCAATCTCCTGGCTGCTCCAGGTTTTGGATCCCTTGCTTCAGTATACATGAGGTTGTCCTCCCAGTAAACTCTGTGAGAGTCACTGACATCCCCATTTTGCTGTTTGACAGCTTGCTGTCTTAGACCCTCTAGTGTGGGACAGGTATGCTGTGCCACACTCAGCTCCTCCATGGCAGGCCCCCCTCCACCCAAAAGCTCAGCAGTGTCTGCTTCCAGCTCCTCTGGTGAAGGTTCTGCACAGGGTGGAAATTCTTCTTCCTCAGAAGTTGAATCCACTGTAGAGGGAGGGATAGTAGGTAGTGTTTTACCTTTACTAACCCTAGCTTTAGGGAGCACTTGGTCCATTGTTCCAGGATCCAAGTCACACTGTCCTTTTTGCTTTTTGGCCTGAGCCCTTGTCAAAGCAAAAATATGCCCAGGAATGCCCAGCATTGCTGCATGAGCCTCCAACTCCACTTCTGCCCAAGCTGATGTCTCTAAATCGTTCCCTAGTAGACAGTCTACAGGTAAATCTGAGGCAACCACAACTTTCTTTGGACCAGTAACCCCCCCACCCCCCCCCCCAGTTGAGATTCACAACAGCCATGGGGTGGCTAAGAGTGTTGTTAGGAGCATCAGTCACTTGGTACTGGTGACCAAGTAGGTGTTGTTCAGGGTGGACCAGTTTCTCTATTACCATGGTAACACTGGCACCTGTGTCCCTGTAGGCCTGAACCTCAACACCATTTATTAGGGGAAGTTGCTTGTACTTATCCATATTAAGGGGACAAGCAACCAAGGTGGCCAAATCAATGGCACCTTCAGAGACTAACACAGCCTCTGTGGTCTCCCTAACAAGACCAACCCCAACTAAATTACCAAAAGTGAGCCCAGCTACTCCCTTGGATTGGCTATTAGTAGGTTTGCTCCCACCACCACTGCTATTATTAGGGGCACTAGGTGTAGCAGTAGGGGTTGTAGTGGTAGGAGGCTTGGTGCTTTTCTTTGGACAACTGGCATCAGTTGTCCAATGGCCTTTTACTTTACATAAATAGCACCATGGTTTCTTTTCCTTGTTTTGATTAGAAGAGGATTTGGGCCCACCACCCCCACCAGAGTGTTTTTGTGGGCCGGATGAAGACTCATTTTTAGATTTGTCCCCACCCTTGTCAGAAGACTTACCATCCTTCTTCTTGCCATCCTTGTCACCCCCTGTATGAACTTTTCTGTTCACCCTTGTTCTGACCCATTTGTCTGCCTTCTTTCCCAATTCTTGGGGAGAGGTCAGATCTGAGTCCACTAGGTAGTGGTGCAACAAATCAGACACACAATTATTAAGAATATACTCTCTCAGGATTAAGTTATACAGGCTTTCATAGTCAGAAACTTTACTGCCATGTAACCACCCCTCCAAGGCCTTCACTGAATGGTCAACAAAGTCTACTCAGTCTTGTGAAGACTCCTTTTTGGTTTCTCTGAACTTGATCCTGTACTGTTCAGTGGTTAAGCCATAACCATCTAGGATTGCCTTCTGAAGAACTGTAAAATTATTGGCATCACTTTCCTTCACAGTAAGGAGCCTATCCCTACCCTTTCCACTGAAAGATAGCCATAGGATAGCAGCCCACTGCCTTTGAGGGACCCCCTGTACAACACAGGCCCTCTCAAGTGCAGCAAACCACTTGTTAATGTCATCCCCCTCCTTGTAAGGGGGAACTATCTTGTGCAGATTCCTAGAATCATGCTCTTTCACAGGATTACTATCTGTAATACTGCTGCTGCCACCATGGGGTCCAAACCCCAACCTCTGCCTTTCTTTTTCTAAGTCAAATGCTTCCCTGTATAGATCCAGCTGTTGCTTTTTCAGCTTCAGCTTGGACTCTTCCACTCTCAATCTATTGAGTTCCCTTTCTAACACTCTGTCATCAGGGTGGGTGGGTTGGGCATGCTTAGACACAGAAGAATGGTGTGAATGAACAGAGAGAGACCTGTCCCTAACAGATGGCTCTCTAACAACCTGGCCTAAAGGAGTAACCTCTCTACTGTGATGAGAACTCACATCAGTACCAGCCCTGCTAGGTGGCCTGCTAAAGGGCAGGTTGGAAAGAATACCATCTAACATTCTTACTGGGGCCACCCCAGAGTCAGAGTGTGAACCATCAGCTAATTTGTCACCAGATGTGCCAGCTAAGGCCTTATCATTTTCAATGAGCATATTAACTAACAATTCTCTAGAGGGATTCTTCCCTACCCCTAAACCTCTATCAATGCAGAGACTCCTTACACCTTTTCAGTTAAGGTAGTCATAAGCTGTGCTGGCCAGATCCAGAGTTTGACCTGAACCAGACATGATAGAAAAGGGCTTAAGGGACAGAAAAAGAAAGAAAAAGTTTCAGAACCTTTTAAAGAACAGGAAAAAAAACTTTTTCAACTTTTTAGAACTTTTTGAAAGTTTTAGAGGTACTTTTCAGCACTTAGCAAAGTAAGAGGAGAAAAGCAAAACTTTTTGGTTAGGTGTACATACACTGAACTTGTTTTGTATATTTTTCTCTTATGAAAAGTACAAAATGACAAAGTGGTAAGTAGTTGCAAGTACTTATCCCACCGCTGCACAACTAATGTAGGAGGCTGGCCTGGCTTGTAGTGGGTACCAAGGGGTACTTACACCTTGCACTAGGTCCAGGTATCCCTTATTAGTGTAGAGGGGTGTCTAGCAGCTTAGGCTGATAGAAAAGGTAGCTTAGCAGAGCAGCTTAGGCTGAACTAGGAGGCGTGTAAAGCTCCTACTATACCACTGGTGTCATATACACAATATCATAAGAAAACACAATACACAGATATACTAAAAATAAAGGTACTTTATTTTTATGACAATATGCCAAAAGTATCTCAGTGAGTACCCTCAGTATGAGGATAGCAAATATACCCAAGATATATGTACACAATACCAAAATTATGCAGTAATAGCAATAGAAAGCAATGCAAGCAATGTACAGTCACAATAGATTGCAATGAGAGCACATAGGGATAGGGGCAACACAAACCATATACTCTAGAAGTGGAATGCAAACCACGAATGGACCCCAAACCTATGTGACCTTGTAGAGGGTCGCTGGGACTGTAAGAAAACAGTGAGGGTTAGAAAAATAGCCCACCCCAAGACCCTGAAAAGTGGGTGCAAAGTGCACCTAAGTTCCCCAGAGAGCACAGAAGTCGTGATAGGGGAATTCTGCAAGGAAGACCAACACCAGCAATGCAACAGCGATGGATTTCCGGACGAGAGTACCTGTGGAACAAGGGGACCAAGTCCAAAAGTCACAATCAAGTCGGGAGTGGGCAGATGCCCAGGAAATGCCAGCTGTGGGTGCAAAGAGAAGCTGCAACCGGATGGTAGAAGCTGTTGATTCTGCAAGAACGAAGAGGACTAGGAACTTCCCCTTTGGAGGATGGATGTCCCACATCGTGAAGAAGCTTGCAGAGGTATTTTCGTGCAGAAAGACCGCAAACAAGCCTTGCTAGCTGCAAGGGTCGCGGTTAGGGTTTTTGGACGCTGCTGTGGCCCAGGAGGGATCAGGATGTCACCAATTGCGTGAGGAGATAGAGGGGGCGCCCAGCAAGACAAGGAGCCCACTCAGAAGAAAACAGCACCCGCAGAAGAGCCGGAACAGGCACTACGAAGAAGAGTGAACCGGAGCTCACCCGAGGTCACAAAAGGAGGTCCCACGACGCCGGAGGACAACTCAGGAGGTCGTGCACTGCAGGTTAGAGTGTCGGGGACCCAGGCTTGGCTGTGCACAAAGGAAATCCTGGAAGAGTACACAGGAGCCGGAGCAGCTGCAAATAACGCGGTACCCAGCAATGCAGTCTAGCGTGGGGAGGCAAGGACTTACCTCCACCAAACTTGGACTGAAGAGTCACTGGACTGTGGGAGTCACTTGGACAGAGTTGCTGAGTTCCAGGAACCACGCTCGTCGTGCTGAGAGGAGACCCAGAGAACCGGTGATGCAGTCTTTTGGTGCCTGCGGTTGTAGGGGGAAGATTCCGTCGACCCACAGGAGATTTCTACGGAGCTTCTAGTGCAGAGAGGAGGCAGACTACCCCCACAGCATGCACCACCAGGAAAGCAGTTGAGAAGGCGGCTGGATCAGCGTTACAAGGTTGCAGTAGTCGTCTTTGCTACTTTGTTGCGGTTTTGAAGACTTCCAGCGCGGTCAGCAGTCGATTCCTTGGCAGAAGGTGAAGAGAGAGATGCAGAGGAACTCTGATGAGCTCTTGCATTCGTTATCTAAAGAATTCCCCAAAGCAGAGACTCTAAATAGCCAGGAAAGGAGGTTTGGCTACTTAGGAAGGAGGATAGGCTAGCAACACAGGTAAGAGCCTATCAGAAGGAGTCTCTGACGTCACCTGCTGGCCCTGGCCACTCAGAGCAGTCCAGTGTGCCAGCAGCACCTCTGTTTCCAAGATGGCAGAGGTCTGGAGCACACTGGAGGAGCTCTGGGCAGGGGAGTGGTCACTCCCCTTTCCTTTGTCCAGTTTCGCGCCAGAGCAGGGCTGGGGGATCCTGAACTGGTGTAGACTGGCTTATGCAGAGATGGGCACCATATGTGCCCATCAAAGCATTTCCAGAGGCTGGGGGAGGCTACTCCTCCCCAGCCCTGACACCTTTTTCCAAAGGGAGAGGGTGTAACACCCTCTCTCTGAGGAAGTCCTTTGTTCTGCCTTCCTGGGCTAAGCCTGGCTGGACCCCAGGAGGGCAGAAACCTGCCTGAGGGGTTAGCAGCAGCAGCAGCTGCAGTGAAACCCGTGGAAAGGTAGTTTGGCAGTACCCGGGTCTGTGCTAGAGACTCGGGGGATCATGGAATTGTCTCCCCAATGCCAGAATGGCATTGGGGTGACAATTCCATGATCTTAGACATGTTACATGGCCATGTTCGGAGTTACCATTGTGACGCTATATATATGTCGTGACATATGTATAGTGCACACGTGTAATGGTGTCCCCGCACTCACAAAGTCCGGGGGAATTTGCCCTGAACAATGTGGGGGCACCTTGGCTAGTGCCAGGGTGCCCACACACTAAGTAACTTAGCACCCAACCTTTACCAGGTAAAGGTTAGACATATAGGTGACTTATAAGTTACTTAAGTGCAGTGGTAAATGGCTGTGAAATAATGTGGACGTTATTTCACTCAGGCTGCAGTGGCAGGCCTGTGTAAGAATTGCTGCAGCCCATAGGGATCTCCTGGAACCCCAATACCCTGGGTACCTCAGTACCATATACTAGGGAATTATAAGGGTGTTCCAGTATGCCAATGTAAATTGGTGAAATTGGTCACTAGCCTGTTAGTGACAATTTAGAAAGAAATGAGAGAGCATAACCACTGAGGTTCTGGTTAGCAGAGCCTCAGTGAGACAGTTAGTCATCACACAGGGAAAACATACAGGGCACACTTATGAGCACTGGGGCCCTGGCTGGCAGGGTCCCAGTGACACATACAACTAAAACAACATATATACAGTGAAAATATGGGGGTAACATGCCAGGCAAGATGGTACTTTCCTACAACATCCCACTGCTCCACCAACACCTAGGAAATTTAGTGAACAGTTACTTAAATGGAGGCTGCATATCAGAACTGGAAGAGATAGTTTGCAAGCTTAAATTAAGTCTCACAGTTGCCAGGCTAAACCAGCTCCATTGAGGCCCGGAGGAGGATGCAAAGAGATGGGCCAAGAGAAACTACATGCACTTTATTGGCTTCCCAGAAACAGCGAAGGGCAATAATCCAGAGAAATTCTAGACAACTGGGTCAGGTCCTCGGTTCACACTGATGGGCTCTCAGTGTCCTTTGAGGTAGAATGGGTACACATGGCACTGGCACAGCAGCCCCCACATTTTGTCCCCTCCATGCCCAATCAATGCCTGCATCCCGAAAAACCAGGGACGAAATCCTCAGGGAAGCAAAAAGGAAAGCCAAATCTTTCAATCCTCTTGCATCTTCATATTCCCAGACTCCACTTGCCAGATACAGAAGAGATTTGATGCGGTCAAGCAGAAGGTGAGAGCCATGGACATCAGGTCTCAAAACATCATGAAACGAATACCAGACTTGCAGGTCTGGTGACTTGAATAATCTACTTGACTTCACTGTAATAATCTTGTCCATTAAATGGTCTCTTAATTATGTGAGTCTAGGCAAATATATTATTTCACTGAGTTGCCTTTTTCTTTGTTATTAGATATGAGAGCACCTTCAGCGTTCTGTACGTAAAACTCTTGTTTGATTTAGTAGATTACATTTTCGCTCAATGTATAATAAGAATTTGGCCCACATATAGGGTGCGCATGACCCCTGACTTGCTTCTTATTTCACCAATAGTTTTGTCATTAGGGCAGGAATGGAATGTTTCTCAGTTCATGATTAAAAAAAAAACTCACTTTTGTAAAATGTATCACTGAAGTATGAAGTGGTAGTGCACTGTCATTTACAGACAGCAAATTTTCCATTGAAATGAACACAAACTTTCTCACCAACATGCAGTTTTATTGATAAAACTACTAAGTATAAGCAATAGTGTGTGGAAATCTGTTTCAGCAAATATTTATCATTTGCACATCACTAAGTATCCTGATATTTTTAATCCTATCAAAATCTTTGATTCCATCACACTTCAGAATTACAAAAATGTGCTTTCCTAATGACTGATATATTTTGAAGTATTTGTACAGTTCATTTGCAAGCCATTTAAATGTGTGTGGGGGGGGGGGGGACCTGACATCCTACAGCTATTCATTTCACACTCACTGTACCCCAGCAGGATTGTCTGACAGTTCACTTTACATAATCCTTTAACTTTGCAGTCAGAGAAAGAAAAGAAAACACACTAATCTCCAGAATAAAATAAGCAGCAATTTGTAAGAGATAAGGTGAAATCTGACCTCCGATTATGAATGCACACAAAATGTAACAAGATAATACGATTTAAAGGAATCTGTATTGCTCATTCAGTTTCTAAATGAACAGAACACCTGTTCTTTGCTTGCTTGAGCTTTCTCACCTGAACAAGCCTGTAGGCCCTTAAAATAGGATGCCCTGATAAAATCTCACTTGAGGCCTGAAAAACAAGTCACCTACCTTCAGTAACATTTTATCTGGTAGAGACTATCAAGCTGCAGACTCCTTACTTTAGAATGTTCCCAGGCGTCAGACTTGATCCAGAATTTTTTGAGCAATTCCACTTGTATGCTGGTACGTGGCATCGTTCAGCTGTGTGTAGCATCGTCTGTGCCGGAAATGATGTGCGTGGTGCCTATGCTATCCAAGCACACGGACCACAGTTCATGACTGTGGTTTCCGCACCAGAAGCAGAGCCAAGCTGAGGAGGAATGACTAGTGTGCCTTTGAGGTCCTAAAGGATCTCCTAATTGAGAGAAGACAGTTCACAGAACGGGGAGGATAAGAGGGTCATTAATGAATCTCTGGCTAGATAGTCTTTCTACCAGATAAATCGCTATTGAAGTTAAGAAACTTGTTCATCTGATAGAGATTTCTAGACACAGATTTCTTACCTAGGAATAGAGGCCAAAGCATTCTCTACCCAGAAGTGTGTCTGCGGCCATTCTTAGTCTAAAAAGTTTTGGAGGACCGAATGGCAAAGTTCCCATGTCGCCGTACCTGACTGACGAGGCACGTTTTTAGCAAACATATGCAGTGATGCCCACGTAGTTGCTTGACAGATGTCCAGGACTGAGACTTCTCTAGCTAACGGAGTGGTCGCAGCAGTAGCTCTGGTGGAGCAAGGTCTTATGCCCTTAGGTCAGTTTCTTAGGCTTTGTATAGAAGATCTTAATGCAAAGGATTATACATTGAAAAATGGTTCTCTTTTAAATTGCCTCCTCTTTCTTTGCCCCCATAAAACCACCAAAAGGTTGATTGCCCACTCAGAATTCTCTGGTGTGATCCATATCAAACAATAATGCTCTTTTTGGATTCAGACTGTGGAGTCTCTCCTCTTCTTTAGAAGGATAAACAATAGGGAGGGTGATACAATGCCTGATGTGAAAGGGTGTGACCACCTTTGGCAAAATGGAAGCCCAAGTTCTGAGAACCTGCTTGTCTGGGGAAAAAAAGGAAGTGTACAGGGGGTTACCTGAAAGCACCTGGAATTTGTTAAGCCCTCTGGCAGATATCATCACCATAAGAAAGGCAGTATTGATAGTAAGTAGCAGAAAAGGGCACCTGTGCATCAGCTCAAATTGTGAACAAATGAGATAGGCAAGAACTAGAATTAGGCCCTTGGGAGCATAATGAAGGCATTAGGAGGAAACATATGCTCTAAACCTTTAACCTCTTCTGTGCCTTGGACGAGATGATCTCGTCCAAGGCTACAGTTCCCCTGTGCCTTGGACGAGATCATCTCGTCCTAGGCACAGGGGAACTTGGGGGAGCGCTAGCGCGCCCCCCGTGCACCCCCCCCAGGCGGGGATGGAAGGGGAAGACCTTCCCCTAAAACCCCCGCCCCCACCCCACGGCAATCCGATGACGTCAGCGCGCGCACAGCGCGCTGACGTCATCTAGTGTTGCCGGGCGCGCTGGAAGCCATTTGCTTCCAGCGCGTCTTCGGAGGAGGACTTGAAAGGTGAGTCCTCTCCGTTTTTGGGGGGCGGTGGGTGGTGAAAACAGACACGGTGGGAAAGGAAAGGGTTTTTCCTTTCCCCCTGTGTCTGTTTTCACAAGATTCCTGCTCCACGATCGCGGGCAGGGCCCGCGATCGTGGAGCAGGAATCTCCACTAGCCACCAGGGATTTTCTTTTTTGGTAATTTTGGGGGCGACCCCTTGGGCAAGGGTCGCCCCCCCCCCCGGGGGGCAATTTTTATTTGTATTTCGCCCCCCCCCCCCCCCCCGGGGGCAGATCCGCCGATTTTTCGGCGGATCTGCCCCCAGGGGGGGGGGGGGGGCGAAAACCACTAGACACCAGGGATATTGTTATTTATAAGTATTTTGGGGGCGACCCCTTGGGCAAGGGTCGCCCCCCCCCCGGGGGCAATTTTTTTTTGTATTTCGCCCCCCCCTGGGGGCAGATCCGCCGATTTTTCGGCGGATCTGCCCCCAGGGGGGGGCAAAAACCACTAGACACCAGGGATATTGTTATTTATGTATATTTTGGGGGCGACCCCTTGGGCAAGGGTCGCCCCCCACCCGGGGCCATTTTTTTTTGTATTTCGCCCCCCCTGGGGGCAGATCCGTGGATTTTTCGGCAGATCTGCCCCCAGGGGGGGGGGGGCGAAAACCACTAGACACCAGGGATATTTTTATTTATGTGTATTTTGGGGGCGACCCCTTGGGCAAGGGTCGCCCCCCACCCGGGGACTTTTTTTTGTTGTATTTCGCCCCCCCCCCTGGGGGCAGATCTGCCGATTTTTGGGCTGATCTGCCCCCAGGGGGGGGGGCGAAAACCACTAGACACCAGGGATTTTGTTTTTATTGTTTATTTTGGGGGCAACTCCTTGGGCAAGGGTCGCCCCCCTAAGGTGGGGAAAATTTGTATTGGCCATCTCTGCCCGTAATTTTGTAGGCCCATCTGCCCCCAAGGAGGGCAGAAACCACCAATACGGCAGGGATTTTTTTGTTTTGTGTTGTGCTGGGGGTGCCCCCTTTGGGAAGGGTCGCCCCCTGAAAGGGGGCACAGAGGTGGTGCCCATTTCTGCCCCCCTTGGGGGCAGATTGGCCAATTCTTTTACGCCCATCTACCCCCGAGGGGGGCAGGATCCACTTAGGTACCAGGGACAACTTCTAAGTTCTTGGTGGTGGGGTGTTTGTCAACTGGCAAAGTATTTGTATTTGTGATTATAACAATTTATTTCTTCTTTTTCTTCTAGTTCAACGCTTTTGCTTCCTTTGCTGTGGATCTTTGCGGTTTTGGCAGTAGTTGTCCTGTGGTTTGCATAGCTGCATGTTTTAGGTAAGTGAAAGCAATTTACTCCAAAGGAGTATTGTTGACATGTTTGTAGGTGGTGTACTAAATGCAGTATTGTGTGTTTGACATTGTCCTTAGATTTGAGCACAGTGATGTTTGTGTTGTCATATGTCTAAATTGCTTTTTTCTTTTTAGTGGGATATCATTGGTGATTGCTGTCTGTGCAGAGTAGTTGCTTGGTGAGTAGCTATTTCAGGCAACTGAGTGGTATAGTTTTTTGTAGTACATAACTCTTTGTGATAAAGCTACACTTTGTTTATTACTTATTTTAGAGCTAGTTGTTGTTGGCAATCCATTTGTTGTTAGGATCATGGCTAGCCGCAAAGTGAACGCACAGCAGGTTGTTCGCATGCTCTTTGAGTCGTCTTCAGACCATGATTACGACACTGACTCTGCATCTGAGGCAGAGGAGGAAGCAGGAGATTCTGGAAGTGAGTTTTCTGTCCGAGAGTATTCTTCTGATGAGGAAGCTACTCTCAGTGCAGATGAAGGGCCTGTGTTAGAGGAGGACATTGATGTGCCAAGAGTGCAGCAGCCTGGGGCTGCAGGGTTTCCCATTGGAAGACCTGACACCTGGATTGCCCCAAACATGGAGCAGCCACAGTTACCTGCATTTACTGGTCTCCCAGGGTGTAGAGTTAATACGGAAAACTTTCTGCCTGTCCATTTCTTTCACTTGTTTATGGACGATGTATTTTTGGAAGAGATTGTGGAGCAGACAAATGTGTATGCAAAGCAATATTTGCGGGACAACGCTGCCAGACTTAAGCCTCAGTCTAGAGCTACTCATTGGGTTCCCACATATCTGGAAGAGATGAAAAGGTTTTTAGGTTTGTCTTTTTTGATGGGGTTGATCAGGAAGCCGTCACTGGCTTCTTATTGGTCTACTAGTCCCTTGATGGCAACTGCTATATTTCCTGCAACTATGACACGTAGTCGGTATTTGCTTCTTCTTCGTATGCTGCATTTTGTAGACAATGCTTTAGCCTTGCCACGAGATCACCCTGATTGTGACCGCCTTTTTAAGATTAGGCCTGTCCTTGATCATTTTGTGGATCGGTTTTCAGAGGTCTATGTTCCAGGCAAAGAGATAAGTGTGGACGAGTCTTTGGTCCTTTTCAAGGGGCGTTTAGTTTTTAAGCAGTACATTCCTAGTAAGAGGGCACGGTATGGGATTAAATTGTATCTGCTGTCAGAAAGCAGTACAGGATATGTGTATAATTTCCGGGTCTACACTGGTAGGGATTCCAGTATTGACCCTGCTGGTTGTCCGGCCACTTTTGGAGTTAGCGAAAAAATTGTGTGGGAACTTGCTAGACGGCTGTTTAACAAAGGTCACCATTTGTACGTAGATAATTTCTACACTGGAGTGCAGTTGTTCAAGGAGTTGTTTAAGGTGGACACTGTTGCTTGTGGCACAATCCGTTCTAACCGGAAAGGCTATTCAAGGGAGCTGGTCTGTAAAAAACTTGAGAGGGGGCAGTGCAGTGCCTTGCGGAATAATGAGCTGCTAGCTCTGACATTTTCAGACAGGAGGGATGTGTACATTCTATGGACCATCCATGATGAGAGTACTTCCCTGTGGCTGTTTGGGGTCAGGTTGCGGAAGTGCGCAAACCTGCGTGCATTTTGGACTACAATAGGCACATGGGTGGTGTTGATAGAGTAGATCAGAGGTTAGAACCTTACACTGCTCTTCGTAAGTCATATGTGTGGTATAAAAAGTTGGCCCTACATTTACTTCATTTGGCAACTTTTAATGCCTTTATTGTATACAAGGATTGTTCACCCGAGTCAAGGATGACATTTGTGAAATTTCAGGAGTCGGTGATAGAAAGCCTTATTGTGGTGGAACCGGCAAGAGTTCCTAGAGTAGAAGTGGTGGAGGATGTGGCTAGATTGAAAGATCGGCACTTTCCAGATCACATTCCTCCCACTCCCAAAAAAGACATGCCCACAAAGAAATGTAGAGTATGTGCCCGGAGATCAATCCGGAGGGAGAGCCGGATGTACTGCCCCGAATGCCCTTCAAAGCCTGGGCTGTGTGTGCCCAGCTGTTTTAGAAGTTACCACACAAGGAAAAACTTTTGGGAAATACCGTGAGCGTAAGCTGTCTGTTTTATATTTTCATATGTTTCACGGTTGGCATCTGTCGTGTATTTAGTTAGAGCTTTTGTGTTTGTAGTTTTGTGCTTATTTTATAATTAGTAGTTTCTTTGTTGTTTATAAATAAAAAAAAGTGATTGCGGTGTGTGTGGGGTGGCGCTTGGCTGGCGGTGTGCGTGGGGTGGCGCATGGCTGGTGATGTGTTTGGGGTGGCGCTTGGCTGGCGGTGTGCTTGGGGTGGCGCTTGGCTGGCGGTGTGCGTGGGGTGGCGCTTGGCTGGCGGTGTGCTTGGGGTGGCGCTTGGCTGGCGGTGTGCTTGGGGTGGCGCTTGGCTGGCAGTGTGCGTGGGGTGGCGCTTGGCTGGCGGTGTGCTTGGGGTGGCGCTTGGCTGGCGGTGTGCGCGGGGTGGCGCTTGGCTGGCGGTGTGCTTGGGGTGGCGCTTGGCTGGCGGTGTGCTTGGGGTGGCGCTTGGCTGGCGGTGTGCGTGGGGTGGCGCTTGGCTGGCGGTGTGCTTGGGGTGGCGCTTAGCTGGCGGTGTGCGTGGGGTGGCGCTTGGCTGGCGGTGCCAGCCAAACAGCAGTCCACACTCCCATCAGCTGGTGTGATTCTTGTATCAGGCATGTGGGCGTATGTAAGTGATGGGCCCTTGAGTGGCGCGGTCTGTCGATGTGAGTGTTGTAATGTGCTGGGCCCGTGGCTGGCGGTGTGAATGGTCTTGTGCGTGTCATGTATGAAAGGTGTGTGAATGGACTGTAAATCGGTTGGTGCCTTGTCGCAGCTTTACAGCTCACGAGCTGTGAGTCATTGGTTCACTTTTTTGCCTTTCACTTATTAGCAGTGCATTTCATTTTTGTGAAATCTCTTGTTAATAAAATTTGATCCACTGAACCATCACTCACCCTCGTGCCAAATCCAACCAGTATGTGCTGTAAAAAATGACAAAACCTGCTCCGCTGTAATCAGGCGTCGCAGCACACCTGTGACACGCTAGGTGCCTCGGGTGGGACCCCGATGATGAAGCATGCCACCAACTTGGTTGGTGGGTGAGGGGTCTTCTTCACATAACCTAAGTGTGTTTCTTTTCACAATTTTAGTGTTTGGCACATCACGGACGTATGTGCACACATCAAAGTGATATATTCCAAAAATACCTGTGTTTGGGGGGGAGGGCCCACCTATGTTTTTGGTCCTGGGTGCGGCCTTCATGTAGGGAAACCTACAAAACCCAGAAACTTTTTAAAACTAGGCACCCCAAGGAGTCCAGGGAGGTGTGGCTTGCGTGGCTCCCCCAACATTTTCTTACCCAGACTCCTCTGTAAACCTCAAAATTTGCATAAAAAAAACATATTTTCCTGATTTTTCTTAGTAGGATCACCGCTCCAGCACAAAATTCCTACTCCCCAGTTTTCCCCTCAGTCTCCCAAGTAAAATGACACCTCACTTATGTGGGTCCCCAAAGCAGAGTCCGTCTAAAGATGTATAAAAGAATATGCCCTTATAAACTTGCTGTGCTATCCCTTCTATCCCTTCAGGTTTTGGGCCTTATTCTGTTGCAGGAACCTGGCCCACCCATACAAGTGAGGTATCATTTTTATCGGGAGACTTGGGGGAACGCTGGGTGGAAGGAAATTTGTGGCTCCTCTCAGATTCCTGAACTTTCTGCCACAGAAATGTGAGGAACGTGTTTTTTTAGACAAATTTTGAGGTTTGCAAAGGATTCTGGGTAACAGAACCTGGTCAGAGCCCCGCAAGTCATCCCATCTTGGATTCCCCTAGGTCTC
Organism: Pleurodeles waltl; assembly: GCF_031143425.1. Lineage (NCBI taxonomy): Eukaryota > Metazoa > Chordata > Amphibia > Caudata > Salamandridae > Pleurodeles > Pleurodeles waltl. The sequence goes on along the minus strand of NC_090443.1, from coordinate 117,602,537 downwards.
TAGTTTTCAGAAATGCACAGGTTTGGTAGGTTTCCCTAGGTGCCGGCTGAGCTAGAGGCCAAAATCTACAGGTAGGCACTTTGCAAAAAACACCTCTGTTTTCTTCCAAAATTTTGGATGTGTCCACGTTGCGCTTTGGGGTGTTTCCTGTCGCGGGCGCTAGGCCTACCCACACAAGTGAGGTATCATTTTTATCGGGAGACTTGGGGGAACGCTGGGTGGAAGGAAATTTGTGGCTCCTCTCAGATTCCAGAACTTTCTGCCACAGAAATGTGAGGAACATGTGTTATTTTAGCCAAATTTTGAGGTTTGCAAAGGATTCTGGGTAACAGAACCTGGCCCGAGCCCCGCAAGTCACCCCTCCTTGGATTCCCCTAGGTCTCTAGTTTTCAGAAATGCACAGGTTTGGTAGGTTTCCCTAGGTGCCGGCTGAGCTAGAGGCCAAAATCTACAGGTAGGCACTTTGCAAAAAACACCTCTGTTTTCTTCCAAAATTTTGGATGTGTCCACGTTGCGCTTTGGGGTGTTTCCTGTCGCCGGCGCTAGGCCTACCCACGCAAGTGAAGTATCATTTTTATCGGGAGACTTGGGGGAACGCTGGGTGGAAGGAAATTTGTGGCTCCTCTCAGATTCCAGAACTTTCTGCCACAGAAATGTGAGGAACATGTGTTTTTTTAGCCAAATTTTGAGGTTTGCAAAGGATTCTGGGTAACAGAACCTGGTCCGAGCCCCGCAAGTCACCCCTCCTTGAATTCCCCTAGGTCTCTAGTTTTCAGAAATGCACAGGTTTGGTAGGTTTCCCTAGGTGCCGGCTGAGCTAGAGGCCAAAATCTACAGGTAGGCACTTTGCAAAAAACACCTCTGTTTTCTTCCAAAATTTTGGATGTGTCCACGTTGCGCTTTGGGGTGTTTCCTGTCGCGGGCGCTAGGCCTACCCACGCAAGTGAGGTATCATTTTTATCGGGAGACTTGGGGGAACGCTGGGTGGAAGGAAATTTGTGGCTCCTCTCAGATTCCAGAACTTTCTGCCACAGAAATGTGAGGAACATGTGTTTTTTTAGCCAAATTTTGAGGTTTGCAAAGGATTCTGGGTAACAGAACCTGGTCCGAGCCCCGCAAGTCACCCCTCCTTGGATTCCCCTAGGTCTCTAGTTTTCAGAAATGCACAGGTTTGGTAGGTTTCCCTAGGTGCCGGCTGAGCTAGAGGCCAAAATCTACAGGTAGGCACTTCGCAAAAAACACCTCTGTTTTCTTCCAAAATTTTGGATGTGTCCACTTTGCGCTTTGGGGTGTTTCCTGTCGCCGGCGCTAGGCCTACCCACACAAGTGAGGTATCATTTTTATCGGGAGACTTGGGGGAACGCTGGGTGGAAGGAAATTTGTGGCTCCTCTCAGATTCCAGAACTTTCTGCCACAGAAATGTGAGGAACATGTGTTTTTTTAGCCAAATTTTGAGGTTTGCAAAGGATTCTGGGTAACAGAACCTGGTCCGAGCCCCACAAGTCACCCCATCTTGGATTCCCCTAGGTCTCTAGTTTTCAGAAATGCACAGGTTTGGTAGGTTTCCCTAGGTGCCGGCTGAGCTAGAGGCCAAAATCTACAGGTAGGCACTTCGCAAAAAACACCTCTGTTTTCTTCCAAAATTTTGGATGTGTCCACGTTGCGCTTTGGGGTGTTTCCTGTCGCGGGCGCTAGGCCTACCCACACAAGTGAGGTATCATTTTTATCGGGAGACTTTGGGGAACGCTGGGTGGAAGGAAATTTGTGGCTCCTCTCAGATTCCAGAACTTTCTGCCACAGAAATGTGAGGAACGTGTTTTTTTAGCCAAATTTTGAGGTTTGCAAAGGATTCTGGGTAACAGAACCTGGTCCGAGCCCCGCAAGTCACCCCTCCTTGGATTCCCCTAGGTCTCTAGTTTTCAGAAATGCACAGGTTTGGTAGGTTTCCCTAGGTGCCGGCTGAGCTAGAGGCCAAAATCTGCAGGTAGGCACTTCGCAAAAAACACCTCTGTTTTCTTTTAAAAAAATGGGATGTGTCCACGTTGCGTTTTGGGGCGTTTCCTGTCGCGGGCGCTAGGCCTACCCACACAAGTGAGGTATAATTTTTATCGGGAGACTTGGGGGAACATAGATTAGCAAAACAAGTGCTATTGCCCCTTCTCTTTCTCTACATTTTTTCCTTCCAAATATAGGAGAGTGTGTAAAAAAGACATCTATTTGAGAAATTCCCTATAATTCACATGCTAGTATGGTCACCCCGGAATTCAGAGATGTGCAAATAACCACTGCTCCTCAGCACCTTATCTTGTGCCCTTTTTGGAAATGCAAAGGTTTTCTTGATAGCAATTTTTTACTCTTTATATTTCAGCAAATGAATTGCTGTATACCCGGTATAGAATGAAAACGCACTGCAGGGTGCAGCTCATTTATTGGCTCTGGGTTCCTCGGGTTCTTGATGAACCTACAAGCCCTATATATCCCAGCAACCAGAGGAGTCCAGCAGACGTAACGGTATATTGCTTTCCATAATCTGACATTGCAGGGAAAAGTTACAGAGTAAAACGTAGAGAAAAATTGATGGTTTTTTCACCTCAATTTCAATATTTTTCTTTTTCAGCTGTTATTTTCTGTAGGAAACCCTTGTAGGATCTACACAAATGACCCCTTGCTGAATTCAGAATTTTGTCTACTTTTCAGAAATGGTTAGGTTTCTGGGATCCAGCATTGGTTTCATGCCCATTCCTGTCACTGACTGGAAGGAGGCTGAAAGCACAAAAAATTGCAAAAATGGGGTATGCCCCAGTAAAATGCCAAAATTGTGTTGAAAAATTGTGTTTTCTGATTCAAGTCTGCCTGTTCCTGAAAGCTAGGAAGCTGCTGAGTTTAGCACTGCAAACCCTTTGTTGATGCCATTTTCAGGGGGAAATCCACAAGCCTTCTTCTGCAGCCACTTTTTCCAATTTTTTTGAAAAAAACGAAATTTTCACTGTATTTTGGCCAATTTCTTGGCCTCCTTCAAGGGAACCCACAAAGTCTGGGTACCTCTAGAATCCCTAGGATGTTGGAAAAAAAAGGACGCAAATTTGGCTTGGTTAGCTTATGTGGACAAAAAGTTATGAGGGCCTAAGCGCGAACTGCCCCAAATAGGCAAAAAAAGGCCTGGCACAGGAGGGGGAAAAGGCCTGGCAGCGAAGGGGTTAAGGAATCTAGTCACAACAGGTGACTTTAAGAGGGAAGGTTGATCCAGCAACTTTCAAGAAAGCAGAAATGGCAGACATGTTTTACTGTGTACAAGGCAAAGCCTTTCCAAGCCAGAGAAAGAAAAAAAAAAAAAGGAGAACTTCAGACAAGGGTGTAGACAGAGGATCGACCGATTTTGATGTACACTAAGCCACAGGCTTATTCCATCAACAGGTGTAGATCATTTTAGTAGAAGAATGCCAGGCTGCTAACATGACATCACATACTTAGTGAGGGAGATCAAACACCCTCAACTGTTGCCGTTCAATCCCCATGCATGAAAGTGAAGAGTGGGCAGGTTCTAGTACCATACCCCTGCCTTGTTACTGCGACAGAAGATCCTTCTGAATGGGCAACCTGACGAAGACAGATGACTCATGCTCAGGATATCATACTCTCCCTCCCAGTCTGGATACACTAACATGACTTTGGTCCGGACGTTCTTCATCTTCTTGAGAACTTTGGGAGTGAGTGGTATCAGCACAGAAGCATATAGTAGTCCAGAGTTCTTCTCGAGACAAAATGTGAACCTCCAACATGCAAAAGTTTTGACATTGCGCGTTCTTAGCTCTGGTGAACAGATCTAACCAAGGCTCTCCCCAATCTCCGAAGAGACCTTGCACCACCTCCAGATGAAGGCAACATTTGTGATCTGATGGGCATCAATGACTGAATTTGTCTGCACTGGCATTCAGACAGTCCACCAGATGATGAACCACCAAGGAAATGCTCTGACTTTCCAGTCATGCCCAGAGGTGCAGGGCTTCTGGACAAAGGGTCCACGACCCCAACTGGCCATGTTTGTTGCATTACCACATGGTGGTGTTATTTTCCATGAACACTTGTACTAGCCCTCCTTTGATCGAACGAAGGAAGGCTTTCAATGCCAACTGGATTGCCGAGAGTTCAGCAGGTTGTGAAGCCTGGACTCCGCCGGAGACCAGAGTACCCTGATCTCAACTGTTACAAGATGGCTGCTGCAGCCCTGGAGTGACGCATCTGTCAAAACTGTGAGCTCAGGGTGAGGAAGAGAGAGAAGTCTGCCATTTACCCAATCGTGGGACATGAGCTACCACTGCAGGTCTTTTGCAGTTCCATCCGATATCTGAACCAGGTCAGAGAGATTTCCCTGATGCAGTGCCCACTGCAGAGCCCACATATGCCAGTGGGCATGTTCTAGTGACGGGATGTAAGAGGCGATGAAACCCAGACGCCTCAGTCAGCTTCACTGAAATCTAGTATAGAGGCTGAAACATTGGTATCATTGCCTGAATATCCTGGACTCGCTCTTCCAGAGGAAAATGCCGAAACTGAACTGTATCCGGAACAGCTCCGATGAAATGGGGCATCTAAGAGGGAGTTTGTGTGACTTTGGCACGTTTATAATTAACCCCAGCAGTTGCAGGAGGTCTTCCCTAGTCTGGAGGTGGGAGACAACTGCCTGGGACGAGCCCGGTTTCAACAGCCAATCGTCGAGGTAGGGGAAGACTGGTACCCTCTGACCTCTGCAGATGTATTGCAACCTCCGTCACTTTTGTGAGCACTTGAGGGGCACTGGTAAGGCCAAAGGGAAGCACAGCGAACTGATAATGCTCCTGGCCTACTGTGAGCGGCAGGTAGGATCTGTGGGCAGATAGGACGGGAATGTGGAAATAGGGGCCCTGCAAGTCCAACTTTACCCTCCAGTCTCCATGGTCAAGGAAAGATTAAGACCTGAGCCCGGGTGAGCATCTCAAATCTTTCCTTTTTCAAGAAGTATTGAGAAGGGCACAGATCTAAGGCAGGAATGAGGCCTCCAACCTTCTTTGGCACCAGAAAGTAGCAGGAATAGCAACCACAGCCTAATTCAGAAGCTGGTGCCCTCTCAATGGCCAGGAGGGCCAGTACTTCCTGCGCAAGAGTGCAATGTGGTCCTCTGTCAGCTGATCTGAGGACAGTGGAAGTGGCAGTGGGATTCGTTGGAACAGAAGGGCATAAACCTGTTGGACAATCTGGAGCACCTATTTCTCTATTGAAATTCCCCTCTATTGGTGCAGGTGGTATCAGATTCTGCCGATAGCCGAACGTCCATGCTGGACTGAGGGAAAACTAAAGAAGCTTTGACTGTGTGGCTGCCGAGGGGGAGCAAGTTAGGCATACCTCTTGCTTTAGGCCCCATGGAGCTGTTGAGAGCCACATTCATACCCATAAAAGGACTGGGCCTGTTGGCCGTGGTGGCTGGGTGGGGAGGGAGGGGGGTAGGAGACTGCAAAATGCAGCTGTTGTGGGCCATAGAGAGCCCCAACCACCTAGCAGGGGGCCTACTGTCTTTGAATCGCTCCAAGGCTGAATCTGCCTTGTCTCCAAAGAGACGGGTTCCATCGAAGGTCATGTCCATCCCACGAAAAGTCAATATTACTCAACCAAGGGTGACGACCGAGCTCCACTGAAGAAGCAATGGCTCTGTCCAGTAAGTCTGTCGTATCCAACCCACATCTGATTGTAAACTTTGCTGCATCTCCCCCATCAGCGATAGCTTGGGAAAGTATGGCTCGGCCTAATCCAGGACCCTACGCAGAACTTAGTAAACTGTACCCTCACAGTATAAGAATACCAGCCCAATAAGCATGTACTGTTCACGGACCCCAATGCCAGGCTGGAAGAAGAAAAATTCCTCTTTCCAAAGGTTTCAAGCCACTTGGATTCCTTATCCAGTGGTGTGGTAGGGAACACATCAGTACTGATTTGGTAAGTTGAGGGATGGACTATCGGACTCTCATAGGTAGTGTGATTGGAAGAGGATGGCCTGGTCCCTGGGAGCTGGGCGAGGGCAGCAAGCAATGATCCTGTGCGCAGGAGTGCCTGTGCAGGGCTAGGCCCAGGCTTAGAGCAGGACATCACTGAGGGCTCCTTGAAGGGTAGCAAGGGGTTCGGATGGGATACCCCTGGTTGAAGTACTTCTGTCAAAACATTTGTTTTGACTTGAACCATGGGCAGCTGTAGGTCCAGGACCTCTGCTGCACTCCAGACCACCATCACAAATAAAGCCCCTTCCTCCTTAGCCATTGTGAGAGAAGGATAGTGTCTGGTGAGGTGTCCATACCACTGGTGAGAGCCATTTACTCATACCAATTGTTATCGGCCATGGACTCTGTTAGCAGGTCAGTGTAGTAATAGGGATCCTCAGACCCCCCTCCATTTGTGTTTCTCGGTAAGCCCTTCAGGGCTCTGTTTCCAATTCAGGCCGTGTGGGCCTGGTAGGCACCAGAACAGATGTGTGACGCCACTCTGGCTCCAAATCAGAGTTGAGAATCAGATGGGTTCGGAACCTCCAGGAACTATGCGGATGCACCAACGGATCCTAAGTGGTCAACTGGCACCGAAGGCAGGCATCCGATGGTAAGATTCTGGCAATCCCCCTCCCCCCCTTGCTCCTTTTGGTAAAATCACTCTGGCAAAGATGATCATTCTGACTCTGCTTTTATACTACTTTGCTAACCTCATTGTCGTCCCACTGCAGTCATTCATCACTGAACTGGATTCCCTCCTGTGTGCACATCTGAGGAACCAAGTGGCGTTGTGTCACCCTTACAACGTTACAACTTCAAGTGGGCAAAGGGGGTGCCAGCGAACCCTCTTTTGAAGCATATTACCTAGCTGCACAACTACAGTGGCTCTCACGCTGGACCGCAGGACGATATATGGGTGATACTAGTGACACTCAAGGAGTTATATTGATTGCCACAGTGCGCAATTTCCTCCTCCCAAAGGTGTTACCCTCCTCCCCCGGTCCCTACAGGTGGCAGTGGCACGTGATTGTATACTCAGGATTAATTGCCTTGCACACAGCAGAATAGAATATGCCTTTAACCTTCCCTTGGTAGGCCTCCTCCACTTTCTGTTTCTTTTTCTCTGCTGATAGAACAGCCTGGGCGACATGTTCTCTGCACATGATTGGCAACCTTTTTACTGAGGGCCAAGTCCTCTTTGGACCAGATGACCGCAGATCACGCTCTCCCGGGCCAGTTTCTTATATATAGGCAACTTCGCAACACCTACGGCACCCTAGAAACGTAGCAGACTACCCATCTGGTCCTGCAGGCCATACTCACAATAGGCATAGGTGGTCACATCATGACTTGGCTCTATAAGGCCATTCGTGATCTCTTCAATGTCCCTCTCACTGCACTAAGGAATAGATGGGAAGAGGACTTCAGGAGGGCCTTTAGTGATATGCAGTGGGACCAGGCCCAAGAATACCCACAACAGTTCTCATGGAACTCCTGCTTCAGAAACATTCAATACTTTATGCTGCGCAGAGGGCACCTTACCCCCGCTCAAATAAAGCGTTATAACTCCAATGCGCACACTAGCTGTCCCTGCTGTCACACCCTAGATGCTGACCTCAAGCATATACTATGGTCTTGCATAACAGTACGTGGCTACTGGCAATCAATACACACTACCCTGCAAGAGGTCACAGAGCTTGCAGACTTGCACACATGGGAAGCATGTGCCCTAGGCATCATCAGGCGACCCCCTTATCTTGAGCTATGCCTACACACTTATCAATGAGACAACCCAACTCCCATACCACCCTTAAGAGTTATACCTGCCGCCAGCTCCGCAGTACCATGCCCGTTTCCCTCCCCAGTTTCACTGCCTTCTTTGTGGTAAGGCATGGACGGACCCCTTTGGCCCTCTACACAACGCTTCACATTACACCCATGCTACCCTTTCCGAACCCTTTTGTGCTCCTGCCGCCACTGCTGTATTTGCTACAAAACCAAATAAAAAGATTATTATATATTTTTTTTATCTGTCACGGAGGGCGAACCCGCCGGCAGATCCCCAGTCAAAGGCCCTCTTTAACGTTTGGTAACCAAAGGTACTCCAGAGGTGTTCGACCAACCACAAAACTCTCCGGCTCCAGGGAATTTGGGGAGGTGTGGAGCGGATCCAGTTTGCAATGCTGGTTGCACATGGACCACCTGCGAGACAGGTCGAGACTTGTGGAGTCGTCTGAAGAATGGGCAGAATGGCAGCAATGCGGAGAAGTCCAACAGCACTTTGACTTCTTGGACTCTTCTCCTGGTGGGACTTACTAGAAGTCTTGGTGTGGGACAAGGACTAACGCAAGCAACTCCAGGAGCAATCTGGAGACCTCCCATGTGAGCAGGAGGTGGAGCAGCGCGGAGTCACATGATGAGCAGCCAAGAGCTTCATGGTCTGCTCATGGATGAATTGGGGTTTATGGTCTTGTACCCCACACATGACAGAGTCATGGAACTCCACAGACATACCAAGTGAGGGTCCATCACCAACATCTGTCAGTGACGTGTCACAAAGTTTGAACCTCTGTGGGTTTCTTCGGGGACATCTCTGGAAACAAAATGGAAAAAAAGAAGGCACACTAAACTTTGACAAAAGGTCGAAAGAAGTCAGACAAAAAACGAGTTAGGGGAGCTCGATCAGGATATGCACTGATGGCATGGAAAAATGGAACAGAGATCAGCACACTGGGGTGGAGGCTATTTAGGCACCACATACGTATTTACTCAAGGACTACGCCAAAGATGTCACACGGAGCTAAACAACACACCTACCAGCACATGAGGGGATTGCAAAAACGTTTCCAGATCAAGTCCGACGTCTGGGAATATTCTAAGGTAAGTAGTCTGCTGCTAGATGTCTCTATCAGATCATTCATTACAGGTTCATCTACAGCAGAAAGCTGAAGGTGATACATAACTCCTGATCCCTATTCAACAGACCAGAGGCTGTGTGGGAGTGTTGCACGAAGGAGGAGGCACTGCACAAACCAGCTTTGGGCCGATGAAGGAGATTCCCCTTCGAGTCTAGGGTGACATGGATGATTCGGTCATGGAAGGATTTCACTGAGTGGTGCGCTCGTGGAAGCAAAGCAATAGCAGCATAGCCCTGCAGTCTCACCCATGGCCAAGGAGGCAGGGCCCCTCCTGACAACAAGAGTCAAACCTCAAGTTGGGGGTGGCAGTAGGGGAAGCCTGATGTAATGAACAGGCACCCTGTAATAGGACTCCGAACTCCACAGTAGATGTTTACTTGCCACAAACGGATCTCAAAGAATTTCCAGGCCATCAGCATAAATACTTGTAACTTTTAGTATCCTTAAAAGGTTGTGGTGGGAATGACTCAGAGTTAGAGTTACATATTTGTTATATTTTAGGGTGACAGATGCTTTGGTGGTAGAATTACAGGATGGAGGAGAATTGGGGGCCAACAGACTCAGTTACACACTCTACACATTAATTGGTTCCTTTGTTTGAGTTGTAACTAGTAAAGTAGACACAGTTTACCACTGCAAAACAAGCATGTGCACCCATCAGAGCTTGAAGTGTTCCCTATGATGGCACACATGTGATGCTCAATGGTAAGAAAAGGAGGAATGGCCCACGTGAAAACTCCAGGCATACATATGAAAGTACGCATGATTATGACACCCCTGAAGAACCTCTATTGGAAGTAAAAGGTCTTAATGACCGCATTAAGAAAGGCTGTCACATGCTTTGTTAGGCTCACATCCCAGGCATTCTCTGACTAAGACCCTCACCTCATGGGTTTCAAGCGTACCTTTTCTGGGAGAGTTTGGGTTTATCTGTTAATCCCATCTCTCAGTCATGTGGAGACTTAACACCTGGCCTCTTAAAAATAACAATATTAGCAACACCCTACACAGAAATTAAATCCTAGTTCGAAGTGAATACAAACTCAGTGGACGAACCTGTAGTGGTATGAACAGCAAGTTAAGTCACACTGCAAAGAAGGGCAAAGGACTTTCTATGGGGGCTGAACTAGAGTGGGATCCTTGCTGCTGAAAATTGACCTGTACACCAAAGTTCTTATTCCTGAACCTGGCTGACTCCTACACAGATGTGAATCGTTTCGGCCATTTCCCCTCATTAACAAAATTATTGCTAAGGTATTTTCAAAGAGATGCTTGAAGTTCTCTCTACACTGGTCGACCCCGGTCATGCAGGCCAAAGCTTCCAGAAATAGCACACACAGACTACTTGCTGCCATTATATGTGCTCGAGCCACTGGCCATGTTGCCATAATACAGACCCCATGGTGCTCCTTTTCATCGACTTTGAGAAAGCTTTTTGGTGTGTTGACACAGATGGGGTTTAGTCTCAAATTCCAATCTTACTCTAAAATATTGTATGCACAGCCATGTGCACAAATGAGTCCACGGCATTCTTTAGAAACCCTCCTCAATTCTACTTGCTGCCATTATATGCGCTCGAGTCACTGGCCATGTTGCCATAATACAGACCCCATGGCCCTCCTTTTCATAGACTTTGAGAAAGGTTTTTGGTGTGTTGACACAGATGGGATTTAGTCCCAGATTCCAACCTTCTGGTAGAGGCAAGCTTGACAGAGAACACAAAGTTGTACAGTGTTTCCATTACCTTGTCGATATGATCTTTGAATTGCTGTATGACCTGGCATTTATAGACCACTCGTCTAATTATAGGCAGGCATGAAATCCCTTCTTAGATGCGCTGCATTATGGGTAACGACTTTATCCCAAATGCTAGCACTGTGAGATAGCATCTACCATGAATCTTAAGAACGTGGTGTCCCTTGTCATTGGCACATGCACAAACGAGTCCTTGAACTCTATTGCTGTTATGTAACCCCCTTGCCTAATTAGTGAGATTACCTATTGCCTTGTCGCCATCTGTTGCCATCATGTGTCATGACGTACTGATGACGGGCCCAGAGGTCTAGGATGGGTCGCAAGGAGAGGTTTGCATTTGGTATTAAGAAAGATACTGAATATACGACTTCTTTCCTTTCGGTTATTGGTACTCTTTCTACAGTCTTTTTCTGCATCAGGTCGGTGACTTCCTTTCTCAAGTGAATGGTGTCCTTGCTGCTTTGGGGACTCGCTATTTCTTTGATTTTAGGTGGTGAATTTAATAGCTCTATACAATATTAATGGCAGATTATATGGAGTATCCAATTGTCAAAGGTGATGTGCCATCCCCTGAAGAATCTCATGATGGTCACCCCTTCCAGGGGTTACATGACGAAGTCACTTGCCAGTGTGTCTAGCGACACTTGCCACTGTACTTCTTCCATGTGCATTCCTCGAAAGGACTACCTTTGTGGTCTAGTGTACTTCCACTTTGTCACTGTGATATGGCTTGGCTTTTGTGCACCAAAACCTAATGCTGGCTGTAAAAACTTCCCAAAGGTCATGCTCCTTCGTAGCTGTACTATTGCCCTTTTTTCCCTTCGGAAGTGACTTACCCACTGCTGTTCTGAAGAGTCTCTGTTGACGAGCGTGTTACTACTGCCACCTGCAACTTCTGTTTGAATCCTAACACCCTTAGCAAGGTGTGCCTCCTCAGCATGGTTCCGGTACAGAACGGTCTGCTGTTGGTAGTTGCCTTCCCTTCCTGGATGAAGGATTTTCTCCTCCTTAGATATTGTTCTGGGAGGTGCATTAGAAGACTACCTATACTCCCACTTCTAATGGGCATACCAATTCAGGAGTGTGTTCAAATTGGTGATTATCCATTGGATTGAAGATAGGCATTTAATCTTTCTGCCAACTATTTCTACCCATCCGCTGTCTCATTTACGAGCTGTGGACACAATAAGAGGCAGCAGCCACCAAGGATCTTGTGTGGGATGTATGTGTTTTTTTCGTCACAGGTGAAGTTACCACCATTTGCAGTAGCTGGTTCCATGAAGGCTTCCCTTCCCTTGTCCAGCACACTTGGGAGCATTGGTAGGAACTGGCTTGTCTGATGCAGTGGCAGAAGGGTTCCAGCAGGAAGCAGTATTCTCCTTGTTCCTAGTCTAGATTTGAACCCTTCCTGCCACCTCCTTACCACCGCATTGTTTACTGAGATAATGTTTAGTGGTGACAGGCTCGAGGGGTATGTGTCTATACCTTCCTCTGGCGAGTCAGCATTGACACCCTGCCAGTCCTTCACAGGATCTGCCTTGAACATAACCTCCTGCATGGAGCTTTCCTCAAAATAATCTTTTAAGCTGAAGGCTTCCTCCTGTTGCTCCTATGCTGGCTCTATTGTTGTGTGCCTGTTCTTTCCTTACGTATGTTTTTGAAAGTGCACCATGGCGTGGTTCACCAGCTTTGTTTTTCCATTTCCTTGAGGGTCTTTTGCTGAAACTGAGCGTAGCCCTCTGATGTGTAGTCCATAGGCAAACAAGATGCAGACTTGGAGACTTGCCTTTTGTGCAAACTTGTAGTGCTATTTAGAGCAGAACCAGGATAGCATGTGCTCCATATCCCAATTACATTTTCCATGCCGCATAGTTAATGACCTCATGGTAGAATTGTTAGGGTTTAAAAACCCCAAGAACTTTCATTACAAACTGGTGACCCTCTTTGGTTTCTTTTGTTGTTCAGTCTTCCTTCGATTGTTCTACAATTCTCCTGAGGGAAAAAAACACAACTTCTCTCGTCTGTCAGGGAGGTACCTCTACTGCCTACAGACTCCGCGGCAGAGAAAAGAATCTGAAGACAGCGACTACTCAATGAAGCTTCCTGGATGTACATCTGATGTCATGAAGGAAAAACATAGCACCAACTCTTTATGATAAACATCAGTTATTTCAGCGATCTTTGCTTCCCCGTAGCCAGATCTGTACCACTTACTGAAATGCCCCCTTTTTTTTTTTGCAACTGTTAAAATTACTTTTAAAGTAGGGCAACCTTTATAGTTTGCACACTGGCCAAGAGTACTGCGTCAGAAAAAATATGACCTACAATTTACTTTGTCACTGCTCGTATAATCCTCCTTTTTGACTCCTACATGAGGAACTTCTGTGTCATTTTTAGCAGATCTACCCATTTCAATGATTGTTCCATTCTTGTGCCTGTTTTTTTTTTTAATCTCAGATAGCAGTGGTCATCTTTTAGCCAAGTTGCCTCACAAATTGTGTCCAAATGGCAATGCACTATACGCTGGACCCTTACATGTTCTTCTAGACATGGACTTAAGTTACAGGTGGCAACTCATTTTCTTAATTCAGTTAAGCAGGCATCTATAGACTCTCCCTCATGTTGAATGCAAATGCCAAATGGTAATTTAAAAAGACAGTACTAACTTTTAGTAAATAATGAAAATGAAACGTTTTCCTGCATATCTTAAACTCTCTCACATCTAAGGATTCATGCTCTGTTAATTATGATACAAAAATCTCTTGTTCCTCTGGGGCAAAACAGTGCACCAAAACAGAGGTTTTCCTTTAAAGACAATTATTATGACAACACACGCGAGAGTAGTGTCCAAACGCTTTTTGATTTCAGCTCATTTTATAGGGGGCTCACCACGGAAAAATAAAAAGAAATAGTGGTACAGAGACACTTAACATGTCTGTATTTCATAGCCATCAGTGTAAATGCAAAGTTGTTAGTATTTAAAATAATACAAACAAGTATTTTCACCGAGTAAAGGAACACAGTAAAGATAAAATTATGCAAATTAATACAAAAGCATACGCACCAGAACAGATAACATAAGTAGATGTGTGAATTACACTTACCTCAGGGATATGCTCCACAACAACAGAATGGTTGGGCAACAACCCAGTACACGTTATTGCAAAGTGCTCCAGGTGTTAATGTGTCAACATAAGCACATAAAGTGCTTAACGGCAAGGTTTATTAGGTGTGTACATCACCCGACTGGACATAAACAAGGTGCTTACTTCAGTGTTCTTCCGGTTTGTACAAAAAGAAGCATGTATGCCAGCATTGCTATTTCAGAAGTATCCCATGGATTAAGATTGTCATGCACAGGTGTATGTGTGACCGAGAGGTACTCATTGAACAAGACGGCACAAGGTGGTCGTGGTGTACAAGTTACTTACCTTCAGTAACTAAATATCTGGTAGAGACATATCCTAGTTGCAGATTCCTTACCTTAGAATTTCCTCCAGGCGTCAGTTTGGATCTGAAGATTTTTCTTGGAGCAATACCCTTATGCGTCGGTAGGTGGTGTCGGTCGAGTCCGCGGGTGGCGTAGTTTCCCTGATGACGTTGGGAGTAGTATATAGATGCCACTTTCGCGCAGTAACATCCGTTTCTTTTAACAGCTTTCCACACCAAGGCGCAGAGCAGCTAAGAACACTGAGATTGGTGCACCAGAGCTAAGTACCTGAAAGGGGAATCCCCGTCCCTAGAAATCAGTTCGCAAGCGGGGAGGATGGGTGGGCGGTAAGGAATTTGCAACTAGAATATGTCTCTACCTGATATTTTGTTACCAAAGATAAGTAACTTGTACATCTGGTAGAGACTTCTAGTCGCAGATTCCTTACCTTAGAATAGATACCCAAGCAATGCCATCCTCGAAGGTGGGCTGCGAACCAAGATCATACTAGGAAGTCCTGCAGGACCGAACGACCAAAGTAGCGGTCCCGACAGACCTGACTGTCCAGGCAGTAGTGTTTAGCAAACATGTGCAGGGATGCCCACGTAGCTGCCTGGCAGATATCCAGGACAGGAACTCCGCGTGCTAACGCAATGGAAGCAGCAGTTGCTCTGGTGGAATGAGCACGCAAGCCCTCAGCTGGTTGCGTCTTGGCCAAATCGTAGCACATTTTGATGTAAAGAAGAACCCATCGAGAAATGGTACGCTTTTGCACCGCCTTCCCTTTTCTTGCACCCACATACTCAACAAAGAGTTGATCGTCCACCCAGATATCTTTCGTATGATTAAGTTAGGATGCCAACGCTCTTTTTGGGTCCAGACAGTGAAGTCTCTCCTCATGAGAAGGATGTGGGGGGTGCGTAGAAAGTAGGCAGGGTGATGGACTGGCCTACGTGAAAAGGCATAACCACCATTGGAAGGAAGGAAGCCTTAGTGCGCAACACCACTTTGTCAGGGTGAAAAGAGAAGTATGGAGGTTTAGATGAAAGAGCTTGAAGCTCACTCACCCTACGAGCAGAAGTGCTGGCAACAAGAAAGACAGTTTTGAAGGTGAGTACACATTAAATAAGTAAGGACAAGATTGAGGTCCCACTGAGGCATGATAAATGGAGTGGGAGGAAATAAATGGGTGAGGCCTTTTAGGAATCTACTCACAATGGATTTGAGAAGTGAGGGCTGATCAGGTAACCTAAGAAAGTCCGAAATGGCAGATAAATACCCTTTAAGGGTGCCCAAAGCAGAGCCCTGCTAGGCCAAAGAAAGAATGAACAGAAGAACCTCGGATAGAGGGGCAGAGAGGGGATCAACAGATTTGTTGCTGCACCATGCCACAAACATATTCCGACGACAGGCGTATACAGTTTTGGTTGAGGGACGCCTGGCTGCCAAGATAACATCGCAGACTTCGGGTGGAAGATCAAAAGTCATCAACTGTCGGCACTCAATCTCCACACATGAAGGCAGAGGTTGGACAGGTTCCGGTGAAGAACCGTCACCTGTTGCTTCAACAGAATATCCGCCAAAAGAGGCAGTCTGAGTGGAGGATCGATGGACATGCTCAATAGCTCTGGATACCAGACTCTCCGTGACCAGTCCGGGGCCACCAAGATGACGTGGGCCCGGTTGTTCCTTATCTTCTTGAGAACTCTGGGCAGAAGTGGTATAGGCGGAAAGGCGTAAAGGAGACTGGAGTTCCACTCGAGACGAAAAGCATTCTCCAGCGAATGTGTCTTGGAAACTCCAACACGAGCTGACATTGCGCGTTCTAACCAAGGCTCTCCCCAGTGCTGAAAGAGACCTTGCGCCACCTTCGGATGGAGACATTCGTGATCGGCTGTGCATCGACGGCTGAGTTTGTCCGCTCTGGCTTTGAGGGAACCCACCAGATGTTGAACCATCAGGATAATGCCCTGATGTTCCAGCCATGTCCAGAGGCGTAGTGTTCCTGACAAAGGATCCAGGACCCTACTCCGCCCTGTTTTTTTGCAGTTTAACATGGCAGTAGTATTGTCCTTGAACACCTGCACTTCTTTCCCTTTGAGAGAGGCAAGAAATGCTTTCAACGCAAGCCTGATCGCCCGGAGCTCCAGTAGATTGGAGGCCTCTGATCTCCGCCTCTCCCATGTGGCTGCCCCAACCCAGAAGTGACGCATCTGTCACTATAGAGAGATCTGGTTGGGGAAGGGAGAGGGATCTGCCGTGGACCCAATGCGGATTCAAAAGCCACCACTGCAATCCCCTCTGAGATCTGGACCATGTTGGAGAGATTCCCCCGATGCTGCACCCACTGGACCTTTTAGTCCCACAGCAGAGCCCGCATATGCCTTCTGACACGTGTTACTAGCAGAATGCAGGAAGCCATTGGGCCCAGCAGCCTCAAAGTCAGTCTCACCGAAACCCAAGACCGAGGCCAAAAGATCGGAATCATAGCCTGAATGTCTTGGACTCGCTTTTCGGGAGGATAAGCCCGAATCTGCACTGTGTCCAGAATAGCTCTGATGAAAGGGAGCAACTGAGAGGGAGTCAGGTGTGACTTCGGCACGTTTATAGTGAACCCCAGCGTGTGCAGGAGGTTCGCCGTAGTCTGAAGGTGGGGGACAACTTTCTGGGGCGAGTCCGCCTTCAACAGCCAGTCGTTGAGGTAGGGGAAGACTGACACCCCTAACCGGCGCGGATGTACTGCAACCACTGCCATAATTTTTGTGAACACCAGAGTGGTGCTGGTAAGGCCGAAGGGGAGCACAGTAAACTGAAACCACGAATCGTAGGTAACGTCTGTAGGCAGGTAGGATGGGGATGTGGAAATAAGCGTCCTGCAAGTCCAACGCTACCATCTAGTCTCCTGGGTCCAAGGCGGACAGAACCTGAGCCAGAGTGAGCATTTTGAATTTCTCCTTCTTGAGGAAGTAGTTCAGGTCCCGAAGGTCTAGGATAGGACGTAAGCCCTTGTCCTTTTTCAGCACCAGAAAGTAGCGGGAATAACAACCATGACCTACTTCGGGCACAGGGACCTTTTCTATAGCTCCCTTGATCCTCTGGAAGGTGACTGATGGATGGAGGTATGGCTGGTGGAGCAGATTCGAAAGGAAGGGAGTAGCCGTTTCCAATGATCTGCAAAACCCATCTGTCTGTAGTGATGGATTCCCAGTGGGGCAGGTGATGGCGAACCCTGCAGCAAATTGAATCTGAGTGAGGAGATGGACTAGGAGGGTTTGGAGGCTGCAGCGGGGGCAGAGGTGGGCTGGACAGCCTCCTGGTTCCCTGTCCCACGCACACATGGGACTCTGCGTCCCTGGCCATGCACAGGCTGGATAGCATGGGTGGTACGGTGGCTGGGTGGAGGACGCGACAGGGAGCCCCTAAAGGGGCGAAAAGCGGACTGCGGGGGGGGGGGGAGGGGCAGAGGAAAGACCAAGGGGCCAAGCCGTAGCCCGCAAATCCTTAAATGCTCCAAGGCCAAGTCTGCTTTGTCTCCAAAGAGACGGGAGCCATCAAAGGGCATGTCCATGGATGACAAGACTCTCAGACATGGGGTGTTGGGACAGGAATTTAGTGTTGTTTGGAGCAGGTCGATGGCGGCGTGCAATAGTCCTATTCACAAGAGCCTCTGTGTTGGTTTGGACCAAGTACCCAAAAGGGCATCGGTGAGGGCTTCATTGAATGACAAAAGGGGTTCTGAAGTGGAAGCTCCAGGCTGAAGCACCTCCGTCAGGAGATTAGACCTGACCTCTACATAGGAAGCTCAAGGCTAAGGACCTCAGCTGCCCTACTGACCACCATACCATAAGTTGCTCTCTCCGCCATAGCCACGGTAGGAGGAGACAGCATGCCAGCATCAGGAGAAGTATCCAGACCACTGGCGTCGGACAATTCCTGAGCCCAGTCCAAAGATGGGTCATCCTGGTATTCATAAGGGTCCAGGGACCCCTAAATCCCTCCCCGAGTTTGTACCCATAGGAAAAGGGGTCAAAATCCGACCTGGGGCGAATAGGCCCCATTGAAGACAAAGGCGGCGTTGGCCGACGCTGCTCCGACTCCGAGTCATCAGGGATAAGGATCGGGTCGACTTCGATAGTGGACACTGCCGACTTTGGGAGCGTCGACAATCAACCCGGTGCCAGGGAAGGTCTCAAGGGTGCGACTTCTTCTTACCTGCACCCGAAGATTTAGAAGACGAGTGGTGATGGCTCCGCGAACGGTCTCGAGACCTTCCTCCCGAACGAGACCGTGACTTACGTGTAGTAGAGTGCTAGGCCACCATTAGCTTTAGGGACCGCTCCCTCAAAGTCTTCGGGTGTATGGCCCGCACTCGGAGCACAACATCGGGTCGTGGTCACGCTCGAGACACCACAGACAAACCCGAAGAGGATCCATCATCGACATCGTGCAGTGACAGTCCTCGCATGGTTTGAAACCAGTCTTCGGGGACATCCTCGACGCACCAAAAAGTCTCACAAAAACTCAACAAAACGGTCGAAGTTGGTCAAACACAGACCAGGGTAGCTCTTCTCCAGATCAGCGCGTGGCGTGGAAAGAAAAGAACTGACTTCACTTCGCGAACGCAGCGTTTATATACTACTCCCAACGTCCTCACGGCGACGACGAGGCTAACGACGCCCACGGAGTCAACCGATGCCACCTACTGACGCGCAAGGGTATTGCTCCAAGAAAAATCTCCGGATCCAGTCTGACGCCTGGGGGAAATTTTAAGGTGAGGAATCTGCAACTAGAAGTCTCTATCAGATACAAGCACTAGGATATCATCATGCTGCCGTGTTTTGATGCAATGGGCAGTCCAGAATGCATTATGCCACTCAGAAAGCAATGCACCATGACATCATCACGCTCTTGTGTGATGACGCAAACCCTACACAATGGCTCGCCAATCAACAAGTATACACTGCTTGAAGATGCAAGAATGAGCAAGACAGTCCAAATCGAAGTTCACTGCACCCAAAATTAAGGGTATGAACAATACTCCAGACCCAGAATTGAAGAAGAGGAAGACGATAGGACAGAAGAAGCAGCGTTCACATGGTGGCTGTTGAAAAGGGAAATCTGCAACAATTAAAGTTTAAGGAATGACTGAGGAAAGAAAGCCTGAAACTGTAAGACTTCTGTACGATGCTGACAAATCACCAAAGGCATTGGCATGTAAAAACAACAGAGCAACAACTACGAACATGCCAGTGCCACTGTTGCTAGGGCAATCTTTAGCTCTTGCATCAATTGTGTTAGGACTCTGTTCCTGTGACATCTGGAAAACTAATAAACAGACTTCAAAAGATGCAACCATGATAAACGTTGGTGCTCCAAATTTGCACATTACTTACACCCTGTACTTGCTACACTGGCTTTCAATTCAGGACAGAATGAAGTCCCGTACTTCGCTTGTTGACGCATAGGTTTCTTTCATGGGTTGGCCCTATTCACTGCACGGGGTAAGTGAACGTGGCTACTATACTTCAACAAAATATTTACTTTGTTGGAGCAAACCTCTTTCTCATCCACAAGCAACTGTGCAGAAAATACAGATCAACCTTAGGATCAAAACTATGAAATTAGCTTACACTTGGTGCTAGACTAACTAAATATAATAACCTGTTCAGATCCTACTTCAAGACTTACCTCTATCTAAAAACCTAAAGATGGACAGTGTACAAGCATATGGACACCCTTGGGTCCACGGTACTAAGTACATTATCTAGTATCATGGTGTTACAAGGCAGGGGCTCTGTCCTGTGGTACTTACTGCACAGCCAGGCTTGAATAGGCTGACTGGTACTAGATGATGTATTTTAGTGACATGGGACATTCCCATCAAAAGGTACTTGCACACAGGCCTGTTTAAAGATCACTATATGGAGGTACCCGAAAAGGGAGGAGCTGTAAATTTTTTACTTAAGGTAATACAGAAAGCTGAGTTGGTGACAGCACCTGCTACCAAATATTCTTCCCCACGTGCAATTGCTTCGGTCCCACTGGGAAGTCTAGGGTTTTCTTTGGGAAAGGCCGCTTTCAAGAAATCTATAAAAAACTCTAATTGACCTGAGACGAATTCCATCACAGACAAAAATGATCCACAGGGAGGAAATGCAGAATTGTTGAAGTCAGGAGCTATCGAAAACTGTTTACTGCATGTGATGCACTGTTTGAACTACGTGGTTTTTGGTTTTGCAGCAGAGAGAGGCAAGATCTTTAAAATACAAAATAACATCAAAATATGCCTTCTTCCGGAACGGTAGACCGTAACAATGATTCATCTACAAATCAAGGCTATTACAACCTTCGTTATAAAGCCCAGATTATAATTCAAGTCAATTTTGCCCACAGAATGACCTAATGTAAATACTATGAATTCATTTTTAGATTGACCAAATCCATGAGAATACTTACTTTATATTTCACTTTATTTCTTATGTACCCCTTTTAATAATGTTATATATATATATATATATATATATTTATATATAAATATAATTTGGAAAAAAAAACAATGAATTTAAGTCAATAAAAAGGCAAAAGTCGCCCATAGAATTGTAGAGATGGGAAGAAGGGTATGTGCGGGAAGAGTGCAGGCAGTGGGGAAAACCTGCAAAAGTGAGATTCGGCAACTAGTGACATGAAAACCTACTGCACAAAAGTGGATTATCTCAATGTGAAAAATGTTTATCTTTATTTTTCTGTTGAAAATCAAACAAAATCTCATCAGAAATTAAACACTTAGCTCACGATATTTACACTTGTCACCCATACTACAAGGCAATATGGAAACAAAATAAACAGACTTGAAATCTGCTGCCTGGCGAGTTCCCCACCCTGTTGTATTCTGTACACAGAATGTAACCTTCAATATTAAAACGTTATGTTCTAACACTGTCCCTTCGGTAGGCTGAATGAAAAAAAAAGGGAGTACTGCTAACAGGTGGCCACACACAAACACACATGCACTTGAGTACATTGTATACGTACTAAATTCAAAATATGAATTATTTAACTTTCATGTTTATAAAAGACGTATTAGGAGTGTGTTTGCATGTGTGTTTGGGTGTCCCTGTTTATTCATCAAGACTACGTCTGCAAACATATTGTATAGAATACAAATTGAAAGAGGTACAAAATGTCAAATCTACATACCAGTAAAGAAGTACGATATACATATACAAAGAATAGACAGACATCAACATTACAACTTGAATGCCCTATATCGAATTTATTTTATACACGACTGTGCCCCCTGAGGAAACTTGTAAGAAAAGAGGAGGTTGCTCCAGATTTGTCACATAGCTAACTGTGTTGCTTCAATGATCATACATCACCTTACAGAATGCTGCAGATATTGCTATACTACAGTGGAAAGATTCACTTGGATGAAACGGCAGTTCAAGAATCACAACAATACTTCCACCAAAGCAAGTTCGATCACTGAAGACATACTCTAGCCATGCAGATGCACTGGGTGAAAACGCCCACAAATATCTCGGAAAAAATACTCACTCTTACCACCAGTGGGCACAAACCAATTTGTCAGACCCAATAGGACTACTTCATAGACAGTTTATCCAAACCTTTAATCCTCTCTCCATGGCATTGAGCCCCCTCACTTGGGATCCAGAACATATTAAATCATTTAAGGATCAGTTCATAAAGGATATTAGTCTTACTTCGTAATGGACTACGCTTGGACCAGAAAATGCATACATTTAGTCACCAATAACCCACTTTAAAAAATTCATTTAAATGGACCACATTATAGTGTGAAAAGCTCACTCTTATCAATTTGTTTTCTCAAAGTTACCAATGGGGTGTCTGCAACTTTAGAACCAGTACGCTTTTTTGGCCCATTGGCAGATTGTGAACAAAATCACTCTGCATCTCAAAAGCAACAAAATCTCTCAATTAGGGTCAGGCAAATATGGAGCAGAGATGCTAAGGAATGGTATGTCCTCGTGCATGTCCTGTTTCATAGATTTTCCTTTGTTCTGGGTTGTACTGAGAATCTCTCAAGTGTGTCTAACAACTGCATATACATTTCAGCATGGTTTATTGATTAGGTCTTAGTACGGTCACACAATCACAGCTACTTATTACATGCCTCCCCCTTAATTTGAACCAATAAAAAGACCATCATCTTCGACATATAACTATACAATATCCCCCAAAAAGTATAATTACAATGGGAGCCTCATTGAAAGAAAAAGGAGTAAAAAAAAAAAAATCACAGACAGTGAATAGAGATGGTTTCTATAAAACAAATATGGAAGCAGGAAGGGTATATAAAAACAACTGAACATGAAAAACGTTTGAATAAAATTAACAATACTCTAGCACACAGAACTTCCAGATGCCGCTCTTTAGGTGTTTACACAGACAGAAGTACAGGTACTAATGTTTAAAATAAAAAGGAGTACAAAAATGTTGCAGTAGACAGAAACAATATTTGATAAAAAGGGGTGGGAAGAGTTAGCTCCATGAGCAGGGACTAGGCTTTGCCCCAAGAGATAAAGGAGTCTAGCTAACAGAGTAATCCTCAACTTCCCAAAGAACAGACAGTGAAAAAGCACGGATCAAAATGTAGCCTTAGAAGGCCTTTGCGGATTCAAAACAACTAAACAAAATGAAAAACTGTGGGCATGTGCTAAACAAAGGGACCAAGTTACCTTGGACCGTCGGCAGGGAAATAATTTGCCATTCCAATCAGAGAAGGAGTACTATCGATAACGTTAAAATGGGGAGCTGAAACCTTTCTGTGACGCACAGTCAATACAAGTCTATAAAAATCTTCAGTTTCAGTACCAAATGCACATCCCCAAGCATCTATGATGTGATGATTGGACTCTTCTAGCTGTAGAAAGGAAATCCATCCCCCAAGAAGACAGTGAAATTCTGGACGTTTGTTTATGCAGAAATGGAGATGCTACTTGATTTAAAGTTGCATATCATGTTCAGCCTGCATGCCACAGAAGCCACCTTGTGTCTCATTGGGCAAACAAGCCAATGTTAGAATAAAAAGGATTGTTCTTTTAAGGTTTCACTCTTAAACGTATAGTCCTGAGCTGCATTCAAGCTCTTCTGGAACAAGTGACCAATCGTCATTGCAAGGAACAGACAGCCGGGCCCATCCTCGCCTGAATTATTTGAGGATAATGTGGTAGCTGTCATTGGTCTCAGCTGTGAACAAAAGAACATATGGTTAGTAGTTATGACAACTAGGATAACCTATTTATCAGTATTTCTCTATAATGTGAACTGTAGCAATGTTTAATTACAAAGAACCATTTGGGTTAAATCGCATGAGTACCATGGTTTGTAATATAACATGTGACACTGTTCATAAACAAAAAGTCTGGGATGAAGCAAATGTAAAACAGAAAGTGAAGTATTCTATTCCCACATCTACTTTGTGTCCCAAGTCTAATAATTTGATCATATTTCCGTCATTTGAATTTTTGAGTCAGCCTAGGACAGCCAAATTCGCGATTAATGGTCAACTTGCCAACAGTACCTATACCTACTGATTAATATTGTTTAACTATACCAGCTGTTCTATATTGTATTTGTGGTGTCCGTACTCATGAATTTGATTTATTTTACATCAAGTGCTGTTGTAACTTCAGAGATGCTTTTTGCTGAGTAACAATCCAGTAACATGGCGACATATTCTTAGAGACCAGCTTACTGTTGCATCAGAGGGATTTCAAAAAGTGAAAATATGTGTTCATATGCCAAGAAACCTCCTTAATCTACTGAAAAGGGTGAAATAAGGCGGTCAGATAAACAGCTAAACCTTACAGAAACAAAAGAAGCACCATGCCTTTAAGCCACACAGTTGCCTGTACAATCAAAGAGGGCTTGAACAGCAGTTGAATAGCAGTTATTTTTTAAACTCCAGTCGGCCTGGATATTTTAATGGAAAGCAGTCCACCCAGTGGGTAAAGATACCCATTATGGAGAACTATCAGTAGAAGTAAGGAAAACTTTACTTACCCAGTAGACATCTGTTTGTGGCATGTAGTGCTGTAGATTCACATGCTTAGCATAAGTCTGCCATCTAGTGTTAGGCTCAGAGTGTTAGAAGTTGTTTTGTTCGAAGAATGTTTTTGAGTTACAAGATCGAGTGACTCCTCCTCTTGGTGATAGTGCGCATGGGAATCAAGTCCTTTGTTAATCTTTTTTCCTGCAGACGGGTGAGGTAAAGAGTGTATATACAGACAGATAGTAAATGTCAAAAGAGATATCTATGTAATGTATATACATATTTACAATTTATTGTACTACAACGAATACAGGTTTCTGGGGAGGAGGAAGGGTGCATGTGAATCTACACCACTATATGCCACAAACAGATGTCTACTGGTAAGTAATATTTTCCACTCAATGGCATATGTGGCTGTAGATACACATGCTTTGCATGGACTGTAAAGCTGTCCCCTCCAAATAAGCAGTGGCTGTCATGTATGAGTTTGAGTAGCTTGAAAAAGTCTCCAGAGGACTGCTTGTCCAACATTTCCCTGTTGGCGTGCTCAAACATCTACACAATAGTATTTAGTAAATGTGTGCGGTGTAGAACAAGTAGCAGCTTTGCAGATATCTGCTATTGGCGTGTTTCCTAAAAAGGCCATAGAAGCACCTTTTTCCTGGTAGTGTGTGCTTTAGGAGTTATTGGTAATTGTCTTTCAGCTTGGAGATAACAAGTTTGAATACACTGGACTATTCATCTAGCTAAACCATTCTTTGAGATCGGATTACCTCTGTGAGGCATTGAAAAAGCTACAAAACGTTGTTTTGATTTTCTAAAGCTTTTTGTCCGGTCAATGTAATACATAAGAGCTTGTTTGACATCTAGTGTATGCAGAGCTCTTTCAACGACTCAGTATGGTTGTGGGAAAAAAAATCAGGTAACTCGATTGATTAATGTGAAATAGCGAAACTACTTTAGGAGAACATTTTGGGTTTGTCCTAAAAACAACTTTATCTTTATGT
This sequence comes from Pleurodeles waltl, assembly GCF_031143425.1. Classification (NCBI taxonomy): domain Eukaryota; kingdom Metazoa; phylum Chordata; class Amphibia; order Caudata; family Salamandridae; genus Pleurodeles; species Pleurodeles waltl. The sequence continues at coordinate 117,577,383 of NC_090443.1, read as the reverse complement.
ACTTAGAAAAAAGGTTCCTCTAACATTAACGCTTGTATTTCACTGAAATGTCTTAGTGAAGTTATAGCTATTAAGAAGGCAACATTCTATGAAATAAATTGCGAAGAACAGGAATGCATGGGTTCAAATGGTGGAACCATAAATCTGGTAAGAACAATGTTAAGGTTCCATATTGGAGCTGGAGGAACCCTGGGTGGAATAACCATCTTAAGTCCTTCCATAAATGCCTTAACAGGAATTCTGAACAAGGAAATATGTTGTCTGTTTTGAAGGTAAGCAGCTATGGCTGCTAAATGAAGTCTAATAAAGGAGTATGCTAAATTTGTCTTTTGTAAATGTAGCAAATAAACAATGTCTTGTACTGACTGAGTGGATCAATGTGTTTAGGTTGACAGTAACGTACAAAACGTTTCCATTTTGCAGCATAACACTGTCTATTTGTAGGTCTGCATGCCTCTTTAAGAATGTCCATACATTCAGAAGGAAACTGTAAATGTCCGAACTCAATGACTTCAGGAGCCATATCGCAAGATTGAGTGTTTTGGGGCCTCAATGTCTGATTTGACCTTTCTTTTGAGTCAAAAGGTCTGGTCTGTTGGGAAGTTTGTGATGGGGAACTACAGACAGATCCAATAGTGTTGTGTACCAAGGTTGACGTGCCCATGTGGGAGCTACAAGGATCATGGTGAATGATGATACCAGAAATGGAATGAGCGGGAGAGGCGGAATAGTGTAAGCAAATATCCTTTACCAATCCACCAATTCATCCATAGAGTACTGCCCTTGGACTGAGGGTGGGGCTACCTGGACACGAAGTTTTGTCATTTTAAGTTTTCTACAGTGGTGAAGAGATCTATTTCTGGTGTTCCCCACAGGAGAAAGTATATGTGAAGTACTTGTGGGTGAATTTCCCATTCGTGGACTTGTTGCTGTGTCCTGCTTAATAGGCCCGCAAACTGATTGTCCATTCCTGGCAGATATCCTGCCAGTAATTGAATGCGATTGTGAATCACCCACATCCAAACTGTCTGAGCTACAAGGGACAACTGAGATGAGTGTACCCCTCCCCCTACTGTTTCTGAAGATAATACATAGTTGTCATGTTGTCTGAACGGACTAATACCACCTTGTGAGAGATTTGTGTCAGAAATGCTTTGAGCTCTGGGAAGACTGCAAGCAACTCCAAATAGTTGATGTGATAAGTTTGTAGAATGGAATCCCATTTGCCTTGTATCGTAAGGTTGTTGAGGTAAGCTCCCCAACCCATCTGTGATGCATTTGTTGTGAGAGTAATCTGAGGCACAGGGTCCTGAAAGGGCTGCCCATTTGAGAGGTTGGTGGGGTTCCACCACTGCAGAGAGCGGTGAGTCTGGCAGTCCAACTTCACTTGATCCTGAAGATGGCCCTGTAACTGAGACCACTGACGTGACAGGCTCTGCTGTAGTGGACGCATGTGTAAGTCTTGCATGAGGCAATGCAATGCATGAAGCCATCATCCCTAATAGTTGCATCACTAGTTTTGCTGTGTAAGTGTGATTCTGATGTAAATGAGCGATGAGATTTTGAAATGCCTGAATCCTTATTGGGTATGGATATGCCAAAGCTGAGTGAGTAATCAGAATTGCTCTTAGAAAAGGCTGTATTGGTGAAGATTGAAGATGGGATTTGAGATAGTTCATTGTCAATACCAACATGTGTAGAAGATTTATGGTGTACTGGGTATGCTGACATTTTTGGATGGTACTGGCTTTTATGAGCCAATCCTCAAAGTATGGGAAAACGTGGATATGTTGCCTCCTGAGATATGTAGCTACTACAGCAAAGCATTTTGTGAATACCCTTGGTTGATTGTTACCCCGAATGGTAGTACTTTGGAATTGGTAATAGTTTCCTGCAATGACAAACCATAGATATTTGCGGTGTGCTGGATGTATGGGAATGTGGAAATAAGCATCTTTACAATCTAATGCGATGATGTAATCCCCTTGCTGCAACAGAGGAATAACCTCTTGCAGAGTGACCATATGGAAATGCTCTGAAAGTATGTATAGGTTGAGAGGCCTGAGACTGAGAATTGGTCTTAAAGGACCGTCTTTCTTTGGTATGAAGAAGTATAGTGAATATACTCCAAAGCAATGTAGGGATAGGGGAACCGGTTCTCTAGCCCCTTTGAGAAGAACGGACTGTACCTCCTCTTTTAAGAGAATGAGATGGTCTTGTAAGAGCTTGTGAGAACGAGGAGGCATATTTGGTGGAGTGGAAATGAGTTCTAGACAATAACCATGTTGGATAATCGATAGAACCAATTGGTCTGTGGTGATATTGGACCACTGGGGATAAAAATCTGTCAACCTTCCTCCCACTGGAGATGTATGTACTGTGAGAATTTGTAAACAGTCACTGTTTTGTATTAGAGGGAGGTCCTCCAGAGGTGGATGCTTTACCTCTCCTTCTATTGTTTTGCGCCTCTATAGGATCCTCAAAAGGAACCCCCGGTGTAAAAATGTGTACCATGCTTATTTTGTGCAGTGGAAGGTTTGGTGGCTGATGGTTTCAAACCACCCCTAAATTGTTGCCTACGAAAAGTACCCCTGGAGGGTGTAGTTAATAAGGCCTCCATGGCTTTAGCTGTTTGAGTCCTCCTTTAATTTTTCAATAGTGGTGTTTACCTCTGGTCCAAATAAATGCTCCTTCTTTAAAGGTATGTTCAAGATTGCCTGCTGTATTTCTGACTTAAATCCTGAACACCTCAACCAGGCATGTCTTCTTATGAGAACATTAGTGTTCACAACAAGTGCAGCTGTGTCAGCCACATCAATGGCACACCTGATCGAGTTATTGGAGCTGGCCTGAACTTCTGCAACTTCCTCCTGTCCTCTCTTGTGGTGTTCCTGTAGAAGATATTGTAATAAATCTTCCATTTTGTTCCAGGGAGCTCTGTCATACCTCACCAGGAGTGCCTGATAATTTGCAATTCTCCAATGGTTAGCAGCTTGAGCAGCCACTCTTTTGTCCGCTGCATTCAGTTTTTTGCTCTTCTTATCTGGAGAGGAGCATTCCCTGTGGACTGACTGTTAGCACCATCACCCAAGTCATCTCTATGAGGTGATGTTGATGATGCATGTTGAGAAAACTGTGGATGAATAGAGGATGTAGGTGATAGTGGTGGTCGAGTAGAGGGAAGTATAGGAGTGTGAGGTGGCGAAGGCTGAAGTTGTTCTGGGGCCTTGTCTTTCTGTGGAGTTTTTTTTAAGGGGGAGGCGCAGTATCCAATGTTTCTTGAAAAGTTAGTCTCCTTTTGATTGCGATAGGAGGAGAAGCCGTGAATCCTCCTGTTCCCTTCTGTATGTGAATTTTGGGCTGTCGAGCGTCAATCAATCACTTCTAAGATAGGCTCTACAGAAGAAATCTCCTCATGGGAAATTGTAGATTGTTTGCCAACTATAGTTTTCGGTTCTGAAATCTTCAATACTGAAAGCTTTTTCTGAGCCAAAAGTGTCAGTTCCGAGCTAGATGATAATGTCTGTTTCTTCGGCTCCAAAGTGGTCAATTCGAATGGTCGACTTGATCCCGAAACAGATAGGGATGTGGTTGCCTCTTCTGTCGATGTCAAAGACATTTTGTTCTTGATGAATTTCGGACCAACCTCTTCCTGTGCGTGCTCTTCTCCGAAGATGTCTGGGGCGTCGTCTGCTGTCTTGGACGCCATTTCTAACCAATGTGATCTTTGGTCCCAAACGGTCTTTTTGGATCGAAATGACCAACAAGTGTTGCAGGTCTCCTCCTTATGTTCCGGGGACAGGCACAAATTACACACCAAGTGTTGATCCGTGTATGGAAACTTGGAGTGACATGGAAGGCTGAATCAGAACGGAGTATGTGCCATTAGCCTTTCATTCTCTGACTATGTTGTTGAAGCAGGCCCAACGATGAAGTTCGGATCGATTTGTAAAAGTTGGGAATATACAATCGAAAACTATGCCATCGTCGATAGAAAGATAGAATTTAAAGTTTGAAAGATACTGAACTGAGAGGAAAAAAGTCTAAACCAGAAGGCAGAGAGAAAACTATCTAACAAAGGACTTGAAGCCCATGTGCACTATCACCGAGAGGAGGAGTCACTCAATCTTGTGACTCAAAAACATTCTTTGAAGAAAAACAACTTGTAACACTCCAAGCCCAACACTAGATGGTGGACGTATGCAAAGCATGTGTATCTACAGCCACACATGCCATTGAACCTAACATTTCTTTGTCCATCAAGGGATCTTCACGAACCAAGATTAAGACAGCAAGTTAATTTCCAATTCTTCTAGGAGTAAACATCATATGAAGATAGTGTAAAAGGATAGACAGTCAAAGGAAAAATAATTAACCAAAAGAAGGCTCTAACAGAAGATAGTGCAACTTAGGCATCCTTTCTGAAATTCACATCTAGGTAATACAACACAAGCTGGTAGACTGGTTTTGTCATATCTGACCTGCAGATTTCAGCAACTGGGCTCTTTCAGAGAAAGACAGTGCTAGTTACCTTTCTTCTCAACAAATGAACTGGACGTTTTCACTAAAGGATTTAGTTTGTGTAGTAAAATCAATAGTTAAGCCAGTGAGGTCAACTTGAATTTATTCATAAATGTAATAGAAACCACCCAAGCCGCTGTCACACTGGCAACTCCTTGTCAGCTCGCCTTCAACTGTCATTCTAGAACCAACCTTCTATTGGAACGTTTACTTAACACTGCCTTGAGACAATTATGTCTTGAGGTAGTGTGGGCTAAGAATATAGCATAGGTCTTTTTCCTGAGTAATTAAACTTTTTTCAAAAGTACAAATGAACATTAATAGTAATTACAATAAAATAGATAGAAGTGATAAACAGTAAACATGTATAAACATGTTAAAATAGTTAAACTTATGATGTAAAATAGATAACACCCTGACAAACATGAAAACATAAAGACCATTCCTGGGAGATACAGTCACATGTTACAAAGTAAACCAATAAGCAGTACAAAGTAACCCAGATGTACACTGCAAATAAGTTGCAACACAATAGTGATGTCCAATACAGTATCAAGAGGAAATGCAGAACAGTATTGAAGCACAGACCCCGGCTCCCGTAAATGTTACATGAGCAAGAGGACTACCAGATTCTCCTGTATGTTGCACTCTATGTTCCCGCAAACTCCTATGCACAGGATGAGAAACTCCCACCTCCTTTTCCACTAAACTAGAGGAATTTATTGTGTGGGTCTGTAGATTTGTGTAGGGAGCTGGGAGAACTTTTACCACTTTGTCCAAATTCCACCAGTGACTACCACCAATAAGCACAGCATTACCACATACTCTATTAACCATAACTGGATCCGAAAACTTAATCCACTTTTCTGACATATGAAATCTTTTTTGAGGCACATGTAATCCCCCACCACAGCAGTTTGAAAACACACACTATTGTTACATCATAATATTTTTTCTGTTTACATTGTGCCTCTGACATTTTCCCCTACAATAGGGTCAACGTTTTCAACAGACACGTTCTGTATCAGCCATTTAGACATCCACTCAGGGTGAAACAGTTGTTGGCTTCCTCCCTCTAAGCGGTTCGAAAAGCAAGATGTTGGTAGAATATTGGGGTGTGGTCCTGTAAAAACACAACATAGTTTGGACTGCTACATTTGTAACACATCTGTTGTGCAAGGCCCATCTCATAATATTCAGCTATAACACGGTTAAACTGCTCAACCAGACCATTCATCTGGGGGTGATAAAGTGAACTTTTGAGGTGTACTATACTTATTTTCCTTAAACATTCTTCCACGTCAGATGAGATGATCTGAACACCATCGTCAGACACTATAGTTTCTTGAAAACCTTCTCTCATTAATACATCTTTGAGAAAATATAAAACTGCTTTGGAATCAGCTACCCCCATACACCTCACTTCAGGCCACTTAGAACAGAAGTCCACTAAGACTAGTGCAAACCGCAAATGACCAGATAGAGAAGTGAATGGCCTACCATGTCAATCCCCAACTTAATTCACAGCCCAGTAGGACACTCAATAGGGGATAACAGGGGGTTAAAAAGTCTTAAGAGTTTTATCACTACTTGAGCAGGCAACACAACTCTTAAAAAAACAATTGACTTCTCTGTCAATCGGTGGCCACCAAAATGCAGACCTAACTATGTTTGGTGAACATGGCTCCTAGATTCCCCCACCCCCCCCTTCATGAGCACGCTCTAGCATTTGCTTCTGGAGACTCTCCGGAGGAACTAATTTATCCAGCTGTAAAATCACCCCATCTTCTAAAGACAACTCATTACCGACTTTGTAAAACAGGTGGATACTTAAATGTACATCTTTTTCATTTCGCCAGCCCTCCCTGGTATACAAAGCAACAACGCTTAACACCCCATCCTCCTTGGTAGCGGTTTTCCTTTCAGGTTCCGAAAAGGAACAAACTTGCCCTAATTCAATGGCAGAAACAAAACAACTCATCTTCAATGTCGTCAGCAAACCTTTCAGATGCACACCCCTCTTAATCCAGGATACTAGAACTGCTAGGGAAGCGTGATGAATAGTCTGTCCTGATATTCCTTCCCACATGTATATGAACCACTTTACTGAAATTGCAGAAGCCTCACAGTAAATGTTGTTAATCTGGGAATATTTCTAGAATTGTTACCACCAAGAATGGACACTAACGGTTTGTGATCCATCTGAAAAAGAAACCGCCTTTCTCACAGATAGCTACAAAATTTCTCTATAGCTAACAAGCACACCAACAATTCCTTTTCAATGACGGAATAAGGTAACACCACATCACTGAGTACTCTGGATACAAAACCAATGGTGTCTCATCTTTCCCGGATTTTTGTGTTAGAACCCCACCAAAACCCAAATTGCTGGCATCCACAGTCAACACGCATTCACAAGTGAGATCATATGGTTTGATGTGCCTTAACACACGACACTTGAGCTTTCACCCAGTCAAATGCCTTCCTGCATCACCCCACTCAAATTCAACATTCTCCTTTAACAAATTGGATATGAGTCTCACTTTAAGAAATGTGAATAATATGTGTTCGAACCTAAGAAAGATTTTACTCCTGCATTGTCAGTTGGAGGCAGTGCATCAAGAATGGCACTAACCAATCCAGGTTTAGGTTTGATACCAGAGCTTGAAATAACATGGCCAAGATATTCCAGTGTCTTTTGAAAATTCACACTTGTCTCTTTTCAAAACAACACCCTGATGCTCAAAAATAGCAAGTACTTTGCTTAGGACTTCATCCTGCATTCGTCGATCCTGAGCATAGATCAAGCCATCATCCTAAAAAATAGCAACATTGTTTTCTTCCTTCAGCAATGTGCACGTCACCCTTTGAAATAGTGATGCTGCCAATGCCAGGCCAAATGGCATGTGACAGTACTGAAATGTGCCCCAAGGAGATAAAAAAGCTGTAAAATGACGACAGTCAGGTTCTAGTTCTATTTTGTGATATGCTGAAGCCAAGTAAAGTTTTGAAATGAACTTGGCTCCAGCAACTGACACCAACATTTTGTTAATTTTTGGTAAGGGATGGAGTCTATCCAGATCTCTTTATTGAGGGCACGGAGATCAACACATACCCTAAAGTTCTCCATTTTGTTTTCCGGGCAACAACTTGGAGAGAGCAAGAGCGACGACTCTACAGGTTCAATGATGTCTGAGCTCAGCTAAACTTTCTAATTCCTTTTGCAAGTCATCCCTCACACTAAATGGTATACCTCTGAGCTTGTGTTAAATGGGAATGGTGCCATCCTTTACTCTTATTTTGTGACTGAACCAAGCTCACCTGAAAACAAATCTTAGTTTGGAGACTGAGAACCTCTTTGACAGCAGTAATGTTTCTGATGACCAAAGCCTTTTCATTTGCCCCAGACCTTAAAACCACACCAAACAACTCCTGGTGAAACCACTCAAGGATGTTTAATCCTTTGACAGCAACATATATCTTTCCATGTACAAGCCTTCAAAAAATCCTGAAAGTTCTATTCTCCGTCCTTTGTATAATACAGGTGAATAGTCAGGAGGCAATAATGGTTTGCCAGCCACTGTAGACTGAAACAACTCGAGTGATCAATGTTACTCTTTCTCCAGAATCAACTAGCAATCTTAAATGCTTCTCACCAACTTGAATACACACAAACTGATCTACACATTTGCACGGATCACCTAGTCTCACATCATCTTCAGCTACAACCAACACCATACCTTACTTATCATTAACCAGATTATCAGAATCACTACCTCTTTCCTCAGACACCAAAGCAACTTTGACTTTCTCTCGTTTTGGACCTTGACACACTTTGACAAAATGCCCAATTTCTTTTCTTTTCTTTTTTTTACAAAGTCTACATGATACATTCCAGGTAGGACATGGCCTATCATTCTTGGTGTGAGAAGGATTCCCACGTCTGAAACAAATGTTTGTTTGAAAAGTAAGCAACACTGATCGGAAAGATAAGAATGAAAAAAAAAAATCCCCTTCACTCTTTTCTTTGTCTTGTATGGGAGCCACCTATTCACTGTTCTTATTTTCTAATTCCTTCACAGACTTGAATGATGTTTCAATACTTTTTGCACTTCTAATACTGTCCACTAATGTTGGGTTTCCTAAGGACAGTAATTTTTGCCTATATTCTTATCAGAACAGTGGCTAATGAACTAGTCGCGAATAAGTTGATCATTGAAATTTTCAAATTTGCGCTCAGCCACCAGTTTGCGAAGAGATGACATATATGAGTCAACATCTTCATTGGGTTTCTGTACTCTTCTTAAAAACTTCTCTGGAAACCACCAAACTAGGTGGCACATTAAACCTATTTGCCAGCTTTTTTTTGTGCTGTTTTTGGAAATTCATCAAGATCCTCACCTTTCCGAGCCTGGAAGGTGTTTGACAATGGACCTACCCTCAAATCCAATGGAATGAAGTTATTTGTATTTTTTATTCTCAGGTCTGAATTTTGATGTCCCAATGTCTCCCAAATACATCTTGGATGCATCAAACTATTGTCTCCAATGTATAGGCGGCTCTCCTAGAGTGTCCAAAAATGGTGGAGGTGGACTCTCAGATTGTAAAGTGAAAAATATTGCAGAAACATCTTGCACGGTTTACAAGTAACTTACAGAAATAAAGAGGAGTCACCACATATAAAATTGCCCAAGATACACCCCCAACTGACTTTGAAAACACACACAGCACCAACTAGAATTTATAAACTATACACATCACCATTAAATATATCACCTTGAGAAATGGTGTGCACATCACCGTTTGCTATAGACTCTGTAGAAAATAAAACTGAGTGACACAAAAATGGTGTTGTGCAGTGGTGGCTGCTGCTGCAAATGTCGAAGGGGGCAGCGGGGGGGACGGGGAAACAAAAGAAAAACCCCAACACTTCCTGTTCTTGTCATTGCCTCCGCCTCCTTGCTCCCCTTCTGGTGTTCCAGCATTCACTGTGATAACCAGCACAGGCTCCCCAGCAAAATTGCTGCTGCTTTTATGCTAAGCATAGCATGAAATCATTGTCAGGATTGGTCTGATCCGCTTGGACTGCAGCTCAGACACAAACCTGGGATCTGTGCATTCTCTAGCCCGGCTGTTCAACATAGCTGGGCTGGAGAAACCTAAGTGCGCATGTGTGTTTGGCAGCCATAAGACGGCTGGCCAAACATGTGCACACTTCGGTGCACTCTCTCCTTCTACCCCCCCTCCCACCTCCTGCGGCCCAGCCCCGCCCCTCTCTACGCACGCTGGCTAAGCCAGCATATGAAAAATAAAACAATAGTAAGCTATCATTTTATTTTTCATCTGCTGGCTTTTAGTCAGGGGGGCGACGCCTCTCCGCCTATGCAGAGGAGCCACCGCTGGTGTTGTGCCAGAAAACACACTGTCCGTGGTTACCTGTAGTAGAAATAAAAACAACTGTGGAAAAGTAGAAGTAGTAGCAAAACCAGATGTACACCTGTTGAAACTGTGCCGGTGGTAACAGACAGCTGACTCTGTAAAATGGCTGCATTACAAACTAAACAAGACGGCCTCAAAGGAAAAACCCGCTGAGCTGCACACAGTATCAATGTTTGATGTTTCATACTCAATGGCTGAGTGTCCCGATCCATAGTGTTCCAGTAGCTGTTAAGACTGCCACAACTCCGATTCTAGTAAGGGTGGCAATCACTGTTAACACTTCACTTCTTCTAAAATAAGTAACACAACATACGACCAGATGAAAGGGGGACAATTTAGGGATCCAGCAATGTGCCAACAAACACCGAACTGCTCCTAATGAGGATACCTGTCATGAGGAGGAGATGCGAAGCCCACCAGTACGTAGGATTGTTTCTTTTATTTTTTTTAACGTCTGTTCCTGCCCAAAGCTTCTGCGCATCTATGTTGCCATGCCTATCGCTTGTGGTGCAAAACGTGTGCGGTCGCTTATGGCGAATGCTGAAAATCCACGTGTAAAGTCTGGTGCGCCTGTGGTCATAAGACTTAGTTCAACCATCATGCACATAGATAAACAAGGGGCACTATTCAGAATGACTGACACTTCTATGGGCAATTAATCGTAAGTAGACTTAATAAATAGACTCCTTGGCTCTTCAGTAGTTGAAACACAGTATGTTGAAGTTGTAAAAAATCCAAGCAGAAACGTTAGCCAATTCGTCACGCTCCGACTGCCGATAATTTGTTTCACACGTGGTCTTCAATTTCTAGAAGTGGCCTACACCTCAATCTGCAGGTTTTTTACCTGTAAGGGTGGTTTCACATCACTACATCTCGTTGGCAAAAGCAATGTAATGAACATGACAATTAAGCCACTGAGGTGAACTTTAATGTATTCATAAATGGAACTGAAACCACTGAGCTGCACCTTCTAGTCAGCTCGCCTTCAACTGCCATTCTAGAGCCAACATTCTATTGGAGCATTTACTTCACACTGCCTCGAGACGCTTATGTATCGAGGCAGTGTGGGCTAAGAATACTACTGTTTACCATTTGGAAGCACCTTAGAATGCAGGATACAGTAAAGTTGGTTATGGGCAGCTCAGATGCTGCAATCTTCATAACCATCACGGCCATAATTAACAAACAGTTGCTTTGCAGGCGTTGTTTCTTTTTCTACTAATAGTGTAGGGTCCTTTTTACGTCAGTGTGTGTGAAGGTGACCTTTTTGATAAAGAAGGAAGATTTGCAAAAGTAGCAAGTGGGGTACCCTTATTTACATGGAACCCAGTGACAAATTTAGACAGAAATATCAGAATATTGTATGAGTTTCTTTAGAGTAGACTCTTTCCTGCTTACCAAATATGAGAGTGATGGCTACAAGGAAAACATCTTTCCAGTAAAGCTGTTGCAGACTGACTTTGCATGCGCTCAATGGGAAACCCATACATGTTGGCAAGAGCAGGATTTAATTTTCACAATAAAGCAGGTTTTTTCTGATCAGTGAAAAAGAAATCTCAAAAATATTTAATTCCTAGAATTATAAAGAGAGCAGTTTGGGAAGATTTCTTTCTATAACAAGTGTAGCGCCACAGGGAGCTTTTTGGAAGGAAATTGCAGACCCATCACAGCCCGATTTAGAAGTGTGGAACAATGAGCTGTCCTATAGTCCTAGTTTATTGGCGTTTAGTACAGAGTGCCACCTTATGTGTAGCATGATTATGTAATACAAACACTTATTTTGTTAACACTTCCTCTGAATCTGCAGGACGCTGAAGCATTCTCTCAATCCTAGCCAGAAGACATCCATCATGACTGTCTGAGACAGGATCAGACAGGATCATAGGTAGGAACATTGCTCTAATAATCACGTTCCTGTCACATGTCTGCACAAATATTTATGTAAAGCGCCCACTGAAAGCTTCTGTATACCTTCTCAGTTTCTTGAGCACAAACTTCAATAATTGTATGCAGTCTTGCAGAGACCTCAATTGAAATTCTACGCTCTGCAACTAAATATACAAAAGGTCTGCAAGCTAAGGAGGTGACAGATATGACAATACACTGGATGAGGATTTACAAGAAGAGAGAGAACACGGTTTCTATTTGAAACAAGTTTTCGCTCTGTTTTCATCTTCCAATTCTTTGAAACAGTGATTATACCTGCCCTAGAGATTCCCCCGAGTTCTCTACGGCAACGTGTATAGCTATACTTTAAATTGTTGTTACCTTGTTGACACTATTTAAAAATACCTTAATGTTTTTATGAAGGCTTATATAGAGCTGCGTGTCACTTAGATCCCCCTGCAGAGAACATGAAGGAGCAGAGGGTAAATGGTAAAAGGAACAAAAATATAAATAAAACAGATCCAGATGGTCAAAGGTAACATAGCTGGATGGAAGCAATCCTCTTGGTCAAGGGAGTTTTCAGTTAAGGTCCAGTTTGGGATAGGCTTTATATCCAGGATGAATATTTGGAATTGGAAGAATTTCAACTATTCCCTGTAAAGACAGTTATTTCGACTCCCCAATTTAGTGTTAGGATCTTTTCAGAGATTAGGAACTAGGAACTTCAAGGTTTTTACCTTTGCCTTTTTCTTTTTCTTCTGACTGGAATCTTGTTTCATCAAAGTCAGACAGCTATTTACAGTTTAATACGACATGGGGAGGTTTATTGACAGAACAAGCTTCTCAACTTCAGTGATGTGCTTTCTGGTAAAGACTTGCTGCCTGAGTGAGCAAACTCCAAGCCTTGACAGCCATATACATCCTTCTTTACGGACAAGCTGCTCTTCCGGACAAAAGTGGCATTCCTGCTGGAAGTAGTGACGTCCTTCCACACAGGGAAATCCTTCACCCATTCGGCTTTCTACACTGTGACTCAGGGGGAATGGCTCCATAATCTTGACTCTGAGAGGGCCCTCTGTATTCACATTGATCGGACCAGAAACCATTGAATGGACAATCAAGTTTTTATGGGCTTCTATATAGCGAAAAAGGGGAAAGTAGTGCAAAATAGGATAAGTTACTTACCTGTAAATCCTAGTTCTTTTCCAGGGCTATCCCCATCAAAGTCATAAACATTGAATATTCCCGCCCTTGTTCGGGGACCCCGGAGCCCATATAAAATACACACATATAAAGTATGAAATATGCACGAGAAATATATATAGCATTTTTAGTAGACACATTTTCATACTAAACTCATATATACATGTGTAAAACAGCAATGCAGGCTACAATCATAAACAGGCTAAAATGCTTTATTTCTATGGATTTTTTTTTTTTTTTAATCTTTACAAAATTACAATAAGAGAAAAAATATCTACCAAAGCCCCAAAACTGGGCCTAGGGAAATAAGCAGCAGTAATCATCAGAGAAAAAAGAGAAAAAACGACATTGAAAAACAATGGAGCATTCTTAGCCAATAGGCTGCATGCAGGTTAACACAGGAGAACCATAAAAACTTTGGCACTGTGCCTTTAAGACCCTGAGCACCTCCAGTATCCCACCATGCCTCAGGGGTGAAGGAGAGGTGACAGTTGGTTCACAGTTAGGTCAGTACTTTTTTACGGTGACAATCTGTGTAGCCGATTCGAAAGATAGTCTGTCCTGCACTTCTAGGAGATGTGCGTCCGGGGAGGAGGGTGGGTTGTTTATGACTTTGATGAGGATACCCCTGGAAGAGAACTAGGATTTTCAGGTAAGTAACTTATCCTTCTCTTCCAGGGGATCCTCATCAATAGTCATAAACATTGAATAGATTAGCAAGCCCATCCCTTGACTCTGCGGACTGTCCAATAGAAGTGCAGGAATAGATATGTATCATGCAAACAAATTCCTCAGAGAAGCTTGCCCAACTTGGGCGTCTGCTCTTGCATCTGAGTCCAAACAGTAATGTCTAGTAAATGTATGTACAGACTTCCATGTAGCAGCCTTACAAATTTCCGAGATTGGAACATTATTAAGGAGGGCACCAGTAGCCGTCTTTCCTCTTGTGGAATGTGCTTTAGGCCTAGCAAGTAGTTGTTTGTTAGCCAACTGGTATGCATTCACAATACAAGAAACTATCCATCTAGATATGGTTTGTTTTGATGCTGCCTCCCCTGTTCTCAAATGACCATAATTTATAAACAAGTGGTTGGAATGTCTAATCAGCTTGGTTTTATCCAAATAAAATTTTAGCACTCTTTTGAGATCTAGGGAGTGCAAAGTTTTCTCCGCCGGAGTCTCCGGATGGGGAAAAAATTTGGTAGAGAAATAGTCTGATTGATGTGAAAATCTGACACCACCTTCGGTAGGAATGATGGGTGAGTTCGTAGAACAACTCTATTCTCGTGGAAGACTGTGTACGGTTCTTTGGAGGACAAAGCTTGAATTTCACTGACCCTCCTTGCGGAAGTAATGGCTACCGAAAAAGCCGACTTCCACGTAAGGTGTTGCAAAGAGGCTTTGTGTATAGGTTCGAAAGGAGGGCCCATAAGTTTTGATAGTACTATGTTCAGCTCCCATGGAGGGGAGGGTTTCCGAATTGGCGGAAAAACTTTTTTCAAACCTTCTAAGAAATCCTTACTAAGAAACCAACTACTGGTTTCGTAAAGAAGGATTCCTGAGAAGGTGACTTACGATAAGCTGTAATGGCAGATAAATGTACCTTAATAGATGATACCTGTAGACCGGATTTTGCCAAATGGAGTAAGTACGACAGTATGACCTCCTCCTGAGCCCGTATGGGATTCTGACCCTGCTGACAGCACCATATATAGAACCTCTTCCACTTGAACGCGTAAGAACGCCGCGTGGAAGGTCGTCTGGACTCCTTCAAGATGTTCATGCACTCCTGCGAGAGCCCTAAGTGCCCATACTGCAAGAATTCAGGAGCCATGCTGTCAAGCTCAGAGAGGGTAGGTTGGGGTGAAGTACCCTGCCCTCCATCCTGCACAGAAGATCCGGTCTGCACGGCAGCCTCCTGTGAGGTGCTGGATCTGTAAAGTTTGTTGATCACTGCCGGTATGAGGGGGATCGGTGGAAAAGGGTAGAGAAATATCCCTGACCAGTCGATCAACAGGGCATTCCCTCGAGATCCCGGACGGTAGAACCTGGACGCGAAGTCTGGGCATTTCCTGTTTACCTCGTCTGCGAAGAGATCCAATTGAGGCCGACCCCATTGAGCGAAGATGTCTTCGACGACTTCGTCGTGCAGGACCCAATCGTGGGCGTCCTCGAGGTGTCTGCTCAGGAAATCTGCTTCCACGTTTTGTTGACCTGGTAGGTGAACCACTGTAAGCGACATTCCTCTTGCCAGGAGCCAATGCCAGATTGTTTGAGACTCCCGAGATAGGGGTAGGGATCTCGTTCCCCGTTGTCTGTTCAAATAATACATTGTGGTCGTATTGTCCGTTTGTATTAGGAGAGATTTCCCCTGAATCGATGGAGCAAAAGACTTGAGAGACAGGTTGACCGCTCTGAGCTCCAGCAGATTGATGTGGTACTTCTTTTCGTTGTCGGACCACAGGCCCTGAGCTTGAAGGGGACCTAGATGAGCCCCCCCCATCCCTGAAGAGACGCATCCGTTACCAGAGTGTCAAATGGAATTACCTGGTGAAACGGAGCTCCTACTGACAAGTGAGGTCTGTGCATCCACCATTGTAATGACTGACGTGCTGCTATCGGCAGCCGCACTCTGTCCTCCCAGCGGCCTGTCCTTTGGTTCCAGTTGTTTTCCAACGCCTCTTGGAGGGGCCTCATATGTAGCCTGGCATTCGGGACAATGAAAATGCATGATGCCATGGAGCCCAGTAGAGATGTCACCTGACGGGCCGTAGGTGCGTCGGATTTCAACAGGTCTTGACACTTTTTCTTTATTGATAATAGTCGTTCCTCCGAAGGATACACTCTTTTGAGCTCTGTGTCTAGTATTGCTCCCAGGTAGTGGAGGTTCTGCGTTGGAATCAAGGTGGACTTTTGGTAGTTGACTTGAAGACCTAGAGACTCGAAAACCTTGAGCACAATGTCCCGATGGGTTCTCGCCTGCTCCGGAGGGGAGGCTTTCAGTAGCCAGTCGTCTAGGTATGGGTAAATGAAGATTTTTAGTTTTTTCGTAGATGTGCCGCTACCACTGCTACGCATTTCGAGAAAAGGTGGGGGGCAGATTTCAGGCCGAATGGTAGCACCTTGAACTGATAGTGCTGTGAGGCTATCCGGAAGCGCAGGAATTTCCGATGCTTGGGAACTATCGGGATGTGAAAGTACGCATCCTGCAGGTCGATGGAGCACATCCAGTCCCCCTGATGTAGCTGAGGGAAAATCTGGTGAAGAGCCAGCATCCTGAACTTTTGCTTTTTTATGTACTTGTTCAGTAGTCGTAAGTCCAAAATTGGTCTGAAAACACCCTCTCGGCCTTTTTTCGCTACCAGAAAATAACGGGAGTAAACCCCCTTCCCTCTGTGCGCGAGTGGAACTTTTTCTTTGCCTTCTTTCGTAAAAGGGCGTGAGCCTCTATGCGCAATAGGCTGACGTGAGACGGATTGCATTTGGCTGGTGGCAAGTGCGGTGGAGGTTGCCGGAAAAGAAGAGAGTACCCATTCTCGACAATGTTGAGCACCCATTTGTCTTTTGTTATAGCACGCCACTCGTGAATAAAGTCTGTAATACTTCCCCCCCACCGGAGTGGTGCACAGTGTTAAGGGAAGCGAGTCCTCATTGTTTGGCCGGCGCTTTGGGTGTGGACTGCTGTGGTCTACTTGATCCTCGTTCCCTCGTGGCCTTACCAGACTGAAACAGCGGGGGTCCTTGCCTCTGCTGTGGCCTCTGGGACCAATGAGGGGTTTGAACCCTCTGCTGGAAAGGGCACCTGTCATAAGGCCTATACCTTCGCCTGAAGTCCTTCTTTCTCTCCAGGCCTACTGCCCTCATGGTGTCCACTTCCGTCTTCATGAGCGCCATTTCTTCGTCCGTATGGGAACCAAACAGCGAGTTCCCGTTGAACGGAAGATTTAGGATACGCTGTTGTGCTTCCTGTTTTAATCCAGTCAGTCTCAACCAGGAAGACCTTCTTGCACAAATCCCATGTGCGTATCCATGTGCAGCTAAGTCTGTCCCATCTGCCGCTGCGCTGATGACCTGGTTGGAGACCAGACAACCCTCTTGAAGGATCTCTTGGAAGTCCTGCCTGTCCTCCCTAGGTAATTTGTCTGCGAAACTGTTCAGAGAGTCCCACAGTGAACGGTCATATCTGCCTAGGAGTGCAGAAGCGCTGGAGACCATCATAGATGCCGCCGTGCCGCACATTTTTCTCCCCAGAGAGTCTAGATGTCTGCTCTCCTTGTCCGGTGGAACCGTGGAGGATGATGCTACTGAGTGAGATTTTCGGGCTGCGGCCAATATGACTGAGTCCGGCTGCGGATCCATCGTGAGAAATAAAGGATCTTGTTCAGGCGCTTTATATTTTTTCAAGATCCTAGCAGGAGCCGACTTAAGGGTGGCTGGCGCTAAAAAGGTGTCCATGGTTGGTTGCAACAGACCAGGCACTAGCGGCAGTAGCTTTTTTGAAACCGCTCTATGCTGCAGAGTCTCAAAAATGACGGATGAGGAGGTTGACGGTTCTGGAACCTCTATGTTTAGCTTCTGTGCTCCCCTGACAGGCACCTCATTAAAGGTAGTGATGTCGTCCACCGGTGAAACCCTAGCTGGTGGAGAATCCGTTAAGGTGGGGGAGTATCGTCTGACGGATGACCCCGACGATGACCAAGAGGGCGACCTTCTGTGTCTTGATCGTGACCTAGATCGTCGCTGGGAACGTGACCTGCTGCGAGATGGTGTAGCAGAGCGCCCAGGCCTTGTGATCGGCTGGTGAGAAGCAGAACAAGCCCGTCCTGCCCGTGCTGTCTGTGATGGTGTTCTCGGGAGAGAGGCTGTAGTAGAGTACATCCTCGAATACTGCGAGTCCGGGGAGGCCGTTGGTCTATTAAGGCTCTCCAACCATCTCGGTGACAAATTGATGGGTGAGACATGCCCCGACGATGCAGCTCTCAACGAGATAAACCACTTCTTATGGAGACCACTGGAGATGGAGTGGTCTTATCTGCTGGTGGAAGCCGATGCTCTGCTCCCTGCAAGACAGGTAAAACCTACGCAACGTCGACAGCTGTAATGACGTCGAAGGGAGCGCCGCCGGTTGTTCCTGTCTCGACGTTGATTTCCTCGGCGTTGAGTGCCTCGACGTCGACCGACGGTCTCTGGACCGCGACCTGCTCACCGTCGTGTGCCTCGACATCGAGCGGTGGGCCGCCGACGGCGGATGTCCTCGTTCTCGCCGCTGAGGCGATTTCGACGTCGCCTTTCTTGCCGTCGAGGGGTACGAGGCCTTCAGCGGCGAATGGACACGCCGGTGAAGACTCGACGTTGATCGGTGGGTTGCTGTCGCCATAGATCTGCCCCTGTGGTGGCCATGTTCTCTCGATGTTGTATCCTTCGACGTCGGTCGGGTCGCCGTCGACTGCGATCTATGGCGGTGGGATGGTGGCAGCGTTGACGGGGAACAAACCGGTATCTTCCTACCTGCTGACGTCGATCTAGCCTGTCTCTCCTGAGAATGGTTTGTTGGCTGCCTGGGAAGCGAAGAGGATGATGTTTTCGGCCTCTCGTGAAGCCCATGAAGCCTGATCTTTTCCCTGTCCTTCAGAGTCCTCTTTGACATGTTCTTTCAGTGTTTGCAAGTGTCAGGGCAGTGACTCTGAGGCAAGCACACAATGCAGAGAGTGTGTGGATCTGACTGGGCCTTCTTCTTCCCACAGGCAGGGCATTTCACAAAAAGTGAAGGCATTTTTCAGTCAGGAAAAAACTTCCAGACTCAGACAATGATGTTAGATGTCGAGTAAAGGTGGAAAAAAACGCTGTTCTGAAGTATTTTTCTGAGAAAAACTCAGAAAAACTGAGAGCTCAATGCTCCAGGATCCTCTCAGAAGAAGCCGGAAAAAAGAACTGACCTAACTGTGAACCAACTGTCACCTCTCCTTCACCCCTGAGGCATGGTGGGATACTGGAGGTGCTCAGGGTCTTAAAGGCACGGTGCCAAAGTTTTTATGGTTCTCCTGTGTTAACCTGCATGCAGCCTATTGGCTAAGAATGCTCCATTGTTTTTCAATGTAGGTTTTTCTCTTTTTTTCTCTGATGATTACTGCTGCTTATTTCCCTAGGCCCAGTTTTGGGGCTTTGGTAGATATTTTTTCTCTTATTGTAATTTTGTAAAGATTAAAAAAAATAATAATAATCCATAGAAATAAAGCATTTTAGCCTGTTTATGATTGTAGCCTGCAGTGCTGTTTTACACATGTATATATGAGTTTAGTATGAAAATTTGTCTACTAAAAATGCTATATATATTTTTCGTGCATATTTCATACTTTATATGTGTGTATTTTATATGTGCTCCGGGGTCCCCGCACAAGGGTGGGAATATTCAATGTTTATGACTATAGATAATAACTATTTCATCAAAAATAGCTCAATGCATTAATGTGGTATAGGCTTTGGATGAGTTCAGCCTGATTGGAATGCTCATTAGCTTTCCTTGGGCTGAGGTCATCCATGACATAACAGTAGAACGTGGAATGCTGTCATGGAGATGAAGATCAGAGTAAAGGGAGCTGTTGGACTTGCTGGATGGTGGATGAGATGTTTCAAATAAAAGAACCTACAACTTATCTCTGGAGATCGATTGCAGTTATTTATTACACTGGCGACGAGGGTCCTTTGAACATCTCAACACAGAAGGTCATCTCAAGAAATCTACATGTGATTACTACAACTTTGCTGTAATTTATGTTCGACGTCTGAAGATGAGAACAATTCCTCGAGTTTCAACTCATGAACCGTCAATAAGGTGCCTTTGAACTAATTTATGTGCTTTCTGGACTTTAAAGGTACATTTTTCATTTTATTTATCAACGTTTACTGTCAGCCTTACTCCAACGGCATCGGCACGCGCATAGATCAAAGGCGCGTGCATTCCTAAACAGACGTGCATTCTTCTCGTGCGCCTAACGCGATCTGGCTCCCGCACGCTTTGGAATTTGAGCGCGTGCATTTGCTGTACAAGTAAACAAACCTGACGCGCGTTTCTCGCGCTCCCAGCACGAGCCAAACTGTGTTGATTTCACTCGCTATTCAACACAATAGCTGGCACGTTTCTCGCGTTACGAGCGCGAACCGGATTTTCTAATTTCACACGATTTTCAACACAATCGTGTGTTTAGTGTTGATAAACAAGATTATTGCCAATTTTTCGGAAAACCATTAAGAGTAACCAGCTCCATCTTAAAATCTGAAAATCATATCTAATCTTTGAAACAGAAAACAGAAACCGTTTAAAACCTTCCTAACTACATGTATCAAAATATTGGTGACTGAAGTTGAAATAAGGAATGTAATGGATCTGCATTTATACCTTTAATCAGACTCGTTTAAAATTTGGCTTTAAAACATTCTAGCTTCATCTTAGACCATATCAGTACAACAGGAGAATTAAATATGCAAAATATTCCTCCACCGACTTTCTTCTTAACTTCACCTGGTGAACCACCAACAAAATGGTCCAAGTGGAAAAAATCATTTTTGCACTATTCAAGAGTGTGTGGAACAAATCTTTCCAGTGAGAGAAAAACAGCACTCCTCATGCATTGCTTAGGTTGTGAAGGCCAAGATGTATTTGAAAATCTACCGGATCCTGGTGAAGAAGCTACGGATCTCAATGAGTTTGAAATGTGTTTGAGGAAATTAGATTTACATTTTCTACCAAAGATAAGTACCATTTTGGAGCGTTTTCATTTTGGCATGAGAGAGCAGAGACCAGGTGAGAATATTGAAGAGTATGTTACTGCACTTAGGAAGCTTGCATCAACATGCAAATTTGGGAGCACAATTGAAGAAAGGATCCGTGACCAATTTATGTTGAAATGTACAAGTGATAAAATCAGACAAGAATTATGGAGCAAAGATGATCCAACCTTACAAGAGGTGATTGTCCTAGCTAAAAGTGTGGAACATACTATGGCGTGCGTTGATGAACTGGAGAAAAGGAAAAGGGTGGAAAAAGTGGATGTAAGCAAGATTGTAACAAAACGAGAACCAAGTGCTAATAAGAGTTACAATGTTGAATATGAGGAGGGAAAAGGTGATCTGGCTCTAGTGGCACGTTACAAGGATGCTAGGTGTTTCCGTTGTGGGAATCTTGGACATTATGCGTCTTATAAAAAAATGTACAGCAGTGAACTCAAATTGCAGATTGTGTAATAAAAAAGGGCATTTTGCCAAATGTTGCAGATTTACCAAGAGTCAGACCTCTGTGAAGGTAGTTGAAGACTGTATTTTGACGGTCTCCATGGGTGCTGAGAAGAAAAGACATCCTAAGGACGTTGTGACCATTCTTGGTGTGTCAAGCGAAATGTTATTTGACTCGGGGGCTTGGTTAACGCTGATATCTAACAAAATTTTTGATGAACAATTCAGTAATAAGGTTACATTAAAAGATCCTGATATTGTTCCAGGAGGCTATGGTGGTCAAACCATTGATCTCAGAGGTTATTTTGAAGCTGAGATCACCTTCCAGACAAACACCATTTGTGGAAAGGTATATGTTCCTGTGAAAGGAGATAGAGTTGTGAGCTGGCCTCATCAGAGAGACTTGAGAGTCATACTGGATCCAAATTCTCCTTCACCTGTCATGATTAAGGAAGATTATGTTAATTCTCTACATCGCATTGATGAGTTGCAAGTACAGAAGAAATTGCTTTTACCTAGTTTGGTTGAAGAATTCAAAGAAGTTTTTAGTGGGAAGTTAGGTTGTCTAACGAAGTACTCTCATCAAATAAAGTTGAAAAAAGGATCCATTCCAGTAACATCCAAGGTACGTCCGGTTCCCATCTCTTTAAAAGATGATGTGGAGAAAGAAATTAAAAGACTTTGTGATGAAGATATCATTGAGCCAGTCGAGTCAGCTGAGTGGATTTCTCCAATTGTAGTAGCAAGGAAACCGTCAGGAGAATTAAGACTATGCATAGACTTGAGGAACCTCAATAAGTGTGTAGTCAGCGATCAATTTCCCTTACCCAATATCACAGAGATGGTCACGATGCTGTCGGGTTAAAAATATTTTAGTAAAATTGACTTAACCTCTGCGTACCATCAAATCAGGTTGCATCCAGATTCACGTGATTACACCACCTTTATCACTCCGTTTGGAACCTTCAGGTTCATAAGAATGCCTTTTGGGTTAGTGTCAGCAGCTGCTGTGTTCCAACGTCTCATGTATAATCTTTTTGGGTCGGAACCTGGTGTCAAGTGCTACCAAGATGATATTTTGATACATGGTAAGAGTGAAGATGAACATAACTCAAGAGTTAGACGAGTTCTAAGTATACTCAGTGAACATGGTCTGACTCTCAAGCCAAAGAAGTGTTCTTTTGGGAAAACAGAAGTAGAATATCTTGGACATAAGATCACTGCAGAAGGATTATGTCCGAAGGCTGAATTAGTGAAGAACATTTTGAACTTGCGGGCTCCGGAAAAAAAAGATGAATTGTTATCGTTTTTTGGAATGTTAGAATTTCATGCTAAATTTCTTCCTAACCTAGCATCCAAAACACTCTGCATGCGAAAACTAGTTAAGAAAAATTCTGAGTTTGTGTGGGACAGTGAATGTCAGAGAGAGTTTGATGAGATCAAAGCAGAGTGGTCTTCAATTGGGTCATTGAAATCTTTTAATCCCAACAAGAAATGTGTAATTATGACTGATGCTTGTGAGCCTGGTTTGGGGGCGGTGTTATTACAGGATGTGGATGATGGAATTCTTAAGCCCATAGTCTTCTGTTCAAGGACTTTAAGAGGGGGAGAGAGCAACTACTCCACAATAGAGAAAGAGGCGTTATGTGTGTTTTGGGCGATTAATAAGTTAAGAAATTTTGTGTGGGGTAAAGAATTTGAAATATTTACCGACCACAAACCTCTTGTTGAGGTGTTTATGAAAAAGGGGCTAGATTTGATCTCCAGTAGAATTAGCAGATGGGTGGTCAGTCTTCAGGATTATGATTATACAGTGCACTATGTTCCGGGGTCATATAATAAAGTTGCGGACTGCCTTTCCAGATTGACTTCAGAAGTTGAAGAGCTTCCTGAAAAAGGGATACAACGTGATATCTCGGTGTGCATGGTTACCGGAAGTGTGATAAAACAAGATGAGTGGGTAAGAGTTGTGGGTGAGGATAAGATTTTACAACGTGTGTGTGAACAGATCAAAGGTGGTTGGAGATTTGATGTTAAGCGGGACAAGGATCTGGTGAGTTTCTGGAGGGTGAAAGATGAATTGTCAATGGAAGATGGTATCCTCTTACGTGGTCTGAGGTTAGTGGTCCCTACGGAATTAAGGAATAAGATTATTGAGTTGGGACATGAGGGACACCAAGGTATGAGCAGGACGAAGGCAAGGATTCGGTTAGATTATTGGTGGCCGGGAATGGATTTGATGGTTGAAAGATTTGTGAGGGACTGTGCAGACTGTTGTTGCAGTGACAAGATTTACAAAACTAGGGTTCCTCCTATGTGCATAAGGGATATGCCGCAAAAACCTTGGGAAGTAGTGGCAGTAGATATTGTTGGACCCATAGGTGGGAGAAGTGCTTCGAATTATTTGATAATTTTGATTGACCAATTCTCAAGGTGGGCTGAAATTGGATATATGGTTCCACTGAGTCTAGAAGGATTATTGACTTTTTTAAGGATGTGTTTGGTCGTGAAGGTATCCCTGAAGCTATAGTGACTGACAATGGACCACAGTTTGTATCAAAAGAAATGGAAGAGTTTTTACAAAAATATGGGATTAAACATAGGAAGTGTTCTTTGTATCATCCAGAAGGTAATGGTACTGTAGAGAGATTCAACAGGTGTGTAAAGGAGTGCATTCAGTTGGAGGTTGCGTCGAACAGAGATTGGAAAGAAGGTTTGAAAAGGTTTCTTTATGCTTACAGAGTCACACCTCATTCCACTACGGGGAAGGTTCCTTTTGACCTTTTCAGAGGTCGGAAAGCTAATACCTCTCTCTCGCCTGCCTGGGTGTATTGGGGCAAGGATGCTCTGGAATGTAAGAGTCTCATGGGTGAAGGAGATGATTTTGAGAAAGTCTGTGTGCAAAAGAGGAAAGAATACTTTGATGATAAGAGAGGTGCACATGTTTTTGATGTGAAGGTTGGAGATTGTGTTATGGTGAGGAAACCAACTTTGTGTAAAAGTGAAAGTAAATTTTTAGGACCATTTGAAGTTATCAAACTATTTAGAAATGCTGTCAAGATTGAGGATGGCAGAATATGGAATCTTAATAGAATAGTTAAAGTTAAGGGGAAGTTATAATTGTTTTGTTTTATTTGTTTTTTGTTTTGTTCAATGTTAAGAAGGAAGATGTGTGGTATAGGCTTTGGATGAGTTCAGCCTGATTGGAATGCTCATTAGCTTTCCTTGGGCTGAGGTCATCCATGACATAACAGTAGAACGTGGAATGCTGTCATGGAGATGAAGATCAGAGTAAAGGGAGCTGTTGGACTTGCTGGATGGTGGATGAGATGTTTCAAATAAAAGAACCTACAACTTATCTCTGGAGATCGATTGAAGTTATTTATTACAATTAAGATCTGCTATAGGCTAGCCAAGAAGCAAGATCAAGAAGGCTTGCGTGGTTATTGCACCAGAGCAAAGGCTGCTACCACTGAGCTGGCATGCTGGGTAACAGCCTTAGACATCTGCCAGGCTGCAACGTGAGTGTTCTTCAATCTGTTCACTGAGCTCTACTGCCTCGATAGCCAGGTCTGGCAGGAAGGGCACTTATCCAAATCTGTCCTGCAGGATTTCATAGCTTAAGCCATTTCACAGACCCACCAACCTGGGGGAAGTACTGCTTTGGTATCTTGACAGGGAAAGAAATCTGCAATTAAACATTTTTATCATAGGAACAAGTTCATTATCTTTGTTAATGTATTTTCTGGTACAGACTATCTAACCACTGATTCCTCGCCAACCTACCCTCCTCACCTTTCTGTGAAATTGACTCACTGCCTTTTGATAAGATCCCAATATAGAAATCTGCACATTGGCATATTCTTTTTTCTGTGGGCTCCTTGTCTGATGGTGTGGGCAAAGATCAGAAAGAAAGTGATGTCAGTGCGCAGATATAGTGACCCCAATATCACTTTGGAGGCGGGATGGATCAGGTGCGCAGCCGAACACCACCACCTATCAACGCGCAAAGTAATAGCTATGAAAATTCTCTGAATCCAGTCTGACACCCGAGGCATTCATAGGATGAGGAATCTGCATTTACAAGCCTTCATTGGAAACATTGTTTTCAAAGACGTAATATTAATTCTCAGGCTTGAGAAGAGAGTTGCTTTATGAACTAAGACAGGAGACTCAGACACGTGTTTTTGAGATTGCAGTAAAACAGGAGTTGATATAAAGATTGATCCAATCAGAAATAACTTCTGTTTAATAAGGCTACACAGTCGGTTTTGGGCAACAGGAAGGATGACATTTCTGAGCATGAATATTGTTGCTTATCTGAGGTGGAAGCGGTAAAGAAGGGTGCTAGTGGAGAAAGCATTGGAGGAAAATTAATCATTTGGAAAGAATAGACAGTAAAGCCTAAGGGCAGAAACGAAGTGTATGGCTAAAATGCCAGTAGAAAAAAACGATGTTCTTTGTTGCATATAAAGAGAAGAAGCCCTAAGCAGCATGCATCGAAAGCTGGAGTCCTAGTCTGATGATGATGAGTTTGGTGGCATCCAAGATAAAAATGATTCACAGTAATTTGATAAGTATGTTTTGGACCTCCAACAGGGTGATACTGGGAATGATATCAGTCCATCAGCAAAAAAAGTGTTAAAGGATCCTCTGGGAGAGAAAACATTTAAACCTTATGGCATTAGGCCCCTGAGAAGTGCTGACTGGTGGCCATTGGAGCATGTTGGAAAATATATATAAGAATGGAGCAGAAAGTCTCTAGAAAGGGGAGTAAGGAATGTTATGAGGGCTGTGGCTAATGATTAAGTATGCATAACATCTTCAATCGAGAGCCCATCAATTTTTTTTGTTAAGCTGGGAAGATACCATTGTAAAAGTCTGGAACAGTCATTGAAGCAATATCAACAAAGGCTTTCGGAGGATTTGAGTCCTTTAGAGCAAATAGTGGATATGGCAGGAGAATTGCACATTGAGTAGGCTCACTTAGAGCTGTTGAGAGGCCAGAGTCAGAGATCTATTAGTTTCATAGGAAACGCAAAAATAGGTAATAGCTGAGAGATAGCAAGAAATGAAGATTAGTGTAGAACTGGGTGATATGACTAGCAAGTAAAATGATGGCTATGCGTAGGGCCTTCTATTTGGAAGAAAGCCTAGTTAAGAGTTCAAGGAAATATGTTTCAACGTTTACAGTGCGGGACAAAGTGAAGAGTACTATGGTGGAAGTGTTTTTTGTAAGGCCTGTAGGATGTGACCGACTACGAGCTATGGAGAACCCAGGTCTCAATTCTTTTATCAGTCCAAAGGATAAGGGAGGGTTTTCAAACCACAACTAACTTCTTTCCCCTAAGGGGGAGAGTAGGGAGAAGTATGAGTTTGTGTGCGAAATGACTCGTTGGCAGAGGATTCCAATGTGAGTGTGGTGGTCTATTTCCAGCTTTCCTTTCAGAAGGTGTAAAGGTCATTAGAAATGTTTTTACAAGTAATGGCAAGGTCTCACATGGGATCAGTAGGTGTTGCAAACTTTTTTAGGTTTCAAAATAGATTCTGTGGAAGTACCACAGGGAGAAAAATAAACTAGGGAATTATTATTGAGTCAAGAACATAGATTTGACAGATAGCGAAATAAAGCAAATGTTGGAGAAAGGGGCTCAATAGTTCAAGTAGGAGACGAGTACAAGAGATTTGGGAATATCTTTTTTGGTGAAGAAAAAAATAAAAATTAAGGGGTGGCACCCTGTGATAAATTTGAGGGAATTTAACATATTTTTAGTTCACATGCATTTCAAGACAGAAGGGTTTATCTACTGAGAATTAAGTTATAAGAGGGCAATTGGCTAGTGAAATTAGACTTAAAGTATGTCTTTTTCATGGTTCTTATAGAGCAAGAGAGTCACTAATTTTCTGCAATTCAGATAGGAAGGTCACTCGTACCAGTTTTGGTTTTAGCCTTTCGGTCTTTTGTCAGCGCCCTTGTGTTTACAGATGCTGAGACAAGTGGAAGATGTTGAAGAAAGAATAGCAAGTTTGATTATTTATTTGGACAATAGTTTAATAATGTTGCAAAGTCAAGTGAAATTGGTGGATTAACTGAAAATGGTGAGATGTCTTCTTGAAAGTTTGGGTTTCACTGAAGAACAGTTGGTGGTGAGCTCTTCAAGGGTATAACAGTTTCTGTTTTTTTCAGACAGACATGGTTCAAATGAGGCTATTGTTGGAAGGAAGGGAGATAAAGTTGATAAAGATGGGGATTCAACAATTCCTGACCAAAACAGTGATGTCTTTGAGGGATATGGCCAGAATGATAAGATTGGCATGCTTCATCATCAATTCAGGCAATTTCTTCCCTGGCATAATTGCATTATCGGGCATGCAGACCTAGCTCTTGCAGCCTGCCGTCTTCCTGTGTGGACCCTCGCTTGGTGCAGAGTGATGGCCTCCTTGTGGTATGCCCGAGCTGCTGCTGCTCCGAAGGGAGCGGTTGGTCCCGCAGGCCCGAAGCTATTTACTGGTACTTTTTACATTGGCATAAAGGCAGAGTGGTAAAAGGGAGATGTGAGGTCTGAACTGGTTGAATAGCTGAAGCCAGGCACTTGGGGAGACTACGGGAGCTGTGCAAGGAAGTGAGCTGAGGGGTCCTTGAAGTTTATCCACGCCTATAACATCCAGTGCTCTGACTGTTTGACAACAAAACCTACTATCCCAGGCAGGTGGTCGGGTAGAAACAGGTACTCATTATGATCAGCAGGACTGGGGAGAAAGTTGATCAGGGAAATTGGCTCCACCAGGGAAGTCTATAAGGAGCCAGCATTCAATAAGATCATACTGGTTAAAAAAACAAGTACCCAATTCAAGCAGGAATTGCTGCAAGAATGGGGAGAGAAAAGTAGTTATGGCAACAAAAATAACAACCCCCCTCACTCAATTCCTTTTTCGGAATAATGGAAAAGAGTAAAAAGTACGAAGAGTCAGCAATGCTAATCAAGCATAGGACAGGGATGTCCAAACAAGATTAGAGGGGCATCAAGTGTATTTGGAAAGCATCAGCTTGTCGGCCACTGGCCGACGCCCGCACTGCCTCCCTGGTGCGGGTCACGACCAGTGGCCGACACCAGGGAGGGGGTTAATAAATCCTCTTTTTTTTTTTTTTTTTTGTTCCCTTGGAGACACGGAAGCTCTTCCGTGTCTCACCCCGCCCCACACCCACCCCTTTGTGACGTCAGCACGCCACTGTTTCCTGGCCCCGATCGCAGTTTCAGGAAGGCTTCGTAAGAAAGGGGAGACTCTCCCCTTTCTTACGAGGCCTTCTGAAAGTGTTTCCTGCTGCGATCGGGGGCCAGGAAACACCACTAGACACCAGGGATTTCACTTGGGGGGGGTTGGCCCCCTTGGAAAATGGGGAAAAAAGGTAGATGCCCCCTGGGGGGGGGGGGGGGGGGGGGGGTACGACGATCGGCCCCCAGGAAAACCAGACCCACATATAAAAGTGATATATGGAAAATTTCACTTACCCAGTGTACATCTGTTCGTGGCATGAGACGCTGCAGATTCACATGCTGTGCATATCCCGCCATCTAGTCTTGGGCTCTGAGTGTTACAAGTTGTTTTTCTTCGAAGAAGTCTTTTCGAGTCACGAGATCGAGGGACTCCTCCCCTTTCGGCTCCATTGCGCATGGGCGTCGACTCCATCTTAGATTGTTTTCCCCGCAGAGGGTGAGGTAGGAGTTGTGTATATATTAATAGTGCCCATGCAATGGAGTAAGTATGTATGTACATAATGTGATTAAAAGTGTTATATTTACAAATTTACAAATGTACAAGTTTATTTTAATCAACTTATAACGACTACAGGCTCCCGGGGAGGTGGGAGGGCGCATGTGAATCTGCAGCGCCTCATGCCATGAACAGATGTACACTGGGTAAGTTACATTTTCCGTTCGATGGCATGTGTAGCTGCAGATACACATGCTGTGCATAGACAAGTAAGCAGTTATCTCCCCAAGAGCGGTGGTTTAGCCTGTAGGAGTTGAAGTTGTTTGAAATAATGTTCGTAATACTGCCTGTCCTACTGTGGCTTGTTAACATATCCACACAGTAATGTTTAGTGAATGTATGAGGCGTAGACCATGTGACTGCCTTACAGATTTCTGTCATTGGTATATTTCCTAGAAAGGCCATGGTGGCACCTTTCTTCCTAGTGGAGTGTGCCTTTGGTGTAATAGGCAGTTCTCTCCTTGCTTTAACATAACAGGTTTGAATACATTTAACTATCCATCTGGCAATGCCTTGTTTGGATATTGGATTCCCTGCATGAGGTTTTTGGAAAGCTACAAACAATTGTTTTGTTTTGCGAATTTGTTTGGTTCTATCAATGTAATACATTAGTGCTCTTTTTATGTCTAATGTATGTAATGCTCTTTCAGCTACAGAGTCTGGTTCTGGAAAGAACACTGGGAGTTCCACCGTTTGATTTAAGTGGAACAGTGATATAACTTTTGGCAAAAATTTGGGATTTGTGCGTAGAACCACTTTATGTTTGTGTATTTGTATAAAGGGTTCCTGTATGGTAAAGAATTGTATTTCACTTACTCTTCTGAGAGATATGATAGCTATTAGGAAGGCTACTTTCCAGGTTAAGTATTGAATCTCACAAGAGTGCATGGGTTCAAATGGTGGACCCGTGAGTCATGTTAATACAATATTGAGGTTCCACAAAGGAACTGGTGGTGTTCTTGGTGGAATGATCCTTTTTAGACCCTCCATAAATGCTTTTATGACTGGGATTCTAAAGAGTGAAGTTGAATGTGTAATTTGCAGATAGGCAGAAATTGCTGTGAGATGTATTTTAATGGATGAAAAAGCTAACTTAGACTTTTGTAAGTGTTGTAAGTAGCTTACAATGTTTTTCGTGGACGCGTGTAATGGTTGAATTTCATTATTATGACAGTAATAAACAAATTGTTTCCATTTATTTGCGTAGCAATGTCTTGTAGTAGGTTTTCTAGCCTGTTTGATGACCTCCATACATTCTTGTGTAAGGTCTAGATGTCCGAATTCTAAGACTTCAGGAGCCAGATTGCTAGATTGAGCGATGCAGGATACGGGTGTCTGATCTGTTGTTTGTGTTGAGTTAACAGATCTGGTCTGTTTGGTAGTTTGATATGAGGCACTACTGACAGGTCTAGTAGTGTTGTGTACCAAGGTTGTGGTGCCAAAGTTGGTGCTATTAGTATTAGTTTGTTTTGACTCAATTTGTTTACTAGATACGGAAGGAGTGGGAGAGGGGGAAAAGCGTAAGCAAATATCCCTGACCAACTCATCCATAACGCATTGCCCTTGGAGTGAGGCTGTGGGTACCTGGATGCGAAGTTTTGGCATTTTGCGTTTTCTTTTGTTGCGAATAGGTCTATTTGCGGTGTTCACCAGTTTTGGAAGTAGGTTTGTAGTATCTGTGGATGAATTTCCCATTCGTGGATCTGTTGGTGATCTCGACTGAGATTGTCGGCTAACTGGTTTTGAATTCCTGGTATGTATTGCGCTATTAGGCGAATGTGATTGTGAATCGCCCAATGCCAAATCTTCTGTGCTAAGAGACACAACTGTGTTGAGTGTGTGCCTCCCTGTTTGTTTAGGTAATACATTGTTGTCATGTTGTCTGTTTTGACAAGAATGTGTTTGTGGGCTATTAGTGGTTGAAATGCTTTTAATGCTAGAAACACTGCTAGTAGTTCTAGTTGATTTATATGAAGTTGTTTTTGTTGAGTGTCCCATTGTCCCTGGATGCTGTGTTGGTTGAGGTGTGCTCCCCACCCTACCATGGAAGCATCTGTTGTGATCACGTATTGAGGCACTGGGTCTTGGAAGGGCCGCCCTTGATTTCAATTTATAGGATTCCACCATTGAAGCGAGGTGTGTGTTTGGCGGTCTATCAACACTAGATCCTGAAGTTGACCCTGTGCTTGTGTCCATTGTGTCGCTAGGCACTGTTGTAAGGGCCGCATGTGTAATCTTGCGTTTGGGACAAAGGCTATGCATGAAGACATCATGCCTAGAAGATTCATCACTAATTTTACTTGATATTGTTGGTTTGGGTGCATGCTTTGTATTACATTTTGGAATGCTTGTACCCTTTGCGAGTGGCAATCCCTTTTTTTGTGTTGATTGTCGCTCCTACGTATTGTTGTATTTGACACGGTTGTAAGTGTGATTTTAGGTAGTTTATTGAGAACCCTAATTTGTGAAGGGTTTCTATGACGTATTTTGTGTGTTGAAGACACTGTTTCTGAGTGTTGGTTTTTATTAACTAATCATCTAGATACAGGAATACGTCTATGTGCTGTCTTCTATTATGTGCCGCTACTACTGCAAGGCATTTTGTAAATACCCTTGGTGCTGTTGTTATCCCGAATGGTAACACTTTGAATTGGTAATGTACTCCTTGGATTACAAACCTCAAGTATTTCCTGTGTGAAGGATGTATGGGTATATGGAAGTACGCATCCTTTAGATCTAATGTTGACATGTAGTTTTGCTGTTTGAGCAAGGGGATCACGTCTTGAAGTGTTACCATGTGAAAGTGATCTGATTTGATGTAAAGATTTAGTGTTCTGAGATCTAAGATGGGTCTTAGAGTTTTGTCCTTTTTGGGTATTAGAAAATACAGGGAATAAACACCTGTTCCTTTCTGATGGTTGGGTACGAGTTCTATTGCCTCTTTTTGTAACAACGCTTGGACTTCTAGTTGTAATAGATCCAAGTGCTGTTTGGACATGTTGTGTGTTCTTGGAGGCACATTTGGTGGTAATTGTTGCAATAACAATGTTGGATAATGGCTAGGACCCACAAGTCTGTAGTTATTTCTTCCCAATTTTTGTAATAATCTGTGAGTCTCCCCCCCACTGGTGTTATGTGTTGGGGATTTGTGACATTGAAGTCACTGTTTAGTTTGTGGGGTCTTTGGGCTTTGGAATTTCCCTCTGGTTTTAGGGAATTGTCCACCTCTATATTGTCCCCGAAAGCCTCCTCTTTGATACTGGCCCTGGTATGTGGGTCTGGCTTGTGAGGTTGAGGGTTCTGTGCTTTGGGTTCGAAACCCCCCTCTAAAGTGTGGCTTTCTAAAGGTGCCTCTGCTCTGTGGGGAGTAGAGCGCGCCCATGGCTTTGGCCGTGTCAGTGTCCTTCTTTAGCTTCTCTATAGCTGTATCCACCTCCGGCCCATACAACTGTTGTCCATTAAAAGGCATATTAAGCACAGCCTGTTGGATCTCTGGCTTAAATCCGGAGGTGCGGAGCCATGCGTGTCTCCGAATAGTGACCACTGTATTCACAGTTCT
Organism: Pleurodeles waltl; assembly: GCF_031143425.1. Lineage (NCBI taxonomy): Eukaryota > Metazoa > Chordata > Amphibia > Caudata > Salamandridae > Pleurodeles > Pleurodeles waltl. The sequence continues at coordinate 117,544,772 of NC_090443.1, read as the reverse complement.
GGCAGCTGTGTCCGCTGCGTCCATTGCCGATCGTATCTGGTTGTTGGAGATACTTTGGCCCTCCTCCACCACTTGTTGTGCATGCTTTTGAAACTCCTTGGGAAGATGTTCAATAAAATGCTGCATTTCATCCCAATGAGCCCTGTCATTTCTTGCCAATAAAGCCTGTGAATTGGCGATGCGCCATTGATTGGTTGCCTGTGCTGCAACTCTTTTCCCAGCTGCATCAAACTTTCGACTTTCTTTGTCGGTGGTGGTGCATCCCCAGAAGTCTGAGTTTGCCCTTTTGCGTGCTGCGCCCACTACCACTGAGTCAGGTGTTACTTGTTGCGTGATGTACACAGGGTCCGTAGGGGGAGGCTTGTACTTTTTTTCCACCCTAGGTGTAATGGCTCTGCATTTGACGGGGTCTTGAAACACTTGTTTTGCGTGTTTTAACATCCCTGGTAACATCGGCAGACTCTGGTACCGGCTGTGTGTTGACGACAAAGTATTAAATAAAAAGTCATCTTCAATAGGTTCAGCATGCAGTGCTACATTGTGAAAAGTAGCTGCTCTGGACACCACCTGCATGTAAGCAGTACTGTCTTCAGGTCGTGACGGTCTTGCCGGATAGCAGTCTGGGCTATTGTCAGATACTGGTGCATCATATAGATCCCATGCATCTGGGTCATCACTGTGTGTGTTGGAGATTGCATCATAGGGGGTGTTGCAATTGGTGATTGTTGCGGTGAGTGCTGTGGAGATGGTTGTGGCGAAAAACGTGGTGGAGTTTTTTCTATCGCCACCTTTGCTTTTGGCTGTTTCTCTGTATCTTGGAAAGCAAGTTTCCTTTTAATTTTAATAGGGGGAAGATTTCTTATTTTCCCTGTATCTTTTTGAATATGGAGCCTTCTTTGTGTATAGTCTGGCTCCCCCATCTCTAATTCTTGTCCAAATTTATGGCCTCGTAGTTGTACTGAAAGGCCTTGTTCTTCGGAATAAGCATTTTGTTTCGGCTCCGATGCTGGGTGTTTCGGCACCAAAACTTTTTCCACAGTCTTTTTCGGCTCCGAAGCCACCTTTTTCGGTGTCGGGGTGCCGATCTCTCGGTGCCGACTTTGCTCGGAGCCGGTATCTCGGTGTCGAGTTTGGTCGGAGCCAGTATCTCGGTGCCGAGTATACTCTGTGCCGGTATCTCGACCGGAGTCGGATGTCTTCGACACGTGTGCCCTTTTTCGGTGCCGATGGTTAGTCACCGAGTTTACAGGTTAAGCCATGGCCTGCCGGCGGTGGCGTCCCCTGGGCCTTCATGATTTTGGCTGAGTTTTGGCCGGGGCAGGTTTACTCACGGTTTTCGCCGGCTGCTCACTTTCGGCCTCGTCCGAGTCAGAGTCGGCAACGGAGAAAGTCTCCTCTTCTTCGACGTTGTGCTGTCCTGACAGCATTGATGCCATTTGAAGCCTTCGAGCTCTCCGGTCCCATAGCGTCTTCTTCGACCGAAATGCCCGTCAGGCCTCGCAAGTATCCTCTTTGTGTTCGGGGGACAAACACAAATTACAGACCAAATGCTGATCTGTGTAAGGATACTTATTGTGGCATTCGGGGCAGAAGCGGAATGGGGTCCGTTCCATGAGCCTTGAAGACGCACGCGTTCGGGCCGACGAGGCCCCGCCGGGGGATAGAAGCCCGAAGGGCTACCGGAGCTCTTCTTTTATTCGGTGTCGATCTGCTATAACTAACCCGATACCGAACGCAAACAATACCGTAAAATTTTCCGAGATTTAACTAACTTTCCGAACTGAAACACGGAGCGAAGAGGAACACGTCCGAACCCGATGGCGGAAAGAAAACAATCTAAGATGGAGTCAACACCCATGCGCAATGGAGCTGAAAGGGGAGGAGTCCCTCAATCTCGTGACTCGAAAAGACTTCTTCGAAGAAAAACAACTTGTAACACTCCGAGCCCAACACTAGATGGCGGGATATGCACAGCATGTGTATCTGCAGCTACACATGCCATCGAATATATATATATATATATATATATATATATATATATATATATATATATATATATATATATATATATATATATATATATATATATATATACCTTAACTTTTAATACATTAGTGAGATCATAAACAAACAAACAGGAATCCCCTGACGCGTTTCGGTCTCACCAGACCTTGTGAACAAGAGAAAACCGCACTCTGTCGTTGTGCCAAAAATACCTTAACTTTTAATACATTAGTGAGATCATAAACAAACAAACAGGAATCCCCTGACGCGTTTCGGTCTCACCAGACCTTGTTCCTCTTCGCTCCGTGTTTCAGTTCGGAAAGTTAGTTAAATCTCAGAAAATTTTACGGTATTGTTTGCGTTCGGTATCGGGTTAGTTATAGCAGATCGACACCGAATAAAAGAAGAGCTCCGGTAGCCCTTCGGGCTTCTATCCCCCGGCGGGGCCGCGTCAGGGGATTCCTGTTTGTTTGTTTATGATCTCACTAATGTATTAAAAGTTAAGGTATTTTTGGCACAACGACAGAGTGCGGTTTTCTCTTGCTAAAACAGAAAGAGAATCTTGTTTTTTGAAAATATGGTTGTCCTGCCTCAAACCAGCACCACCGGAGAATTAAGTGCGCCGTAACACGCAGATCAGGACATCTTTTCTTTCATATATATATATATATATATATATATATATATAGATTTGCCACCAGTCATCTTCCAGTTGCAGCTTGCGTCTTCAAAGCAAGCACATACTTCAACTAACGCTTTTCAACTGTAGCATTTAGGCAGCAATAAAAAAAGTCAAGTAAGTATTGTGATTATGTTTCTGCTACAAAATTTTCAGACTTGTCTAGTGGCAGTTTTAGTGCCATAAAGAAGCGCAGAAGGTTTATATGCCTACTGTAAAGAGCAAATCTGTATTTTATGTAAATAGCTGAGTACATTAGTAAAGTCAACCATTACCTGCGCTATAATACAAATGAAATGTATGTGCTATGGAGAGATGAAGGGCACTTTTGCTGGGTAGTAATGAGGGAATCCAAGGAGGAGGGAGTGGGAGCACCAATAATGATTGTCGGACTGGGCGCAGGAGGTGCTAAAGACTGTGACGAATGGTATGTGACAAGGTGTTTTTTGAGTGTCTTGAAAGAACGTGCTGATTGAGGGAAGAAGCGCAGGTAAGGTGGCCTCTACTGTTGCACGTATCTCACACACACCATCGATTTTGTGACTGTCTACGTAGGCTAGTGTTTTAGAGCAACAGTTTAGCCAATAGCAGAGATGGCATCTTGATGGATGACTGCTGCCGTCACTCGGGTTATAGAGGACAGCTCTGACATAGAATCAGAGACTGAGACATTAGATACTGAGACAGCATCTGAGGGATAGGACAATGGCGCAGACTCTGGGAGTGATTTTTCAGTCTGAGGAGTCCCATTCGATAACTCCTCTTCCAGTAAATTATGAGGGAGGTGATGAGGACAGTCCTGCTGTCCCTTCGCAAGCAGTCTGTGCAACTGGGTAATAGTGGGTTAGTCCAACCCAGAGAGCAGGTTAGTGCTGCGGCAAGCAGAGAGAGAGAGTGCTCTCTTGGGAGCTCCCCAATTTAGGTCAGCCCCAAATTCCACCGCCCAAATCGTATTGTGGAGACATCAAAATTATCTATCGCAAAACAAACTGGTTTTGTAAGGCAGGCACCTGTGTTTTTGGTCCTGGGTTCGGCGGCCATATAGAGAAACACACCAAACCCAAACATTTCTGGAAACTAGACATTCAGGGGAGTCCACAGAGGTGTGACTTGTGTGGATTCCCCAAAGTTTTCTTACCCAGAATACATTGCAAAGCTGAAATGTTGAATAAAAACTCTATTTTTCTTGCATTTCTGTCACACAAACTACAGGAATATGCTGGGATCCACAAAATTCCTACCACCCAGTGATTCCTCACCTGTCCTGATAAAAACACTACCCCACTTGAGTGCCTACACCTAGTGCCTGCGTCAGGAATGGATCACCCCAGGGTCAACAGCTGCCTCATATGTAAGGACCAACATTGACCGTTGTGTGATCTATTCCTGTCGCGGGCACCAGACCTACCCACACAAGTGAGGTACCATTTTTATCGGGAGACTTGGGGCAACGCTGGGTGGAAGGAAAGTTTGGCTCCTCTTAGATTCCAGAACTTTCGGTCACCGAAATGTGAGGAAAATGTGTTTTTTTTACCACTTTTGAGGTTTGCAAAGGATTCTGGGTAACAGAACCTGGTCAGAGCCCCACAAGTCACCCCATCTTGGATTCCCCTAGGTCTCTAGTTTTAAAAAATGCACAGGTTTGGTAGGTTTCCCTACGTGCCGGCTGAGCTAGAGGCCAAAATCTACAGGTAGGCACTTTGCAAAAAAACAGCTCTGTTTTCTGTCAAAAAAATGGGATGTGTCCACGTTGTGTTTTGGGGCATTTCCTGTCGCGGGCGCTAGGCCTACCAACACAAGTGAGGTATCATTTTTATCGGGAGAATTAGGGGAACGCTGGGTGGAAGGAAATTTGTGGCTCCTCTCAGATTCCAGAACTTTCTGTCACTGAAATGTGAGGAAAACGTGTTTTTTTTAGCCACATTTTGAGGTGTGCAAAGGATTCTGGGTAACAGAACCTGGTCAGAGCCCCACAAGTCACCCCATCTTGGATTCCCCTAGGTCTCTAGTTTTCAAAAATGCACAGGTTTGGTAGGTTTCCCTAGGTGACGGCTGAGCTAGAGGCCAAAATCTACAGGTAGGCACTTTGCAAAAAACAGCTCGGTTTTCTGTCAAAAAATGGGATGTGTCCACGTTGTGTTTTGGGGCAATTCCTGTTGCGGGCGCTAGGCCTACCCACACAAGTGAGGTATAATTTTTATAGGGAAACTTGGGGGAACATAGAATAGCAAAACAAGTGTTATTGCCCCCTATCTTTCTCTAAATATGTTCCTTCCAAATATAAGAGTGTGTGTAAAAAAGACGTCTATTTGAGAAATGCCCTGCAATTCACATGCTAGTATGGGCACCCCGGAATTCAGAGATGTGCAAATAACCGCTGCTCCTCAAAACCTTATCTTGTGCCCATTTTGGAAATGCAAAGGTTTTCTTGATACCTATTTTTCACTCTTCATATTTCAGCAAATGAATTGCTGTATACCCGGTATAGAATGAAAACTCATTCCAAGGTGCAGCTCTTTTATTCGTTCTGGGTATCTAGGGTTCTTGATGAACATACAAGCCCTGTATATCCCCGCAACCAGAATAGTCCAGCAGACCTAACGGTATATTGCTGTAAAAAAAATCTGACACTGCAGGAAAAAGTTACAGAGTAAAACGTTGAGAAAAATTAATGTTTTTTTCACCTCAATTTCAATATTTCTTTATTTCAGCTTTTATTTTCTGTAGGAAACCCTTGTAGAAGCTACACAAATTACCCCTTGCTGAATTCAGAATTGTGTCTTTTCAGAAATGTTTAGCTTTCAGGAATCCAGCATTGGTTTCACACCCATGTCTGTCACTAACTGGAAGGAGAGTGAAAGCAGAAAAAATATTAATAATGAGGTATGTCCCAGTAAAATGCCAAAATTGTGTTGAAAACTGCGGTTCTCTGATCCAAGTCTGTCTGTTCCTGAAAGCTCAGAAGCCCCTTTGTTGATGCCATTTTCATGGAAAAAAACCACAAGCCTTCTTCTGCAGCCCTTTTCCCCCATTTTTTTTTTTTTAATACGACACGTTCACTGTATTTTGGCTAATTTCTTAGTCTCCTTCAGGGGAACCCACAAAGTCTGGGTACCTCTAGAATCCCTATGATGTTGGAAAAAAGGACGCAAATTTGGCGTGGGTAGCTTATGCATACAAAAAGTTATGAGGGCCAAAGCGCGAACTATCCCCAAATAACCCAAAAAAAGGCCTGGCACCTGAGGGGAAAAGGCCTGGCTTTATTGTAATTTTCCAAACATTGTAATTTACCACAAGATACAATTCGAAATGTGTTGCTGGTAGCTCATTAGAGCCAGGGTAAATGCATACAATAAGACAAATGTGTTGAAGTGTGATTAGTGAAAATACATATATAATACATATAATCACACTGCAATACAAGGCTCCCTGTACATTCAAAGATAAAGGCAAAGGAACTGAAAGAGAAATAAAAGAAAAAAAAAACTCCACTTCCCCCTCCCTCCACCCCACCCAAACACATCCACCAAGATATTCCACCCGTCGTCATATATATGACTTGTCATTAGAAGAGTGTGAGTGTCCCAATTTTATATACGACCCAACTAGTCAGCAACTTATGTCAACTGGTTTGGGAGGAGCGTTAAGGTCTAGAGCCCCACTGCAGAAAGACTGAAAGGGCGCGTCGTGCATCAGCCAGTGTCCTCCACTTGTGCTTTGAATTATTCTAACAGAGGGTCCCATACCATAGGTCGCTTGCATAGCTCTCTGTATTCCTCCCTACGTAGCGACATGGTTTCAATGGAACCCCAATGATAAACTTCTTTGCACTAAACCAGTGAGAAAGGAGGTGGAGTGCGAGACATGCAACAGCGATTTATTTGCCATTTGGCAAGTAGTAGCGCCAAGTCGACAAAACAGGATTCAGTCGTGGAAGTTCTAGATCTGGGGTATAGTCCTAATTCGCAATGTTCCAAAGTGTCCCAGTGTGTGTGATTTGTAGGGGTTCGAAGTGAGTCCCCTCCCCACTCCTTATAACTGACAGAGTGGAGCATGCCCATAACATTTGCAGGAGATCAGTGTCCTCAACGAGGCATCTAGGACAAGAGGACATGGCTGTAGTAAAGATTCTATGCAATTCGGAGAGTGTTAAGTATGCTTTACGTAATAGTGTGAACTGGATGAACTTGAACCTTGTGTTTACCAGTTATCATGCTAGTATAATCCAGAAGGAACAACCGTTCCTTATCATGAAGTGGGCGATCTAGGTCCTCCTCCCATCGGTCCTATAATGAAGTCAGTGCCACATGGAGATGTGAGTGCGGGCCTTTGTATAGTCACGTGTACAAATGTCCGCCTGTGCCCATTTCATAAATTCCCTCTACTAGTGCGTGTGCCAGGTTCTGCTCCACTTGGAGATCAGTGCTGGTGCATGTGAAGCAAAATATTGGCATGTGTAAAGAAGAGTGCACCGGGTAATTCCTGTGATTCTATGAAGTCACCAGTGTGAGGGCAATGTTCCGTCCTCAAAGAGATCCCCAACAGTAGCGACCTCTATCGCTTCCAAAGATAATAGTTCAGTGATCGTGAGAGTACCTCTCGGGTGGGTAGGCCACATAGTGGAATATTAGGGGTGTAAGGTATTGCAGTGCGTTCCAATACAAAAGAGCACTGTTTAGGAGTAGAGGCAGTTTTATTGGGGGTGGGGGGTATTTACTCCCTGGTAACAGTAGTACATGTAAACACAGTCTAGAAGGTGTGTAACCTATTTCTTGTAAATGTAATCCTGCCAGCCAATATGAAAGCCACTGTAACTGGGCTGCGGAGCTATAAGACAAGATATCTGGAGCACCCAGTCAACCTCCTCCATCAACAGTTGTAACTTATAAAGACCAATGCCGCCCTATTTGAGTTAGATCAGAAGGGAATCCAGTGTCTTAAAAACAGACTGTTTGATAATGATTGGTAAATTTACAAAATATTATAGTAATTTAGCGAACATCACCATTTTAGCCTGAGCCAAACGGCCTGTCACTGAGAGGGGCATGGTGACCCAGAATTTTACCTGGGCTCTCAGCACTGAAATTTCGTTCAGTAAGCTTCCTTCAAGAAGATCTGTGTGGAAAATATAGATTTGAATGCCCAGGTATTTGAACGTGTTGTGTGCTCCCAGGCTAGCAGGTGTGCCTCAGTAAATCCTTTTGTGTGGCATAGTATTCTCGAAAGAAAATGCGTGTGATCTGTCATGAATGACTCGCAGACCTGATAGGTCTCCGAATGTTAGAAGTATGGACGAGATTGGTGTAGGGTCCATTTCGAGGTCTCGGGTATATAAAATCATGTTGTTCACATACAATGAAACTATGTGTGATTGGAGCTCATTTGGGATATTTGATTCCGCCGCGTCCTGTCTTAAGCTTCTGTGCCAGGGGCTCCATCGCCAATACAAATAATCAAGAAGGCGAAAGTGGGCAGCCCTACCGCGTTCTGTGGGAAATCAGGTATTGTGAGGAGATGTGTGCCTGTTTGGGTTCGGGCTGTTGAGTTTGTGTAGAGTACTCTGATTCAATTAATGAAGGCGGTAGGAATGTTGAATTTCCACATCATTGAGAACAGATAATCTCAATCAAGGGTATCAAACACCTGTTGAAAGTCCAGTTAGAGGGAGCTGGCATCAAGAAAAGGATTGAGCTATTTCCATAACTTGGTACAGGAGCCTGACATTCAGCGAGATGCTCCTGCGTGGGACAAAGCCACACTGGTCTAGAAGTACTAAATCTGGGAGTAAGGGGAGCAGCCTCTGGGGAGCACCTTGCTAAGGATTTTGTATTCTGAGGTTTTGGCTTGTGGCAAATCTTATGCTTGATATAGCAGGGCTGAGTTAATTACAGAGGCAAGCCAATTATCATGGCCATAGGCCTGATCTATGTATCATGAAATGCTATGGTAAATGCCCTACACTTGACATTTGTTGTGAAAAGCATATGTTAAAGTCAATATAATTTAAGTGTGGATAGTTATTTATCCACGTAAAAGCCTACAGGCATGTATTATGCTAATTGGAATCTCACAGATTACCACAGTAGGCAAGAATGTTAGGGTTGGTTTCTCTTTGTGATACACAATGGTTATATGGGGCTTGATCTGTGAGAATCCTTGTTAGGCTCTCTTAGGAAATTAGTATTTTTTTACCCAAACTGTAATTTTGTATATCTTGTTAATTTTATGATTGTGTCTGATGGTTGCTTTGTGGAAACGTTTATGCTCAATACTGCAGGCCTCAGTTGGTTATGGTGACCAGCTCTCCGCCTGACTAGTGCACTGGGAATCGTTATGTCCGATGCCATGCATCTGATCTGCTTATTATAGAATGCCATGAAAAAGGCTACTTATTTACTGCATAAACCATTTGCTAAAGCCAGTATGCATTTAACAGTGGTTATCATCACATTGGGTCACAGGCTATAGACAAGGTTTTGTTACATATCATTTTACAGATTTCTGTAGTTTGCAAGGGTTTTATTGACGGCAACCACTCTGACAAACCGATTGGGGGTTCCACTGTGATGATTCTTGTCAAGTCCCGTTAAGAGGCTTTATATATTGTTCTGCAAGCTGTATTATTATTATTATTATTTTAATATATTTGCAGTTCTACAAATTTTAGCATTTGGGATGTCAGTTTCCGGGCACTTGAATAGGCCAGAGTAAAAGCAAATGCTACATCTGATCTCTGGGAAAGGCATGCCAGATTTTATGGGTTTGATCCATTTATTATGAGACATTAGGAAAGTAAGTAGGCCTGACCACGAGCACCTGTGAATTACAGGTCTTCTTCAACCTCTGTGGAGTTTGAAGAGTAGATGACTGGAATAGAAGGCATAAAGGAATTTCACCTACCAATCGTCGAGAAAAGCTTCCCCTAGAAACCTTGTTTCCTCACCCAAATAACGAGACAAAAGAAAGCCAGTTTCCTGAACATACTTCAAACCCTGAACCACAAAATGTCAATTATTTGAAACCTGGAAAGCCGAAGTATGGCTCTCATGCATATTGGCATACAAGGAATTATCACTGGCACTGGTCAGTGATATGCACGCTGCAATACTGTGTCTAAGCATTCATAATTGTCATCATGGTTAATGTTTTAATAGCACTGCAGCACACTAATCACCGACTTGTGCCAACTTTAACCCTCCCAATCCTTATAGTTTTCAAAAGGAACCAAGCTTAAAACCCCCTTCACATTCCACCTATAGAGAAGATAACAAGGTTGGTGTCATCCGTGGTAAGGGCGGAGGAGATTAGCTGTTACAGAGGCCTTATGCATTATAGTTTTAATTTACTTCTTTCTTACCTTTCATTGTATCTAGAACAAAACATGTTTCATCCTGAAAATTCTGTATCATCTGAAATATTTAAAACGTTTGTTTTAACGCATGGCAGTGAAAATGACAATTTATTTGCAAGAAACAAATACATTTGAAAGGGAAAAAGAGTTCTTAAAAATCAACTGCAAAAAAATAATGAAATAATTTTCCTAGGTTATTTTCAAGAATATTGGTAATAACATGACAGCACTCATTTAAACAATCAATTCAGCAAAATTAAGTCTTAAACATCTGAATGTGCATTTGGCCATTTTGATTGGGTGAAATATATATCTTTGTATGTGTATATGTACATTTGTTTATACACACATCACATTTCTCTATAAGGTCCGGGGTGCCATATAACTAATAATCTTGCATAATGTAGACTGTATGGGGAGCAAAAGGCCATGCCCCTAGTAAGGCGTTGTTTTGCCCCTTCAAAGTACCAGGGTCTTTTGAGACACAATTCAACAGAATGCATAAAAGACAACAGATACAGCTTCTGCTAGTGTTTGTCTTCTGCTAGCAGTTTCAGGAATGGACGATGTCTTGTACTAGCATATTCAAAGCCCCCCAAAACAGGGAAAGAACCGTAATCAAGCATTGACAAAGCCAATAGGTTTTAACTATGCTTTAAGGAGGAAAATATCTCTATATAAAAAGCTGCTTTTCTGACTGGATAAATAGTTTCAAAAATTGCAAAATAGTTTGTTGAAGGTAAAATAGTATTATCACATAATTACTTGCATTTGCCACCATTGTTCAGTAACATCATGCACTGAGGCAAGGTTATGTAATTCTCTTCGTGCAGTATTTTGGCCCCTGCAGAAACCTGAGCACAAGGATGTGAAAACACTTTCATGCTGATACCCTTGTGGGCACGTAGACTAATGCTCTACTACCCGTCCTCTAAAAGCAACCCCTCTACAACGAAGGCTACCCGAATGAACTGATAAAACTGGGTGCATGCTAGCCCCAAGGTGCGGAGACTGTCCAACTTGAAGCCTCTGCACTGGGTGCGAGTCTGACCAGAGAAATATCGGGAGATTCTAGGCAAATCGCTTTCCCTCGATGCCTAACAGTGTAAATGTGTTCTATGTAAATATGCGAAGTTCAGCTGTAGGTTCTGTGGTGTGGTACTGTTTTTAAGAATGTTCCTTTATGCCACACCCACCTCTTCATTGCGCCCAGTGTGTGGGCACCTTGCAGCCCAGCATACAAGATGCCCCTGCTGTAGGAAGAAAGAATCTTCTCAGGGAGACATAGCGCCTTGTGAAGGATACACCACTCTACACTAAAACTCACTAGATAAGGGCGCAGGATTCCTACAGAAAGGTGTGGTGATGTTGGTGACAGCAGTGGTAATAGCAACAGTCAGAGCGAAACGTATACAGACAAGCTTAATTTCTGGACGATGGGATATTGTTTGTGTTGTGGTTATGCGTGTGATTGCAATATATGTAAGCATGTTGCAACATTATCCCTTCGTGATCGGTGTGGTATCTGTCCGTGTGTGCATATGTGACATGGTTGAAAATTGTTCTCATGTTCCTACGTGACGTTTCTGTGTCAGTGACATCTGACAAGTGCATTTGATATGTGATGATCTTTCTTTTTTTGTGCCATGTATGTGTGAGTGCGTAGTGGGCGTGAAATAGGTGCAATGTATAACTGCAACCTGATGTGGGAGAGAATGGGGCTTTACGGCCAGAGCTACCAACTTAGGCGCAGGGGAATCTGGTTTGAGTCTCTGCGTCGGCTCGCCAACATCCCGTGATTCTGGGCAAATCACTTAATATACCCATGTCTAAAAAACGCAAGTTTTATATAATGGAAACCCAACCAGAAAGCATTTGAGCGCTTTACTCGAGCACCAATTACACTACACAAGGGCACATTTATGTTTTTTTCGGCATGTGTGTGAATCTTGTTTGATGGTGTGCATGTATGTGTGTAATGTTTGTGAAAAGTGATACAGGCATATTAAATTGCCAGCTATATCTAGTATGGGTGCACTTGTCGTACGATTGGGGTATTTTGGCTTACAGAGCTGCCCCTGGAATTGTGAAGCTGTATCTTGACATGTTGGCTACAGCTGGGCCCAGGAGGCTGCTCGAGGTACAAGCAGAAGCCAGAAATATTAGGCTTGACAAAGCATACATATTTTTTTTGCCTTAAAAAGAGCTGTGTGGAGAAAAACTGCCAGGTCAAGTGCCCTCTGTATCATGGGACAAGCATCCCTCAGACTAAGTATTGTCAGGGAGGTGTAGCTTGAGTGGCATTATGAGGCGAGCGCGGAGCACGCATCCTCCCACATACCAACACTCATACTTACACTCATACTCATCCTACATACTAACATTCATACTCATCCTACATACTAACATTCATACTCATCCTACATACCAACTCATACTCATCCCACGTGCCAACACTCATACTCATCCCACGTGCCAACACTCAGCCTCATCCCACGTGCCAACACTCAGCCTCATCCCACGTGCCAACACTCAGCCTCATCCCACGTGCCAACACTCAGCCTCATCCCACGTGCCAACACTCAGCCTCATCCCACGTGCCAACACTCAGCCTCATCCCACGTGCCAACACTCAGCCTCATCCCACGTGCCACCACTCATCCTCATCCCACGTGCCACCACTCATCCTCATCCCACGTGCCACCACTCATCCTCATCCCACGTGCCACCACTCATACTCATCCCACGTGCCACCACTCATACTCATCCCACATGCCACCACTCATACTCATCCCACATGCCACCACTCATACTCATCCCACATGCCAACACTCATACTCATCCCACATGCCAACACTCATACTCATACCAACACTCATACTCATCCCACATACCAACACTCATACTCATCCCACATACCAACACTCATACTCATCCCACATACCAACACTCATACTCCTACTCATCCCACATACCAACACTCATACTCATACTCAGCCCACATACCAACACTCATACTCATACTCATCTCACATACCAACACTCATACTCATACTCATCTCACATACCAACACTCATACTCATCCCACATACCGACACTCATACTCATCCCACATACCGACACTCATACTCATCCCACATACCGACACTCATACTCATACTCATCCCACATACCGACACTCATACTCATACTCATCCCACATACCGACACTCATACTCATCCCACATGCCGACACTCATACTCATCCCACATGCCGACACTCATACTCATCCCACATGCCGACACTCATACTCATCCCACATGCCGACACTCATACTCATCCCACATGCCGACACTCATACTCATCCCACATGCCGACACTCATACTCATCCCACATGCCGACACTCATACTCATCCCACATGCCGACACTCATACTCATCCCACATGCCGACACTCATACTCATCCCACATGCCGACACTCATACTCATCCCACATGCCGACACTCATACTCATCCCACATACCAACACTCATACTCATCCCACATGCCAACACTCATACTCATCCCACATGCCAACACTCATACTCATCTCACATGCCAACACTCATACTCATCCCACATGCCAACACTCATACTCATCCCACATGCCAACACTCATCCCACATACCAACACTCATACCAACACTCATCCCACATACCAACACTCATCCCACATACCAACACTCATCCCACATACCAACACTCATACTCATCCCACATACCAACACTCATACTCATCCCACATACCAACACTCATCGTACATACTGTCGGAAAGTACCATCTTGCCTGGCATGTTACCCCCAATTTCACTGTATGTATGTATGTTTTAGCCCTTGTGTCACTGGGATCCTGACAGGCAGGATCCCAGTGCTCATAGTATGTGCCCTGTATGTGTTACCTGTGTGGTGCCTAACTGAGGCTCAGCTAACCAGAACCTCAGTGTTTATGCTCTCTCTGCTTTCTAAATTTGTCACTGCAGGCTAGTGACTAAATTTACCAATTCTCATTGGCACACTGGTACACCCATATAATTCCCTTGTATATGGTACTTAGATACCAAGGGTATTGGGGTTCCAGGAGATCCCTATGGGCTGCAGCATTTCTTTTGCCACCCATAGGGAGCTCAGACAATTCTTACACAGGACTGCCACTGCAGCCTGCGTGAAATAACGTCCACGTTATTTCACAGCCATTTTACGCTGCCAATAAGTAACTTATAAGTCACCTATATGTCTAACCTTCACCTGGTGAAGGTTGGGTGCCAAGTTACTTAGTGTGTGGGCACTCTGGCACTAGCCAAGGTGCCCCCACATAGTTCAGGGCAAATTCCCCGAACTTTGTGAGTGCAGGGACACCATTACATGCGTGCACTATACATAGGTCACTACCTATGTATAGCATCACAATGGTAACTCCGAACATGGCCATGTAACATGTCTAAGATCATGGAATTGTCACCTCAATATCATTCTGGTATTGGGGGGACAATTCCATGATCCCCCGGGTCTCTAGCACAGAACCCAGGTACTGCCAAACTGCCTTTCCGGGGTTTCCACTGCAGCTGCTGCCAACCCCTCAGACAGGTTTCTGCCCTCCTGGGGTCCAGGCAGCCCTGGCCCAGGAAGGCAGAACAAAGGATTTCCTCTGAGAGAGGGTGTTACACCCTCTCCCTTTGGAAATAGGTGTGAAGGGGCTGGGGAAGAGTAGCCTCCCCCAGCCTCTGGAAATGCTTTGATGGGCACAGATGGTGCCCATCTCTACATACGTCAGTCTACACCGGTTCAGGGATCCCCCAGCCCTGCTCTGGCGCGAAAATGGACAAAGGAAAGGGGAGTGACCACTCCCCTGACCAGTACCTCCCACGGGAGGTGCCCAGAGCTCCTCCAGTGTGTCCCAGACCTCTGCCATCTTGGATTCAGAGGTGTTGGGGGCACACTGGACTGCTATGAGTGGCCAGTGCCAGCAGTTGACGTCAGAGACCCCCTCTGATAGGCTCTTACCTTTCTTGGTAGCCAATCCTCCTTTCTTGGTAGCCAAACCTCCTTTTCCGGCTATTTAGGGTCTCTGCTTTGGGGAATTCTTCAGATAACAAATGCAAGAGGTCACCAGAGTTCCCTCTTCGACTTCTACCAAGGATCGACCGCTGACTGCTCCAGGACGCCTGCAAAACCACAACAAAGTAGCAAGATGACTACTAGCAACATTGTTGCGCCTCATCCTGCCGGCTTTCTAGACTGTTTCCTGGTGGTGCATGCTCTGGGGGTCGCCTACCTTCACCCTGCACCAGAAGCCCAGAAGAAATCTCCTGTGGGTCGACGGAATCTTCCCTCTGCTAACGCAGGCACCAAAAGACAATCACCGGTCCTCTGGGTAGCCTCTCATCCTGACGAGCGTGGTCCCTGGAACACAGGAACTATCTATCTAAGTTACTCCCACAGTCCAGTGATCCTTCAGTCCATGTTTGGTGGAGGTAAGTCCTTGCCTCCCCACGCTAGACTGCAAACCTGTGTACTGCGTGATTTGCAGCTGCTCTGGCTCCTGTGCACTCTTCCAGGATTTCCTTCGTGCACCGCCTAGCCTGGGTCCCCAGCACTCCGTCCTGCAATGCTCAACCCTCTGAGTTGGCCTCCGACGTCGTAGGACCCTCCTTTGTAACTCTGCGTGGATTCCGGTACACAAAGCTTCAGTGTTTCCCAATTTGTTGCTCAAATTATTGATTCAACATCTGGTTCAATACACCTAAATGTTCAGTACACCAACTCAGCTTGCCAAGCTTATGCCATCTCCACCACCCGGAATACTTAGAGGCTCAATGGGAGACTCAAACTGCCTAAATCTGCCGAAGATGAGAGGAGGAGAAAAAAAAAAAAAAAAAAAGAGTACCTGCATTGCAAGATCCTACAGTGGAAGGATACTGGCCACTGGAGGCAGTACTTGGTTCAGGCTCCATGGCAGGCCAAAGACTCAACTCGAAGCCCAGGAGAAGCCAGAGGTGAGGAGGAGATGCTAATCAATAGGAAGAAACAAGTTACTTACGCGTAACTACAGTTAACCATTATTAGTATCTTTCATAGATTCACATGCTTGAATCATCTCCGAAGTGGGAGTCCCACGGTACCTTAGAAAAAGCAGTAAGTCAGAATAATCAAAGGCTATGATGCTAGTAAAGTTAAACATATATCCTATCCATGTCCTTTTGAAAAAAAGAACTAAACTTGGTCTATGACAAATCAAATGCCAGCACCCTCTAGGACACTCCCCAGAGTGGCTCTTGCCCTCAAATGTTCAAGCACTGGAGTGAAGAGTTTGCAGTGAAGAGAAAAGTGAGCCTCAAAGGGGAGGAGGGTGGGTCACATGTGATTCTATGAAAGAAACCAATACTGGATAACTGTAGTTACAGGTAAGTAACTTGTTTTCCTATTCAGAATTGTATCTTTCATAGATTCCCATGCTTGAATCTAAATAGCTAGCATTACTCAAAATAGATGTTATGCCCACAGTGGATGGTGGGTGTAAACATATCAGTTTAAACAAACAATCTTAACAATACAAGATTTATTTATAAGTATTATTCAAATAATAATTGCACACTGATTAGAAATAATTGTAAAGCATAAAAAACACATATGCATGAGGACCTCTATTTCTAAGAAAGGCGAAGTAAGTTAAAATGAGGCTCCCTTAATTAAATAGATGACGCAGAACCGCCTGCCCCACAACCAAATTGCTGCGTTGTGCTGATTCCAAACAGTAAAGCTGGGTGAAAGAATGAGCAGTCTTCCACGTTGCAGCTTGGCATATCTGTCTAAGAAGTTGCCTGCAAACAGAGCAGCTGAGGTTGAGATCTCGCTTGTAGACTGTGCTTTAGGTCGGTTGGTTAACGGTTTGCCAGCCTTCGAATGACAACATTGAATGGTAGATGAAATCCACTGGGCTATTGTTGCCTTAGCGACTCCTATACTCTACTGACCTTGAGCGTAAGAGACTAGTAGTTGGTCTGTCTTACGCAAGTGTTTGGTACGCTGAAGGTGGAATTTCAAACATCGTTTGACATCCTGTGTGTGGAGAGGTTTTTCAGCTGCGGTAGATGGGTTTGAATTTTTTTTTCTCAATATAACTGGTTTGTTTAAGTGAAAAGATGAAGGAACTATGGGAATATATCTTGGGTTTGTCATGAGAAGAACAAAGTAATTTGCAAAAGTTAGGAAAGGCTCTTTGGTGGTAAAAGCCTGTATGTCAATGACTCTCCTAGTGGAAGGAGAGTTGCAACTTTCCATGTGAGGAAGTTCAGTTCTGTGTACAGGCTTGAACTTTGCTTTCATTAATTGAGAAAGGACAATGTTGAGATGCCACTAAGGAGGAGGTGGTCGCACTAGAGGAAAAGTGCAAAACAGTCCCTTCATAAACTGTTTTATGAGTCTGGATGAACATAGCGAAGGTACATTTGCAGAATGTCTAAATGAAGATATTGCTGCCAGGTGAACCTTAACTGAGGCATGTACGAGCCCCGTCTTGGGAGAGTGCAAGGAGGTGTGATATAATTTTCTCTGGTAAAGCCTCTAACGAGTGGGCATTGTTTTGTCGGCATCAAACACAAAATCTTTGCCACTTGAGTCTGTAAGTCTTGTTTGTACTTTCAGTCCGTGCTCTAGAAAGAATTACCCTACATTCCTGATCAATGTTCATGTTCCGGAATTCATAGAACTCCGGAGCCATGCATGCAATTGGAGAGAGGCTGGTTCCGGATGAAGCATCTGCCCTTGGTTCTTCGTTAGCAGGTTCCGTTTGCTGGGATGTCGCATAGGAGAATGAGTTCCATGTAGCAATACTGTCTGGGCCACCTGGGTGCTTATGAGTATGAGTCGGCAACCCTCGGTCTTTATCTTCTTGAGAAGCTTGGGGATCAACAGGATGGGGAAAAAGTGTATGCAAAGATCCCAGACCATCGCATCAAAAGATCATTCCCCCACGACCCTGGGAATGGATACCGCCTGGCGTAAAAGCAGCATTTGGCGTTCTTGTTGGTGGCAAAAAGATCCAGGGGCGGTTGTCCCCAGCATCGAAAGATCTTGTCCACTTCCTTCTGATCGAGTTTCCATTCGTGGCAACTGTGGCCTGTCCTGCTGAGTGAGTCTGTAAGGATGTTGTTGATACTCTGTACGTGTTCAGCTCTAAAAGATATTCTGTGAAGAGTGAGCCAGTTCCAGAGAGCTTGAGCTTCTTGTGAGAGGGGGAGATTGTGTTCCTCACTGTTTGTTGTCATAATACATGATTGTTGGGTTGTCCGTGTAGATCAAGACCGAAGGTCTTGAAATAAGAGGAAGGAAAGCTTTGAGAGTAAGAGAGATTGCTTTCAACTCCAAAAGATTTATGTGCATCTTCTTCTGAGAGTCAGACCATTTCCCTTGAATGCACATGTCTTGCAAGTGACATCCCCAGCCTTCTAGGGAGACGTCCGTTGTGATGATGAAATCGGGGATTGGAGTTAGGAAAGTTAATCCCTGAGAGAGATGACTGATTTGAGACCACCACTGTAGGGTTTCTACCATCCATGGTGTGACTTAGTTCAGGTCCTCGAAGGACCCTTGCGACTGGATCCTTTGAATTAGCAGATCCTCTTGTAGTGGTCTTATCTTTAGTCTTGCTAGATGTACCATGCTTATTGTAGAGGAAATCATTCCTAAAAGCGACTTGAATGTTCTAACAGAAACAAACTTTATTTTTGAAATCGAGAGAGGCAGGTTGGAGAGTTTCTGTTGTCTTTCTATTGAAAGATAAGCCTTGTTTCTGTCTGTGTTGAGTTTCGCATCCAAAAAGATCATTTTGCGCGTTGGGATTGTGATTGACTTCTGGTGATTCACCGTCAGGCCGAGATTGTAGGACTGTTGCAGTGTTGGTGCCTTTACTAACCAGTCGTTTAAGTATAGGAAAATGTGAAAACCTTGAATGAACACAGTAGCGGCCACTGGTACGAGACACTTCGTGAAAATCCTTGGTGCAGTCTTCAACCCGAAAGGGAGAACCTTGAATTGATAATGGGTACTGGCTACAGTAAAACACAGGTATTTGCGATGTCTGGGATGTATGGGAATATGGAAATAGGCATCTTGGAGATCGAACGATGTCATGTAATCTCCACTGTTGAGAAGATGGAGGATATCCAACAGGGTTATCATACAGAAGGATTGTTTGCCCAGGAATTTGTTTAATTGTCAGATATAGAATCGGCATCCATTATCCAGACTTCTTTCTTACTAGGAAGAGTAAAAACCTAGACCTCTCTGTTGAATGGGAACCTTTTTGATCGCACCCTCGGAAAGCATTTGAGATGCTTCTTGCTTTAGTAAGTGCAGATGAGGTGAGTGCATTTTCATTGGAGGGTGGTTCCTGTACAAATTCCAGCATATGACCAAAAGTCACTATATCCAACACCCACTTGTCCAATGTTATCTGTTCCCAATTTTGTTTGTAGTTTGAAATATTTGTGCCCACTTTGTTGGTTTGTGGAGAGAAATGAACGGTAGCCAGTATCCGATGAGAATCATTGTTTACGGTTCGCCTCCAAATTTCTTTGGGGGCTGCTGTTTCTTTCTTCCCCCTTGCCTGGCGTAGGCCGCTGTAGGTGGTTACTGGTAAGATTGGTGGTAGGCAGGCCCGTATTGGGATTGTTGTTGGTATTGTCTGTGGTAGGTACCTCTAAAAGAGGAGAACCCCCTACCTCTGACTTCACAAAAGGGTTGCCTCTTGTACGGAAGGGTACCTAGAGAGCAGGCAGTATGTGTGTCTGTATTGATTGCTAGTAAAGCATAATCTATAGTGTTTACCAAACAGGGTTTCGCCATCATAGGCCATGTTAAGTATTCTTGATTGAACCTCAGGTCTAAATGAGGTTGCATTTAACCAACCCTGGAAGCCTAAGACTAGCTGCCGAAAACCTGTGGAGGCTATATTCTGTGGACAATCAATAACCTCTGCAGGTGTGCGCTCACCCTCTTGCAAAACTTTACGTGCCTCTGGTTGCTTATCTTCTGGGATTAGGTCAATGAAAGCACTCAAGTCAGACCACATCTGATGGTTGTAGCATCGTGAGATAGCCAAAGTGTTGGCAGCACATACTGTGATGGCTGACATCAATATAAATCTCTTTCCTACGTTATCTAAACGCCTGCCCTCTTTGTCTGGAGGAACTGAAACGGGAACAGATGGATTTTTTGAACTCCTTTGGGCAGCTTGAGACACGACAGAGTCTGGTTTTGGGTGTCCTATTAAACAGGCTGGAGAATCGTCCGTAGCCTTATATTCTTTTTACCAGTTTGGGTAGCACTGGCAGGACTTTTGGAGGGTTTTTCATTATTTTTAAACCTTCGCTCCAGATATAATCTATTATGACAATCGCTCTCACCGATTTCCTTGCTTGCTCCTTAAAATCATGGAGAAAACATTCCGAATGGGAAACTGATGTCGGTAAATGGAAGCGTGTGGCGGCCCTGCCCATCAAATGATGAAATCCTCCTATATCCACCGGAGTAGATTCCGATGGATGAGGAGTTGGTGGTGGTGGTGGTGATGGCGTAGGAGCGAAGTAATCATCCCATTCATCACTAGGATGTTGAGGAGTGATGATCTCTCCTTCTTCCCTTCTGTCATCTGAGGAAGTGATGTCTCCTCTGGGAGGAGCAGCTATCATTAAAGTAGGTGTGAACCTAGGTATTGCCAGAGAAGGAGGCATAGTTCTTGGTGTAGCCAGAAAAGGAGGTTGCAGCTGTTGTGGCTGATCCGGAGTTGAATACGGAAACCTTCTCTTATAGTCCTAGAGCATAGACTGCAGGTCCAGACTTAAGGAAGCAGGCATTTGCACTGTGTTACGTGACTGTTAATGTTGCGTTGGCTCATAATAATGCCTATGATGTGTATAGTAGGGCTCAAATTCCTGATGTTTGTATTCTTCATCATCCTGATACTTGACGTATAATTGTGATGGACTATGTGCGTCACTGTTGAAAATGGCCCTTTTTGCAGGGTCATCCCCAGTCTTTTTGCCTCCTTTCTCCCATTTGTTCTGACCTGTTTTTGTTGGCTTTAGGACTCTAGGCACTTTACCGCTGCTAACCAGTGCTAAAGTGCATATGCTCTCTGTGTAAAGTGTACTGTTGATTGGTTTATCCATGATTGGCATATTTGATTTACTGGTAAGTCCCTAGTGAAGTGCACTAGAGGTGCCCAGGGCCTGTAAATCAAATGCTACTAGTGGGCCTGCTGCACTGGTTGTGCCCCCCACATTAGTAGCCCTGTAAACATGGCTCAGACCAGTCACTGCAGTGTTTGTGTGTGCAGTTTTAAACTGCCAATTTGACTTGGCAAGTGTACCCACTTGCCAGGCCTAAACCTTCCCTTCTACTACATGTTAGGCACCACTAAGGTAGGCCCTCAGTAGCCCCAGGGGCAGGGTGCAGTGTATGTTTAAGGTAGACATATACTAGTGTGTTTTATATGTCCTAACAGTGAAATACTGCCAAATTCTGTTTTCACTGTGAAAGGCATATCGCTCTCATAGGTTAACATGGGGGCTGCCTTTAAATATCCTTAAAGCGCTGATTCCCTTTGAGAGCAGATAATATGTAGAGCTTAGGGTCTCTGAACTCAAAATTTAAAAATACATCTTTTAGTGAAGTTGGTTTTTAAATTGTCTGTTTGAAAATGCCACTTTTACAAAGTAGGCATTTTCTTGCTTATACCATTCTGCGAGACTGCCTGTTTGTGAATTGTCTGTCTGGGTCAGTTTGACAGTTGAGCTCTTTTGCACATCTCTAGACAGTGATACAAATGAGGGCGGGGTGTAGCCTGCATATCCTGATGAGCCATCTGATCTAGAGAGGAGGGAGGAGTGGTCACTCACACCTGAAAGGACTGTGCCTGCCCTCACACAATGCAGTCTCCGACCCCCTCGTGTGCATCTGGGGCCTGGCCTGGTCAAGGAAGGATCTTGCAAACACTTGAGGCTTAGCTTTGAAGTTTGCCAACTTCAAAGGCAGATCTGGGTATAAAAAGAAGACCCAAAACCCCAGACTTTTAGAATCTTTCTGGAATCAAGAGGGACCTCTGCCTAGGAGAAAAGCTGAAGGAGGAGTACTGTCCCTTTGCTGTGTTGCTTTGCTGGACTGGCCTGCAGTTGCTGCTTCTGCCTGAAAAGATTGCAAAGGGTGAACTTTGCTGTGTGTTCTGCTTGAGAAAATTCTCCAAGGGCTTGGAGTAGAGCTTGCCTCCTGTTGGAAGTCTCAGGGATACCAAAGACTTCAGTTTCTTCGACCTGCAGCACTGGGAACTGTGTGTTTTGAGCTGTTCAAGAGGAGAAACCACAGCTACGCCGCCAACGACACAGCTGGTCTGCACCATGACCTGCCGACACCACACGGAGTCGCATTGCCCCACTTCGCACCGCGACCCTGGTCTCCCCGACCCCATCATAGGATGACTTCACCAAACCACTGTTCGCACCACAACCTGTGGGCCCCCGCACTCCAGTATCGCCTGCTCACACCGCAGCCTGGGCATCCACGACGATGCACCTGCTGAAACCGGCGCCGCTGCCTGCACCGTGGCCTGTGGACACCGCTTGTGAGGTACACAAAGCACTGTCCCGTCCCGCACCACAGCATCTGTGAATGGAACTACCTTTAGGGGACAAATTGAGGTAACCAAACTCTAGGAATTCAGAAGCCAATTTGCCAAAACGCGCTGAATGATGTGAACCTAGGCTGTCTGGTCCACACGTGCTACTAGTGTGCTGGAACTTCTGAATCACGTAAGGAAGAAGTAGGCAAATGTCCCTGGCCAGTTCATTCATGATGCACTGGCCATGGACAGTGGGTGTGGAAACAAAGCTTGGGCATTTAGCGTTGTCAGCAGTTGCCAAACAGAACTATGTTGGGAAACCCTCAACCTTGAAAATAGGGGATCAAGACTTCAGGTTGGAGTTGCCACTCCTGGACTTGTTGCTACATCCTACTCAGCAGGTCTGCAACATTGTTGCCTGCTCCCTGAAGGTAATCTGCTGCAGATGTACTATGTGGTAGATCACACAATAGCAAAACCTTTACACTAATGTTGAGAGCTGAAGAGAGTGTGTGCCCCTGTATTTTGCAGGTAATACATAGCAGCCGTGTGGTCTATTACGATCAGGACTGTATTATGCATGCATGTGGCAGAAATCCTTCAGAGTAAATTGAACTGCCAATAACTCAGGATAGTGTATGTTGAATGTCTGCTGAGTGGGTGTCCACAAACCTTGGACAGTCATATGCTGCAGATGCGCACCTCCAGTCCATGATAGAGGCGTTCATGGTAATGGCCACTTGGGAAACTGGGTCTAGAAATGCCCAGCCCTGCAACAAATTGTTGCGTTTCCATCACTGCAGAGAGTGATGGATGCTGCCTCAAACCAACACTAGATCTTCCAAAAGATACTCTTCTTGTGACCACTGTGCTGCCAGGCACTCTTGGAGCAGACACATGTATAAGCGTGCATGGGGAACAATGGAAATACAGGAGGCCATCTTGCAGAGGAGGTGCATCACTGTTTTGACTGTTAGCTGAAGATTTGGCTGAAAAAGAGGCAGCAGTGACTGAAAAGCTTAGAATCGCAGGGGACTGGAATAAGCTTTCCCGGTGACAGAGTTTGGTACTGCTCCTAAGAAGGGCTGGAGGTGGGATTTGCCCACGTTGATAGTAAAGCCTAGATTGTGAAGGATATTTAAGGTGATCTGCATGTGAGCCAGATACTTCTGCTTGCTTGCACTCGTTATCAGCCAATTGTGGAAGTACGTGGAAATACAGGAATACATGGATACCACTCCTTCAGAGATAAGCGGCTACACCTGCAGGGTACTTGGTAAAAACTCTTGGGGTGGTGGTTATGCCGAAGGACAAAAGACTGAAATGAAAGTTCTAGCCTCTTACCATGAACGTGAGGTACCGGAGATGTGCAGGTTGGATTGCGATGGGGAAAAAGGCATCTTTCAGGCCCAAGGCAGTCATGAAGTTGCCTTGTTTTAGAAGAGGTATGACGTCCTGGAGCATGACCATGTGGAAACGCTCCCACAAGACATACTAGTTGAGGGGTCTGAGGCAAGATGGACCTCAGGGATCCATCTTTCTTAAGAGATTAGAAAGTACAGAGAGTACATCCCGTTGCCACGAAGTTAGGGTGGCACTGGCTCTATGGCTCCCTTGAACAAAAGTCTGTCTATCTCCTCTTGGAGGAACCTCTGGTGTTGTGGGGAAAGGGAGTATTTGTGGGAGGAATGCCTGGAAGTAGGGCAGTAAGTTCCGGATAGTAACCATTTCTACAATGACAAAAAACACTAGTTTGAGGTAATGTTTAGTAATTTTGAAAGCAATCCTAGCAGGCCTCCTCCAACAATAGCTGCATGATCCCAGTAAAGGGGAGTGTTCTGGATTGGAGGGTGAGGGTGAGGGTTTGGAGGGGGAGGGGGAGGGTGAGGATTTGGGGGGGGGGGGGCAGCCCTGTTTTCCCCTATATGTAGACGGTCTCTGGGGAAGTAGTCTTTGAAGACAGTACCCATTTCTTTTTCTAAATCCCTGCATCCCATAATGTTGGCTGCAACATTTTCCCCTGTTAAAGTAACTCAATCACAGTGCTTCAGCTCTACAAACAGGGCATTTCATTGCTGGACAAAAATGAATGACAGGAGATAAAGTTGCCTTGTCCAGTCAGATTTGAGTATTTTTTTGTGGGGCAGTTCACAGAACGGAACAAAAGATCCTCTTCATGCCCAAATCTCGATGCTTTTTCAATGCTTATTTCTCGAAAACAACGAAACAGATTTACATCAAATCAAGCAAAGCCACCACACTTAATTGAGGAAATTTCTCCTTTCATGTCATGTTTGGTTTAATTTCTTACAGACTTGTTGCCTGCATCAAGAAGCAAAGAATCCTATCAGTTAAAGAAGAAAGATCACTTTTGGTACTCCCCTCTGTTTTGATCCCCGCTTTACGGATATGCCCAGAACATGCCATGAACAATCCAATTTAAATGTACCCTTTTGAAATGTCTGGCCTAAGATATGTATGTGTATACACATACACACACACACATAAAAAACCAAAGGTTACAGGGACGTTACAGTTAGGTTTACGTTTTACCCACAAAAAAACACAGAAATTCAGCAGTTATAGTTATATTTATGTTAAGAAACTATAACTTGTACCTTTGTGTGGGTAAAACCTGAACCTAACTATAACATCCTATAACCTTTGTTTCTCAGTTTTTTTTTTTTTTAAACGTAAAATAATATAGAATTAAAGGATGTTAATACAATTACCGGGTTGGCCTCAGGACCTGGCCTGCAGTCAAGCCCTGTGACCAATCCCCCCTGCATGCACCCAACACCACACTTTGGCAGTGCGCGGCAGAGATATGGTGTGTGAGTTTTTGTTTTTTTTTCCTATTGGGCTTCGGATCCATGGACCCATCACAGATTTACACTGGGGGTCGTACTGTGTGCTGCTGTGGATCCACGGATCAACCAATATAAAAAAAAAAAAATACTTGCGCATTTTTTTCCTCCCAAGTGTCCCCTTAGAAAATCGTCCATGTACCCTAGGGGTCAGGACACCCTTTATCATGACCCATTATGTGTGTTTTTATTTATAGTTTCTTCCCCGTGGCCCAGTCAAGAAACAAAATGGCAGCCACAACTTCCCTTTCAGGCTGCAGCCATCCAATAAGAGCCTTGCTTTTCGCCCGCATCTGCGGGTACTCGCATATCCGCCAATGATCCGAGTCCCTAGATAGCTATATTTGTATTGCTCTAATAACTCCAAAACTACTAAACAGATTTACACAAAATGAAAAGATCTTTCTGGACCAAGATCTAGCTTTCTGCCAAATTTGGTGCAAGTCTGTTCAGCGGTTCTGGCTGGAGTTGTGTTCAAATAAATTGAAAATCCCATAGGCATAGAATGGGTAAAACGTGTTTTGGGACACCCTCTTTTTCTCTGTCCCTGCTTGATGGATCACCCCGAAACTTCAAGACACCAGCTAAACTGAGTGTTGTATTAGTTTTGAAAAATTGGTGACGATTTGTCAACTGGGGCTAAAAAGTTATTGGCAAAACAAAAAACGCTCCATCTGTGAAAAAAGTTGGTCTTAACTATAACTTACTGGCAGCCACAACTTTTCTGTCAGACTGAAGCCAGCAAATCAGGGCCTTGATTTTCCTCCTGATCTGAGGAGGATCCACGTCCCTAGATATCTCTATTTTATAACCTTAATTAACTCAGAAACTACTGAACAGATTTACACCACATCACAAAATGCACAATTTGCGGCTGACCAACATCTAGCCTCCTGCCAAATTGGTGTAATTCCTTCCAGGGGATCGGGCTGGAGCAGTGTCTAAAGAACGTAAAATCCATAAAGCCACAGAATGGGAAATCTTGTTTTGGGATAATCCTTTTTGTTGCCCATGTTTAATGAATACCCCCCCACCCCCAAACGTTCCACGCAGAACTAGGAACATTTTGTGAATATTCGTCACATGGCTCCAAAATTATTAACAAAACAAAAAAGGCTTCGTCTATGGGGAAAAGTTGGTCCTAACTATAACTACCTACTGGCTATTGCTAGAAGATGAAAAAAATAATATATATATATGGAAAATGTCACTTACCCAGTGCATATCTGTTCGTGGCATTAGTCGCTGCAGATTCACATGCTGTGCACATCCCGCCATCTGGTGTTGGGCTCGGAGTGTTACAAGTTGTTTTTCTTCGAAGAAGTCTTTTCGAGTCACGAGATCGAGGGACTCCTCCCATTTTGACTCCATTGCGCATGGGCGTCGACTCCATCTTAGATTGTTTTTCCCCGCAGAGGGTGAGGTAGGAGTTGTGTATACTAGTAATAGTGCCCATGCAATGGAGTGAATACGTATGTACATAATGTAGTTTAAAGTAATATATTTACAAATGTTCAAGATCAACTTCTAAACGGCTACAGGCTCCCGGGGAGGCGGGTGGGCGCATGTGAATCTGCAGCGACTAATGCCACGAACAGATGTACACTGGGTAAGTGACATTTTCCGTTCGATGGCATGTGTAGCTGCAGATACACATGCTGTGCATAGACTAGTAAGCAGTTATCTCCCCAAAAGCGGTGTTTCAGCCTGTAGGAGTTGAAGTTGTTTGAAACAATGTTCATAGTACTGCTTGACCTACTGTGGCTTGTTGTGCCGTTAACACATCTACACAGTAGTGTTTGGTAAATGTATGAGGCGTAGACCATGTAGCTGCCTTACATATTTCGGTCATTGGAATATTACCTAGAATGGCCATGGTAGCACCTTTCTTTCTAGTTGAGTGTGCTTTTGGTGTAATAGGCAGTTCTCTTTTTGCTTTAAGATAGCAGCTTTGAATACACTTAACTATCCATCTAGCAATGCCTTGTTTAGAAATTGGATTTCCTGTATGAGGTTTTTGGCAAGCAACAAATAATTGTTTTGTTTTCCGAATTAGTTTTGTTCTGTCAATGTAGTACATTAACGCTCTTTTGATGTCTAATGTATGTAGTGCTCTCTCAGCTACGGAATCTGGCTTTGGGAAGAACACTGGTAATTCCACTGTTTGATTCAAGTGGAATGGTGATATAACTTTTCGTAAAAATTTAGGATTTGTCTGTAGAACTACTTTATGCTTGTGTATTTGAATAAATGGTTCTTGTATGGTAAACGCTTGAATCTCACTCACTCTTCTTAGAGATGTGATGGCAATCAAAAATGCAACTTTCCATGTTAAGTATTGCATTTCACAAGAGTGCATGGGCTCAAAAGGTGGACCCATGAATCGTGTTAAGACAATGTTGAGGTTCCATGAAGGAACTGGTGGTGTTCTTGGTGGTATAATTCTCTTTAGGCCTTCCATAAATGCTTTTATGACTGGAATCCTAAATAGTGAAGTTGAGTGCGTAATTTGCAGGTAAGCTGAAATTGCGGTAAGATGTATTTTTATGGATGAAAAAGCTAGCTTTGACTTTTGCAAATGTAACAAGTATCCTACGATGTCTTTGGCAGATGCGTGTAAGGGTTGAATTTGATTATTATGGCAGTAATAAACAAATCTTTTCCACTTATTTGCATAGCAATGTCTAGTGGTAGGTTTTCTAGCTTGTTTTATGACCTTCATACATTCTTGTGTAAGGTCTAGGTGTCCGAATTCTAGGACTTCAGGAGCCAAATGGCTAGATTCCGCGATGCTGGATTTGGATGTCTGATTTGTTGTTTGTGTTGTGTTAACAGATCTGGTCTGTTTGGTAGTTTGACATGAGGTACTACTGAGAGGTCTAGTAGTGTTGTGTACCTCGGTTGTCTTGCCCATGTTGGCGCTATTAATATGAGTTTGAGTTTGTTTTGACTCAATTTGTTTACCAGATATGGAAGGAGTGGGAGAGGGGGAAAAGCGTAAGCAAATATCCCTGACCAGCTCATCCATAATGCATTGCCCTGAGACTGATCTTGTTGGAACCTGGATGCGAAGTTTTGGCATTTTGCGTTTTCTTTTGTTGCAAATAGATCTATTTGTGGTGTTCCCCACTTCTGGAAGTAAGTGTTTAGTATTTGTGGGTGTATCTCCCATTCGTGGATCTGTTGGTGATCCCAAGAGAGATTGTCTGCTAACTGGTTCTGAATTCCTGGAATAAATTGTGCTATTGGGCGAATGTGGTTGTGAATCGCCCAATGCCATATTTTCTGTGCCAGGAGACACAACTGTGTTGAGTGTGTCCCTCCCTGTTTGTTTAGGTAATACATTGTTGTCATGTTGTCTGTTTTGACAAGAATGTGTTTGTGGCTTATTATGGGTTGAAATGCTTTCAGCGCTAGAAATACTGCTAATAGTTCTAAGTGATTTATGTGAAACTGTTTTTGCTGATTGTCCCATTGTCCCTGGATGCTGTGTTGATTGAGGTGTGCTCCCCACCCTATCATGGAGGCATCTGTTGTTATCACGTATTGTGGCACTGGGTCTTGGAAAGGCCGCCCTTGGTTTTAATTGATACTGTTCCACCATTGAAGCGAGGTGTATGTTTGGCGGTCTATCAACACCAGATCTAGAAGTTGACCCTGTGCTTGTGACCATTGTGACGCTAGGCACTGTTGTAAGGGCCTCATGTGTAACCTTGCGTTTGGGACAATGGCTATGCATGAGGACATCATGCCTAGTAGTTTCATCACCATTTTGACTTGTATCTTTTGTTTTGGATACATGGCCTGTATTACATTGTGAAAAGCCTGAACCCTTTGTGGACTTGGAGTGGCAATCCCTTTTGCTGTGTTTATTGTCGCCCCTAAGTATTGCTGTGTTTGACACGGCAGAAGGTGTGACTGTGTAGTTGATTGAGAAACCTAACTTGTGTAGGGTTTCTATGACGTACTTTGTGTGTTGTGAACACTGCTGTAGCGTGCTGGTTTTGATTAACCAATTGTCTAGGTACGGGAATACATGTATTTGCTGCCTTCTGATATGTGCAGCTACTACTGCCAGGCATTTTGTAAAAACTCTTGGCGCAGTTGTTATTCCGAATGGCAACACCTTGAATTGGTAATGTACCCCTTGGAATACAAACCTTAAGTACTTTCTGTGTGAAGGATGTATCGGTATATGGAAATATGCATCCTTTAAGTCTAGTGTTGTCATGTAGTTTTGTTGTTTGAGCAGTGGGATTACGTCCTGTAATGTCACCATGTGAAAGTGATCTGATTTGATGTAAGTATTTAATGTTCTGAGATCTAGAATAGGTCTTAGACTTTTGTTTTTTTTGGGTATGAGAAAATACAGAGAGTAAACTCCTGTCCCCTTTTGTTGGTTTGGTACTAATTCTATTGCTTCTTTCAGTAGCAAAACCTGAACTTCTAGTCCTAGAAGATCTATATGTTGTTTTGACATATTGTGTGTTTTCGGTGGGATGTTTGGAGGGAATTTGAGAAATTCTATGCAATAACCATGTTGGATAATTGCTAGGACCCAAGTGTCTGTTGTTATTTCTTCCCAATGTTTGTAAAACTTGGTTAGACTCCCCCCCACAGGTGTTGTGTGTTGGGGATTTGTGACTTGGAAGTCAGTGTTTGGTTTGAGGAGTTTTGGGACTTTGGAACTTTCCTCTATTCTTTTGAAATTGTCCCCCTCTAAATTGTCCCCGAAAACTTCCCCGCTGATACTGGCTCTGGTAAGTGGGTTTGTTTGTGAGGTTGTGGGTTCTATGCTTTGTCTTTGAAACCCCCCTCGAAACTGTGTCTTTCTAAATGTGCCTCTGCTCTGTGGGGAGTAGAGTGCGCCCATGGCTTTGGCCGTGTCCGTATCTTTTTTCAGTTTTTCAATCGCAGTGTCCACCTCCGGCCCAAACAACTGCTGTCCGTTGAATGGCATATTCAGCACAGCTTGCTGTATTTCTGGTTTAAATCCTTATGTACGCAGCCATGCATGTCTCCTTATTGTTACTGCTGTGTTGACAGTTCTAGCAGCTGTATCTGCAGCATCTATTGCTGACCGTATCGGATTGTTGGAGATACTCTGTCCTTCTTCTACAACTTGCTGCGCTCGCTTTTGGAACTCCTTGGGCAAATGTTCTATAAAGTGTTGCATTTCGTCCCAATGGGCCCTATCGTATCTGGCCAGCAAAGCCTGTGAATTTGCAATACGCCACTGGTTTGCTGCCTGCGCTGCTACCCTTTTGCCTGCTGCGTCGAATTTTCGACTTTCTTTATCTGGAGGTGGTGCATCTCCTGAAGTATGTGAGTTCGCTCTCTTGCGTGCTGCCCCTACTACAACTGAGTCCGGTGTTAGCTGTTGTGTGATGTAAACGGGGTCTGTTGGTGGCGGTTTATATTTTTTCTCCACTCTTATGTAATGGCCCTTCCTTTTACAGGCTCCTCAAACACTTGTTTGGAGTGTTTTAACATTCCGGGGAGCATGGGGAGACTCTGATATTGGCTGTGTGTGGACGACAGTGTGTTAAAAGGAAGTCGTCTTCAATGGGCTCTGTATGCAGGCTGACATTATGAAATGCCGCTGCTCTCGACACCACCTGTGCGTATGCTGTACTATCCTCTGGTGGCGACGGTCTAGCTGGATAACATTCTGGACTATTATCTGACACTGGTGCGTCATAAAGGTCCCATGCGTCAGTGTCATCTTGACTCATTGTTGTATGCGTTGGTGATTGCATCATTGGTGGAGTGGCTACTGGTGATGGTTGCGGAGAGCGTTGTGGAGATGGTGGCGGGGTTACTTGTTTAGCCACCTTTGCTTGTGGCTGCTTGTCTTTTTCTTGGAAGGCAAGTTTGCGTTTCATTCTAATTGGAGGGAGAGTACTGATCTTCCCTGTTTCTTTTTGGATATGGAGCCTTCTTTGTGTGTAGTCCGGCTCTATTGCCTCCAACTCCTGTCCAAATCTATGTGTCTTCATTTGTGTGGACAGTCCTTGTTCCTCAGTGTAGGAACTTGTTTTCGGTTCCGAGGCCGGATGTTTCGGTATCGAAACCTTTTCGGCTGCTCTTTTCGGTTCCGACGAAACCTTCTTTACTTTCGGCGTCGTGGTCTCTCGGTGCGTACCCATTTCGGTGCTGCTTTCTCGGTGCCGAATCTGCTCGGAGCCACTATCTCGGGCCCGAGATTGCTGCGTGGCGGTATCTCGACCGGAGTCGGATGACTTCGTCACCAGCGTGCCCTTTTTCAGTGCCGATGATCGGTCACCTATTTTTCAGGTTAAGCCATGGCCTGTTGGCGGTGGCGTCCCCTGGGCTTTAGTAGTTTTTTCGTGATTTTTTTGTTTTGACGTCTTACTCACGGTTCTCTGCGTTTCCTCGAGATCGACCTCATCAGAGTCCGATTCGTGGATGGAGAATGCTTGTTCATCCTCCTCGAAACACCCTGGTCCTGTCGGCGCCGACGCCATTTGCAGTCTTCTTGCTCTTCGGTCTCTTAGTGTCTTTCTGGACCGAAACGCTCGACAGGCTTCACAAGTATCCTCCTTGTGTTCTGGCGACAAACACAAGTTACAGACCAGGTGCTGATCTGTATATGGATACTTGTTATGGCATTTTGGACAGAAGCGGAATGGGGTCCGTTCCATCAGCCTTGAAGAGACACGTGGCCGGGCCGACCAGGCCCCGACGGGGGATCAAAAAAAAAAACCAAAGGGCCCCAGAGCTCTTCAAATGTCGGTGTCGATCTGTTGTAACTAACCCGATACCGAACGCAAACAATACTGACGATTTTTCCGAGATTCTAACTAACTTTCCGACCCAAAACACGGAGCGAAAAGGAACACGTCCAAACCCGATGGCGGGAAAAAAACCAATCTAAGATGGAGTCAACGCCCATGCGCAATGGAGCCGAAATGGGAGGAGTCCCTCGATCTCGTGACTCGAAAAGACTTCTTCGAAGAAAAACAACTTGTAACACTCCGAGCCCAACACCAGATGGCGGGATGTGCACAGCATGTGTATCTGCAGCTACACATGCCATCGAACATATATATATATCTATATCTATCTCTTCTATACAAACAACTCTGGGGTCAAGGCAAAAATTGCCGTACCATTTGCTTCAATCATGTGAGTGACATATGTCAGTAACTGTGGACGAATAGTGCACGAGTCCAGAGGACCAGCCTCCTAATCCTCAATCACCAAAACTCAAGGTACTATAATCGTAGAACAAGACTCACCACAAGTAAGGAAACATCTCTTTCTAGATCTTCACATCCTTATGCAGCACCAAGTATATATATTATTCCATCGACCACATCTTCTTTTGACAAGAATAGTTTTATTAGTTCACTTATGATTGTCTATATGTAACTTCATGTACAGTCTGCTTAACTCCTTGGCGGGACCTCCAGGTGATAATAACCACTGCAATAAACCCTTACTGTCGAGCTCAGTGAGCACAAACTTATACTCTTCCATCTTGCCCTTCGGCAGCCATCTCATAGGCCACTGCGCCTGTGCTGCTGCAAAATATATAGCTCTATTTGCAGCATCCCCACTCCACCCTTAAGCATAGGGTGTTGCAACGTCAGTATCAAGATCTGCTTTCGGGAGGGCTCCAAGATCAAGTCAGACTCCAGTTCTCTTAATTCTTTAAAAAAGGCTCTAGTGGGCACTACTCTGAGGGCTATAAAAAAAAAAAAAACAGGCGCAGGAGGACAAGCATTTTGGCAATAGCAGCCTGGCCCATGGGTGACAGAGGCAGGAGCATCGTGGAAGCCAGCAACTGATGTATAGATGTAAGAGCCCTACCATGATTACCATCCAAAAGGTCTGTCGCTATGATGTAAGTTCACCCCTCAGGTAGCAGAAGGTCTCAAAACTCCAGGGAAGGAAGCCAAGCCCCAATGCGTCTTGGCCTACCCGGTCCCCCCAGTGTAAAGGAAAAATGAAAGATTTGCCCCAGTTTACCTGAAGTCCCGCCATATCACCAAAGGTATTAAGAAGTTCATAAAGGGCAAGAAGGGTGCGGGCATGGTCCTGGAAATTTGAGCACATCATCAGCATAAAGAGAGACAACATTCCAATTTGAGCGAACCCTTATGCCTCAGAAGGGACCGCTGATGCACACAGTGACAGCCAGCGGCTCCATAGCCAATGAGAAGATCAGCCCTGTTTGTTTTATATGAAAGGAGTGTGATATGTGACCTTCTGTGTGTACCCTAGCCCGCAGTTCAGCGTACAGTAGCCTGATCCGTTTAAGAAACACTGGCCCATTCCCATAGCTTCTAAAACATGGGTCAGGTGAGACCAGTCCAACATGTGGGAAAGGCTTGATCATTTTGTTAATTTCTGAACTGAGGATTTGGTGCTCGTTACTTATTTTTCCCTACTGGGCCCAGCGATCTCCCTCACGACAGTCTTCTTACTGTATCCTGGACTAGGTCTGCCTCATCCGAACACTGCCATAAGGACCTTCCATAGTTGGTGGTACATATCTCATCTCCATTCTGTATTTGGGACATGACATCACGATGCCCACTAGAGTCTAAACCTGGGGTAACGGCGTTTTGTTGCATTACAGTTCTGAGTTTCTTTGCTGGCTAGTTGGAAGGGCTTGGGAAGACAGAGGGGGAGTTGCATATCGGGAGAGAGGTTTATTCTGGTACTTTAATGCCATAGGCTACATACCAAGCACTATGGCTATTTCCTTTAACGTGCTAACTTGGAATATTAGGGGCACGGCAACACCCATGAGATGACATAGGATTTATGCCTACCTTAGATGCCGAATTATTCACATTGCCGGTCTCTAGAAAATGTACCTTACCAAGGGGAAGCTCGAGACGGTTCGCAGACAATGGAGGGGGCAGATCTATGGCAATGGTTACTTCACATATGCCTTCGAGGTCCTAATCTGGGTGGACCTTGGAGTGGCGTATGTGAAACATATGGTACTGATTGACTCAGACAGTAGATATGTCCTAGTGGGAGGCTCCTTAGATGGAAGTCCCTCTCTTTACTTTCCATATATGCACCTAGCCCACACCAAGGCAAATTTCTTCACCACAGTTGTGGTAGCCTGCACAGTTAATATGAACAGCCATAAGGCAGAGGTTCTCTAAGGTTTGGCATCTCCGACAGGGAAAGCCCTGCGGAGTAATCAGGGAGCCTAACCGAAAGAAAGTAGAGCCAGGAGCTCCCAATTCCAAGTCCAGATCAGTGTCCGAGGCCAGAGCTTGATAGATGTTGGTGCTGCGTGTAGAGACCTCAGTGACTGTGCGCATCCTCTCCTGAGCTGCCTGTTCATCCGTGGGGCAGGATTCGAGTCTTGGCGGGCAGCAGTGGTGCTTTTGCCTCCCATTAGATCAACATTGTAGGCCATCACCAGAATCTATAAGCTTTGCATGTACGCCCGGGAGCTCAACGGTCCCTAGGCCGCCTCTGAGAGGGAGAAGAAATTGGTAGAATCAGAGCCCACCACTCGTAAGCGGGCAGGGAAAAGTAAACTATAAGAGAAGCCTAAGGAGCAGTCCTGTGCTTTTACCGCTACAAAGGTGTTACACTTTCTCTGGACTTCAGTAGTATAGTCCAATAAGCCACAATCGTGGCACCATAATAAGTTCAGGGGCCCTTCTCCCCAAACTGCTGCAGTCGTAGATCCCGGTCCCTATAGTTGAGAAGGTACGCTATGATAGGGCATGGCAATGACCCAGAGGGAGGACAGCGATTCTGTGCGCCCTCTTGAGGGAGAAGTATTTTAGGACCTTGATGGTCAGCACCATTGTTGTTACCCATTTCTCCATCAACAGCTCTGTGTTCGGGCTCTCGGCACCCTCAAGAAACCCCAGAAAGCATATACTGTTGCACCTGGAGTGACCCTTTGCAGACAGAGGTGTGAGATGTTACAGCAGGGCAGATCGATGCAAAGTTTTCACTTGGTCCTGCAGTCAGCTTGGATTCAATCTTGTTAACCCGCTCAGCAAGCTTGGCATGGTCTGCTCATATAAGCCCAGTTTTGAATTGTATCGCCCCCAGTTGAGTTTCCATTGCAGTTCTGGAGTCCTGTATAGCCTGCATAACATTGTCAAACATGCTTGTGTGCTTCTCCAATGTGCACTTCAGTTGACAGATTGGGTCCGCTGAAGACTGGATAGCCGATAGCATCGTCATAATTGACTTCTGGGACAGAGGTTTAGAGACCTTAGGGCTCATCATGCCAACGGGTGACTCCAGTGCCACTGTCCCATGGATGTTTTTTTTTTTTTTTTTTTTTTTTAAGGAGCAGGGGTGCAGTCAGCAGTTACGGTAAGACAATAACCCTCAAATGGCAGTCTCAGAGTATAAGGTGGGTAAACAAGGGTCCAGCACCCCCTCAGGAGTTCGTTAAGCACTGCTGCAATGTCACAGGCACCCCAGGGACATACACCATCGGGGCTACAGATAATGCAGGTCACGAAGAGTATGGGGCAACAGGTCTGGTTGTGTCACTACTCAGCGTAGGTGATACAATGCCCAGCCAATGTCTAGTATGCCTTGGGGCACATGTTGATGTGCATTAATGGCCTTAGAGAGCGAGGACACGCTTGGTATTTGCACAGTTCAAATAGTGTCCCAATAATTAGCAGTGGAGGGCCACAAATGTAACATATGCACTCTATATAGGCAACTCGGAGGGTGAAATAGGTCCAGCGTGACCCCAGTACAGCTTACAGTACGGTGGCAGCCATATTCATATTCTCGGGGCCCTGCCAGTACAGGTAACACACATTCTGCAGAAAAACAAAGGCACACCAAAGTATTCCACAGTATTTATAGCATGTAAAATAAGACAAAGAAAGTCCAAGATACTTCTTTTTATTGGTTATGGTTTAACTGTCCCATGCTATGATGATTCCAAGAACAACAGCCGACATATGTTTCATCATCTAGACTTTTTCAAGGCTGCGGAAAGTTGATATAGATAAATGACAGTTCACTGTCATTTTTTGAGACAATAACAAAAATGAATGATAAAAAAAATGATACTTAAAACTACCGCATCGGAAAATTAAGTGGTAATTAGGGACGTTTTGTTACAAACTGCCATATGTGGTGGGTGACCCCCGAACCCACGTTACAAGATGGCCGATTACAGTGAAGTGAGATGAAGAGATGCGATAATGGAACACATGTAGCAGGATGTGATTGTGATATCTCAACTACCAGTATAAGAAACCGGTGCCTGTCAGTGAGTAGGTTATGTGATAAAAGGATAGTCAACTGCAGTTCGCATGGTGATTATTAATCCAATCTAGAGTAGCCAACAAACGCTAACCTAGAGAAAACATAAAACAAAGACATACCAAATTCAACATCGATGTATCTGTAATGGGATTATGATTCATGTTGAGTAGAGTATTCTTGAGGGGAAAGGCAAAAAACAGACCAAGAAGTCAAAATGGTATATGTAACAGTTAAAAGTGTAGCACATACCCCAGTTATATCCTTAATGCTCAGTGGAACGCATCACCATATATAAAGAATAACAGGCGGCAACAAATAATCGAAGGAAGTGGGCATCTGAAAATATATTTGCACATATTACGATGGTGTATAAATGAGAAATCACCAACTGAATAAAAATAACAACAGTCAAAAGACATAGGCTCTCATTACAACCCTGGCGGTAAATGCCACTTACCGCCGTGCAGAAGACCGCCAACATACCGCTGCGGCCGCGGAATTCCGCTACAGCTATTACGACCCACAGCTCGGAATCCGGCATAATACAGACACCCACACAAGTCCGCCACACCAAAGGTCAGTGATTAAACTGGCGATAACAAAACAGACACAGTCACGCCAACAGGAATACGCCCACACTATCACGACCCACGAATCAACGTGGCGGTCTTTCAACCGCGGTAATCCATTGGCGGTACACACCACCGCACTCAAAATACACACACATATACAAAACACAACTATATTGGACAATTCGAAATACACACACCCGATACACATACACACACCACTCCCACACACTCGCAACACTATAAAACACAAACCCACATTACCCACAAACCCTTACGACCAGAAATTTGAAAGCAGGCCAGAGAGAGAGACTACCTAAAACAACACCAGCATCCACAGACACACAACACCATCACTTACACAACATCCACGCACCTCAATCAACACACACCAACACATCCCCTCACACATCACAACACACACCACCTCACACATCACCCACACCACATCATGGCACCTCAACAACACCCCAGGTTCTCTGAGGAGGAGCTCAGGGTCATGGTGGAGGAAATCGTCCATGTAGAGCCACAGCTATTCGGATCACAGGTGCAGCACACCTCCATTGCAAGGAAGATGGAGCTATGGCGCAGAATTGTCGACAGGGTCAACGCAGTGGGACAGCATCCAAGAACTAGGGATGACATCAGGAAGAGGTGGAACGACCTACAGGGGAAGGTGCGTTCCGTGGTCTCCAGACACCAGATTGCTGTACCGAGGACTGGCGGTGGACCCCCACCTCCTCCCCCACAACTAACCACATGGGAGGAGCAAGTCTTGACAATACTGCACCCTGAGGGCCTCGCAGGAGTAGCAGGACTGGACTCTGGTAAGACATATCTTTATTACCATATCCCCCACCCCACCTGCATGCCATTGCATACCCCCACCCTCACCCTCATCACTCCAACACCTCACATATGCCCCACGATCACAACCCAGCCATCCCAATACGAAGCCCTGCATGCAACACCAAAGCATGGACACCCATTACCAAAGTATGTCCTCTACAGATACCCACACAGACCCCAAACCAACTATCACACAAGGACCAAGCCAAGAATGCAAGCACTGGAGTACAGGGTCACTCACCCATTGCACACGATGTCACACACAGATGCAATAATCATGCCTTTACACCCCTACAGGACCCCTACCCAACGTCACCGGACAGGAGGTGCCAGACATAGCCAGTCCCCCCCACAGAAGAGACTCACAGGGATGACAGCAGCTCTGCACAACTGGATCAAGATGACCAGCCCGGCCCATCAGGGACCTCAGGACAGTCGGTTCCCCTGACAGTCCCAAACCACCACTGAACCTCCCCCCGCAGGAAAAATCAGCACAGCACCCACCCAGCGGGCCCATCCCTCTGTCTCCAGGACACGTCAATCAGCAGTGTGTCCACCACTACAGGGAACCCAGGCAACCCCACTAACACAGGACGATCAGGGACCTGGGGGCAGTGGCAGTGGGCACACGGTTCAGGGGACAGAAGGCACAGGAAAACAGGGAAGCTGGGAGGACTCCTGTGCGACGGGGGAGGACAGGCCCAGGGAACCCACTCTCCACGAGGCACTCTCCAACATCATGGGAGCTTACCATTATTCACAGGAGACAATGGCAACAGTACTGGCCAAGTTTCAGGAGACCCAGCGGCTGCAGGAGGAACACTACCTTGGGATCAGGGAGGACTTTAAGTCCATTAAGTCCATTAACAACACCCTGGTCACCATTGCAGGGGTGCTCCAAGATCTTGTCAACACCAGGAGGGACACAGTGGCACAACAAGGGGCCCCTGACACTAGCCTGGACGAAGAACAGCCCTCCACCTCCACCGGCGCTAGTGGACAGAAGGCACAGCCACAGGAACATGACACCAGCACCCTACCCCCTGAAGATGGAGAACCACCCCGCAAACGGTCCCTGAGATCCAGGAAAAAGACAGAGAACATTGCCAAGACACCCGCCACCCTGTCCATCCTTCAACAGCCATTGCTCCACTTCCTATGCCCCTTTGGACAATGCACCTGTGAAACAAATAGACTGGACTCTGCCATGGACATTCCTCCACTATCCGCCAGCCCATTTTACAACCCCCTCCACTTATTTGCACAGAAATAAACACACTTCAATCACAAAACAATCTGGAGTCAGTATGTGCTTTCACAAATGTGTAATTGCAATAACCATGGAATATAGCAATGTCAATTTACTTGTGCTCATACCGATGTAACACAGCTGTAGGCCGGGAGGAAATATAGCAGAGGGCACAAAGTGGGACCCACATCTGTGAAATGGAAAGGCAGAGTGACAAGTCAGGGTCCATACACTGAGTGAAAATGACAGACTTATGCTAGCTCCAGAAATTGTATGAGATGTGGGAGGCAGTGACATGTTCTTACCTGTGTCTCACTGGAAGTATTTCATGATTATGTTGTTTCGGTTGTTGATATCTGCTTCTTCTGCCTCCTCTTCTTCACTGTCCCCAGGCTCCACAGCTGCCACAAGACCACCAGCTGGCCCATCCTCCTGCAGAAAAGGCCCCTGCCGTCGCAAAGCCAGGTTGTGCAGCATACAGCAGGCCACGATTATCTGGCACACCTTCTTTTGTGAGTAGTAGAGGGAACCACCTGTCATATGGAGGCACCGGAATCTGGCCTTCAGGAGGCCAAAGGTTCGTCCGATCACCCTCCTAGTTCACCCATGCGCCTCATTGTAGCGTTCCTCTGCCCTCGTCCTGGGATTCCTCACTGGGGTCAGTAGCCATGACAGGTTGGGGTAACCAGAGTCACCTGCAAATATCGAAGGACAACTGTTAGACACACACTAACCCTTAGGGACAACCCCATTCCCAGACACCTATTCACACTGTATTGGGTCCTTGGCCTCACCTATTAGCCACAGCCTGTGCCTCTGGAGTTGCCCCATCACATAAGGGATGCTGCTATTCCTCAAAATGTAGGCATCATGCACTGAGCCAGGAAACCTGGCATTCACATGGGAGATGTACTGGTCTGCCAAACACACCATCTGCACATTCATAGAATGGTAGCTCTTCCGGTTTCTGTACACCTGTTCACTCCTGCGGGGGGTACCAATACCACATGTGTCCCATCAATGGCACCAATGATGTTGGGGATATGTCCCAGGGCATAGAAGTCACCTTCCACTGTAGGCAAATCCTCCACCTGAGGGAAAACAATGTAGCTGCGCATGTGTTTCAGCAGGGCAGACAACTCTGGACAACACGTTAGAGAACATTGGCTGGGACATCCCTGATGCAATGGCCACTGTTGTTTGAAAGGAACCACTTGCCAGGAAATAGAGTACTGACAGGACCTGCACTAGAGGGGGTATCCCTGTGGGATGGCGGATAGGTGACATCAGGTCTGGCTCCAACTGGGCATACAGTTCCTGGATTGTTGCACGATCAAGTCTGTATGTGATAATTATGTGTCTCTATTCCATTGTGGACACGTCCACCAGGGGTCTGTACACCGGAGGATGCCACCATCTCATCACCTGCCCTATGGAGGAGAACAGCGAGCGGAGAGTCAGCCAACACTGAGGCATCCCAAAATGTAATTTGCGTAAATTTATTAATCCGCAATGTGCCTGTAACTGTGAGTATTCCAGGCCTACAAAGGTGTAACGCAGTTATTATTAATGCCATGTGGCCCCCTGAAATGGCGGCTGCCTGACCTGTAAGGTGGGACAAGGGGATATGAGGTAACTGCGCTTGCGTTCTACACCGTCGCAGTGGGCGGTTGAAGACCGCGGCGCTATTCTGCATTGGTTAACATTGGGCCCTATGGGTCCCAGGAGCCAATGACTGTGTACGCTGGTGGTGACGGTACGCACCGCAGCGGATGTGACCGCCATTTTCTGTCTGTTCACTCACTTGATATCTGACCTTCAACAGGAGAGGACCTGCACTGCAAGTGCTGCTGTGACCTCAGTCTGGAAGCGACAATGGCTCATATGTCTGGGGAAAGGGCCCCTGCCTTCACTTCGGAGGAGTTGGAGAAACTAGTGGATGGGGTCCTCCCTCAGTACACGCAACTGTACGGTCCTCCAGACAAACAGGTGAGTACACTGTGAGCATGCTGCATGGGCAATGCCTGTTTTGAGTGGTGTGGATGGAAGATACATGGGGGCGGGGGCTTAGGCCTGCATGTGAGGATGGGGAGTGTTTGTGCGTCAGGGCAAGGGTGGGAATGGGGGCAATGAGTACGACGGTCCGGACGGGTAAGTAATGTCCTTTCCCCCTATATCATACCTCTAGGTCAGCGCCCACCAGAAGAAGGGTATTTGGCGTGCCATCGCCATGGACGTCCGGACCCTGGGGGTCCACCACAGATTGAGCACCCACTGCTGGAAAAGATGGGAGGACCTGCGCCGCTGGAGCAAGACGACAGCAGAGGCTCAGCTGGGGATGGCCTCCCAACATGGGAGGGGTGCCCGTCACACCATGACCCCCCCTGATGTTCCCGATCCTGGCGGTGGCGTATCCGGAGTTGGAGGGCATCACAGCAGCCAAAAGGGGGTGAGTACACTCTCATTCAGCTGACTTTGCGCGCATTACGAGATGTCTGGGCGGGGGAGGTGGGCAGTGGGTTCCCCTAGGCCAGGGCGATCTTGGTAGGCAAGGTCCCTTGTGAGGCAGGCTATGTGGCACCCTAACCCCACTAGTGGTTAGAGCAATCTACACCTAGTCAGGCTTCTGTGACTTCCAGGTGTGCAGCAATAGGGCTTAGGCCTCGTACCCCATGGGCACGTGATTAATCTAGGAACTATAAGTGCATGGCGTAGTGCAGAGGGCTGCTCACTGTTGTGCCTGCCAACGGTAGTGGTGTTGCATGCACTGAACATGTCTCTTCTGCCCTCCCCCCCTTTTTTGTGGTCTCCCTGTTCTCATGTGCAATAGCATCATCAGGCAGAGAAGCACTGGCACCGGAGCAGGAGGGAGCTGCATCCCACTTGGCCCTGAAGGGTCAAGCAACGGAGTCTGAAGCCAGCAGTGGGACAGAGGGCGAAGGGAGCTCCACAGTGGGGACAGGAGCAGAGACCAGCGACAGCGACTCCTCCTCTGATGGGGGCTCCCTTGCGGTGGCGGGCCCCTCTGTGCCCACTGCATCAACAGGTACAGCCGCCACCCCCCCACCAGCACCGCCCTCCCAGCAGCCCCTCAGTGTGTGTCCCGTGCCCACTCACCCAGGAGAGTGGGCATCTCCTTCCCCCCAGGCACCTCAGGCCCTGCCCCAGTCAGCCCTGCTGCCCTCAGTGAGGAGGCTATTGACCTCCTGAGATCCCTCACTGTTGGGCAGTCTACCATTCTGAATGCCATCCAGGGTGTTGAGAGGCATTTGCAACAAACAAATGCATACCTGGAGGGCATTAATTCTGGCCAGGCAGCCCAACAGAGAGCATTTCAGGCTCTAGCCTCAGCACTGATGGCAGCCATTGTCCCTGTGTCCAGCCTCCCCCCCTCCAACCTCCTCCACCCAGACCCAATCCCCTGTACTTCAGCCTATCCCAAACACACCATCAGACCAGCATGCACACACATCAACACACAAGAGTGGCTCAGGCAAACATAAGCACCACACAACTCACAGGCACTCACACAAGCATCATACCCATGCACACATACCAACATCCACTTCCTCCAATGTGTCCCCCTCCTCCACATCTCCATCCTCCCTCCCAGTCTCGTCTCCACTCACACCTGCATGTACTACATCCTCAGCCTCTACCTCCATCACCAGCACGCCCATCACCACACACCACTCACGTGCACTCACCACCCCCACTACCGTTCACACATCCTCCGTGTCCTCTCCCAGTGTGTCTGTGAGCCCTCCTCCCAAAGTACACAAACGCAGGCACACACCCACCCAACAGCCATCCACCTCACAACAGCCTCCAGCCCATGCACCTTCACCCAAATTCAGCAGACGTACACCTCCTACAACCACTACCTCTTCCTCCACTCCCAAACCCACTCCATCTACCCGTCCCAGTGTGTCTAGAAAAACTTTTCCTAGCTAACATTGACCTCTTCCCTACACCCCCCGTCCTTCCCCTAGGGCCAGGCTTTCCAGGTCCTAGCCCAGCACCTCAGCCACCACATCCCCAGGCACAGTGGTGCCAGCAACTTCGGGGTCATGGAGTGCGCCAACCATCAGGGCTGCCAGTGTGCCACGGAGCGAGGGCAAGGTCATTCCGCCCCCTGCCAAGGTTAAAAAGTTGCCCACATCCTGGAGGGAGAAGCCGAAAACACCTGCCACCAAGGGGTCAGTGAAAACGAAAGGGGATTGTGGCAAGACAACTGCGCCACCGTCAAAGGTGGGGAAGGGCCAAAAACTGAAGGGCCGGTCAGGAGAGGGCATGGTGGCATTGACTGAGGGACCAGTGTCACACCTTCTGCCCACGTCCACGCCAACCTGTATGGTGGCGAACACCGCCACCTGCACCGCCTCCGGCAAGTCTACAGCCGATGCAACAGTCTCCAGCCTCTTCCCCAGTGGGCAGCCGTCCGAGGCTGCAGGAGACATCCAGCTTTCTCCCTCAGCAGGTGCTGACACATGCCCCGCCACCAGCACCGCCGCCACAGACCCCGCTGCCAGCACCGCCGCCACAGTCCCGGCCGCCAGCACCGCCACAGTCCCGGCTTCCAGCACCGCCGCCACAGACCCCGCAGCCAGCACCGCCACGACTGACACCGCCGCAAGCACCTCCAGCGGCCCCGCGACGTCCTCAGAAAGTGGCACCACCGCAGACATGCCTACCATCCCCAGTGGTCAGTCGTCCAAGGCTGGTGGTGAGTTCAGGACCCTGGACAGCCTGCATGAAGCATTACTGTCATCACAGTTGTCACCTGCAGGTGGAATGCGAAGCCTCAGCAG
The DNA here is from genome assembly GCF_031143425.1 of Pleurodeles waltl. Taxonomy (NCBI): domain Eukaryota; kingdom Metazoa; phylum Chordata; class Amphibia; order Caudata; family Salamandridae; genus Pleurodeles; species Pleurodeles waltl. The sequence goes on along the minus strand of NC_090443.1, from coordinate 117,500,509 downwards.
TGTGGGGTATGTTGCAGCCTCCATGGCATATCATGCTACCTGTACTTCGGCAATCTTGTGGCACACACACCCAGGTGAGGGAATTGTACCAGCCACACTGCACGTGGAGCACTCTGGGCCCCAAGCCCCCTCCAGAACCAGTGGAGTATCACATCCACTACCTCAGTCCTTGGCAGGATGAAGCACTCTGTGCACCAAGCCCCCTCCAGAACCAGTGGAGTATCACATGCACTACCTCAGTCCTTGACAGGATGAAGCACTCTGGGCACCAAGCCCCCTCCAGAACTAGTGGAGAAAGGCATCCACTTGAGAGACTGTGGCTTTGCACTCCCCAGGATAAAGCAGTGGGAAACCCACCCACTGGAGAGACTTGAGACTGTGGCTTTGCACTCCCAGGATAAAGCAGTGGGCAAACCACCCACTTGAGAGACTGGCTTTCCGCTCCCCAGGATAAAGCAGTGGGCAAACCACCCACTAGAGAGACTTGAGAGACTGTGGCTTTACACTCCCAAGGATACATCAATGGGCATGGAGCCCCCTCGTGCAGCAGTGGCGTCGTGCGTTCATCTGGCTGAGGTGCCCCCCCTCCCTCTGAGGTGCCTGTTTCATTTCGATCTGATGCCCCTGCAGTATTCTCTCCGTTTCCAGTCAGGTGTCATGTATGGGCTTCGCCAATGCATTTTGGGCCAAGTGGTCCACGGACAATGATTGGTGCACTATCCGGACTTGCGTAGTTGGTGTACATAATTGCGTTTACTGGATTTTGAACTTTGATAATGAGATTTCACATGATTACATTTGTTCAACTCAATTCCTTTTGTCCTTGCTTTCTTCCAGGGGGTGGGTGGGTATGTGTACTGTTGCTGCATGTATTTGTGTGTATGGTGTTGTGGGTGGGGGTGGGAGTGTTGCATGTTGCGTGTGTGTGTGTGTGTGTAATCCCATTTGTTTTTCCGCCGGCCTGTTTGCGGTATTACCGCTGCTTTAACACCGACCACCAGGGTTGTAATGAGGGCCATACTTATTTAATGCTGTCCTCAGTGTAAAGAGAGAGTTCAATAGGACCCGATAGAAAAGGCCATGATAATCCTTGAACACATGGACAAAACGAAAAATGTTGTTGGGAAACCTAAAAGGCCCCCAAGAGTAGAAAGCTGAAAAATCAGGTTTAAATCTTTAACATGTACCAAAACGCATATATTGCCAATCATTTAGATAAAAAATACGAGGGAAGAAAGGAGGTAATCATATAGATTATAATTAAAGAGGAAGGGAACAGAAGTAGCCAAAGTACCCTCTTGTAGCACGGAGACCCGCAAAATAAAAACCACAGTCCCCCTGAAGTAGTATCACCCAAGTGTGTTAAATATTATGCTCTACATGTTAACCCTATAACAAGAATCAAAGAACAGCCATCCAGTAAATCATGATCTATTGAGGCAGAAATGTGTGTCACTGGGTAGCGGGACTCAAATAGCCAAATGTGCAATGTATCCAGTACAGCCAATACCTTTGTAGTGGTAAGAGCTATAGCCATCTAAAAGTAAAAATCAGCGGCAAGAACTCCCCATGGTGCGTAGAGTGGCAGGCTCCAGAGACAGTAAGTACACAAAGTGCACAGTGAATCCCCAAATTGTAGAAAAGCAACGGTGTCAAATCATATGCTTACCAGTGCGTGAATAAAGTGTAGTGCAAAGGAGGTCTCGTAATGCGAGAGACATAGATGTAGGAAGATAATGGAAATGGAGAGAGGACTAAAGATTCCCAAGAAGCACCTTGATGGTAGAAAGGAAAATAATGGCACCATCTTGGAAAGAGTATATATAGACTGTACTTTCATTGCACAAACAAGTCCTCAGTGTCATGTGCTGCATTATTAGCAGGCTAATTGTGCAATACTTGTTAATGTTTAACCAGTACGTAACCAAAGGGTGAAAGCATCATCATAAGGTAACAGTTTTCTTCGGAAAAATGTTAGCTATTGAAAAAAAACAGGAACAACAGAATATACAAGGATTCATATGACTACACAAAAAGCAATACAATTAATGAAAGAAAAGGGGCCTCATCTTCAGTATAAGTGGTAACTCAATACAGTCACATACACATATAGAGATTAACTGTATTACATTTAAAAGACTCATTAAATTGCACAGGATATAAACACCATAGTCATATATCATTAATAGTTCAATCCCCTAGGAAAACATGTAGGTCCTTCTCTGTATTAAGACCTTCTACCACTGCTTTAAGTCTAATAATCCATTTGCTTTCCATACGTCTCAATATCAGACTTTTATTGCCGCCACGAAACAAATTGCCTATTGAGTCAATACCATAGAAAGAAATGCCTAACATTTCTCTTTTGTTGGCGCTAGCGGGTATGTGGGATAACTTGCGTGCAGAGCACTCTGCAGTCGGCATAGTATGAAATGGTGCAATTGTGTGGCATCAGTGAAACGGGAATCTGTATTGCAGCAAAATATGTGTTCGCCCGGGAAGATGTCTCCAAACGTAGGAAGTTGAAAGGTCTGCAACGTGTACTGAACCAGTGCCACCTGTGTGATGGGTATGAAAAGATTATTGATCAGTTTCAGTGTGGGTGAATACAGTGAACCACAATGCAGTAGGCGAGCAAGTTTGCAGCAAGGCCAGCTTATTGTAGCAAGGGTCTTGATATCTCTACAATGCAATGGAACACCATCGGGCAGCAAGGCGCTCAGCAGTACTGGGGCTGCCAGATCACATTCTGGGGTGGAGTATTAAAGGCGGGCATCAGGGTGAAGCCAATGATATGTATACTGAGATTGCTCCACCAAAAAATAAAGCTGGAAGTGGGGAACCCCAGGGCCTCCACATTCATAAGGAAGAGTAAGGACCTCCCAACACAAGTGTGGGTGCCTATTCGCCCATATCAAGCGAGTAGCCAGGCCACAGAGTGTTGCAAAAAACGAATTATTAAGCGGAACCGGGATGTTCATGAAAAGATACAAGAATTGTGGAAGAACCACCATTTTAATGAGTGCTATCTGACCCGCCATTGAGTGGCAGCTTCACCCACCTGTCCACTTGGGCAGCAAGTCTCTCAATTGCAGGCACATAGTTTAACCATATCATCTGCTCCTTATCTCTATGGATGTGGATACCTAAGTGCTTTGCAGAGTCAGAAGACCAGCGCAGGGGAAAGTCCGCCACAGGTGGGCGAGTGATATCATTCAACAAAAAAAACAAAAACAAAAAAACTCCAGCTTGTTCCAATTTATATGTAAACTGGAAAATTCACCAAAACTCTTTACTTCATCCAGTATTGGATTAAGATTAATGACTGGATAGCGAATGAAGAGTAATATATCGTTGGCATATAGCGACACCAGGAGAGGCCTGCTAGTAAACTGCAGCCCTCTGTGTATGTGTCCTTGCCTCAAATGTCGAACCAGGGGATCCATAGCCCGAATGAAAAGCAGCGGGGACTATGGGTACCCCTGCCATGTACCACGTGTGATAGGGAAAATGGGAGAAAGGGCACCATTGAGCCGTATGACTGCAGTGGGTTGTGAGAATAACAAGGAAATCAACTTGGTATAATCGCGGGGGAACCCAAGCTTGCCAAGTACAGCGTGTAAAAAGGGTCATTCAAGGGAATCGAAAGCCTTTTCAGCATCCAACAGAGCAACCTCCGGAGAGATTCTATTTAGCACCGAGAAAATAGTGCGAAGATTGATGTAGGTGGAGCGGTGTGGCACAAAACCAGACTGAGTGGGGGAATATGATCTCATTCAGTAAGAGAGAGAGGGGGGTGACGATCATCTTGGCAAGAATTTTATTGTTGAAGTTTAATAGAGAAAGAGGTCGGTATGATCTACAATGTAAGGGGTCCTTATCGGACTTGGGTAAAAGTGTAATTACCGCCTTTCGCATGTTTTCAGGGAGAACCCAGGATTCTCGCGCCTCAGCATAGACTGATATGAGGCACAGACTAAGTATGTCTTTGTACTTCTTATAAAACGCCCCAGTAAATCCATCCAGCCCCAGAGCGCGCATCTACGCAAGCGAGTCAATAGCCTGTACCACCTCCTCGATAGAAAAAGGCTCACTGAGGAATCGTTGCTGAGCTGTAGTCAACCAGACCATAGAGATTTCATCAAGATACTCCTGCAATGCCGGAACTGGCGGTGTGGGTTGCGCTGTATACGGCTTGAAATAGTATGTGTAGAGCTCCGCCTGGACCTAGGCAGTATAGACTGCCATGCTGCCATCTGGCCTTTTTATTTCTAATACACGTGATGCTTGGTAGGATGGCCTGATCAGCCTGCCAGCAACCTCCTGGGTCTGTCTCCTTCACCATATCTATGGGCTTTAGCGTCCTTGCCCATGTACTGCGTCTCCCTGTCCGCCAGTGTATCAAACTCTTTGAGCATAAGCTTACGGGCGGTGCAGTAGAGGAGGAATCTCAGTGGGCTCAATCTCACAGTCAATATCAGAGAGCTGCGCCTCCACCTCTGCCAGCTCTCGGAGTATATCTCTTAGGAAACCGGTGTGTGTGGATATGCAAACACCTCTGGCATGTGCCTTAAAGGCATCCCACAGCGCCGCCTAAGTGCCCACAGAGCCATCATTTAACTCGAAAAAATCAACTATTGCCTTCCTCAAAGCTGCACAAAACAGAGCGTTCAGTAGTGCCATATCTGGAAACCTCCAGAATTTACTAGCACTGCTGGCTTTGGGGACAGTGATTGTAATAAGTACCGGTGAGTGATCGGACAATGTACAGGGCAAACGATTAACAGCTGTGACCTAGTGTGCAACAGATCGAGTGATCAGCCAATAGTTAATAAGTGACCAGGTGCTGTGAGGTGCTGAATGGACGGTATAAACCAGGTTGCCTCTGCCAGGTGATTGCCATGGATCGGGAAAACCTAGAGTACTGCAAAGGTCCCTAAGCATTCAAAGTAAGCGTGGTTTAGAGGTCGGCACGTGGGAAGTGATGTTAAGTGTGGGGTCCCTTGCTATGTTAAAATCCCCATCCATCAGGACATGCTCTTAGTCAAAGCGATCTATGTGTGCATAGAGATCTTAAAAGAATTCTGGAGCGTTTGTGTTGGGTGCATAGACATTTACAAGCAAAATCTTACCGTTACCTAGTAGCCCCATCACCATCACCTATCTACCCTCACTATCCGACCACGTCGATAGTGGCTTAAATGGTACAATTTTATGAACCAAGATACAACCGCACCCCCCTCCCCCCGAAAGTACGTGCTGTAGCTAGCAAAATAGCGTTGTGGGCCCCACGTGGACGCAAATGAGGGCACAGCACCATTGGAGAGATTAGTCTCCTGTAAGAAAGCAATCTGCACAGCATGTCTGCTAAGGTATAGCAGCACCAATTTGCCCTTGTGGGGTTTATTGAGGCCAAGGATGTTCCAGGACATGAGTTGGCGGTATGAGTTTTTCGCTGCTGAGGTGTCAGCCCTTATGTATTAGATATGCTTGGTCAGGTACAAAGTGGTTAAGAGTAACATTACACTGCACTGCATAACTAAACAACATATCAACACCTATCCCATAGAGTTAGAATGGCCCTCCCAAACCCACCTGAAAAATGCCAAGTGAAACCCACATAGCCCCAACCAAAAACCATTAAAACAAAGAAGAGATATCGTGATATAGAACCACCGGTGCATGAGGACACAGCCACAGAGAACTCCCAGTTCAGTAGCAGGAACATCAAAGTGAAATAGGACTGGGCGATCTATTTATGAAATCTCTGGAGAGGTTACAGAACAGAAACGTGGCATTCTTCAGAAATAACCTCAGGAGATTTATTGTTAAGGCAACAAGATAGAGACCCTGGATCAACCAGCACAATCTAATCAGTAGGAAATAGTTCCATGCTTGAGGCAGGCCCAGCGTCCAGGTTGTTATGGTCACGGGGAGACCCACGGAGCGATCCATCGAGCCCAGGGTGTTGCTTGCAGTAAGCTATGGCATCCTTAGTGTTGTTGAAAAAGCTTTGTTTACCATTCACTTCAACTCTCAACCTAGCTGGGTGTAGCATGCCATATCATACACCAACAGAGCGGAGCACCGCCTTGACCTCAAAAAATGTTCGCCTGGCTTCCTGCACAGTGAGCATGAAGTCAGGAAAGAGGGAGACCCTCGCACCCAGGTATTGCAAAGGGCCCCTCTCTCTGGCCAATCGGAGGGCAGGGTTGCTGTCCCTATAACTCAGGAGGTGAGCAATAATCAGTCAGGCAGGTGCCTCTGGAGGGGGTAGATCAAACCTGGTGTCAATGGCACGGAACCCAAACCGCAGCTCCAGCTGAATATTATCCTCTGCTCCGATCACACGGTCTTGCACCAGATCATCCCGGGCTGCGCTGTCATCCCCGCCGGGGTGGTAGATATGTCCACCTGCCATCTCTTTCTAAGGGGAGCTTATGCTGTTTGAGTCTCCACGGCCCCTGGCCTCACGGGACCTTACCAAAGCCTCACCAGACAGCCCGTAGTGGCTCCAAGTGCCTTCAGGTCACTCACTCCAATGCCCAAGGGCCGGGGTAGATGACTATCACTCAGGCCGCCCAAGCCGCTCGAACAGGGTCCATCTCAATAGCAAAATGTATCTAGTGCGCGTAGTGGAAACAGATCAGACTCAAATCATGAATATCCAAATGAGAATTGCAGTATCGGAACTGGTTCTTGGGCTGGCCAAGCCCACAGCATGTGCACAGCCACCTCTGGCCGTTCAGCAGCAACCCGCCTCCCCTCCCCCCCCCCCACCACCATATGCCCCTGCAACAGGAGCCAGGTCACGGCCCCACAGCTTTTTTTATTTATTTAATGCGTTTTTATATAGCGCGGACTTTACCCGAAGGTGTCAGAGCGCTTCACAATAGGCAAAGTAAAGATACAAGAGGAGAAGAAATACAAGTGAGCCTGTTACAAAAACAAGCGTTACATTACATGAGGCAATCGTGATAATTGTGCACGTATCAAGAGCAAAAAATAAACGAGGTAGCAAACGATACGTTATGAGAGGAAAAAGTGACGTGTGCAGGTTACAAGAGCAAATAAAGTACGAATAGAGGTAAAAAAAGTTGCAATCAATGGTAGACACTCAAAACACTAAAACAATAGTTACGTTACCTGAGGCAGTGGTGGCCGTTGTGCATGTATCAAAAGCAAACAAGATATAAGAGGTAGCAAATGATACGTTGAAAAGGAAAGGTGCCGTGTGCATGTTACAAACGAGTACAAAATACAGGTAGAGGTATAATACTGCACTAAATGGCAGACACTCAAAACACAAAAACACCCTGGGAAGGCACTTCTATAGGCATGGAGAACAGAATTTCCTATACTGGAAGGACTTCCTTCAGAAAACAGAGGGCTTGAATTAACTTTGGAAGTGTCTTTGAAGGAGGAGAGCTTTGAGGTCAGTTTTGAAGGCCTGGGAAGAGGTGGTGGTCCGAAGCTGAGGCGGAAGTGAGTTCCAGATTCTCACCGCGTTGCCTGAAAAGGATTGGGCCATCGATCTTTCCTTCTTGAAAATGGGAGGTTCAAGCAATAATTTTTCTGCATTACGTGATGGTCTGGAGCCCCCAGAGAGTTTCAGCTTATTCACCAGGTAGCGAGGGGAGGAGGAGTGCAAGGCTTTGTGGGTGATACATGCAGTTTTGTAGATAGATCTTGCCTCTATGGGAAGCCAACGGAGGGTGGATAACATGGGTGTGATGTGGTCGCTTCTTTTGGCCCCATATATGAAACGAGCTGCTGAATGGAGAATAGACTTCAGGGGGGAAAGGTGGGATTTGGGAAGGCCAGTAAGAAGAGAGTTGCAGTAGTCCAATCTAGAGAGAACCAGCGATTGGACCAGGGTTTTAAGGTCGTGCTCCGGGAAGAAGCGACGCATCCCCCAAAGAAGGCGCAGTTGGTGTCGAGCAGACTTTGCAATGGAGTCGATGTGGGAGAGTAGATTGAGTTTTTTGTTGAGTATGACACCAAGGGATTTTGCGCTCTCGACAATGATGGGCTTATTGTTCATTAGATTGATCTGATCCATCCATGATTGCACTGGGGGATGAGAAAGTGAGGAGGAGAGGAGGAGGAATTCTGTTTTGGAGGGATTCAGGATCAGTTGATGAGTTATCATCCAGTTTTGAATGGAGTCGAGAGTAGAGCTAAGGAAGGAGAGATCGTGAGTAGAGGCCACCTTAAGGTAGATCTGAGTGTCATCCGCATATAGATGATAGTGGATCCCGGATTTACTCAGGAGATTTCCCAACGGTTCTAAATAGAGATTGAACAGTGTGGGTGCAAGTATGGAGCCTTGAGGGACACCTTGGCTGACCGCTAAAGGAGCTGAAAGACTGTTCGCTATTTTGATCATTTGGGATCTATCAGAGAGGAAGGAGGCAAACCATTTGAGCACAGTGCCCTCCATGCCCATTCTCTGTTGAAGAGTGTTAAGGAGAGTGTTGTGATTGACAGTGTCAAAGGCTGCAGAAAGGTCAAGAAGAATTAGAAGACAAGACTCCCCTGAATTGAGTATCCACAGCGCGTCATCAATCACTAGCAGCAGGGCTGTTTCAGTGCTGCAGTTTTGAATGAAGCCAGACTGGAAATTGTCAAGAAGATCATTTTCCTTGATATGGCGAGAGAGTTGTTTCGCTACACATTTTTCTGTGATTTTCGCAAGAAAGGGTAGGTTAGTGATGGGACGGTAGTTGTTGAGGTCGTTCGCATCAGCGGTGTTTTTTTTTAGCAGAGGGGTGACCTGCCCAGTTTTGAAGGACACAGGAAGGGAGCCTTGACTGAAGGAGAGGTTGACCAGAGTGGTCCAATAGGAAAGAGAATTAGTATAGAAGTCAATGGCAATGGCACTAGGGATGGGGTCAAGAGAATGGTTAGAGGGCTTTGTATCGAGGATGCATTTAAGGAGAGCATCGTCAGAGATGGGGTCAAAATTTTGCCAAATGGTTAAGGATTTGCACTCCTCTGTGGGGGTAGGATGAATGACCTGATCTACAAGTGATTTTACCTTTTCGTCAAAGAATATAGCGAATTCCGCTGCTTTCTTTGTGGAATCTTCCAATTTGGAGGTTGGGGGAGAGCTGTTAGGGTTCTTGATGAGGTCGAATAGTTTTTTGGGTCTATTTTTGGCTGAGTCAAGGAGGGATTTGTAGTGCGACGCTTTTCCAAGGAAGATGAGCTTGTGGTACTTGGATCTTGCTGAATGAAGCGTGGCCAAATTTTCAGTGGAGGGTGCTTGTCTCCATTGTTTCTCAAGGGCTCTTATGAACTTCCTTTCTTCATAGAGGGATTTGTTGAACCAAGGTGCTGAGGGAGTGGGCCTTTTCTTTTTGCTTTGGAGAGGAGCGACATTATTGATTTCGACTGCAAGGACTGTGAGGCATTGGGAGGTGAGTTCGTTGACATCGAGGTCCGGGTCTAGCCTTGGAAGTGATAGCAAAGCAGAATCACAGAGGGTACTGAGGTCAATATTTTTTGTGTCACGGAACCAGGAAGTAGCCCTCTTAGGCTGGCCCAGAGTTATAGAGTGTGATAGGTGAAGAGAGAATGGGATGAGGAGGTGATCCGACCAGTCTCCATGAATAGGGGTAGCGATAGTCAGCAAGCCTGCTTTAGAAATGACAAGGTCCAGGATTGAGCCTTTAGAGTGTGTTGTTTCTGTGCAGTGTTGGATAAGATCGTTTGCAGAGAGGAAGGTGGCCAGCAAATTCGCATTGGTGTCTTGAGGCGAGCCCCAGTGGACATTGAAGTCACCCACGAAGATCTGATTGTCACTTTGCGTGAATTGGTTGCTGATGCAGTCCGTGAGTTCTTCCATAAACGAAGGGCTGCTACCAGGCGGGTGGTAAATAGCATGGAATCTGAGAGGTGAGCGGTGGTGCAATTGAAGCTCAAGTGATAGGCATTCAAAAGTGTGGAAGGAGCTGTTAGGAAGTGCCTTAAGTTGAAGGGAGTTTCTAAAGATGACCGCAACACCTCCCCCCACTTTGTCAATTCTGTCATTTCTAAGTATAGAATAGCCTGTGGGTACAAGGAGATCAAACATTGAGTGAGAGGTATCGTTGAACCAGGTCTCTGTGAGGAAGAGCACGTCAATATTGTGCAGGTTGATGGTATCGGAGATTTCAAGTTTGTGTTTTATTGCAGATCTGCAGTTGTGGAGCAGACAGCGCAGCTCTGACGCAACTGTTTTAGTGACGGGGGCACTTGGGCTATGAGGGGTGATAGGGATATTGTGCTTATATGAGGGCGCTCGGGAGGGTTTAGGTGGGCGAGTGGTTCTGACAGAGGAGATGGTCGGAATAGTGTAGATTCCAGGGTTACTGGGAAGTGGAAGTGAAGGAAGGGTGGCGTTCGAGTGCTTGTGTGGATTTGCAGACGACTGGCTATGTTTAGCTATAATGGGGTGTGAGGGTGAAGTGCATCTCGTGGAAGGGTGAGTGTTAGCCAAAGGAATTTAGGTGTGTGGAAAAGTCGAGATCTTGGAGCTTAAAACTAAAATGGTAGCTTCAAGTTGGGAGATGGCGGTGATTAGAGAGCCTAGCTTATTTTCCAGAGAGAGTAAGGAAGAGCACGGCGTAATGGGTGGCTCGATGGAAACAGGAGGGGGTGCACTAGGCAGTGTACGGCAGGAAGAGGTAGGGGAACGGGAGGGGAGTAGGGGTATCGGGTTCAGAGGTGGGGAAAGGTTTAGGATGAGAGCAGGAGTTGGTGCACCAGGGGTGAGAGGAGAGTTGTCGTTGTTGGCGTTGCAAGAAGGATAGGAATTAAGGGCAGAATTAGGGGGCGATAGGAGAGGAGTGGGGCGGTAGGAGAGGGGAGGAGTGTGAGGAGTCATAGGGATTAGGGAGGTATGAAAGGAAGGGAGGGGAGGGGGTTGGATAGGTCCTGGTAGCTAAGTGAGGTGGCTGTGATGGAGCGGGTATCGGGCAGAGTGGGGGGGATTGGGAGAAAGAGAAGTTGAAGAAAGGAAGTGATTCTGCTCGGTCCGAGGGAGGGAAGGGGTTACCAGGGGAGGAAAGGGGGTAGCACAGCAGTGCTGGAGGAGAGTGGGGAGGGAGAGAGATGGAATGTATTTGCGGGGAAATCGGGGTACATAGTGAGGGGAGGAGTGGGCGGAAAAGCAGAGTGGAGGAGGGAACAAGGGGAGCATAGGGAACATAGACAAGGGGAGAGGGCTGGAGGAGAGGTGGTCTAAGGAGGGGGGTGGCCGGCAGGGATAGGGGGGAGGAGATGAGAATGGAGTGCCGGGACGGTGCGGAATGGACGAGGAGCGTGTTAGCTAGAGGTAAGGCTGGAGTGAAGAGGGGAGGGGCAAACTGTGAGGGGGGAAGAATGCGAGGGGAGGTCCGAGGGGAGAGAAGAGGGTCGACCTGTGCCTCCCCAGGGTGCAGCCTGTTGGAGAGTGGGGGGGGGGGTCAGGGGAGGAGAAAGGGAGTAATTGGTGGAGCTAGATGGAGAGTCAAGGGATAGCCTGGTCGCAGGGGAGGGGAGTAGGGAAGGGAAGAGGCGGTCAAAGAGAGAGAGACAGGTGTCTTTGGCTTGGATCATAACAGTACCGTTGTTATAGAGTGAGATAGTGAGGGAGCCGTTAAAACATGCAGAGGGGGAAATTTTTAGCTGTTTCCCATGAGGGATAGAGGAGGAGGAGGTGACGTTAAAGGAATTGTAAAAGCTGGTAGACCAAGAGGGTATGTCGTGCGTGAAAAAAATTAGATCGTTTTTGAGCCCCCCCATATCGACCATTGTAAAACTGATCGACAAAAAGGGAATCGGGGAAATATTCAATGGTGTTATGCTTGAAACGTTTTGTTGCAGCTTTAGACAGGTTAGAAGGGTAGATGATTTTGTAGCAATTAATTCCAGACTTAATTCGAGCGGTGGCCATGTTGGGAAATTGGGGAGGAGGAGGGTGGTGGGGATAAGGGAAGGGTGTTACTAGGACAGTGGTGGTGAGGAGAAGTATGAGGGCAAGAAGGGGGCACATAATCCATACGTCGGGAGAAGGAACCTGAGTTATTGTGGAGACAGGAAAGTGAGGCGATTAGGGATAGGTTGTTACTTCAGAACAGGGCTGATTCAACAAGATAGGACTGAAGGTGGAGTGGTGTAAGAGGAAAATCACTGTACTTATCATCCTGAGATATAAACCACATAAAGCACAGCATCACAATAGGTATCAAAGACATTGTACGCCCAAAATCTCAGTCTAATATTAGACACTTATCTCCTAAGTATCAGCAGCATTATGGGCAAAAAGCACAGGGTGGAACATAATTTCACTAGCATAACCCAAAGTATGCCAGACAACCTCAAAATCATAACACAATTTAGAGGTAGCCAGAACAGGGTCTGAAAATCAAACTACAAGAAATACATTTCCTAGCACTACAAATACACAATGGGGCCTGGCGCCCTACAAACCACCATGACCCCCTAGTCAACTGGCCAACCCAAGGGGGCTCAAATGCCCTGTGTCCAGAATGTCGGGGCTGCTGCCAATACAGCGAAAGACCAGCGTGCGTACTTGCGCAAATCTAAACGTTGCAACTGGCACTAAGTGCTGCACAGCTGTGAAGAAATGGTGCAAGGAGTGCATCTCACTCCTAACTCAGACAGAACTACCTCCAAATGCCCTAAGAGTCTAGAGGACTGTACTGCACGGCGTCGGCCCGTTTTACCCATTTTGCGGTGATGTGCATGTGCCAAATGTAGGTGGTTTCTCTACAGATCGTTGTAGTTTGCTCGAGTGATGGGGCAAGGTGTGGAGTTACTCTCAGAGCCCGCAATCCATAGTTGGGGTCAGAAAGAAACTGGGTGGATCACTTTTACTCTTGCTTTGGTCTCGGTACCCCCCTCTTAGTGCAGAGTCTTGAAAATAGTCCCTGCTGGGATCTGGTTCGATTCAACTCCCCAGGTGATTCCCAGGACCAGGGGTGTTTCCTTATATTCCCAGAGGCTCTCACCTTAATGCTGCGTTTGTACAATCTTGTCTTCAGGTGCCCCCAGTGGTGCTCTGTCAGACCTCCGAGTAGGGGTCACTAGAGTTAGTTTTCCAGGGGCCCCAAGTCAAGGGGCCTCGCCAGTTTTGTTCCTTATCCCCGATCAGGTCACCGGTGTTCCGCTTTCCTTCTCTCCGCAGGGTGTCAGAAGCAAGCACGGCTCACCTCAGCGGTGTGGGGCCAGCCGGTTCGGGTCCTCCCTGGGGACTCGTCTATTTTACGGGCTCCGTAGTCCCCGGGTGACGGCTCCAGCGCAGGAGGCAGGAGATGCGCCGGGGATCTAGCACCGAGCGCGGTGCAGGCAGCCCTTTCACTTGGCTCTATGCTTGCGACGAGTTCGCATGCAAAATGGCGGCCGCCATCTTGCGCCCTTCCATAGAACCGCTTTTCACTGATTCGGGGCCCGCAAAAGAAATTCTCGGGCACCGGGTCGCATGGTGAAGCGGTCGGAAGGGTCTCCGCGCCTTCCGCTCTCCATGAACCTCCTTGAGCCACACCTGTAGGGCTTCGCCTCGCTCGGGCGCTGCCGTGCGAAGCACCGGTGCTTTCCTTGCTCGCCCGCAGTGCGAAGCTCACATGGGTGTGTGTGATCCAGGCGGCTGTGCTTGCTGTTTTCCTCCGGGCGGCCTGAGCTTCCAAATGCTTGTTTTTAATTGTCGCGCCTGCAGAGTGCACCACCGGATGCCTCCCATGGGCACCACGACACCAGAAGCGACCATAGCACCAGGCAGTACTGTCCAGCAGCCACCAATGCACATGCACGAGAGGGGGTTACAGTGCTGAGTCTGGTCCTGGAGGGAGGGGGGGGGGGCAGCGACGATCACCTCAGGTGGCACCACGCCACCTGTAGGCCCCGTGCCTCAGGTTCACACGAGGCCCCTGTCGCCTCAGGGCCTCTGAAGTGCGTAGGCCGTCAGCGCGGCCCACAGCTTTAGCAGCATCCGTGTCCAGTAATGCGGCCGCTGCGGCTCAGCCCCTTCCCCCCAACAACCTCACCCCCTTCTCCCAACAGCTCCGTTGTTACTGCTGGCTCCTGTATCTTCATGTTATTTTGGGAGATGCCGCAGGAGCTTCACTGCCGTGTGGCCATCTTGTTCAGCGGCATGGCCACACTCCCTCTCAGATTGCCTTTGTAAGATGAAAATGGAATGCGAGTTTAAGTGACAGGTGCATTCTTTTTAAAAGAGTAAAATCAGACAATCTTCGACACACAAGGTTCTTAAAATCTGCCCAAGTATAGCCCTAATAAATAGACTGAACATAGTTTACAGTACATGAAAGTGCAGCCCCAGTTTTCGAAAACATATTTGCCACCCAACAGATCCCAACACAAGCACTGGTGGCCAAAAGCTAAGGACAATATTTAACCTTGAATGAGAGACTTTTCCTTTGCAGTGAGTGGATGAGCAAGTCAAAACACAACAGTTAAGCTCTTTATCGCTTCAGAACTCTGTTCCAGTAGGTCCTCACCTATGTGAAATTTGGCTGTTGAAAATCAAGATCTGGCACTTACAAAATTAGGGGGTTATGTTTTTCCTGACAAAAAGTTAGTTAATAAAAGCAAATGAAAAGCAGACAGGCCATCGCACTTAGTTCTACAACCAAAGTTCACATATGCGTCAATGCAGCTCTTACCTCATCACTAATCAGCACATGTATCCCCGTGGGCCCTTGCTTGTAGATCTGGTTTATCTGCCGAGGTGAAATGCTGAAGAGTTGAGCAATTTTTTCAGTAAGTTCCACAGATGTCAGCTCTTCCATGTATATTGCGTGGTACACTGTACAGACGGGAGAAATTATATTGCTGATACAGATTTTGTGATGAACACAAATAATACACATATTTAATTGCACAAAGACACAACAGAGCACAGACAAGATATGCTGTGACTCATTTTTCACTGTCATTAAAAAGGTAGCTTGCGGGATTGGGGAATCATGTTTCTCAAAAGCAAATCTGAAATTCCTAAAGGCTAATACCCCATTTCTTCAGAAGCCACATTTCTACTACTCCTTTGGGAATGTAAGGCTTTGGGAAATCTGATTTGAGCATAACTGTTTAACAATACTGTAATCAACTCCGCTCTGGAGAAACAAGGATTTGGCTTCTAATCCCAATTCTATACTGTGAAAAGCTCAGTTGGATAACCTAATGTTCGCCAAAGCATTGTTTTACTCTGTTACAGGTATCTTTTGTCAAAGGTCTTATCAAAGACCTCTTTCAAAATTACTAACATACTAGTCATTAATGAATGAATGGCCATTTACATTACTTTGTTTACATTCACTTTTCCAAATTTAAATTAGAGGGCAGTGTGTAAAAAAAAAAAAAAAAACTGTTTAGGATGAATATGCGGAAACAAAAACTAGCACCTAATCAGGAGTTAACACTAAACTTTGTAACATTTTAACAAATATGGTACACAAAAAATTTAAAAAAATAAAGTGCTTCAGGCACTTCAATATTGAATGGCAAGATGAGGTATGATTGCACAGACAATGAATAATACAAATATTGAACAAAGTCCTAAACTGTTGATATTCCTCTTAGGGGAACTGCCCTATAAGCTTAGATTTCCAAAGTGGATAAGTCCCTCCACAGTGTATGGATATCAGACGCGCACATTTCAAACAGACAATATCTTTAAAAAAAAAACATAATAAAACATTGCCTAGCTAAATAAATGTGCTACCTTTTAAATTCGAATTAAAACACATGCTATTAAGAAGATAAAATTCAACTTTATTACTGCCTTAGAAATAGGGAAAAAAAAAGATTTGTCTACAGGCAGTAGTCGCATTAAAGACCACTGAGACAATGTCACTTTGAGGCAAAGGCTGCTCTCCAGCATCTCAGAATTCAGCAGAAGGACAATTTACCATTTTTTTCAGTTCACTTTGACTGGCAAGCAATAACTCAATGATATCGTCCTCCTTATCTGGGGTTGTCTGACAGTTTGTTTAGGAATTTAATAAAGATTCCAAGGGGCACTACTGAGTGGAAATAGAAGAGAAGCACATAGGGAGCAGTGTATAATGTCTGTGTACCACGCCTTTCTTGGCCAATCCAGGGCGAAGATGATGTCTTGGGCCCGGTAATGGCTAATCTTCCTCAGAACCCGTGCAATCAAGGATGTGAAGGGGAAACTTCCACTTCAACATAAAATGTGTTTCCCATGGCTACCTGCTACAGATGCTGGAAGGCACAAAACATTGGGCAACGGGCATTCTTGAGAGTGATCAACAGGTTCACCTGAGAGATACCCCACTAAGGAGAAGACTCTGAACTACCTCCGGCTGAAGACACCACTCGTGATTCACGAGATGCCATTAGGTGAGACTGTTGACCCTGATATTCAACAAGTCAGCTATGTGGTTCATAATCATCCATAGCAACTGTTTTCACATCCAGGACCAAGGTCTCAGCATATGTTAAGGTGTCACTCCTCGCTTCTTGTGATGTAGAACATTGCTGTTGTACTGTCGCTGCAATTTCCCTGGAGTATCATATCTCCCTCATGTTGAAACCACTGCATTGGGGGGCTTCACTGGCGAGCCCTCATTTACCAATATGCATGTAAGACCAAGAGAATGCTAAAGGCGGAGCTGGCACAGAACTGTCAGGATGCGCTGGATGGGCTGCAAGTGAGATTTGGGTACACTGACTGAAAATCCCATGTCAAAGAAATGTTGTGCTTTCCAAGTGATGGAACGCCATCTGCTGAGCAGCCGCCATTGCCATCACCTTGGTGAAGACTCATGAAGCCAAAGAGAGGCCAAATGGAAGCACTAGAAACTGATTGTGAGTGGACCCCACCGTGAATCACAGATGCTTCTTTTGAGACGTTAAGATTGGGATATTAAAATAGACATCTTTCAAATGAAGACATACCATCCAGTCTTCTGTGTCAAGCACCAACAAAAACAGAGCTAAAGACAACTTCTTAAATAAATCCTTATGTAAGAAGTAATTCAGGAGTTTCAGGTCTAGGCTCTAAATGTGTTCCTTTTTGGGGATCAGGAAGTACAAAGAGTAGCAAGCCTTGCCTTTTTCCTACTCTGAAACCAACTCTACTCCTCCCTACTAAACAGGGCTGCCACCTTCTGCTGCAGGATGCTCAGGTTTTTCTCTGACTGAAGGAACTGCAGGGGAGGGATCTTGGGGAATTGCTGTTTGAAAGGTATGGTATACCCCTTTTCCACTATTGGTAAGCCCCAATGGTCTGAAGTAATGGCCTTGTAAGGTTGTAGAAAAGAGTGGCCTGTCCTCCCACTGGCCACACATGTTCCTTCACAGCCAAACTCCTATGGTTTCTGTGGTGATACTAGGGATGAGGAAGAAGAGGACTCTTACCCTCCACTGGTGCATGAGGCTGGTGTTGCTGGGAGGGGTGGGAAAGCCTCTGCTAAAAGGTCTTAGATTATGAAAAGTGCCTCTTGTGGATGCTTGGATCCCTAATGATCTAGCTGTAGTTCGGCCCTTTTCCTTGAATCTTACACATGCTGCATTGGCCTTTTCCCACAAAAGTTTTCCCCATCAAAAGGAAGGTCCAATAAAGTGTTTTGAACATCCCAGGAAGAGCCCTTAGAGCAGAGTCAAGTATGTCTCCTAAGGGATACAGAGGAGCTCATGGACCTAGTGATGGAATCAGCCATGTTCAGTTCAGCTTTTATTATGTGTCAGGCTGCATCATGTCCATCACAAACCACCACAGTAAATTGTGGGTTGAGGTGGTCCAGAAGGCTGACAACCATAGCTGCCATATCCCAAAGGGTGTGTGTTTAGTAGCCAGAAAAACATACAGCATTCAATAATCTTAGCCCTAGACTGCCTGGGAAAAAGAGTCTGTTGCTGTTCTCTCTAGTTTTAGGCTCACAATCTGGTGATGAGTGGGGAATGACCACAGGTTTAGCCTACTGGTGGATGACACCTGAATAATTGAACTTTCAGGAGAACGATAAAGGGAAAGAAAGGCTGAACCATTTGAAGTGGTCTGTATCTCTGTGCAATAGCCCTATTCATGGAGAATGACCAGGGCTCCTTCACGGTGTTGACAAGTGCTTAAAAGAGAAGACGGGGATTGTCGGTTAAGGCTTGAAGTACATCAGTCGAAATGTTAAGGCGATGTTCTACTTAGGAAAGATTAAGTTCCAGGGGCTCTGCCACTTTATTTAAGACTAAGTGAAAAGGGGTTACCTCTGGGGAAGTTAGACCTGGTGTTGGATCTATTTCACGAGAATTGCCAAGACCACTGGCTTCCTGGACAGCCGTTTCTATGGGATCTTCATCATTTTGAGTCTGGGCCTTCTCTTGATCTGTGTTGGAGCCAAACAGCCCATGAACACAGTTCAATTAACCACAGTCACTGTCCTCTCTATGCTCTTTTTCCTCCAGGAGTCTCATCATCTCCCTTCTGCACTCTTAAACTAGGTAGGTGGTGGAGGTATAGCTGGGAGCATCAAGAGCACTTGTGCAGAGGTTACAACAGACATTAGTGTTGGCGCTCATAGCATCTCTTTGTGGACATGGCTTCCATGGAATATTCGACGTTGGGAGCAAAATGGAGTGAACTGTAGACCAAGTGGGACATCACAGAGGGTCGTGCCTTTTAAAAAAAAAATTGCAGCGCTCGACAAAAAGATGCCAGATCTATTCCTGACATCAGAAACTCAGGATAAGCTGCATGGATACTGTGGAAGGCAGATGAAGTGGGGGATTTGACGTTGCCATCAAATTCAGCAAGGCTGGTGAATGAAAACTGCACTAACTGTGGCTCAAGCGAAGACTGCAGATGCGCAGATTTTCAAACAGGTGTTGTACACTTGGATCTGCAACCCCTGGAAGAAGAATGTTTTTTTTCTAGTGTTGTGGCTTTGCTTTGAAAAGGTTGCCCTTCTTTCACTGACTTTGGGTTCATCCTCAGGCAAAGACCACCTTGACGAATCATGTCTATTTTCTCTGGTGCCTCAGTTCCAGACATGTGGATCCATAACGAAAATCTGTCTAACACATTTTGAATAGCGATTGGGCCCTGACATTTTAGGGGCAACATTATCACCTGCACTGAAGTAATTTAGATGTTCATGTGATGTGAAGATAGAAGATACAGATTTTCGGCTAAGAGTCAGAAAACAACTGAACTCTTATTGAGGTGCAGAGGTGGCAGATTTATTGCTCCAGTGACACCACCTCTCCTCTGCTTCTCTCATGGAGATGGAGCCAGTGTCACCCACCAGCATCACAGAGATATGGTAAAGGTTTCCAGATACAGTCTGACCCTATCAATATTCAAAGGTGGGTAATCTGCAGGTGGAAGTACCCAGCAGAATGCCTCTTTATAATCAAAGGCCATTTAAAAAAAACATACATAAACGTGTATCAATATATAATGACAGAAATGCAAAATATCCTGCATAGAGTATCACTGCAAAGGCCTAAGAGAAAGAAGTTCCAATCACATCTTTTGGGTAACTAAAGAGAAAACATTTAATTTCTCTGTAAATAAAAAAAGAAACAGTATTATGGGAAAGAAAATTATCCAGGATGAATAAGTACAATCATGTCAAAAGTCTGTCAGGAACTACATAATTAAGTAGTGTTTAAGGATGCTACACTCTTTCTGATTATTTGATGAAAGATTGAGACAAAATAGTATGGGGTATTCACTTCATTACAGTAATCAACCGTATACAAAATTAACCTTTAAATGCCTTTCATGGTTGTAATCCAATTTGCCTAAATTCATAAACATTTGAACTTTTATGAATGTGTTTCAAACCAATTGGCCTAATTATATTAAACATTTGAACCTTTGTTAGCGGTATCCAAAAACAGTTAGACATAATAGTGAACCAGACGTTCTAAACTTTGATTTGAGCAGGGTTCTAAATTAAAGGCTCACATGCACAGCATGTATTCCACTAAAGAAATCGTGCATTTCCCATAGGATAGATTGTGCATGCACCTCATATGTTAATTCAGCCTCTGGACATAACATGTAGTCAGACTTTAATATTAACTCTGACATACAGAGTCTAAATATAGACAAGAGGGAATCTAAATTCTGATATCCAGTAGGGATTTTTTTTTTTTATCTACCCAAGCATAATCAGTAATAATAGTGATTCCATATGATTACATGTAAATATTAGGGGTGTTACCACGTAAAATACCTAAATATCAATGTGTGGGGTGTAAATACGTTTATTTGACCTACATCCAAATGTTTGGTGCATGTGTAATAATTTAGGCCAATTGGTCTGATACACCCTTATAAAGGTTCATTTGTTTATGAATTATAGGCCAATAGGATTGATACAGTCCACGATACTCCACTAGGAATGATACAACTGAGTAATTTGAGGATTCATTTTGGTACATTGTAGGAAGTTGGCTCTGTATGTGCTATTTCAAAGTAAGGAATAGCATGCACAGAGTCCAAGGGTTCCCCTTAGAGGTAAAATAGTGGTAAAAAGAGATAATACTAATGCTCTATTTTGTGGTAGTGTGGTCGAGCAGTAGGCTTATCCAAGGAGTAGTGTTAAGCATTTGTTGTACATACACAGACAATAAATGAGGTACACACACTCAGAGACAAATCCAGCCAATAGGTTTTTATATAGAAAAATATATTTTCTTAGTTTATTTTAAGAACCACAGGTTCAAATTCTACATGTAATATCTCATTCGAAAGGTATTGCAGGTAAGTACTTTAGGAACTTCAAATCATCAAAATTGCATGTATACTTTTCAAGTTATTCACAAATAGCTGTTTTAAAAGTGGACACTTAGTGCAATTTTCACAGTTCCTAGGGGAGGTAAGTATTAGTTAGGTTAACCAGGTAAGTAAGACACTTACAGGGCTTAGTTCTTGGTCCAAGGTAGCCCACCGTTGGGGGTTCAGAGCAACCCCAAAGTCACCACACCAGCAGCTCAGGGCCGGTCAGGTGCAGAGTTCAAAGTGGTGCCCAAAACACATAGGCTAGAATGGAGAGAAGGGGGTGCCCCGGTTCCGGTCTGCTTGCAGGTGAGTACCCGCGTCTTCGGAGGGCAGACCAGGGGGGTTTTGTAGGGCACCGGGGGGGACACAAGCCCACACAGAAATTTCACCCTCAGCGGCGCGGGGGCGGCCGGGTGCAGTGTAGAAACAAGCGTCGGGTTCGCAATGTTAGTCTATGAGAGATCTCGGGATCTCTTCAGCGCTGCAGGCAGGCAAGGGGGGGGTTCCTCGGGGAAACCTCCACTTGGGCAAGGGAGAGGGACTCCTGGGGGTCACTTCTCCAGTGAAAGTCCGGTCCTTCAGGTCCTGGGGGCTGCGGGTGCAGGGTCTCTCCCAGGCGTCGGGACTTTAGGTTCAAAGAGTCGCGGTCAGGGGAAGCCTCGGGATTCCCTCTGCAGGCGGCGCTGTGGGGGCTCAGGGGGGACAGGTTTTGGTACTCACAGTATCAGAGTAGTCCTGGGGTCCCTCCTGAGGTGTTGGATCGCCACCAGCCGAGTCGGGGTCGCCGGGTGCAGTGTTGCAAGTCTCACGCTTCTTGCGGGGAGCTTGCAGGGTTCTTTAAAGCTGCTGGAAACAAAGTTGCAGCTTTTCTTGGAGCAGGTCCGCTGTCCTCGGGAGTTTCTTGTCTTTTCGAAGCAGGGGCAGTCCTCAGAGGATGTCGAGGTCGCTGGTCCCTTTGGAAGGCGTCGCTGGAGCAGGATCTTTGGAAGGCAGGAGACAGGCCGGTGAGTTTCTGGAGCCAAGGCAGTTGTCGTCTTCTGGTCTTCCGCTGCAGGGGTTTTCAGCTGGGCAGTCCTTCTTCTTGTAGTTGCAGGAATCTGATTTTCTAGGGTTCAGGGTAGCCCTTAAATACTAAATTTAAGGGCGTGTTTAGGTCTGGGGGGTTAGTAGCCAATGGCTACTAGCCCTGAGGGTGGGTACACCCTCTTTGTGCCTCCTCCCAAGGGGAGGGGGTCACAATCCTAACCCTATTGGGGGAATCCTCCATCTGCAAGATGGAGGATTTCTAAAAGTTAGAGTCACTTCAGCTCAGGACACCTTAGGGGCTGTCCTGACTGGCCAGTGACTCCTCCTTGTTGCTTTCTTTGTTCCCTCCAGCCTTGCCGCCAAAAGTGGGGGCCGTGGCCGGAGGGGGCGGGCAACTCCACTAAGCTGGAGTGCCCTGCTGGGCTGCGACAAAGGGGTGAGCCTTTGAGGCTCACCGCCAGGTGTCACAGCTCCTGCCTGGGGGAGGTGTTAGCATCTCCACCCAGTGCAGGCTTTGTTACTGGCCTCAGAGTGACAAAGGCACTCTCCCCATGGGGCCAGCAACATGTCTCTGGTGTGGCAGGCTGCTGGAACTAGTCAGCCTACACAGACAGTCGGTTAAGTTTCAGGGGGCACCTCTAAGGTGCCCTCTGTGGTGTATTTTGCAATAAAATGTACACTGGCATCAGTGTGCATTTATTGTGCTGAGAAGTTTTATACCAAACTTCCCAGTTTTCAGTGTAGCCATTATGGTGCTGTGGAGTTCGTGTTTGACAGGCTCCCAGACCATATACTCTTATGGCTACCCTGCACTTACAATGTCTAAGGTTTTGTTTAGACACTGTAGGGGTACCATGCTCATGCACTGGTACCCTCACCTATGGTATAGTGCACCCTGCCTTAGGGCTGTAAGGCCTGCTAGAGGGGTGTCTTACCTATACTGCATAGGCAGTGAGAGGCTGGCATGGCACCCTGAGGGGAGTGCCATGTCGACTTACTCATTTTGTTCTCACTAGCACACACAGGCTTGTAAGCAGTGTGTCTGTGCTGAGTGAGGGGTCTCTAGGGTGGCATAAGACATGCTGCAGCCCTTAGAGACCTTCCTTGGCATCAGGGCCCTTGGTACTAGAAGTACCAGTTACAAGGGACTTATCTGAATGCCAGGGTGTGCCAATTGTGGATACAATGGTACATTTTAGGTGAAGGAACACTGGTGCTGGGGCCTGGTTAGCAGGGTCCCAGCACTCTTCTCAGTCAAGTCAGCATCAGTATCAGGCAAAAAGTGGGGGGTAACTGCAACAGGGAGCCATTTCTTTACACAAGCCCCCCCCAGCCCACAGGCCAGGAGACTCAGCCCAAGCTGGGAGAGTCTTCCTAGTCTGTCAGGCGAGGAAGAGTAGGAGAAATAGGCTGGTTAGTTGCAGGGCCTACTCTGCCTTACATCCTTCTGTTCAGGTCATTCCCTTTGGGGAACTGACCTACTTCCACAGTGATAGGACCTAGTCTGAATTGCCTCTTGTCTGCCTCTTCAATGTCTCCACCCATTCTTTCTATCTTGGTCTTAGAGGTATCCACCTCTGCTAACCTTATCTTGGCCAGGGTTACCCCTAGCTTACCCAGAGAGGTTACCCAGAGCTGGAGTAACCCCACCATGACCAATAGGGTCAGGGGGCCTAACTTGCTATTTGGCATGGGGTCAGACCACCATGCTAAGGATAGTGCAGCCATAAAGGCTAACACCCAGCAGAGGCCACTGACAGCTGTCAGTGCCCAGAACCACACCTTTAGCTCTTCACCTAAAAGGGAAGGGGCTAAGTTACAGGCTTCTTTGGGTTCAGGTTGCCTGTCTGCTGTATTGGAGTGGGGGGTTACCACATCTTGTGTTTACCCTTCTTCCACTCTTTCTTCTGTTAGCTGAGGAGCCACCCACTCAGGTTTAACAGTTGCCTGACTAGCCAGGACTTCTTGTGGGTCAGGTTGGACTTTATCAGGGCCATTTTTGGAGTTCTCCCCTACTGGAGCAGAATCTCCTTGGCTTGCTGTAACCTTGGCTAAAGGTTGTCCACCCTTCCTACTCTGTTTTCTTTTCTTCTTCTTCTGGGGCCTGCTTGCATTTACTGCAGAGGCAGGACTTCCAGAATCCTTGAGAGAGGACTGGCACTGGACCAGTTCCTCTCTTGAGCTCTGACTAACCTCTGGGTAGTCATTTCCAAGGAGACAATCAAGGGGGAGGTCTGTACTGACTACTACCCTTCTCCAGCTAAGAGTGCCACCCACTTCTATGGGCACTAAAGCCACAGGCCTCTTAGTGACCCTGTCTAGGCTAACTCTTACCCTGGCAGTCTCACCTGGGATGTACTGGTTTGAGAGCACCAGCCTGTCATGCACAATAGTGTGACTGGCACAAGTGTCTCTCAGGGCAGTGGTTGGGATTCCATTCACCAGTAGGTGGTGGAAGTGTCTACTTCCCTCTGGAATCTCCAACTCACCTGTTGGGCCCTGTTTCCAGTTGAAGGCTAGGAAGACCTCCTCATCTGAGGAGTCATCTCCCATGGCTACACTGGTTACCCCAGGAATTTTGTTCTGGGGTTTGTTTTTGGGACAAGAAGTGTCCTTGGTTTGGTGCCCAGACTGTTTACAGTTGTGGCACCATGCCTTAGTGGCATCCCAGTTCTTACCCTGGTACCCACCTTTGTTTTGGGTTGTGTCCTGGGGCCCACCCACCGGTTCTGGTTTTTGGGGGCCTACAGAGGGCTCTGTCTCTTTGTTTCTAGTGTTACCCACTTTCTCCTGGGGAGTTTTTGTAACCCCTTTCTTTTGGTCACCCCCAGTGGAAGTTTTGGTTACCCTAGTCTTGACCCAGTGGTCTGCCTTCTTTCCCAATTCTTGGGGAGAAATTGGACCTAGGTCTACCAGATACTGATGCAACTTTTCATTGAAGCAGTTACTTAAAATGTGTTCTTTCATAAACAAATTATAAAGCCCAACATAGTCACACACTTCATTTCCAGTTAACCAACCATCTAGTGTTTTTACTGAGTAGTCTACAAAATCAACCCAGGTCTGGCTCGAGGATTTTTGAGCCCCCCTGAATCTAATTCTATACTCCTCAGTGGAGAATCCAAAGCCCTCAATCAGGGTACCCTTCATGAGGTCATAGGATTCTGCATCTTTTCCAGAGAGTGTGAGGAGTCTATCCCTACACTTTCCAGTGAACATTTCCCAAAGGAGAGCACCCCAGTGAGATCTGTTCACTTTTCTGGTTACACAAGCCCTCTCAAAAGCTGTGAACCATTTGGTGATGTCATCACCATCTTCATATTTTGTTACAATCCCTTTGGGGATTTTTAGGATGTCAGAAGAATCTCTGACCCTATTTAAGTTGCTGCCACCATTGATGGGTCCTAGGCCCATCTCTTGTCTTTCCCTCTCTATGGCTAGGATCTGTCTTTCCAAAGCCAATCTTTTGGCCATCCTGGCTAACTGGATGTCCTCTTCACTGGGGTTATCCTCAGTGATTTCAGAGGTGTTGGTCTCTCCTGTGAGGGAACCAGCATCTCTGACTATTATTTTTGGAGTCAGGGTTTGAGGGACCCTGTTCTCCCTAGATAGGACTGGTAGGGGGGAATTGTCCTCCAAGTCACTATCCTCTTCCTCTGAGTTGCCACCCTCAGAGGGGTTGGCCTTTTCAAACTCTGCCAAAAGCTCCTGGAGCTGTATTTTGGTAGGTTTGGGGCCCATTGTTATTTTCTTTATTTTACAGAGTGACCTTAGCTCCCTCATCTTAAGATGGAGGTAAGGTGTGGTGTCGAGTTCCACCACAGTCACATCTGTGCTAGACATTTTGCTTCTAAAAGTTGGAATACTTTTTAAGAATCTACAACTGGTTCTAGAATCTAATTCAAACTTTTACAAACTTTTAAACTCTAAAAGAAATGCTAAACAGGATCTAACACAAGGCCCTAGCAGGTCTTTTAAGAATTTAGAAAACTTTTCAAATTGCAAAAATGAATTTCTAATGACAATTTTGGAATTTGTCGTGTGATCAGGTATTGGCTGAGTAGTCCAGCAAATGCAAAGTCTTGTACCCCACCGCTGATCCACCAATGTAGGAAGTTGGCTCTGTATGTGCTATTTCAAAGTAAGGAATAGCATGCACAGAGTCCAAGGGTTCCCCTTAGAGGTAAAATAGTGGTAAAAAGAGATAATACTAATGCTCTATTTTGTGGTAGTGTGGTCGAGCAGTAGGCTTATCCAAGGAGTAGTGTTAAGCATTTGTTGTACATACACAGACAATAAATGAGGTACACACACTCAGAGACAAATCCAGCCAATAGGTTTTTATATAGAAAAATATCTTTTCTTAGTTTATTTTAAGAACCACAGGTTCAAATTCTACATGTAATATCTCATTCGAAAGGTATTGCAGGTAAGTACTTTAGGAACTTCAAATCATCAAAATTGCATGTATACTTTTCAAGTTATTCACAAATAGCTGTTTTAAAAGTGGACACTTAGTGCAATTTTCACAGTTCCTAGGGGAGGTAAGTATTTGTTAGGTTAACCAGGTAAGTAAGACACTTACAGGGCTTAGTTCTTGGTCCAAGGTAGCCCACCGTTGGGGGTTCAGAGCAACCCCAAAGTCACCACACCAGCAGCTCAGGGCCGGTCAGGTGCAGAGTTCAAAGTGGTGCCCAAAACACATAGGCTAGAATGGAGAGAAGGGGGTGCCCCGGTTCCGGTCTGCTTGCAGGTGAGTACCCGCGTCTTCGGAGGGCAGACCAGGGGGGTTTTGTAGGGCACCGGGGGGGACACAAGCCCACACAGAAATTTCACCCTCAGCGGCGCGGGGGGCGGCCGGGTGCAGTGTAGAAACAAGCGTCGGGTTCGCAATGTTAGTCTATGAGAGATCTCGGGATCTCTTCAGCGCTGCAGGCAGGCAAGGGGGGGGTTCCTCGGGGAAACCTCCACTTGGGCAAGGGAGAGGGACTCCTGGGGGTCACTTCTCCAGTGAAAGTCCGGTCCTTCAGGTCCTGGGGGCTGCGGGTGCAGGGTCTCTCCCAGGCGTCGGGACTTTAGGTTCAAAGAGTCGCGGTCAGGGGAAGCCTCGGGATTCCCTCTGCAGGCGGCGCTGTGGGGGCTCAGGGGGGACAGGTTTTGGTACTCACAGTATCAGAGTAGTCCTGGGGTCCCTCCTGAGGTGTTGGATCGCCACCAGCCGAGTCGGGGTCGCCGGGTGCAGTGTTGCAAGTCTCACGCTTCTTGCGGGGAGCTTGCAGGGTTCTTTAAAGCTGCTGGAAACAAAGTTGCAGCTTTTCTTGGAGCAGGTCCGCTGTCCTCGGGAGTTTCTTGTCTTTTCGAAGCAGGGGCAGTCCTCAGAGGATGTCGAGGTCGCTGGTCCCTTTGGAAGGCGTCGCTGGAGCAGGATCTTTGGAAGGCAGGAGACAGGCCGGTGAGTTTCTGGAGCCAAGGCAGTTGTCGTCTTCTGGTCTTCCGCTGCAGGGGTTTTCAGCTGGGCAGTCCTTCTTCTTGTAGTTGCAGGAATCTGATTTTCTAGGGTTCAGGGTAGCCCTTAAATACTAAATTTAAGGGCGTGTTTAGGTCTGGGGGGTTAGTAGCCAATGGCTACTAGCCCTGAGGGTGGGTACACCCTCTTTGTGCCTCCTCCCAAGGGGAGGGGGTCACAATCCTAACCCTATTGGGGGAATCCTCCATCTGCAAGATGGAGGATTTCTAAAAGTTAGAGTCACTTCAGCTCAGGACACCTTAGGGGCTGTCCTGACTGGCCAGTGACTCCTCCTTGTTGCTTTCTTTGTTCCCTCCAGCCTTGCCGCCAAAAGTGGGGGCCGTGGCCGGAGGGGGCGGGCAACTCCACTAAGCTGGAGTGCCCTGCTGGGCTGCGACAAAGGGGTGAGCCTTTGAGGCTCACCGCCAGGTGTCACAGCTCCTGCCTGGGGGAGGTGTTAGCATCTCCACCCAGTGCAGGCTTTGTTACTGGCCTCAGAGTGACAAAGGCACTCTCCCCATGGGGCCAGCAACATGTCTCTGGTGTGGCAGGCTGCTGGAACTAGTCAGCCTACACAGACAGTCGGTTAAGTTTCAGGGGGCACCTCTAAGGTGCCCTCTGTGGTGTATTTTGCAATAAAATGTACACTGGCATCAGTGTGCATTTATTGTGCTGAGAAGTTTGATACCAAACTTCCCAGTTTTCAGTGTAGCCATTATGGTGCTGTGGAGTTCGTGTTTGACAGGCTCCCAGACCATATACTCTTATGGCTACCCTGCACTTACAATGTCTAAGGTTTTGTTTAGACACTGTAGGGGTACCATGCTCATGCACTGGTACCCTCACCTATGGTATAGTGCACCCTGCCTTAGGGCTGTAAGGCCTGCTAGAGGGGTGTCTTACCTATACTGCATAGGCAGTGAGAGGCTGGCATGGCACCCTGAGGGGAGTGCCATGTCGACTTACTCATTTTGTTCTCACTAGCACACACAGGCTTGTAAGCAGTGTGTCTGTGCTGAGTGAGGGGTCTCTAGGGTGGCATAAGACATGCTGCAGCCCTTAGAGACCTTCCTTGGCATCAGGGCCCTTGGTACTAGAAGTACCAGTTACAAGGGACTTATCTGAATGCCAGGGTGTGCCAATTGTGGATACAATGGTACATTTTAGGTGAAGGAACACTGGTGCTGGGGCCTGGTTAGCAGGGTCCCAGCACTCTTCTCAGTCAAGTCAGCATCAGTATCAGGCAAAAAGTGGGGGGTAACTGCAACAGGGAGCCATTTCTTTACATACATCAAATTAAGTAATTTAATGTCAATTGGAAGAAGATATGCATACCAATTTGGAATACTGAATTTTGCAATTGTTGCATTGCTCTCCCAAGAGCAGAACTGAGGCGGGGATGGATTTTCCTGCCTTCGACAAGGACAAGTAGGCCCTCTTGGAGCACTCGTCCCTTCCCCTGTTATCCGCCTTGGGAGATGCCCTAAGCGCCTGGAGGGATCTTGCAGGGATAGTCCCCTCAGGGGAGATGGATGAGGATGAACCTCAGGGGGATTTCTCAGACGATGTGGGCACTTCTAGACCCTGACCCACTCAGACACAGTGGACGCCTACATCGCTAACCACCTCAGAAAGCCACATGAAAAGGAGGTCTGTAAAAAGCTTACAGCGGAGTGCCCACATCCCTCCTTGTCCAGCAAGATGGCTTGCACTCCGGAGATCGATGTGCGCATGGCCACGTTCCTACAGAAATTCATTAAAGATCCAAAGAAAGCGATCGATAGGTGATGGAAGCCCTGCTAGGAGAAGCTCCTGGATATGGTAGGCCCACTCACAAAAATCCTGGAATTGGCAGAAGAGGCAAAGTCCCACTGTCCCCCGAGGTCATCTCCGGTTGGGCCCAGAGAGCAGTAATCTTTTTGGGCAATGATAATTGCGCTGTCTCAACTGAGAGGTGCCGTTCGTTGCTCATTAAGGTGGATCCAAAACTGGGTGACCTGGCTTCTACAGAGGCAAGTATTCAGGCTCAAGTGGGCCTGTTAGGGAAACCATTTGTGAGGAAGCTGGCCAGGTTTGTGGCCACCTTCACATCTTTGGACAAGGCTTAGTCCTCGATGAAAAAGGTGTTTCAGTCCCACCTTTTCATTGGGGCCAATCAAGGCGGGGGGAGGGGAGATCTGCCGCCCGGGTTCTCTGTCCAAGGCCCTCCCAAACAACAAACCTACCACAGAGGCCAGCTCTCAACCGGGGCTAGGGAGTTTTCCCTACCAGAAGTGGCTACCGGGGCCGCAGAAACAGAGGTTCCTCCAAAGCCTTCTCACAGGGAGCCTCAACAGGGGAGTGTTTCGGATCTCTCCCATGTGAAAGTGTGCGGCGCAGCATTTGGCACATTTGGCTCACAATTGGGAGGCTATTTCTTCAGATGCCTGGGTACTAGAAACGGTGAGGGGTTTGCACAGAGATCTAGGGGCTCCTCACTCTGACATCACACCCACACACTCAAGTGTTCTCACAACAGCCCGTCAGATAGATCTGGGAGTGCAAGACCTGCTCTGCAAAGAGGTAAT
The DNA here is from genome assembly GCF_031143425.1 of Pleurodeles waltl. Classification (NCBI taxonomy): domain Eukaryota; kingdom Metazoa; phylum Chordata; class Amphibia; order Caudata; family Salamandridae; genus Pleurodeles; species Pleurodeles waltl. The sequence goes on along the minus strand of NC_090443.1, from coordinate 117,470,655 downwards.
AGTTTGTTCACAACTGCACCCCAGAGTTTTTTTAAGCAATATTTTTCTAGTGAAGAAGAGGGATGGCGGACAGAGACCAGTTATCCACCTATGGGAATTCAACAGTTGGTTGGTTTATTGCCATTTCAAAATGGAGGGGATCCACCTCCTGTGTGATTTACTACGTCCAAACGTCTGTATGGTACGCCTCGATCTCAAAGATGCGTACCTCACGGTTCCTATCTTCCCACCAAACCAGCGGTTTATGCAACACCCATATGGAGGTGTGGAATGGTCGAGCCATTTCTGGATTCGACCCGGACCGCATCATCGAGTCTGAAGCCAGCAAATCCGGATGGGGGGGCGTGCTGAGGTAAATGTAAAAAAAAATGTAAATTAGCACTTGTATAGCGCACTACTCACCCGTTAGGGTCTCAAGGCGCTGTACTCATACCGCTATGGAACCCCTCCTGGCTTTTCCCTGTGAGGCGCCCACTCCTGAGCACCCCCAGGGTGAAGCCAGGCATCCAAGCGCTGTTGGGGCCGTTGTGGAGATTAAGCAAGCTATTGCCCAGAGTTGCAGAGTGGGACCCATGAATTAGATTAGGCACCGAGGCGAGAGTTATCTGGTCAAGGGGAATTGAGCCCAAGACCTGCCGAAGCAGGACTTGAACCCTGGTCTTGAGCCAGATCTCTGCTTCAGGGTGAATCCTTCACTGGGTAAATGGTCTGCAGAGGAACAAACTTTGTATAACAATTGTTTGGAGCTGATGGCAGGCTCCTTCGCAGTGTGGCGCTGGACCAAAGTGAGGGCCAACTGTTGTGTGTTGCTGAAGATAGACAACCTCTCAGCAGTGCAGTACATAAACCATCTAGGGGGCACCAGATTGAGGATCCTCACGGATTTAGCCAAGGAGTTTTGGGACTAGTGTCTGAATAACAATGTTTCAGTGGGGCGGAACACCTTACGGGAACGTCCAATCAAACTGTGTACTGGTGCTCAAGAGTGGCCCGACAAGTCTGTGGCAACTAGATCCTGGGGTTTTCTCACAAATAAATTTCCTCTGTGGTCCTTTATCTTTCGATCTCTTCGCCTCATGACTTGACCACCAGCAGCAGCTGTTTTCCAGTTGGAAACCGGATCCGCAGGCAGAGGCAACAGACGCCTTCCTGCAGGACTGGTCGAGGGAGAAGGCATACGCATTTCCACTGGCTGGTTCTAGGTGAAGATATTGGAGAGGGTGGATAAATTCTGCAACAAACATATCCATGCGAGACTGTAGGGAATATTGTAAATAAACACAGGCATTACTGGGTATTGATTCTGATCTTCAGTACAGTTCAGTTGGCAAACATTGGTAACATAATTAGTCAAAGCAATTTTCAAACTAACAATGAAGATATAAATACTTTAAGACATTTTCCTTGTTTTTTTTTTTTTAACAGTCACTTTTCCATCTAACTGAAATGGCACATTGCCCATGTCAAACAGTCAAGGTTTGTAAATATTGTTAATAAGATTCTATCAGATGGCTTATCTTTTGACTTTTTTCATCTGTATCTTTTCATTTTGTTAATTTTGCTGGGAACGTTTAGTTACTACTCCTTTGCTATACTGGTGACAACAATGTGTTTAATAGCAAAGAGGTTGGATCATACAATTACATTTTTTTGAATTATCCTTTGGCATTCTTAATTTGGAGTGTGTTCATTAGCCTTTAATTCACAGATTACATAAGTAATTTTATGAAAATAGACTAATAAGGAATGTTCAGAATGGTGGTGCTGTAATCAATATGCACCAGTAAAGTTGTGAGGGAAGTTGCTCATAAAGGGAAAACGAACGCAGAAGGGCAATAGGTACCACTACGAACAAGCTCTGGCAAAGCCAACAGGTTGTGTGTAGAGTGCAGTAGAGTGGAGTACAGTGTCATGGAGTGGAGTGACCTACTGTGGAGTGAAGTAGTGGTATAGCATGGAGTGGAGTAAAGTGTTGTATAGTAGAGTGAGGAAGCACAGAGTGGAGTAAGGAGGCATAGATTGTAATGGCATATAGTTGCATAGAGGGGTGCAGTGTAGAGTGGAGGGGTGCAGTGTAGAGTGGAGGGGCGCAGTGTAGAGTGGAGGGGCGCAGTGTAGAGTGGAGGGGCGCAGTGTAGAGTGGAGGGGCGCAGTGCAGAGTGGACTGGCACAGGGTGTAGTGGAGGGGCACACGAGTGGAAGGGCACAGAGTAGAGTTGTGTCAGAATGGAGGAGCACAGAAGTAGCGTAAAGTGCAAGGAGTACAGTGTCATGGAGTACAGTGTCATAGTGTGGGGGGAGTAGAGTAAAGTAAAGTGTTGTAGAGTGGAGTACAGTGTCGGAGTGGCATAGGGTGGAGTGGCCTAGAGTGTAGTATGTATGGTGTGGTAGCAAACTGCCATTACAGACAACATATTTTCAATTGAAATAACCATTTCATTTGCATAGACATACAGTTTTACTAAAAAAAAAAAAAAAGTATACAGCGCACAAACAATAATGTGTGGAAGGGGATCACCAAGTGTACAGATTTGTTTCAATTGTATTAAAATATTTGCTTCCACCACACTTCAGAATTACAAAAAAATTTGCTTCATTTGTGCTTCCCTAAATTTGATATTTTCTGGTATATGTGTATAGTTCATTTACAGACATTTAAATTGAGTTGTGTGTTCGAAAAAATAATATCCTACAAACTTTCCTCTCACATGGGTATTCAGCAGGATTCCCACATAAATCCTCTCATTTTGAAGTCAGGGAAAGAAAGTAAACACCTTACTCCCTTGGAAGACAGAGCCTGGCATTTGGCCTCTGTTTTTGAATTCACAGCAAATGTAACAAGATAAGAACAACATTTAAAGGGCTGTTTACTGGAAGTGAGCACTCTTGGAAGAATACAAGGTCCGATGGTGAACATGTGATGCTCCATGGGAAAGACAAAGACATGCTAGGCAGCCTAAAACAAATAAAGCCCGCTAACAGAAAGCAAGCAAATGTGATTTACAAACCACAAAGTCAATGATAAGCAAGAGGCGCAATACATTCCCAGATAAGCTTTTCCTGTGTCCCCTAGATGTGTTTGCGCTGTCTGGTAGGCTACAACCTAAAAATGAATACCAAACAATGCAAGATGTAAACTTTTAGACTGAGAAAACAAAAAGATTTTGAAAGTTACCTGCCACATTTTTGTTAAACTGAAGCATTTGCCCATGCAACTATGCACCTATTTCTCCGGATTTCTGACAAATGTAAGAGTTTCAAACAACTCTACATTAAAATAGTTATTGAGACCTGAATATTAATCTGCTTTCTGAAAGAAACCACTTGCAAGCATGAAACAGGATGTTGTAAATGAAAGAGATGAACAGTCACCAATCTTTCAAATGAGGCTGAACAGGAAAGAAAGATGGAAGAGAAAAGGTCTAAGGAAGACAGATCTTTTACAAAAAAAGGTTTTACTTGAACACACTCATTTTATGGACAACCAGAAAATGATTGATTAATTAAGCCTGTAATTTGGCTGCTCTTCTAGTGAAATGACAGCTAAAAAATGGTGCCTTCCACGAAAGGATGCCTTAACACAATTAGTTACTGCCACTCTAAACAAAGAACCCTGCTTGGGTGAAAACAAACAAGATGAGAGAGCTGCAAACAGAAAAATAGGAAGCAGCAAATTACAAAATGTGTATAGCCCAAGCCTGCAAATGGTCAACAGAATGTTCAGAAAGCTTCAAAGGAAGACCATCTGGGGTATACTACTCTGGGACAAGGTCTACAGGCAGTTAACACTTCTGTAGGAGGAAGTAAAAACAAAGGGTTAATGTTGCGAAGTCATCCTTTTGCCCTGTTCACCCCCATTATTTTGCTTTTTTGGTAACTGACTGACTGCGCCCTGGGCCCTGCTAGCCAGTGCCATTTTAAAACACAACACATAAAGTAGAGCACACTAGATCGCCTGTCTTTAAAATTCAAATTTTTATCATTTGCATGACAGCCCCTATAAGTCCCTAGTAGATAATACGGCAAGGGGGTGCCAACTACCTATCAGACCCTAGTAGATAATAGGGAATGGAAGTTAGAGGCCCAGTAGATTTGCTGGCCTTTGCATGTGGTCACTGCTGTAGGTTTTCTGTCATTAGGATGAGGGCGTGTGTGCTTCCTGACCTGTTATCTACCTGTGGGTTTTTATCCACGCCCACCTCACATCCCATCACTTTCACTCATTTGTGGGCTTTCCTTTCAAAAATCCCTTGATGAAATTGGTAAATGCTTCAGGTTTGTCCCACCTTGGGGAGGTTTTGTTACCACCTTGCAGAATGACCCTGTTACATGGATTATTGCACAAATGCTGATACGTTTTACTGTGAGTGAACAACTTTTTTTTTGGGTGTCTCTCCTTCCCAGTCATGGCGGCCATGGTGCTTTGAATTAGCTCGCACTGCCATCTCCCGGCACCTCCTGCTTGTCCCTGAGTTTCCTGTTAGTGTCTGCCTGTCCTCACCACCCCTTCCACGTCATTGCTTGTTTATTTTACTATTTTTATACATTTACAGATAATTGTGGAACCGGTAGATGCATAAGATGTATTTACAAACTTTTACTCGTCCCTAACATTTGTGAATTGTATCCACACATACACTCAGCAACTGCCCTCTATAAACTGGTGTTTTTTTCCTAAAACATTGATGCATTTATGAGGCATCGTCAATTTGGGGGCCATGTCAGCAGCACGAGGCATTATAAAAACAGACCTGTACATGCCACAGGAGCTGCTGAAGCACATGCGGCTTCCAGACACTTTATACCAGCTACTTTTCCAGTCAATGTGTTTTCCTTCCCATCCACGGGCTATGGTGTCTCTAACTGTATGCTTGTTTGTTTGACAATGCTGCAGTTTTATAATTAAGGGGGTTATTACAACTTTGGAGGAGGTGTTAAAGTGACGGTAAAGTGACGGATATACCACCAGCCGTATTACGAGTTCCATAGGATATAATGGACTCGTAATACGGCTGGTGGTATATCCGTCACTTTTGGGACAGATTAACACCTCCTCCAAAGTTGTAATAACCCCCTAAATGTTTTTTGTGTGTACTGCTGCTAATGGGGGAGGATCCACAGCCCCGATCTGGCCCTGCCAGCTTGGTCTCCAGCTTTACCCAGGCTTGCCCAGCATGGCTGCACCCGAGACTTTCTTTCAGTTTTAAGTTTCTGTTTTTGCCTCTGTTGTGAAGTCAAATATTCTAATTCTCTAGGTCGAAGCTTGACAAACTCATGACGTCCAGGGGTTTTCTTTGCATTTTGGAATGCAAAGCGCAGATTTGTCAAAAAATATATATTGTAGTGCTGTATATAATTTTGTGGGTTTGCTTAAAATGTGAATTGCTACTTTAAAAAGTGCATACATTTAACTTTAGAAGTAAGCATAATAATAAATGTAGTGAGTGGGCATTCTACATAAGGTCTGCAAATAATACAATTGTTTTTAACGAACGACACAGTACTGGCATGGGAATTTAATTATAAACTTGGCCTGGTCCGGGTGAGACGCTCGCACACTGCATGAGTGCCAGGCCCTCTCTTTTCCAGGCTGTGCCACAGGTGACCCTCTGCTGAAAACTGCAGTTCTTGAGCCTTTTTGGAGCTTTAAAAAGTTAACTGCAGGGATAACAGAGTGACCCATTTCTTACTCAGCCTTCAGTCGTTTAAAAAATATTTCTTATATGCCAAGTGTCTCCCTTGTCTTGTGACACTTTCAGTCTATTCATTTTTTTTTTTGGGGGGGGGGGGGGGGCGCTTTGGAGGGGCAGACCCTCCGTATCACAATATGCCCAAGTGCTGTAGGCTAAAGGCGAGCACTGACCAAAGCGGGGTGGGGTGGGTCACAGAAAACATGGGCACCCCTTGGTGTCTTATGTATTTAAACATTGGAAATGTCCATTCTTCGGATTCACCGCTCCTGTGCATTTTTTAAGCCTGGTTAGGCTGCGGTGCTGAATTCACATATTGTTGCCATTCTGTACAAAAAATAGACAAAGGGTTGGCTTTGGCTCCACCCAGAGGAGTACGACTCTCTCACCTTATGACAGTGGCTAATTGTTGTATCATTCCACCTTTCGGCTCTCTTATGTCTGGAACGTTAGTTTTGCACCTGGGAGTAGCTTCTATTTTAAGGGCCTTCTTTCAAAAATATTCCAGTACTCCTACCAGCCCTTTAGTTGTATGCAGGGCCACTGGAATTATGTGGCAGAAAGGACCAAAAATATGTGGCAGGGTTGACCAATTAATGTGGCAATTATTGTGGCAAAAGAAGTCCAGGTATAAATTTACAATGCCAATAGCTCCAGCTCAAGTAAATGTGGGACATATTGCATTGCATTGCAAATGTGTGTTTTTAAATGCAGCCTGACTATGCAGACTGCATGTAAATGGAATGGTGTCCCAATTTAACTTTAGTGATATAGGCACTTTAAATGTGAGAATCATTATTATTTGTACACACTAGGTACCCCCAGCTGCACAGGAATGCCAGAACAGGGGCGTGGAGGGGACACTAGGACCAGCAGGGTATGCCAATCCATCTACCCCCACATCCGGTACCCCTCAGCCAGATACCAGGCTTTAGGAAGTAATTTGCAGATTTCAGGAGGAGGAGAGCTATGAAAATGAGCCACACTGGGAGTTGGTTTAGTTAGCTCTGACCGTTCAGCCGAAATTTCAGCCAACATGGATTTAGAAGAATGGTGCTTTCTGGGACGAGAATATGTTACTCTTTGGAGGAAGTGGTCATGCACCTGGGTGTCACCCTGAATTCTGAGTGATGCCCAGGTTCCTGATGCCCAGAAGCTGTGAATAAATATGCGGAGGTGCATAGCCTCTCAGGTCTGCTGCCTGAAACTACAAGAGAAAGAGGGACTGTCCTGCTGTAATCTGGATCTGCACCCTTGGCCTGAACTTCAGAGTGAACTGCACCTACTGCACAATCTGGTACTACAGTCCTGCGGACTGTGCCTTGCTTCAAGAATGACTAAGGAGTGGACTCCCTGCAGCTGCAGGTTAACAGAGTTTTACTTGCACCATCTCCAGCAAGGGTCTCCAGCCTGGGGTGCATCCAGTGGACTTTTAAGGATTTGGCTAGGTGCACTGTGGGAATTGTGGCACCAACCTTCCAAGGACCATCCAGGAGATTTTGGACCAGTGGATTTGTGTTTTGGACCCTTTGAAGCTGCAAGGAGGACTTCAGGAAACATCTCGTGAAGTTTGGAGAACATTTGTGAAAGAGCTCCAGGAGGTGAACGACTGGGAAGTCAAGCTGGCGAACCCTCATCACAACCTGGCCTGGATTTCAAGTTTGTCCTGCTAAAAAGCTCCAGAAATCAGACTTCCAGGATTTGACCGGGAGCTCCCTGAAAGTCAAGCCAGCGAACCCTCACCGAATCCAGCCTGGTGAATAGCCATGAGAGAGGAAAAAGCTCTACATTTTCTATGTGTGAAGATGGAATTTTGACCAAAGTCTCCCGCTTAGAGTATCCGACCAGGGCTCCATCGTGGTGAGCCTCAAACTTTGACTTTGTCCCGATCTACCATGAGCAGGTGTCCTGATTTGGCACTTTGAGTTTCTAAGCACTAGAAAGCGTTTATTCTTTAAAAAAAAAATCATATCTGGATTGGATTTTTGTTGTTTTGGTGTCTATTTACTCATAAAAATATAAAATATTTTTATAAATTGGTGTGGGATTTTTATTGTGTGTCGTGTCTTACTTATTTACTGTATTGGAGTTTTTAAATGTTTTACACTCTTGACTCTTAAATTAGGCCTGTCTGTTCGGTTACAGCTACCAAGGGTTGAGTATGGGGCTAATTTACTGAGACCTTTACTGAGCCTATATTGTGTCAGTGGCCATATTGCCAATGGTAGGTGCATACTTACCACTACCAATAACCCACTTTCCAACAGCTAACCTTTCAAGTTCCAAACTCCAAGATCGAGAACCTTGACATGCTTTTGGGAAAACCCTTGAACAGAGAGGCCATGGAAGGAATACAACTTAAAAGAATAATTTCCAAAAACTATGTGTAAGGAAATGCCGCCTTGGCATGGTTACCCCCTGACCTTTTGCCTTTGCTGATGCTATGTTTTGAATTGAAAGTGTGCTGAGGCCTGCTAACCAGGCCCCAGCACCAGTGTTCTTTCCCTAACCTGTACTTTTGTTTCACAATTGGCACACCCTGGCATCCAGGTAAGTCCCTTGTAACTGGTACCCCTGGTACCAAGGGCCCTGATGCCAGGGAAGGTCTCAAAGGGCTGCAGCATATCTTGTGCCACCCTGGGGACCCCTCACTCAGCACAGACACACTGCTTGCCAGCTTGTGTGTGCTGGTGAGGACAAAACGAGAATGTCGACATGGCACTCCCCTCAGGGTGCCATGCCAACCTCACACTGCCTATGCAGTATAGATAAGTCACCCCTCTAGCAGGCCTTACAGCCCTAAGGCAGGGTGCACTATACCATATTTGAGGGCACCAGTGCATGAGCACTGTGCCCCTACAGTGTCCAAGCAAAACCTTAGACATTGTAAGTGCAGGGTAGCCATAAGAGTATATGGTCTGGGAGTCTGTCAAACACGAACTCCACAGCACCACAATGGCTACACTGAAAACTGGGAAGTTTGGTATCAAACTTCTCAGCACAATAAATGCACACTGATGCCAGTGTACATTTTATTGTAAAATATACCCCAGAGAGCACCTTAGAGGTGCCCCCTGAAACCTTAACCAACTACCCGTGTAGGCTGACTGGTTTTAGCAGCCTGCCACACTCGAAACATGTTGCTGGCCACATGGGGAGAGTGCCTTTGTCACTCTGTGGCTAGTAAAGCCTGCACTGGGTGGAGATGCTTATCACCTCCCCCTTGCAGGAGCTGTAACACCTGGCGGTGAGCCTCAAAGGCTCACCCCCTTTGTTACAGCACCACAGGGCATTCCAGCTAGTGGAGTTGCCCGCCCCCTCCGGCCACGGCCCCACTTTTGGCGGCAAGGCCGGAGGAGATAATGAGAAAAACAAGGAGGAGTCACTGGCCAGTCAGGACAGCCCCTAAGGTGCCCTGAGCTGAGGTGACTAACTTTTAGAAATCCTCCATCTTGCAGATGGAGGATTCCCCCAATAGGGATAGGACTGTGACACCCTCCCCTTGGGAGGAGGCACAAAGAGGGTGTACCCACCCTCAGGGCTAGTAGCCATTGGCTACTAACCCCCAGACCTAAACACGCCCTTAAATTTAGTATGTAAGGGCTCCCCAGAACCTAGGAACTCAGATTCCTGCAACCTAAGAAGAAGAGGACTGCTGAGCTGAAAAACCCTGCAGAGAAGACGGAGACACCAACTGCTTTGGCCCCAGCTCTACTGGCCTGTCTCCCCCCTTCGGAAGAAAACTGCTCCAGCGACGCTTTCCCCAGGACCAGTGACCTATGAATCCTCAGAGGACTGCCCTGCTCTAGAAGGACCAAGAAACTCCAGAGAACAGCGGCCCTGTTCACCCCAGACTGCAACTTTGTTTCCAAAGGAGCGACTTTAAAACGACTGCGTTTCCCGCCAGAAGCGTGAGACTTGTAACTCTGCACCCGACGCCCCCGGCTCGACTTGGGGAGAAACAACACTTCAGGGAGGACTCCCCGGCGACTCAGAGACTGTGAGTAACCAAAGTTGTTCCCCCTAAGCCCCCACAGCGACGCCTGCAGAGGGAATCCCGAGGCTCCCCCTGACCGCGACTGCCTGACTCTCAGATCCTGACGCCTGGAAAAGACCCTGCACCCGCAGCCCCCAGGACCTGAAGGATCGGAACTCCAGTGTAGGAGTGACCCCCAGGAGGCCCTCTCCCTTGCCCAGGTGTGGCTACCCTGAGGAGCCCCCCCCCTTGCCTGCATCGCTGAAGAGACCCCTTGTTCTCCCATTGAAACCTATTACAAACCTAACGCGTGTTTGCACACTGCACCCGGCCGCCCCCGTGCTGCTGAGGGTGTACTTTCTGTGCTAACTTGTGTCCCCCCCGGTGCCCTACAAAACCCCCCTGGTCTGCCCTCCGAAGACACGGGTACTTACCTGCTGGCAGACTGGAACCGGGGCACCCCCTTCTCCATTGAAGCCTATGCGTTTTGGGCACCACTTTGAACTCTGCACCTGACCGGCCCTGAGCTGCTGGTGTGGTAACTTTGGGGTTGCTCTGAACCCCCAACGGTGGGCTACCTTGGACCCAAACTTGAACCCCGTAGGTGGTTTACTTACCTGCAAGAACTAACCATTACTTACCTCCCCTAGGAACTGTGAAAATTGCACTGTGACTAGTTTTAAAATAGCTATATGTGTTTTATTTGAAAAGTATATATGCTATTGTGATTATTCAAAGTTCCTAAAGTACTTACCTGCAATACCTTTCATGCAAAGTATTACATGTAGAATTTGAACCTGTGGTTCTTAAAATAAACGAAGAAAATATATTTTTCTATACAAAAACCTATTGGCCTGGAATTGTCTCCGAGTGTGTGTTCCTCATTTATTGCCTGTGTGTATGTACAACAAATGCTTGACACTACTCCTTTGATAAGCCTACTGCTCGACCACACTACCACAAAATAGAGCATTAGTATTATCTATTTTGCCACTATCTTACCTCTAAGGGGAACCCTTGGACTCTGTGCATACTATTCCTTACTTTGAAATAGTGCATACAGAGCCAACTTCCTACACTATGGAACACAAAGACGTAGGGAGAACAAAAATCATGAGCATTGAGATAACAAATAGTTATTATTGCAGTACTAGCAATATAATGGAGCATGATATCAGAGTTGGAGCATCACGACTCCTCAAATGAATAATCCCTCATGAAATCTCAATGAAAAAGTGAGATGTCTGTGGTTGCAGAGAGACTGATTTCTGCAACTTCCATTCTCTGAAATATACAATCCACCTATGAATTAAGATGCCACTTGTGGCGGGAAACTGCTTAGAAAGTCTGTTCCCACTAGTCACCGACTCCATGAGATGAGCTGCTTACAGACCGGTTCCTCCATCTTTGGTCAACTGACAGAGCTTAGAGCCTCCATACTCAGATGATGAGAGCCCAACTGAACTGCTTGCTTAGATACCAGTGGTGGTGTTTATTATTACCTGGACCTGTCTGCCCTGCTGTTGATGAAAGGAAACTTTAAAAGGCCAGGCTGGCTGCCCTCAAAACCAAGATGTTGCCATGACGTTTGCTCTCTGGCAAACAGTATTTTTGCAAAAGTCAAATCAAGTCAATTATCGGCTCGTTCTTGAAGATAAGCTTGTGTCATTATCATTTATCCTGGCCCAGGGGATAGAACAGATCTGCTTTCAGAAGATGATCAACATATTTCTGTCAATATAACTGAACAGACTCCTGACAGCTGAAAAAGGTTTAGGCCTTAAAATCCCCATTCTGCAGGTCTGAGTGAATGCAGAGATCCCACTGACTTTCACTGCATCCTCAAACTTGCCAGAGGTTCAATGAAATTACATGGAACCACCAAAGCCAACTGATGTAATACCACCCTTAGCAGCTGAACAGGGCCCTTTTCAAATAAGGGCACAATAATATCTGGACCCATGCCCAAGGACTCCAAATCTCACAAGGTTGAGTGTTCAAAATAGCGCATATATAACATGATGACAAGCTAAGAATAACTTCTTGCAATCAAGCAAGAGAAAGCCAACTTTTGCTAAGGAGTGGTGCCAATTGAAACGTTTCTGCTTACAAGAGCAAGGAAAGGCACCCTGAATATTAATTAACCTGGCAGCCAGATATTGATGAATGGCTACAGAAACCTTTTTAAGATGGGCTTTCATGACTGCCATGACCAGTATCCATCCATAATGCAGAGATTAACTGAAAGGCAGAATAGAGAATTGTCAATGTAGGTACAGCGAATCATACAAACTTTCTGTACAAGCCCACTGAGAATGCGGAAATGGGCATCATGAAGATGGAGTGATTATCAAAAATGGTGCCTGTTAAGCCAAAAAAACTTTGTGCAACGTCAACAAGTTGAGCTGTTCTCTGGCATAGGCTCTCCTACTGAACACATTTCTGAAAAAACAGATGTTTTTCTTCAACCTTTTGTATGGAATTTATGATCTTATGTAAGAGACATGCATTTTCTGTTGAATAAATCTGAAGATACAGAATGGGCAAGATGACCTCAAATTTGTCACTCTTGACATCAATTTACTTTATAGATGTACTCCATTACAGAAAGGCCTCCAGGCTCTAGCACTAACCCTCTCTTTTAGAGATACTACACTTTATGAACATAAAGAACTGAATCTTGACCTTACTAGACTGGTTCTGGAGAACAATGTTTTCTTGCATAATGGACATTGGTTTAGACAAGACCAGGGGGTTGCTATTTGAAAAACATCATTTATGGTCATTATGTCCCCTGGATATTCAGGATCACATACTTTATTGCGGGGATACATAGATGGCATTTTTGTTATTTGGAATGGTCGCATGACCAAGTTAGCAAGTCTTTTTGACCATATGAACAACAAATCCTAAACCTTAAATTCAGATACCAGGTCAATCCCACACAAATAGAATTCCTGGATGACCGCTTATATTCTGATGGTTCCAGGATAACCTCCAGACTACACAGGAAGCCAACCACTTGCCATTCTATTATGCATGCACACAGCTTAACTCACAGATTAATGCTATTCTTGGGGGAGATTACATTTCTTAGACTTAAATGTAGCCATGGCCAGCTCTTCAAACAGGAACTTAACTCACTTGAAGAACGTTTGAGACACAGGTTACTTTGCTGACATACTTGCCAAAGTTCGTAGAAGGATTACCAAACTACAAAGAAATTCTCCTCTCACACACGACTCGTAAAAAAGACAATGACAAAAGACTTACACTGATCACTAGATACAGTTTCCCAAAGCCACGTCATATATAAAGTTCTCAACAGGCACTGGTATCTACTAAAACTGGACAAGACATTATCAAAACATTTGTCCAACAGACGTTGTATTACTCATAACAGGGGGGTGACTCTGAGAAACGGATTGTGCCAAGTTATATTCCACCTAGCCTAAAAATGGTACAAAATTCATGGTTACCGGACAGACTAAAATGTTTTCAAATGTACACATGCAATGGCTGTCAATTCGCTGTGGATAAGAAAGTTAGCTTTTAATATGATACTGGGAGGCCATATGTGCTCCAGCAATTTATGAATTTTAACATATTTGTAGTGTACTGTGTTATTTTTAAATGTCAAAAAATGTACATTGGCAACACAATACGGCCATTGAAAGAAAGAATACAAGAACATGTCATAGCAATCCGAAATATTAACCTGAATTACTCATTGGCTGTACATTACAATACAGCCCATACAGGATCTGAACTTATTAACATCAAATTTGATGGTACAGCCTAAGCGGACCCCAATCCTAGAATTGGTGATAGAACAGTGGCCCTAAGAAAAGTGGAGACGAAATGGATATTAAAACAATCAATCAATTATATATTTTTAGAACGCACTAACCCAACCCATATGGTCTCAAGGCGCTGAGGGGTGTATCCTCAGAGATCAGTTGAACAGCCTAGGTCTTGAAGTCCTTCCTGAACTGAGGCAGTGATTTCATGTGCGGTCTGTGAGGGGTCTGCAGAGTGTTGAGGGCCATCAGGAGTCATCCCAGGCTGAGGAGGAAGGTCTGAGTTCAGTTGAAGGCAGCTCTCCCTCATCCAGGTGGCGACTGCTTCCATCCAGTCTCTGAAGTTCTTCTTGGCTGTTGTGCGGTTCTCCGTCAGGGAGATGATCAGCTGAGTGTCATCAGCTTAGGAGACGGTGTTCATACAGTAGTAAATGACGATAGGGGCAAGCGGGATCATCTAGATGTTGAACAGCGTGGGGCTCAGCAATGATCCTTGGGGTACTCCACAGCTGATGTCTGTAGGTTCTGGCAGGTGTGGCGGAGCCTTTGTGTTCTGCCAGTCAGGAAGGAGTGTATCCATCGAAGGGCCTTGCCGCGTATGCCTGCTGCGTGGAGTCTACACATAGGGTGCGGTCAGATACTGTATCGAAGGCAGCTGCAAGATCCAGTAGGATGGGGGCTGCTGTTTGTCCACGGACGAGGAGAGAGTGGATGTCATCTGTGGCGGTGAGCAGGGCGGTTTTGGTGCTGTGGTTAGTTCTGAATCCTGACTGATGTCCAGGATGTTGTTGTCCTTGATGTGTTGGCTTGGCTGAGTGTTGATTGCTTTCTCTGCAACCTTAGCAGAGAATGGCAGCAGCGAGATGGGGTGGTAGTTCTTGAGATCAGTTGGTCAGCTGTGGGTTTCTTCAGAAGTGGGCGGAACTTGGCGTTCTTCCAATCTTCGGGTAGGATGCTGACTCTAGGGAGCAGTTGAGTGTCTTGCAACTCTTGCAGAGTTCGGGCTCAATCGAGGCGCCGGCCTTGTTGAACATGTAGTGGGGGCATGGGTCGGTAGGGACTCCAAAGTGGATGCTGCTCATGATAGTGGGTCTCGTCCATCATGGGGGGGAGGGGGGTGGGGCAAGGCATGCAGGAGTTGTGGGGGTTCAGAGGATCCTGGCAGTGGTGTTCTTGGGGAGTTCAGAAATTCTTGGGGTCTGAAGCGGTCGTAGATGTCTTTGATATTCCAATGCAAGAAGGTGGCCAGTCTGTCAAAGAGATCCTGAGATGAAGGGATGTTAGTGGTTTCGGCTTTTGGTTTGGCAAATTCTTGGATGATGCTAAAGAGTTACACATTGTCATCCATCTGGTATTACTAATGGTGGGTTCTTCCATACAATAGGTTGAATTTGACCAATGTATTATAAGAATAATGACTTGAATCATCTCAGGCTAGTTTATTTTAATTCTCTCATGTTTGTTTACCACTATGAAAACATTTGTTTATAATGTTGAACAAATGTGAGATATCAAATTGTCAACGACTTTTACATGCATAAGTTTCCAATGTGGTGACAGACAGCAACTTTGTTACCTGTTGAAAATACGCAAAATAATCTTCATGCTATGTGTATACTTATATTTGGACATGTGTGGACACAATGACCGATTACCCTGGTATGATGCATGTTATACCATGGTCTAATGTAGAGGGACAGTGATAATTTTGGCTTACTTTTCCCTTCTTTGTGTTGCTTTCTCTCTTGTTCACTAGAGGTGGCTTTATCTCACTTTGTCACATAATATTAACACATCTTTCGTGTCTTTATTTAACACTGTTGTTACTTCAATCTCCTCCACAATAGTTGCTAGACCAAACTGTCACACTCTTACTCGAGCATGCTCACATGTTTTGGTGGCACAGTGGCCATGTCGGACTTCTCAGCAAACTTTTTTGTTCCGCCCATTATCCTAAACAATTTGACATACCAAGATAGCTGAACCAGCGCTTGCCTTTTCACAGACCTTTTTCTGTGTTCCTGGCGGGCCAGTTTTTGATGGAGAAAAGTATGACTTCTATACTGTGGATGTAGTATTACCTTGACTGTTGGACAGAAAGGCACTCTTTTTTCACCACGTTACAGGTTTTCATTCAAACTTTTTTTGCTGTTTACTTTGTCTCGCTTTTCCTAAACAAGCGGACATACCAAGATGGTCGAATCAGCACTGGCTTTCTACTGCCTTTTACTAGTCATTTCTGTATTTTCTTGACAGGACCAGCATTTAATCAAGAAAAGAACGGCGTACATTTCCTATACTTTGGACGCCGCACGGCTTTGACAGTTTGGATAGACAGGTACTCTTTTGTCCTATTGTAGGAAGCTGGCTCTGTCCATACTATATCAAAATGAGATATGGTGTGCACAGAGTCCAGGGGTTCTCCAAGAGGCTTGACAGAGGCAATAATAGATAATACTAATGCTCTATTTGTGGTAGTGTGGTCGAGCAGTTAGGCTTATCAGAGGGTAGTGTTAAGCATGTGTTGTACACACACAAGCAATAAGTGAAAAAACACACTCAATGACTTAACTCCAGGCCAATAGGTTTTTATAAAGAAAAATATTATTTTGTTAATTTCTAGAACCACAAGATTCATTTATCAGGTAAGTACATTAAATGAAAGGTACTTTACACAGTAATACTTAGAACTTTGAATGGAATCAACAATGTACACAGTTTTCTTTAAAATGGCAAAAAGCGATTTTAAAATTAGACACTGCAATTTTCAACAGTTCCTCGGGGAGGTAAGTAAAGTACAGTTTTTGAGGTAAGTAACAAACTTACAGGTTCAATCTCCAGGGCATAGGTAGCACACCTAGCACCAGCAACAAAGGGCCAGTTAGGTGCAGAGGTCAAACAGGAGCCAAAATAACATGGGCCCCTATGGAGAAGGGGTACTCCGGTTCCGGTCTGCTTGCAGGTAAGTACCCACATTGTCAGAGGGCATACCAGGGGGGTTTGGATGAGTACTGGAGGAGCCTCAAGTAGGCACAAAAACCACACCCTCAGCGGCAGGGGCGGCAGGTTCTCATTAGAACTCTATGGAGGGACCCGGGGGCCACTCAGGGGCTGCAGCCAGGGCACAGGGGGGCCTCTCGGGCAAGCCACCGACTGGGCAAGGGTGAGGGCTGCCTGCTGGTCGTTGCTGCACCAGTGGTCGGCTTCTCTCAGGCCTGGGGGCTGCGGGTCCAGTGCTTCTCCAGGCGTTGGATATCTTTGTCCCGGGCAGTCGCAGTGAGGGGGGGTCATCAGGATTCCCTCTACAGCCGTCGTCAGAGGGGGTGTAGAGAGGTCAGCCAAGTCCTTCTTTCTCAAGGTTGTCAGGAATCTGAAGAGCTGGGTTCTGGGTCGCCCATAAATACTAAATTTAGGGATGTGTTAGGGTCAGAGGGCAGTAGCCAGTGGCTACTGTCCCTGAGGGTGGCTACACCCTCCCCGTGCCCACTCCCTCTGGTGAGGGGGGCACATCCCTATCTCTATTGGCCCTAATCCTTCAAAGCAAGATGGAGGATTTCTCAAAGGGGGGTGGGGGGGGTCACTTCAGCTCTGGTCACCTTAGGGGTGGTCCTGGCTGAGGGGGTGACTCCTCCCTGTTTTTCTCATTATCCCTCTGGACTTGCCGCCAAAAGTGGGGGCTCGTCCAGGGGCGGGCATCTCCACTAGCTGGAGTGCCCTGGGGCACTGTAACACCAGGCTTGAGCCTTTGAGGCTCACCACTAGGTGTTACAGTTCCTGCAGGGGGAGGTGTGAAGCACCTCCACCCAGGACAGGCTTGGTTTCGACCACAGAGTGCACAAAGGCACTCACCCCATGTGGTCAGAAACCTGTCAGGAAGTGGCAGGCTGGCACAGACCAGTCAGCCTTGCACTAGCAGTTGGGCTATGATACAGGGGGCATCTCTAAGATGCCCTCTGTGTGCTTTTTTCAATAAATCCCACACTGGCATCAGTGTGGGTTTATTGTGCTGAGAAGTTTGATACCAAACGTGCCAGTATTCAGTATAGCCATTATGGTGCTGTGGAGTTCGTAATGACAAACTCCCAGACCATATACTCTGTATGGCTACCCTGCACTTACAATGTCTAAGAATTGACTTAGACACTGTAGGGGCATAGTGCTGTGGTATAGTGCACCCTGCCTTAGGGCTGTAAGACCTGCTATGGGGTGAATTACCTATGCCACAGGCAGTGGTTTGTGGGCATGGCACTCTGAGGGGGGTGCCATGTCGACTTTGTCGTTTCTCCCCACTAGCACACACAAGCTACAAAGCAGTGTGCATGCACTGAGTTAGGGGTCCCTGAGGGTGGCATAATACATGCTGCAGCCCTTAGGGACCTTTCACACAGGACCCTTGGTACCAGGGGTACCTTTTACCAGGGACTTAACTGTGTGCCAGGGCTGTGCCAATTGTGGAAACAAAGGTACAGTTTCAGGGAAACACCACTGGTGCTGGGGCCTGGTTAGCAGGGTGCCAGCACACTTCGAATCAAAGCTGGCATCAACACTAGGCAAAAAAGTGGGGGGTGACCATGCCAACAGTGTCATTATTCTACAACTCCCCATCCCCCCCACCTCCCCCCCCCAAAAAAAGAGGAGTCTAACCTTTCCTAAGAGAGTCTTCATTTTTTAAGTGGAAGAACCTGGAAAGGCCAACTGCATTGGCATGGGCAGTCCCACGTCTGTGGTCCACTACAAAGTCCATTCCCTGTAGGGATATGGACCACCTCAAAAAATGTTTAGGGTTCTCTCCTTTCATTTGCATTAGCCATCTGAGAGGTCTGTGGTCAGCCTGAACAATACAGTGAGTACCAAACAAGTATGGTCTCAACTTTTTCTGTGACCAAACCACAGTAAAGGCGTACCGCTCAATAGCACTCCAACGCTGCTCCCTGGGGAGTAACCTCCTGCTAATGAAAGAAACAGGATGGTCAAGACCATCATCATTGGTTTGGGATAGGACTGCTCCTATTCCATGTACAGAGGCATCTGTCTGCACAATTAATTGCTTAGAATAGTCTGGAGCTTTTAGAACTGCTGCTGAGCAGATTGCTTCTTTTAGGGTGTGAAAGGCCTTTTAACAGTCTAGGACCCAGTTTACTTTCTGGGCATTTTCTAAGAGGTCAGTTCTGTGAAGGGACTCACAAAATACCCATATCCCTTCACAAACATCCTATAAAACCCAGTCAAGCCAAAGAATGCCCTGACTGGAGTCTGGGCTTTTGGAGCTTCCCAGTCCAGAATGGTCTGGATCTTGGGTTGTAATGGTTGCACTTGGCCTACACCTACAAGATGGCCCAAGTATACGACTGTTGTCTGCCCTATCTGACATTTGGATGCCTTCATAGAGAGGCCTGCTACTTGCAGGACCTGCAAAACCTTCTCCAGGTGGACCAGGTGATCCTGCCAGTTGGAACTAAAGACAGCAATATCATCCAGATA
The DNA here is from genome assembly GCF_031143425.1 of Pleurodeles waltl. Taxonomy (NCBI): domain Eukaryota; kingdom Metazoa; phylum Chordata; class Amphibia; order Caudata; family Salamandridae; genus Pleurodeles; species Pleurodeles waltl. Next base: position 117,451,708 of record NC_090443.1, on the reverse strand, counting down.
TGCTGCACTAAATGATTCTAAACTAGCAAGGACTTGCTTCACCAACCTTTGGAAGGTGGTAGGGGCATTCTTTAAGCCAAAGGGCATAACAGTAAACTGATAATTCCCATCAAGGGTTGAGAATGCTGTTTTCTCTTTTACTCCAGGTGCCATCCTAACTTGCCAGTACCCTGCAGTTAAGTCAAAGGTACTCAGAAGTTTGGCTGCACCTAATTTGTCAATCAGTTCATCTGCTCTGGGTATTGGGGCGAGCATCTGTCTTGGTGACAGAATTGAGCCCTCTTTAATCCACACAAAACCTTATGTCCCTCTTTCCATCCTTGGTATGAGGTTTGGGGACTAAGACCCCTGGGCTAGCCCAGGGGCTGTCAGAGTGCTCTCTTACCCCCAACTCCAGCATTTTGTGGACTTCCACTTTGAGGCTCTCTTTGACTTGGTCTGAATATTTTGTTTTTGACAGGTAAACTGTCTCCTGTGTCCACATCATGGGTACACCGATGTGTCTGACCAGGGGTCAAAGAGAAGAGCTCAGCATACTGTTGCAGGACTTGCTTGCTGTTGGGCAGAAAGGGTGTCTGAATAGCCCACTCAATCTACTGTCCCATCTTTAGGGTCAGTTGAAAGGAGGTCAGGGAGAGGTTCACTCTCTGCTTCCTGATCCTCATCAGTAACCATCAGCATGGTTATATCTGCCCTATCATTGCAGAGCTTAAGGCGGTTAACATGGATCACCCTTTTTGGTGTCCTGCTAGTGCCCAGGTCCACTATGTAAGTGATCCAACTCTTTTTCTCAAGCACTGAGGAAGGGCCACTCCATCTATCCGGAAGTGCCCTGGGAGCCACGGGCTCCAGAACCCAGACTTTCTGCCCTGGTTGGAATTCAGCCATTGCAGCCTTTTGGTCATACCATAACTTCTGGAGTTGTTGGCTGGCCTCAAGGTTTTTGGATGCCCTTTCCATGTACTCAGCCATCCTTGAGCAGAGACCAAGCACATAATCCACCAAATCTTGTTTAGGCTCATGGAGAGGTCTTCCCCAGCTCTCTTTAACAAGTGCCAGTGGTCCCATTAGAGGATGGCCAAACAGAAGCTCAAAGGGGAAAACCCTACTCCCTTCTGTGGCACCCCTTGTAGGCGAAAAGCAGGCATGGCAGGAGAACATCCAGTCTCCTCTTGAGTTTTTCAGGGAGCCCCATGATCATGCCCTTCAATGTCTTGTTAAACCTTTCAACAAGGCCATTGGTTTGTGGATGTTAAGGTGTGGTGAACTTATAAATCACCCCACACTCATTCCACATGTGTTTGAGGTAAGCTGACATGAAGTACCTTTGTCAGAGACCACCTCCTCATGGAAACCCACTCTGGTAAAGATACCAATTAGGGCAGCGGCTACTGCAGGAGCAGTAATTGACCTAAGGGGAATTCTTTCAGGGTATCTGGTAGCATGATCCACTACTACTAGTATGTATTCGTTCCCTGAGGCTGTGGGAAGTTCAAGTGGACCCACAATGTCCACACCAACCCCTTCAAAGGGGACCTCCACCACTGGAAGTGGAAAAAGGGGGGGGGGGGGGGGCTTTGGATGGCCACCTGTCTTGCCACTTGCTTAACAGGCGACACAGGAGCTACAAAACTCCCTCACTTTCTGGGACATATTGGGCCAATAGAAATGGTTCACAAATCTGTCCCATGTTTTGGTTTGTCCCAAATGCCCAGCTAAGGGAATGTCATGGGCCAAAGTGAGGATAAACTCTCTAAACACCTGAGGCACTACCACTCTCCTATTAGCACCAGGTTTGGGATCTCTTGCCTCAGTGTAAAGGAGTACATCCTCCCAATAGACCCTGTGGGAGCCACTGACTCATCCTTTCTCCTGTTCAGCAGACAGCAAGCTGTCTCAGGCCTTCAAGAGTGGGACAAGTCTTTTGTCCCTGGCACAGCTGTTCCCTTGGGGGTCCCCCTGGGCCCAAGAGCTGTACCTGGTAAGGCTCCAGCTCTATGGACTCAGTTCCTTTAGTGGATAGGACATATTCCTGGGAAGAGAGGTCCTGTTTCTTGTGCTGCACAGAGGCTGGTCCCCCAGTCCTCTTACCTTTTTTCTTGGAAGGTTTGGCCATTATTCCAGGCTCCAACACTTCTTTTTCACCCTGTGCTCTGCGCTCTTTATTTTACACACACGAGTTCAGGGATACCCAGCATGGCTGCTTGGGTTTTGAGTTCTACCTCAGCCCATTCTGAGGACTCCAAATCATTCCGTAGCAAATATTCTACTGGGACTGCAGAAGAGGCCACTACCTGCTTCAGGCCAGTAACCCCTCACCATTCTAAAGTCACCATAGCCATGGGATGGACCTTAGTTTCAATCCCAGCACTGGTAAATGGATATGTTTGTCCAGGGGAAATCAGCTTTTCTGTCACCATGGTGACACTGGCACCTGTATCCATAAAGGCTTCTACTTTTGTCCCATTTATCAAGAGCTGCTGCCTGTATTTTTGCATATTAGGCGGCCTGGCAGCTAGTGTGGCTATATTCGCCCCAACCTCAGAAATAAAGTAGCTTCAGTGTGAACCCTGATTTGCTCTGGGCACACTGGTGATCCCACTTGGAGACTGGCTATTCCAGTGCTAACTGGAGTAGAAGTTGAGGGCCTTTTCTTGGGACAGGCCTTGTCTCCAGTTTGGTGTCCATGCTGTCTATAGGTATGACACCAGGCCTTCTTGGGATCAAAGTTTTTACCCTTATGCCCATTTGTGTACTGTGAAGAGGCTCGGGCCCACCCTCCTGAGCAGGTTTTTTGGGCCCTGCAGAATACTCTTTAGTTTTGTCCTTGGATGTCTCACCACCCTTCCCCTGGGGAGGCTTTGTCACCCCTTTCGTTTGGTCACCCCCCCCCCCCCTGGAAGTCATGCCCACCACTGTCTTGACCCAGTGGTCCGCCTCCTTTCCCAATTCTTGGGGAGAAATTTGACCTAGGTCTATCAGATGTTGATGCAACTTGTCATTAAAGCAGTTACTTAACAGATATTCTTTCATAAATACATTATACAGCCCATCATAGTCATGCACTCCACTGCCAATTATCCAACCATCTAGTGCTTTGACTGAGAAGTCAACAAAATCAACCCAGGTCTGGCTCGTGGTTTTGTGAGCCCCCCAGAACCTAATTCTGTACTCCTCAGTTGAGAATCCAAAGCCCTCAATCAGGGTAGTCTTCATGAGGTCATAGGATTCTGCATCCTTACCAGAGAGTGTGAGAATCTATCCTTACACTTACAAGTAAACAGTTCCCAAAGGAGAGCTCCCCACTGAGATCTGTTTAGCTTTCTGGTTGCACAAGCCCTCTCAAAAGCTGTGAATTATTTGGTGATATCATCACCTGCTTCATATTTTGAAACAATCCCTTTGGGGATTTTTAGGATGTCAGTATTCTCTCTGACCCTAGTTATGTTGCTGCTACCAAACGCATTTCTGCTCTCTCCCTAATCTTTTGGCCATCCTTGCTAAAAAGGATATCCTCCTCATTAAGGCTGCCCTCAATGTTCACAGAGGAACTGGACTCCCCTGTGGAAAAAACAGAGTCTCTGAGTCTGATTTATGGAGAGAGGAGTCTCAGAACCCTGGTCTCCCTAGTTAGGGAAGGAGGGGGGAGTTCTACCTCCTGATAACCAACTTCTTCCACATCTGAGGGGAAGGCTTCCCCTTCAGTAGGGTGGTCCCTAGTGTACTCTGCCAAGAGCTCCTGGAGCTTAACCTTGGTAGGGTTGGAACCAGTTTTAATCTTTCTTATCTTACAGAGGGACCTTAGCTCGGTCATCCCTAGATGAAGGTAAGGGGTGAGGTTGAGTTCCATCACTATATCCTCTGAGCTACTCATTATGTCTCTAAAAGTTGGGATTACTTTTTAAGAAACTAAAAACTACTTCTAGTACTTAAATCCTTAAGTTTACAAAACTTTTAAACTTAAAAAGGAGATGCCAACAGGAACTTACCCAAGGCCCTAGCAGGACTTTTAAAAATTTGGAAAAATAGTCAAAATTCAAAAATCAATTTTCTAATGACAATTTGGAATTTAGTCATGTGCTCAGGTATTGGCTGAGTAGTCCAGCAAATGCAGAGTCTTAGACCCCACCGCTGATCCACCAACGTAGGAAGATGGCTCTCTATTACTGTATCAAAATGAGATATAGTATGCACAGAGTCCAAGGGATCCCCAAGAGGCTTGACAGAGGCAATAATAGATAATACTAATGCTCTATTTGTGATAGTGTGGTCGAGCAGTTAGGCTTATCAGAGGGTAGTTATAGCATGTGTTGTACACACATAAGCAATAAGTGAAAACACACACTCAAAGAAAACTCCAGGCCAATAGGTTTCTATATTGAAAAATATTCTTTTGTTTTATTTCTAGAACCACAAGATTCATTTAGCAGGTAAGCACGTTAAATGAAAGGTACTTTACAGAGTAATACTTAGAACTTTGAATGGAATCAACAATGTACACAGTTTTCTTTAAAATGGCAAAAAGCTATTTTAAAAGTGGACACACTACTTACCTCCCCCAAGAACTGTTGAAAATTGCAAAGTACAGTTTTTGAATTAAGTAACAAACTTATGGGTTCAATCTCCGGGGCATACGTAGCCCACCGTTGGGGGTTCAAGATAACTCCAAACACCCAGCATGAGCAACACAGGGCCGGTTAGGCACAGAGGTGAAACAGGAGCCAAAATAACGTGGGCCCCTATGGAGACAGGGAGTACTCTGGTTCCGGTCTGCTTGCAGGTAAGTACCTGCATTGTCAGAGGGCAGACCAGGGGGGTTTAGAGAAGTACTGGAGGGGCCCAAAAACCACACCCTCAGCGACATGGGGGCGGCCGTGTGCAGTGTGCAAACAGGGCGTCCGGTTTTCAATAGAACTCTATGGAAGGACCCGGGGGTCACTTAGGCGCTGCAGGAAGGGCACCCGAAGTCCTCTTGGACAAGCCACAGACTGGGCAAGGGTGAGGGCCGCCTGCTGGTTGTTGCTGCACCGGTGGTCGGTTTCTCTCGGGCTAGGGGGCTGCGGGTGCAGTGCTTCTCCAGGCGTTGGATATCTTTGTACCGGGCAGTCACGGTCAAGGAGGTCCTCAGGATTCCCTCTGCAGGCATGGTGGTGTAGAGAGGTCAGCCCAAAGTGGACACGTCGTTTGAGTCGTCTGGGGATCCTCTCTGGCTAGTTGGTGTACACGGGCCAGGGGCGTCGGGTGCAGAGTAGTTGGACTCAAGCTTTTGGAGTGAAGTGAGAGTCCCTTTAAAGATGGGTTCTTTGTCTTCTTTTTGGACAGGTCATCTGTCCACTGGAGTTTCCTGGTCCTCGGTGATGCAGGCAGTCCCCTGGAGGTATTTCAGAAGTTGCTGGTCCTGCAGAACGTGTTGCTTCTTTTCTTGCAGCTTTTTGAAGCAGGACACGGGGCAGTAGGGCTGGGGCCAAGTCAGTTGGTGTCTCCTTCTCTTCTCTGCGGGATTTTCAGCTCAGCAGTTCATCTTTCTCAAGGTCGTCAGGAATCTGAAGAGCTGGGTTCAAGGTAGCCCCTAAATACTAAATTTAGGGGTGTGTTAGGGTCAGAGGGCAGTAGCCAATGGCTACTGTCCCTGAGGGTGGCTACACCCTCCTTGTGCCCACTACCTCTGGAGAGGGGGGCACATCCCTATCTCAATTGGTCCTAATCCTTCAAAGCAAGATGGAGGATTTCTCTCTTCTCACTTCAGCTCTGGTCACCACCTTAGGGGTGGTCCTGGCTGAGGGGGTGACTCCTCCCTGTTTTTCGCATTATCCCTCTGGACTTGCCGCAAAACGTGGGGGTTGTACCGGGGGGGGATGGGGTGTTGGAGGCATCTCCACTAGCTGGAGTGCCCTGGGGAACTATAACACCAGGCTCGAGCCTTTGAGGCTCACCACTAGGTGTTACGGTTCCTGCAGGGGGAGGTGTGAAGCACCTCCACCCAGGACAGGCTTTGTTTTGACCACAGAGTGCACAAAGGCAATCACCCAATTTGGTCAGAAACCAGTCTGGAAGTGGCAGGCTGGCACAGACCGGTCAGCCTTGCACTAGCAGTTGGGCTAACATACAGGGGGCATCTCTAAGATGTCCTCTGTGTGCATTTTTCAATAAATCCCACACTGGCATCAGTGTGGGTTTATTGTGCTGAAACGTTTGATACCAAACATCCCAGTATTCAGTGTAGCCATTATGGTGCTGTGGAGTTCGTAATGACAAACTGCCAAACCATATACTCAGTATGGCTAGCCTGCACTTACGTCTAAGAATTGACTTGTCTTTTCTCCCCACTAGCACACACAAGCTGCAAAGCAGTGTGCATGTACTGTGTGAGGGGTCCCTGAGGTTGGTGTAATACATGCTGCAGCCCTTACGGACCTTTCCTGGCCACAGGGCCCTTGGTACCAGGGGTACCTTTTACAAGGGACAACTGTGTGCCAGGGCTGTGCCAATTGTGGAAACAAAGGTACAGTTTTAGGGAAAGAACACTGGTGCTGGAGCCTGGTTAGCATTGGTCCCAGCACACTTCCAATCAAAGCTGGCATCAACACTATGCAAAAAGTAGGGGGTGACCAATCCAACAGTGGCATTTTCCTTCACCTATGCTACAGAATTTTAGTCTTTTTGCTGCTTAATTCTGCTTGTGCAACACATTAAGGCAGGGGAAGCTAAGCATGACCGCTAGCCCAATTATTATTGATTGTGGGCATTGAGTCTAGAACAAATAAAGTGTTTGCTCTTTATTTGGAAGCCAGCTGTTGAGAAGTTATACTTGTGATAATGTTTTTTTCACAACCTGAGAGTATGTGATAACAGATATTTACAAGTACACATGGTGCTTATAATTGTCTTACGCACATTATTTAAGCACACATGGGATGGTCTATTACTCAGTATGCAGTTTCCTTACTACGGCAAAAAATGTTTTGATTACTGGCATTAGTTATAAGTTGTCAAGGCCTCATTATTATTTTACTAGCAACTTCTACAAGAATACTTTCTAACATATACTTTTGTTTGAATACATTGTAGTATGGTTTAGTTATTCAGTAACTCTTGAAACTGTTTGATAAACGCAGGTGTAAGAAGTTCTGTGTGTTTTAATCAGTGCAATTTTTCCTTTTTGACAAACACGGGTGGCTGCCTTTTTCCCTTTCTTTTACATTTTTCTATCATTATCTGACTTTGACACTTTTAAGACTTGAATTTATGTTGCCATTATCCCTGTGTATGGGTTTTGATTATTATTTTTTGTACATTTACAGCCTCGAAGAAGTTTTGGATGGCGACGAAACACAGCTGTTGTTGGTATGATATATGCGTTTTGGAGCACTGAAGCTTCCATGTTTCAATGAAACTCACTTGATTGGACTCATTTATTTATAAATCTTTATTCTATGGACTTACAATTACCTTTCGAATGTTATTTGAGTGCTTGGGTGTCTCTGTATTCTCATGTTGAGCTTTCCAGTCTGGTCCCAAAACGACAGCTTAAACTATTTTAATGTCAAAGTACTGGTTTAAACTCTGTTCACAGGGATTTGCACATAGAAGAGAAATCTGCGATAGAAAGTATTGCCCATAAACGTCAATTCACCAAAATGCCAGGGGTCGTGAAAGTGATATCACATGCTCTTTGACATTTAATTTCACTTGGATACATTCTTACACATTCACAATTATACACACACACACATACACGCACTCACATGCAAACACACACAACATAAATTTAAAGCATTTTTTTCTTTACCTCTGTTAACAGAAAAGGCCAGATTCCAGCAAATTGTACTCCATTTTTGTTACACCAATAGGGAACAATAAAACAGTCCATAAGGATGAGCTGCCACTGCGTTCCTGCCACTTATTTTGCCACTTCTGAGGACAGGAGTCACAAGGGACAAGCCAGGGGTTCGCATCTCTGACCCCTTAATGACGTCCATGGTTTTGCTACAGTGCTATTCTAGCCAGTACATTAAACAAGAAAGGTCATTCTAATCAATCCAGTGTCTTCTGGGCAAACCATATCAATGTACGGTTGAACTGGGGTCTCAAACTCTTCTGATAAGCTGACGGACGGTTCATTGTCCAGAAATGAAAATGCCCTGATTAGGCAGTTTCAATAGAGGTTTTAGTCAGATAAATCTATAACTTAGCACACTAGCTGGAACTACAATCCTGCAATCTAAATTTAACAATGATATTGGTAATCTGACTCACAGTAATTTGCCGGTTTCCTGGTTTGAGAAGATTTTATGATTAAGAAACATATGCAATTTAGTGGCGAGAGAGAGAAAGCAGGCACTGTTTACAATGCTTGAAAAGTTAATCCAGTTGGAACTCTTAAAAGTTTGCCAGACAAAAAGAAAGAACACGTGGGATATGTCACTAGTTGCTACTGTAATACCATAACATTTTCTCAAAGGTCTTGCCCATGGAACAACCAAGTACCAGTCCCAAATCTTCTAACTAATCCTAAATGGCTGAGAAATGTCAAATTTTCATCAAATAATCTATGAGCAGGAAAGTCAATGTCACCTCAGTTATTCAAACTCTGTTCTGCCTGTGGTCTTAACTCTGTTTAGCAGGTGGAATTATTTCACTGATGGAGTGGAGCACAATAATGTAACAGGGCATGTTCTAATGCACAGAAAAGCTGTAAGAACAGGCTTGGTCGAATAATTTAATAATTCTTTGCAGTCAGCTAGATCTTGAAATTCCTTTCTCTGAAAAAATGCAGTTTTTCCACCTCCCAGCAAGTCACCTGCAGTTCACAGCCAAGGGGCAGAAATGCTCAGAACACCACACATCTTTCTAGGAAAGTAGATAATGATACATTTGCCTGAAAAGGACACCGACGGAAAAAACATGCCTTCTTAGCTGGAAGCACAGAATGTAACTACAACTGTGACTGGCAAAAGTAAAGTTTATTTTACTTGTAGATTTTAGAAACACACAAGATCAAATTGGAAATAGCATACAAAACAAGGTAGTTCACAGCAAATGATGATGGTAGCATTCATATCAGCCACCCCAGGCACTGGGATATTCACTGGAAGATACCTTGAAAGCAGAGGCACAACTTGCTTTAAGAAGCCTTTTATAACTGAAGTTTCCCTGAATACTTCCATCTTTATAGGAAAAATGACTAACCACAGTTCACACCGGCCCTGATAAGTACAAGACAGCCATGCAGGAGACAATATTTCAAGCAATAGGCCTACAGGACAGAGCTGGAACCCTTCTGGACAACAAAAAGTGAATAGGCATGGATGTTAATTTCTGACACTTAAAGGCTAAGTACTGGGTATCGAAAAGAAGTGACAAAACTGGAGTGTATCACTGCTCATTATCTGGCTCTGGTCTCCGCTCAAGAAAAGTACATGCCTAACAAGCAGTGGCAAAAACAAACACAAGGTCAGGCAGATAGAAGGAAAGGAAAGGCTGCCTGGAGGTACATATCAGTAATCCTCAGCCTGAGCCATCATAACTTTGAAATCACGACAAGGCTACAACACTACTCAGCTATCAGTACAGCAGATTCAGGAAAAATACAAAGACTGATAAAAAAATCATTCTTTCTACAACAGCTGCAAGTGTAGATACCAAAATTTTCAGTTGTATAAAAGCTTACCTGGTTGCTCTTTCCCAATTAATGACAAAATACTCTATTAAGCAGAAATGTAAGTTTTATAGAGACCACACAAAAAGTTGCAAATTACTTTCACAAGAGAAAGCTAAAAATGATGCATACATACGCTAAAATGTTTTCTTTAAATCTGAGAGGATAAACAAAAATGGTGTGCATGACCAACGACAACCAACATTAAAACAAATGTCATATTTTAAAGTAGATGTAGATGTACCCACATGCGCAATCAAGGAATTCTACTCTTCCTCTTACAATGTTTGAAGTTTCCCAAAAGACTGCAAACATGTTGCAACCAGAGACGACGTGCTGAAAAACAACAGACAAACCTAACTCACCAAAGAAAGTACTGCTTGACGGCTCCCCATTCTCATGTTTCTGCTGCTGTTGCTGCTCCCGCACTGGCTGGGACTCTTGGCAAACATAAATGGTAAGCCGTGGCCTCACCACCCTGTACAGGAAAGATGGTCAGTCAGCTACCATGTAAAGCATTGACAAAAAATGATTTTCTGTGCTGCAAAGTCAAATAATGCACGTTCTAAACTACTGGAACAGTTCAAATATTTAACATATAGAGCAAACATGGAAATACTTAAAATTAAAAAAAGAAAATGAAATGAACATTTTTGAAGGTGACAGTAACAAAATCAAAGATTGAAAATAAGACTGGGTCTATTACTTTAGTACTGGATGAGACCTACTCTACCTAGAACATTACTTTACAGCAATGAATCACAAAATAAAGAGTTTACAGTAGCAAAATGCATTATTCACATTATAATATGCTGTCACGAGGGCTCCTGCACCGCAGCAATGTAATGCTATCATAAGCATTCTTTGGATATGTAGGGTAAAAGAAGGAAAAGGTTATTTTAAGTAGTGGGTTTTGGAAAGCTGTGTGAGGATGGAAAGTAAGCTTGTCTAATAACAAAGGACTAGGATTACTGATTAAGTAAAGGAAGGCTCTCGGTGGGTGTAGGAGAGTGCCACTGTTGGCATGGTTACCCCCCCAACACACACCTTTTGACTAATATTGATTCCAACTTTGAAAGTGTGCTGGGATCCTGCAAACCAGACTCCAGCACCAGTGTTCTTTCCCAAAATCTGTACCTTTGTTTCTACAATTGGAACACAGTTGAATCCCATGTTTAAGGTACCCTTGGTACCAAGGACCATGTGGCCAGGGAAGGTCCTTAAGGGCTGCAACATGTACTATGCCACCCTGGGGTACCTCTCACCAAGCACACGCACACTGCTTTTACAGCTTGTGTCTGCTGGTGAGGAGAAAACAGCAAAGTCGACATGGCACCACTCTCAGGGTGCCATGCCCACAAACCACAGCTGAGGGCATAGCTGGCATGAGCAATATGCCCCTACAGTGTCGACGTCCATTCTTAGTCATTGTAAGTGCAGTGTAGCCATATTGTGTAAACGGTCTAGGAGTTTGTCATTACGAACTCCACAGCTTCATAATGGCTTCACTGAATACTGGGAAGTTTGGTATCAAACGTTTCAGCACAATAAACCCACACGGATGCCAGTGTGGGATTTATTGAGAAATACACCCAGAGGTCATCTTAGAGATGCCCCCGTATGTTAGCCAAACTACTAGTGCAGGATTGACCGGTTTGTGCCAGCCTGGCACTTTCAGATGAGCTTCCGACCACATGAGGTGAGATTTGTGCTCTCTGTGGCCAGAAACAAAGCCTGTCCTGGGTGGAGGTGCTTCACACCTCCCCCTGCAGGAACTGTAACACCTTGTGGTGAGCCTCAAAGGCTCATGCCTCGGGTTCCAGTGCCCAGGGCATTCCAGCTAGTGGAGACGCCTCCACTCCCACCCCCCACCTCCTGTCCCTGCGGACAAAGCCCCACTTTTGGCAGCAAGTCCGGCGGGAAAATAGGGAGGAGTGACCACCCCAGCTAGGACCACCCCTAAGGTATCCAGAGCTGAGGTGGCCCCAGTCCTACCGGCCTGTCTCCTGCTTCAAACAACCTGCAACAAGAAAGCGACACATCCAGCGGGACCAGCAACCTCTGCCAAGCACCAGAGGACTGCCCGCACCCCAAAGGGCCAAGAACTCGCAATAACAGCAGCCCTGTCCACAAAGACTCCAGAGGCTCCCCGGATATGTTGCCCTGACCACTCTGCACCCGAAGCCTTTGGACGGTAACCAGTTGGCCCAACTAGCTATAGAGAGTTCCCCAGCGACTGAGAACAAGTGCCCACCCTGGTTTGACCTCTCCACCCCTCGACAATGACGCCTGCAGAGAGAATCCCCAGGACTCCCCTGACTGCAAAAGCTCTGGACAAAGATATGACACCTAAAAGACCACTGCACCAGCAGACACCAGGACTTGGAGAACCTGACCTCCAGTGCAGCGACGTTCAGCAGGCATCCCTCCTCCCTGTCTAGCCTGTGGTACAACAAATGCTTTGCACTACCCTCTAATAAGCCTAACTGCTCGACCACACTACCACAAAAGAGCATTAGCAGTATTTACTTTAGCCTCTGTTAAGCCTCTGGGGAACCCCTGGACTCTGTGCACACTATATCTCATTTTGATGTAGTATATTCAGAGCCAGCTTCCTACATTAAATGGAAAGTAAGCTTGTCTAATAACGAAGGACTAGGATAACTGATTAAGTGAAGAAAGGCTCTGGGCAGGACATACAGGAGAACAGTAAAATGGAAGGACCGACAGGAAGCCGATGCCAAGAGGAGCAAAGGTGTGAAAGCGCAAGAAACAGAGATATTTTGCAGTCTGAGACTGTAGGGCTTTTGTGAAGAGTGTCAAAATGAGGCAAAGAAAGGGACAGTCCCACGTTGGCTATGTTGTTAGTAAGAGTATGAAAAGTTTGCAAAATAAGCTAAAAGTGGTAATCAGTAAGGATGATGAATAATGGGCAAAACAAATTAAGACAAGGGTTTGAAGAAATGTTTGGGAATGAGCCTGATGAAAGATATTGCCCAACATCTGTGCATTGCGCAGTGAAACAAAAGTAATTTAGGTGTCGAATAATGCGAGCCTTGCCATTTATTTTTTTATTTTTTTTTTGTTGTTGTTGTTTTTCCTATACTGGAAGACTGTGGACTATTATTCACAAAGCTTCCCATGTACTCCCCATTTGCAAATAAATGAGGCATCCTATTTGGGGGGCATGAAACACAACATTTTTGTACAAATATGTTGTAAACAAAATATTTGTGCTGATATGAGAAACGGGGCACTCCTTGCCTTGTCCCTTACATAAAAAAATATTTTTAATAAAGCGGGTCTTAAGAATTTAATTCTCGTAACTGGCTGAATGGAGGACTAAACAGTGAAACACTTTCATTAACGGCTGGACTTAACTATATATTTGCCCTATTTCCAGGTCAGAGATGTTAGAAATGCCACTTTTGGAAAGTGCTTTGCTGCAAAAAAAGGTTAGGGTTAGCAACACTGCAGCCCTTCCTTCTGGATATATTTTTGTATACTGTCTCATGCTTCTTCACCTAATGCTCTTGGGAATATAGCACAAAGTGAGAAATTTGGTTCATCGCCTCTGGCCAATCACAAAGCTAAGGATTCTGGACTATAAGTTCATTGCAAGTCAGCTCAACTACTTCACCAACTAAAGTATGCAAATGTGTTAACAGTGCCTTTGAAGGGTTAACATTTCATGCACTGGCCATGTTGAAAGCATTAAAACTATATTTTGAGCCACGCACCGGCCTTTCAAAGCATTGAACAACCGTATTCCATCAGCTGGTCCACAGATCTGGATGACATCATCTCTGGTTAACTTCAGTAAATCTGCTCCTGTATCAAATTAAAGCAACTTTTATAACTAAACACAAACACTTGGCATATGATCATGACTGTCACACAAAGCCGCAGATGAGAAACAAATAATCCCATGGTAAATAACAGGAAGTACTGCAAATTAAATGATTTTAAATCACAAGTTCTCAACTGTTCATGTATAGGTTTATCACAAAATATTTTAATGAAACGTATTGGCAGGGAAAGTGGCAAAATTCACAGAAAAATACATTTTCGGTTTGTCACCCACAAAGTAATTTGGACACTGTATCCAAATCAACAATGGATTGTCATTAAGAAATTAATTTAGGAAAATGTAACTCTAAATTTAATGACTTGGTGCATGCATGGAAAAAAATGCATTTCACAATGGCACTCCATATTAAGATACTTTCTGTGCTTTGGAGGCGTGACTGTGAAAATACAGATCCTTTAAATCTACTGATGCCAAATATGTGTCTTCCTGCAGCACTGGTGTAACATCCTGGGATATCACACTGATCTCTGCTGTTCTGCAATATTTGCTGACTGGATGCAAATCTAGCATTTCAAAGTTTCTTAGAGATGAGGAAATAAGGTGAACATATTTCTGATGTTGTTCAGGAGATGGCACCTCTTTTACTCCCTCCTTTTCTAAGAACCTTCACCACTTCCATCAACAGAGGACTGTAAACATTTTTCAAGAGACAGAATTGCTGCGGTTATATTTGGTGGTTTTGATTAGAATGAAATGCACAACATAGTTTTTTTATTCATAGGCCAGCACCTCTTAGGTTATTTAGGTCTACTTGTCTACCTTCTGTTAAAAAAACTCAAAATGTCCCGTCAGGTCTGGTATGTCTTGGGGAGTAAACAGATAGCCATTTGGAAGCTTCGTTCCCTCCCTCTTTCTCTAGCATGAAAGAGCCATTGCATCTGCATCTGTTGTCCTTACTAACATGAGGTTGATGGAGACTGCAGACTATATTGAAACTGCTGCAGGCCACACCATTTGACTATTCACTAGCCTCCTTTGAGCTAGGGCATGTGCCTGTTCTTTGCAAAGCACTCACTGCCTTTGCAGTGCTAATCTTTTTTTCACTTGGTCCAGCATTTCATCAGTTTTTTTTATCACGTACTAATAATATATTTATGACTCAAGTTTGAACCCTGAAGTGCACAGCCAGGGCATATGTTCTAACGACTGAATATGTACTAAGCTAAAAGCATACTGTATCTGAGCAATGACAATCTGAATTTAAGCTTTCTTTGGAGATAATCTTCCTTTCCTGGACCTAAGCAGCAACTCTCTTCCTATGGTTTTCAAGAAGATGTTTTATTCATTCTTCTACCGCTTACAATTGTTGATGTCTATATAGCTAAGGAGTGTGGCAGAATTTGCAATTCTCCTTTCTGTAGACACTGATATCTCAAATTTCTGCCTCAGTGCCTCCCATCTTTGACACTCCTTGTCAAGTGAGGGAGATGGCTGATTAGTTCAGCACCCTCTTTCTTGCAGTGATGACCCATTACGGAATGTGGTGCTATAAGACATTGGATGTAGACAGAAACTCTTGGAGAAGTCTCATATTTTCGCTCCACTTTATTTGTAACCGTCTTAGATGTTGCATGGTTTACAAATGGTACTTTCATTATAGTACAAAATGTGTCGGCATCATCACAAATTGCCTTTTCTTCTCTAAAGACTGAGTTTCTCTAAGGGACAACAACACTCTTCATCATATCTTCATCGTCCAATAGAACAACTTATATTTCTGACACCTTTAATATCAAACTGCGATAGGTAGACAAGTCCTCAGAAGAAGACGCTCTATTGAGGCATTGGCTGTGCATCATATTCTAGTGACTGTATAGTGATATATATGTATATATATATATATATATCTCACATCACCCATTTTAATCTCCATCTCAACTTTCCTCTCCCGAATACTCAGGTTCCACATTCTCCCATCTCCATGGGGGGCTAGTGACACCTCCATAACAAGAAGATATTCTGAAGTCTCCTCACATTCCTCACTTTCACCTCTTCCTCTCTTCGCCTTTGTCTTTTTTGAGGATAACATAAGATGTAATTGCTTCTCTGAAAGATTTTATCCCAAAACAATTAAAATGGTATTCGAGGGATCACAGAAGGTGGTGGATGTATTCTATAGTTTATGTATATCAGAGAGAATCTCGTGAGAAAGAAAAGGTGGTACATGAAACTGCTCCACACATGGTCAGAATGTGTCAAGAAAACAAATCACATGTACATCAAACCTGAGAAATTTGTGAAGAGTCTTGCAAAAGCTGCAAATCTGTTTCGCTGTAACCACAGCTGAGCATCCTGAGGAGTTGCTGTTGGTAGGAGGTTCTGAAAAAAGCAAAACATGTTGTAGATGGATCGAATTAATCTTGGACTGACAATCATTAAAGCGCAAAAACTAATTAAAAACAACCTTAACGGAACTGAAAAATAGATGAGATTAATTGATATCATATATCACTGTTCATCACAGGCGATCTAGAAAAGTGTTGAGTGTCTGAACATTTTCTTTCCCAAAGTTAGCATAACTTGTTCAACTGAGTCTATAGCATTACAAAAAGCAAATGCTGATGCTACAGAACATTTTAAAGCAGTGTGTAATGCAGCTGACCTTAGAAAGTACAGACATAGAAAATAACTTATTTTGAAAAGGTGTCTGTGAACAAAAATGCTCTCATTTTAACATGTTTGCAGAATCAAGATTCACATGACTCAAAATATATGTTGCAGTGAAACACGTTGTACAATACCATAAACCAGGCAAAGATTTTCAAGAAAACGAAATTGAATAGAGGGGATGCAGCCAGGCTAAACAATGCTTACAAAAAATAACATCTGTGCCAAGAACAGGGTATTAAAAATGAAATGAGACTGTCCATTTTTAATTTGGATAAAAGAAAAGAAAACATACATTTAGGCAGAACCCTTGCTGTCATTTTCCAAATGATCATGCATAGTAAATATGAAATATATATTGTTAGTACATACCTGCATTGCATTCATGTTAGCGCTTACATCTATAATTGGAGCTGCCGGCTCCGGCTGGTGGTTGGGAGAGCCATTCCTAGTTTAAAAGATGAAATGGTCCACAATCACAAATCTGGTTTTTGCCAGACCTCTCAGTGACACCTGTGCTATAAATAACTTTATGTGCTATTGAACAATCAAATTCATATGAAGAAAATTGGAAGCTGAAGCCCACACTACCAGTAGAACTTTTCATCTAACTATTAGACATTTTTCGGTTGGCCCCAACAGCTGAATCTGTAAGGAAGCTATTCTTTTTTAAGCTTGTGTAAGAGGTGTGTCAGAAGTAAATAAATGAGAGTTCAAGAAAGGAAATATATAAAGGCGTTTAGCCACTGTAAGCCAAAGACAGGAGAACTGGATACCATTGCTCTGTAGAAACCAGGCTGCGGACAAAGAGGGAAAGGTGTGGAAGAGGATCTAGATCACATAAAAGTATGGCTAAGCCCAAAAGTGGGAAATGATTAGCACAATTAAAGAGTACAAGCAGAGCATAGAAGACCTAGAAGCAGGCTGGGTGAAGAGCCTGTGGAAGCCAGAAATTACATAGGAGGAAGAGGGGTGAAGGGGAATGGGAAATTAAAGGAGGGCCTAATGATTAGATTGCAGACAGTGTACACAACCAAAAAGCAAGTGTTTGGTGGCAAACTGTACCTGAAAGGAGACAGTCGCCTAAGTATTGGTAATCTGGAGCTGGCCAGGACCATTAACAGAAGCAAGTTCAATGTATTGCTTTCCTTTATCAGTTGTACACCTCAGAATATGAAAATCTGATTGTGAGAGTCATCAAACAGGCCAGTATCTATTTGGATGGGCTTCCAAATGGCATGTTTGAAGATTTATCAGATTTGGCTCACAATGAAAGCTAATTTTAAGATGGTAGACAAAGAGCATTTGACTGAATCTGGACATTGTTAGCACTGGTCATGCATTACCCGCTCTATCTACTCTCCCATATCCAAATATTCAACACACCTGTTTACTGATAACATTCTTTAAAATATACACCTTTTAAAAAAAGGGAATATATGAGCGGTTCAAAATTTGAACATTTTATATTAGAATTTGTTTTGGGAAATGTTGTTGATGCAAGCAAAAACATTAGTACTATTGTATCCATTTCAATTCTTGCATTTTGGCTGAAGCACAACAACATTGCAGTCTCACCCCAAGATGAAGATCCTATTGTAGTCCTGGGGCTCTGCCGCTGTCTGCTTCCATTCACGGTGTGCCTTGCCAGTCTCAGCTTCACTGTGTATAGGGAGAAAACAGACTAAACACATGATGCTGGGAGACAAATGGACAATGCTTCAAATTTCTCCAAAACTACTTGTTATAAATTTCAGATGGGCCCAAAGTTACGTAGGAGGGAACTTAAAAAAACAAAACTGTTTTGCACTCAATCAGGTGTGGAAGTTTTAGTGAACATTACAAACACAGAGTAGCAGAAATGAAATAAGAAAATCAAGAAATGAAATGCCTTTCTACAATGGAAATCACATTTATCCCCTAATATCACTTAGAGATAAAGACGAGCAAAGTAGAAACACAGAAGAGGTTTATTAAATAAAAACAGATTAAGTAGCTCCTGGGACAAGAAGCACTTCATGCACGATCAACCAGTGTCATTCCTCCCAACTACTCTTGCAGCCCCACACAGTCCCAAAAAATTGACTTTGAGTCAAGTTATGTTTTGAAATGTTTTCCAAATGAATGACACCCTCTGCTTACAGAAAGGCTGATAAAGTTGAGAAAAGATCAGGCAGATTCTCTTTTTTTCCACGATGCCCAGTCAATGTGCCTTGACATGCTGCGCTGAGGCATACCCAGTCAACAGAACAGTCAAGTGCACATTAGCTTGACAGTGATTCCGCAGCCTCACTATTACACTTGTAACCAACTGTCACAGTGACTGTCAGGAAGGCAATGGCGGGAAAGAAATGTATAAAGACTTCAGATGGTTACCGGTGAAGCATTTCCACCACAATAACTTATGGAACCTGCTGTCTGCTGAAATGTTGGTTAAAATGTTGGATTTTGAATATGTTCTCCATCGAGCTAGATTAAAGGAGAAACAAATTAGGGTATATGCACACTACCTCGGACTTTTGTGTAGCACTCTGTAAGGGAGGTAAGTCCACTTGCTCCAGTGCTCCTTTTTGTAGTCCATGTATTCTAGCCAGCAGAGTAACTGTTAGATTCTAATCGGATTTCTGAGTCTATGATCTTACCTATGCCAGCGATGGGGTTTCTCATTTTAAAAAAAAGAGGTACAAACACTATTCTGATTGGGTCCAAAATGAGAACTAATTTGGCAAGTGCGGAACCAGATTTATGCATTGGGAGCTCTTGCACCAAGCTGATTAGCAATTGTAAAACAAAGCAGCAGTATTGCCTATCTCATATCTTACCAAGAAGAGAGAAGCACTAAAAGAACTAAACTGGCAAAGTGAAGAATAGAAATTCCCAGAGAACAATGTTTCCTTCCACGGTGCATAACTTGGCAATAAATTGACTGGGAAGAGCTCTACGGGTGGAAACCCTATCTGGTTAACACTATCTTCACTGGCACAGGACTACAGAACATTCGAAGTGCCAAGTAAATTCAAGTTAGCAACTTTGCTTCTGACTATGGATCACCTAATAAGTGTGTGCTTGAGAAGTAGAAATTCAAAAATGGCCTACCTACTTCCAGAGATCTATTTCTCACTGACAGAGCTATTTTGATTGTGGTCTGCCTGGTGTGTGGGTAGAAAATATTGTTGAAATGTTATCTGCATATCAATACTGTGTATCTGTACCCCACTATAGGAAAGACTTGGACTGCTTTTTGATCTAGAACAATGTGTTCTTCCCAAGGACTGACATTACACAGGTCATAAATGTCAATATTTTCGAGGATGGGCACCATTAAGACTTTGAAGAACAATTGGTGTTAGATCAACCTTAGGATGTCAGGCATGAAAAGTTATTTCTGGAACAAACTGGAATTTTCATGTCACCAAAAAAGGTCAGCCTTCACCAACAGCTAGAAGCATCCTGCAAATCTGCCAGCATATCATCATCCTTGTGACTAAATAAGTGAATCTGTCAACCATGTGACAGGTCAAACTATTTGGAAGACTCAAGGCAAAATGAACAAGTTAATACAGGATTATGGTTGAGGAAGCCTTGCTTAATCGTGTGTACAGAACTACTAAGAGGAAAGATTGATTTCTTTGGGCTGACAGACACTTAGGTGAAAATATTTGTGCAGTTGCTCTTAGCAGTCAATAATCTATAAAAATGAATGCTTTGATTATTTCCTTTCTTACATGAGCTCCTACTACAATCATTACTTTTGTAAAATCTCTTGATGCTGAATTGAAGGTAAATGAGAAACCTCTATACGGAAGTATGTGAGAGGCTACAGTAAGTTGGTAGGTGGAATAAGCAGAACCCAGAACAGTAAACAAAAACATTTTGCTCAAATCTGACAAAAATGAGAAAGAACCTTTGGAAATCAGTTTCCAACTGGTGAATGTAATTCAGGATTCTAGCTTCTACAGTTTTTTTTGGGTGGTCAGTTTCTTTGATTTAGCAGCTAGAAGTATAGAAGAAACTCTTTGACTGGGGTCTGTTTGCCAGACTTCCCTACACCACTTAACTTTAGTATTTTGTTGTCCTTCTCTTTGTGAAATACTGACTTGAGAACATTACAGAAATGTTAATCTCTTAGTTAAGTGAAAAATAGGCATCCTGTCAAAGGTGGTGATAAAACTACAAACACATTCACCCAGATGTATCTTAATGATATTCACAAACAACAGACATGTATTCCTTTCCAAGACAATGGTACTATTTTTGTTTCTTTGATCTCCGGATAATGCCTGTTCATTAACCCACCAGGACTTAAACAAGTTACTATAAAATCAAATGTAGTTCCTAACTTAAGATGCATTAGTTCAGTGAGCCACTATACAAGAGTCAAACCCTGGGTCATAAGTTACATCTTTAACATTCACCAAAACAATACACAAGTTGATCTTTTGATTTGCAGCTTTTTTACCTTATGAAATTGTTGCACCTCTCTAAAGGAACACTTTTCCACACTAATATGTACGAGTGTAAAGGTAACATGGCATTTTAGTTTTTGACTATCTCAAATAAAACAAACTTGCCGTCTGTGTCCACGAACATAGCATATTGTTTAATTTGGGGAGGTAGATCATGCCAAGAGAATAGACACAGACATATCTGCTGGAATCTCCACATTTTCTCCAGAACTTCAGATAATGCCAGAATTGAAGTAGCTCAGCATGCACCTTTAATCATCCGGTATCGTAGGAACAAAAAGGAATATAGACAATGGTACTAGGCCTATGACCCATTGAAATTTACCAGTATGCTACTGGCCGAAAAATTAATTGCCCACAAATGGAAGTCCATAGCATTATCAACTCCGGAATGGACGAGTAAACTGTGGGTGCTATTGGACAGAGAGAAACTGACATGGGAATTAAATGATATATGGAGTAGATAGGAGTGTGCTTGGCAACAACTCTGTGTTTATTCAAAGGGGAAATTATTACACTAGAAATACAGAGTGTGTTGTAGAATGTTTGTGGCTGAGTATCCCAATAATATTATGCTGAAAGAAAAGAACAATATATTTTGATGCATAATAGATTGAGCATTGGGGCCCATGAAGATCATTGGGCTTCTGAAAATGATGGGAGGTGGGTACCTCTCACTTTTAAACTAAAGGAAAATGTTAATATAAGTTCTGCTGAACACTATTATAGCGTATGAAAGCATAGGAACCCATTCATGTAACTTTATATCTAGAGGTTTTATTCATTCATGTTTAGAATAACTATTTTTATATAACAAATGCAGTACGGGGTCAGAAGCTTTGGATGCCAGAATGAGCCAAAAACATGCTTTGGTACTGGTGCAAAAGGGAGAAATTGACAGATGATGGGCATAACAGAGACTCATATTTGTTTTCACTGGCTCTATAGAGTGCAGTGTAAGAGCAGGCAGACCAAGAGGGGGGGCGGGGGGGGGGGGGTGAAATAGATAAAATAAGTTAAACAAATAGTGGTACATTCTTGAGGTTTACTTTTGGTCTGGCATTAAAACATGATCTTCCACATATATTCATTTACGTGACCAAACAACAATTTGAGGCAGCTCAGGAGACTTGGATTGTTGGCCCAAAGTATGAAGCCCTAGCTGTGCTACGCTGTCTGAAAAATACACCACACATATTCTAGAAGGAGCTTAATTTATTGTGGAACTCTGCTTTAAAGGTTGTGCCTTAGTACATGTACCTCGATTTCCTGTATCACCAACTGAGCATCACAATCACCACATTTATACAACATATCAAAATGGCTATTTCTGGGAGACCGCTAGGATTTTAGGAGAGAAAGATACAGGACGCTAAACGAGGTTTAAGTCTATGATGAATTGCATGTTCACCCTACGCAATTTCAGTGTGCAATTGCGTCATAAGGAGACACACATGGTATGGCACCCAGATATCTGCTTCACCTCTCGCCTCTGCCACTCTTAGAAACTCCTGCAATCTTCTACTTACAAGCGTGTGGCAGGAGGTGTATAAGAGTCTGTTGAGTTTGGAGAAGCACACCACATCTAGCGCCACTAACGCTACTGGCATGAGCCAACAAATTAAAGCCCTGGCAAGAAAGTGCAAGGACTTTGAGAATCGGTCCTGCTGGTTCAACATCCAGGTTGTGGGGGATCCCCGAGGGATACAAGGCATCACCGTCTGAGTGGTGCAACTATGAAGGGTGTCACCAGGTTCAGAAACTGCGGTATGCCAGCGCAGGCTCTGTCAACAGCAAGAGCGCATTGAGTCCCAGCAGGCACCCCCAAGGCAGGTTCAAAGCTGTGGAAAAATCATTGTTTGTATTGAAGAATATCATGTAAACGAGCTAGTTCTCAGCCCAGCTTGACCAAGAAAATGTACCTCCTTGGGCATAGGTTTCACATTTTCAATCTTTCCAGATCCAGTCTGAGAGACTGCTAGAAGGCAGAAGGAGATTAGGACTCTTATGCCAGAATTCAAGGTCCTGGCCTCTATCCGCACAGCACTTTTAAGGATTTATTGAAAATGGAACTTTCAGGAGTTTACAGCTCATATCAAACTCAAACCTTTCTCTTCACACGTAAGCTTCTTTGTAAGGAAAGGGGGGTCCTGAACTGTGCAGACAGAAGCAGAGAGGATTAGAGCATATCCATTAATATACCTCTGCAACATCAGGAGGATTAATACGGTTGTTAAGGGGCTAACTGATCACTGGATGTTCACACCATGATGACCTAGATAATGTGATACAGCCATACAATTAGTACTTTTTTCCCTGTGGGGTATTTCATTCATCTTCCCCATCTCTTTTCTCTTTCTTTGTTTCTTCTCTTCACAAAGGTGTGAGGTGGGGTGCGGGAGAGGCACCTCCCATGTTTGGTGATAAACAGCGCACCCATTTGGGTGGGTGAAGGCGGGGGTCCACCCAACAGTGGAAGAGGAAAGAAGGGCAGAAATAAAAGAGACGGGCGATTCAGGGATATCAGATAATAAGGGATGAGAGGGAGAGCAGAGTACAAGACAGGGAAATGTTTTTGTTTCAGATTCAGTTTTGGGGCTAACTTTTTAGAGGATCAGGTACCAGTAAAGGCTCTTTAGGAGGGCTACAAATCACCCCTGGGAGCTGGCCAATCTAACGTTTGTTAGCTTCAATGTTAACAGTTTGAACAACAAGGTCAAGAAGGCAGCACTGTTGTCTGTATGAAAAAATATAAACCCAGTATTTTTCTGTTACAGGAGACTCAATGGATATCAGTGAGGGAGAAGGGAGAAAGTAGGGCATTTGGGTGCATGGGATGTATTCTTCTCCTCAGCACATATGGCACAGAGGGAATTGTCTATCTTTTTTAAGTATGATATACAAGCAAAGTATAATAAGGTTATCAAAGACTTCCTATAGAGGTATGGAGGACACAGGATTACTATAGGGAACAATTACAGCCCAGTTAGAGATTATCCTAGTCACCTTCAGAATTTAACATGGTCCCCCATATGCCCTTATTGGGGGATATTATCCTGGGCGGGCATTTTAGTTTTCTGCCAGATTCATCTTTAGATTTCTCTAATGTAACACGCATTCAGCATGAAAGACAATCAGAGAGCATTTAGAGACCTGTGTACTTGTTTAAGTTTACAAGATGTCTGGCGCTCTAAGGATGTAGGGTTGAAATCTTTCACTTGTTACTTTAAACACTGACTACGCTTCTGAGATTGATTTGTTTTTGGCATCATAGATCGAGGCTACATTATACGTATCCCACAATGCTAGATGTTTTCCTGAGCACAAAGCTGTAGTACATAACTATTCAATCCCATTGTAGAGGGCAAAGTCAAGTTGGATTATGGAAAAGGTCATTCTCTTAGAAAGGAAGGGAAAGGAAAAGGTAAATGTGGAGATCCAAAATTGTTTCCCAACAAAATGACGCCGCAGCAGATCTATTGATATTCTGGGAGACATTTAAATGTGCCATCAGTGAGGTTTTCAGGTCCCGGGCAGCGTTGAAAGCTAAAAAGGATAGGGAAACAATTTCTTCTTGCAATTAGATGTTGACCAAATATATCAAGTTGCACTGTATGATAGTTCTAATATCTTTCTATGAGATAGATGGCTAGAGATGAAGCGGAAAAGAGCTGATAAATAATCAAACCTTTCAGTGTCAGGTGTATGAAGGAGTACACAGGCCAGTTCTTGCCATGGCGGGTCAAAGAGAAGAGAAACCGTAACTTGATTCAACAGGTTAAAGACTCATGTATGAGTCAGCTTACCGACAGGGCTGAGGACACCAAACAAATTTTCCATCAATATTATTCTACACCCTATCGGGTGATAGGAAGGGTGGGGCAGAAGAAGCTAGAGAGCAAGTATTGGGAGACTTTTTGGCAGATCTGGACCTGCCCTGTTTGACATTAGCAGAGGCCTCTACAATGTTACTCAATTAAATTGCAGGGAGAAAGGTCAGAGAGGCAAAAAGACAGATGACAAATGGTAGGGCGTCAGGGGGAGATGGTTTGGGCCCCAGAGTTCTATAAAGCTTTTTACCCAGCCTCCTATGATCTCTCACTTCCTTATTAAATTACCTTCTGTGAGGTGGCAGGTACCCAACTCCTTTTTAAACAGGTTCTGATTAATATCCATAAGAAGAGAAAGTTGGCAACGGACCCAAGGTCGTACAGACCAATTACTTTATTAAATATCGATTATAAGATATGCACAAATATATTAACTAATCTGATTGGGCTGGTTGCTCCAGTATTGGTTTCTCCAGATCAAACAGGATTTATCAGAGGCTGCAATTCATTAAAAAATACAAAGTATATGGCTGATTTCATTGATCTGGCTATTACAGACTCTTGTTCTAATAAGAGCAGACTCAGACTCTCTTACTTACTGTTTACATTTGTACTAGTCTATTGGCTGGAACTGTGTACTTTTGTTTTTTTGGTATTATGATGGGAGTACCGTACACAGGACCAACTTTTCTCTAAACACTCCTGACATATTAGCCCTTCTTTGTTTGTATTCGATATTACAGACTCTGTGCCAGCAGTTATTATCCTACTAAATGCAGAGAAGGCATTCAACCTCTTGAGTTGGAAATGTCTCTTCCACATTTTTTATTTTTTTTTGTAACCAATTTTATTAGCATTATATGGAGTAAGCGAACACAGTCATATCATCTGTTACAGCATGAGTATTAAGAGTCAATGAAAGAAAACATGGGAACATAGCAAGGTACATTGCAAGCTCAGGAGTATGAGGTTAATTCACCGCTAGTGATAAATGTCTCTTCCACATCTTAAGTAAGTTTAGATTTCCACTCCAACTCACAAGCTCGATCCAGGGAGCAAGAGCTCAAATGCTTATTAATGACAAGCAGGCAGGGGGACTAATGTTAGAGCGGGGGATGAGGCAGGGGTGCCCTCTCTCTCCATTGCTATTTGCCCTGTTCACTGAGCCCCAAGCCCAGGCCCTGTGTCAGAACAGTTGGAATTCAAATCCCATTCTAGGGACCCCAGTTAATAAAGCTGTATGCATAGGATGCTGTGCTGGACTAAACACCTACAGCAGATAATATAATCAGGGCATTACAAATAATTAAGACCTTTACAGTTTCAGGAGGCTAAAAGTGAAGAGAGTCTAAGACTGAGGCCCTCACTATAACTTTGGCGGTCTTTTTGCAAGACCGGCGAACCCGCTGCCGCCAACAGACCGCCATATTTCGAGTTGCTGTGTATTTCTGCCTGTTTATGGGCGGAAATCTGACCCCATCCGCCTGGCCGACAGAGGAAGAGAGGCGGTTCCACCGCCAGCACTGCCATGCCAACAGGACTCTGCCCACCATATTACGATACGTAATATGGCGTGGCGGTGTCCTGTACAAGTTAGTTGCTGATGGTGCAAGATGCCAGGACCCATCCCCTCCCGGACGACCACCTCGCCGAAACAGGTAAGTGGACCATTCAAAGGGTGGGAGGGTGGGTTGCAGTGGGTGCTGGCTGGGGGAGGGAGAAATTGTTGGGTGCATGTGTGTGGTGTGTATGTGTAGCGGAATGGGTGTGTGTGTGAGTGCATGTGTATATGCACATTTGTGTGGAGGGTATGTGTGTCCGAATGGAAGCGGAAGGGAGGCGGGTATGTCAGGGTGCGAGTGCGTCTGTGTTTGTATGCAGAGGGGTGGGGGTATCTGTCTGAATGCGTGTATGCAAGCGAGTGGTGGTGTTTGGATGTATGCGTGCAGCTGGGGGTGTGTGTCTGCATGTATGCGGATGAGGGGTGTGTACAAGTGTGCAGCTGGGAGTGTGTGTGCGCAAGTGTGTGGATGAGGGGGATGTGTGCATGTATGCGGGAGTGCGTGAATGTAAGCGTGCGTAGAGGGGGTGAGGGTGTGCATGAATGCAGAGGGAGTGGGGGTGCATATGTGGGAGTGCAAGTGGTTGTGGTTATATGTCAGGGTGAGAGCAAGTGGGGGTCTTTGTATGGATATGTGCGGTTGGGTGGGAGGTGTGTGGACATGTGGGGGTAGGAGTGCGTGTGCATGTGCCGGCGACAGGAATGGGGATTCCTGTCGCTGGGTGCATTACCGGCAGGCTTTTCGTGGCAGGATGAACACCGCGAAAAGCCTGGCGGTATGCTGCCTCCTGATACGGCCGGCGGTCTCACTGACGGGCCGGGCGGGTTGTGGCTTTAGCCACACTGCAGTACTCATAATGCGGCGGTCTTTACCGCCAGGTCCGCGGCGGTAAGACCGCCACACTCATAATGAGGCCCTGAATGTCTACTCTTTAACGCTTCCATAAAGACCTAGCCCCTTTTGAGAATGAATAATATATACATTAATTATTTACATTTTTTTTAAAAACAAGAGGATTTTTCACAGTAATTATTACACTGTTTTAAGGAGAGTGGACAATTCACTGTTATCCTGGAGGTGACTCCAGCTCTCAATTATTGATATAATTGCCCTAATTAAAATGATACTACCCTTATTTGCATTTCTTTTTTTTTGGCTGTTTCATATAAACTAGATAATGGTTTCTTTTCTAGGTTGGATTAATCTATACACTCATTTGTATGGAACTAAAATCACCCAAGTCAAAATAGTTACTCTGCAATTTCCAAAGAACAAGGGTGGTTTGGGACTCTTAGACTTATGGCATAACTATCTAGCTTCCCTGGCAATACAGATATGCCATTTGTGTCAGAAGAGCCCATTAGTTTTGAAAATGTGTTTCTTCTCCAATTACTGACTGCCTTTAACTTCACTGACCCTTCTTTGTGTATCAAAGCCTCTAAACTCCCAAAGAAAATCAGATATAAAGTGGTTTACCAACTGATGTTATGCAGCAATAGGATTTTCTCAGCTCATGGTAGTCACCATATTAATGCAGAGATGCTGTTAGGCTTTTGCAGCTCTGTTGCTGGGATTAACTGCGGAAACTATAGGCAAATGGGCCGACTTGGGTATAAATAAGGTGGGGGACTTCTTTTCAGAGCCAAGGTTAAGCTCCCAACAGGCAGTTTTTCGGCTGAACACTGTATAGCCAGCAGCATTTTTTCTGTATGCCCAAATAAGAACAATTTTAGGTGACATCAATGGAATGGACATCGAGTCTTTTAAGGGAATTGTGAAAGATTTGTTTAGGGGGGACGAAGTTAACCTTGCTGTTAAATTTTGGTACCAGGCCTTAACCCCAGAACCTATGCACCTAATTAAAGGGTTAAGGGGAAAATGAATGCAATATATCAGGGTTGATATTAGTGCCCAACAATGGGAGAGGTACTTTAGTCTGAGTTTTACCTCTCTCAGGGGTGCAGATTTCCAGCGTATAACCTTCCTCAATTTGTCGATGCTTTATTGAATGCCTTGTGCTTTGAACAAAATCTTTCCACTGATTGCCTAAAGGTGCCCAAGATGTAATGCCGAGGGGGAGAGGTTCCATATGTTTTGGGCCTGTAACGCCACTAAATTTTATTGGTGGACAGCATTTTATGCCGTAAACTGGATCATTCAAGAGAATCTCTATCTCTTCCCAAGAGTGGCCTTTTGGACATTGTAAATCGCCATTTTTTTTTTATAAACCCAGACAGCTGAGGACTTCATTTTTATAGCAGCATTAATCACGCAGTCACTGATCACTACTTAGTGGAAGTCCAAGGCAGGGTCCACTTATGAGCAATGGGAGACACAAATGAGCTACTTCAGCCAACGGGAAGCCTAGTACTATGCAAGAACTGATGGGTATAGAATTTATAAAGCAAAGTAGAGAGACTAGGCCAGCAAAGTATAGGTGAATTAAGGGTGGACCGGGGGCTTGGAGGAGAAAAGTGTCTTCTACCTTGTCATGATTAGAAATGGGCCAGCTGGACTAAGTGCATCTTCTGAGACGCTCATATGAAGTTAACATAGTCACTTTAGGGGTTAGGGGAGCGGACAGGGTGAGACAGGACAGTGTCCAGTTTTTCGGGAAGGGGGGGGGGGGATAGAAAAAGCTTACTCTCTCCAGTTGTGAGGACATTGAGGCGAAGCGGTTTAGCTGGGTGGAGGAGGGTTAGTGAGGAGGGTGGTGTATAAGATTTTAGGGATAATATTTTACCAGGGAGGGGGATTTACTTGTTTATGTACTTGATTAATTTTAATATCAGGTTCTGCTGACTCGATTTGACTTGTGTTTTGTAATATGGTTTGTTATTGTTGTAGAGTATCATCTTTCCTAATAAAAATATATTTTTTAAATGGCTATTTCAGGACAAAGTAGGCAAGTCATTCTCAATTTCATAGAAATATATTTGCAGAAAGAAAAGCAAATACATTTTTAGCTTATGGACAATCACATAATTATCAAAGTGTGCATTCGTTTAAAATGTATTAACTTTTTGTACTAATATCTTTTTGGGTTTAGCTGGGAATAGCTCAATTCATTTTATTCTAATTGATACCACTCTACAATCTGCATGTTCAGCACAGGCTCACTTATGGACACCTGTCTTAACACCTTTATCAAAGGTACCAGTAAGAAATGAATAGCACTTTTAAAGTAGTTATATGTGGATAAGCAGGTCAAGTTGCCAAGACTTACCCTTCTCCGAGGGAGAAACTGCTGTGCGTACTGTTAAAGCCAGGTGAGGGTGCATTATTGACATAGGTTATTTCTGGCCACGGAGAGCACTAAAAAGGAAAATAAGCTATATCACCTGCAAATCATACATGCCTGACTACAGAAGATCTGCAGAAACAACACAGCAGTATGCTACTTACTTTTTAACTTGCAACAATAGTAACGATCCTCTCAACTAGATTCATTGATCACAATAAAATTTATCAGTCAAGTTGGCAAATGTAGCAGCTAATGAAAAGAAACAACTTTCCTACATTTCACCAAGAATGCACCAAATACCACGTTTCTGAGTGTCTCTGATATTGTTTTGAGGAATGGAGCACTGATTTGAAGACTGTAAACAGATAATTGTAGGCATCCCTAAAGAAATGGATAAAGGATGATTGGCACAACTTGCCATGATCAGCTCTAATAAGTCACAATTGTCATCCCAACTGAAACTTACGGCTCCATTATAAATAAATATGTGACACATTATTCCAACTGAGATAATGCTGAACTACAGAGACAAAGTGCATAAGGGACGCTATATCCTATGTATATTCTTCCCTTTCATTCTAGTGTGCTCAAAGTCTCATGCTTTGCAATTAGCAAATGATTCTGAGATACATTAATAGGCATGAAGAAATGTTATTTACAAATAATAGTATTTGTGGTTCATCTACAGGAACTCATTTACTCTCTGTTATAGCATTAAAAATGCAACTATTTCACCATAAGTGGTGTTTCCCTTCTCAGTTTAATCTTTGCCCAGAGAATGACAGCTGAGGACATTAGCAGGTGATTCAAAGCAGGCTGAATGCCAACACACTAATATATATAAATAAATGTAATGAGTAAGATGATCCTTAAATGAAGCTGTAATATATATGTACACACTACTGTGAGGAAAAAGGGATTTGCATTTAAACCAGAACTTTATAAGAGGCATTTCTGGTGCAGACAGCATACTGATGTTGACATAGTTTGACCCCATTAGCTTTGTCCCAGACAGTAAACTTTATTTGTTAGTAGCTGAAAGGGGCAGTGATATTACCAATTTCTCAGACTTACAAGTGAAAGCGTTAAAGAGATGCATGCACCTTCTCATCATGAGCCTCACCCATATCTTAGTTTAGGAAGGTTACGCATCATAATGTTGACGCCATATAGGAGACTCTTCAAAAGACCAAAAAGTAACTGACGTTTCTAACCTACCAGAAGTGCCTCTCCATGGGAGTATGACAAGGTGTTTTCATTGTTACCATACTCCCGGACTGGCTCAAATAATGGCTAGACATAGGAGGATTGTATGTGTAGAAAACCAGATAGAGTTGGAATTAAGCAAGAGAAAGAACAGTGCCCAGAATGGTCCTTAGAGTTATGTACCTAATCTGTATTTCAACAAAGTAAGTTTGGAAGAATGTCTTGGAGTCTCTGCAGCTTATTAGAAGAATCGACAATAAACAAAACATGGGCAAAGAAGGCCAGAAGGCAGAGGAAAAACGTTATACATTAAACATATTCTCTTCTGAAACAGCACAAATGTCAAACGCATTTCTACACACTGCTTTTACTTAACAGTAGAGCGAAGAACTGACAGAACACAAGGCTCCACAATCCATACCCTGAATGATGAATACAGGTCCTATATTCTCAGCAGAGAATCATTTGCCAAAAAGGTATCTTTTGGAACATTTAGCTGTAGTTGATTCTCAGACAGGAAGGAATTTAGTCAATAAACATTGAGCAAAAATTAGCTCAGCACATATGTTTCAAAGACTGCTATTAAACAGTAATTTAAACAAATTATATGTTCACCTGTGCTTTTCTTTCTTTTGATGCCATTTCGATTTATTATATTCTGGATCCATTCTTATCCATAGTTTCATTAGCAGACTAACACAAACCAAAACATGCGCGCTTGAGGCCTTGTAAGGTTTTGAACACAAACGGCTTTTACATAAAGGAGTCGCAGGTCTCCCATGCAGAGGTGGTGCACAGAAATAGAAATGGATGTACAAATTACAACAATTCTCTGTTCATGTGGCTTTTCACACCTAAATGATCGTAGAATAAGTATTTCAAATACTTTCCTTTTTTTCCTTTACCTCAATGTCACTTGGGCAAGATGCGGCAAAGTAATAGAATTAAGGCATTGATTTTACGGAAATGGAAAATGAAAGGATCTGGCGCAAAAATTAAGGCTATGGATTGCACTGAGTGTAAAGTCTATGAGTTTCGACTTCTTTAGGCAGCACAAAAATTCCACACCTTTAACCTGGCATTAAGGAAATCAAACCGGTTGTTTATCTATGTAAAGATGCAATTACTGCTTAGCCGAATACATAGCG
This sequence comes from Pleurodeles waltl, assembly GCF_031143425.1. Lineage (NCBI taxonomy): Eukaryota > Metazoa > Chordata > Amphibia > Caudata > Salamandridae > Pleurodeles > Pleurodeles waltl. Next base: position 117,420,116 of record NC_090443.1, on the reverse strand, counting down.
AGAATTCATATCTCCTCTTTTTTATGTACTACTCTGTTCAACTATGTTGAGATTGGGGGGTTGGGAGTTTCATATTTCTAGAAATCTACTACATTTGGAGAGGATGTTCCCTTCTTGGTTTGCTGAACTTTTACAATGTGTATCTTAATGCCTACAATCTTGTTTATTCTCCTTCAACTATACACTATACGAAAGATTCACTGTTGTGTCTGTTTACTGAGCGACTGTTTGATAAAAATATTTGTAAAAAACTAAAAACTATGTTGAGATTTGTTACTGGAACTAAAGAACATGTTACTTACCTTTGGTAATGATTTATCTGGTAGAGACATATTCTAGTTGCATATTCCTTACCTTAGAATTTCCCCCAGGCGTCAGACTGAATCCAGAGATTTTTCTTCAAGCAGTAGCCTTGCACATCGTTGAGTGGCATCGGTCGACTCCGCGTGCGTTGTTGGCGTCGTGGTCGCAGTGATGACGTCGGGAGTCGTCATAGACACCACCTTTCGCGATAACGTCAGTTTCTTTTCACGACTTTCCACACCAAAGCACAGAACCATGAAGAACACTCAAAATGGTGCACCATAGCGAAGGCCCTGAATGGGGAATCCCTGTCCCTAAAAATCAGTTTGCAAGCGGGGAGGATGGGTGGGTCGGTAAGGAATCTGCAACTAGAATATGTATCTACCAGATAAATCCTTACCAAAGGTAAGTAACTTGTTCATCTGATAGAGACTTCTAGTTGCACATTCCTTTCCTTAGAAGTAATGCCAATCTCGGTTTTGGGCTGAGAACCAAGAGCATACTAGAAAGTCCTGCAGGACCGAACGACCAAAGTAGCCTGACTGTCCAGGCAGTAATGCTTAGTAAGCATGTGCAGGGATGCCCACGTTGCAGTCTGGGAGATATCCAGGACAGGAACTCCGCATGCTAATGCTGTGGTAGCAGCAGTTGCTCTTGTGGAATGAGCGCGCAAGCCCGAGTTGCTTCTTGACCAAAGCATACCACATTTTGATACAAAGACGTACCCATCGTGAGATGGTATGCTTTTGCACCGCCTTCCCTTTCTTTGCACCCACATATCCAACAAAGAGTTGATTGTGCAACCAGAAATCTTTAGTACGATTGAGGTAGAACGCCAACGCTTTTTATGGATCCAGGCGGTTGAGTCTCTCCTCTTCATGAGAAGGATGTGGGGGTATGTAAAAAGTAGGCAAAGTAATGGACTGGATTGCATGAAAAGGTGTAATACTTTGGGAAGAAATGAGACCCCAGTGTGTAACACCACTTTGTCAGGGTGCACAGACAGAAATGGGGGCTTTGAAGAAAGAGGCTGAAGCTCATTCACTCTGCAAGAAGAGGTGATGGCAACATGAAAAACAGTTTTGAAAGTAAGGAGCCGTAATGGACAATTATGTAATATCGCAAAAGGACCACACATCTAGTAAGTAAGAACAAGATTGAGGTCCCACTGAGGCATGATCAACGAAGTAGGAGGGAACAAATGAGAGAGTCCCTTAAGGAATCTACCAACAATAGGTGCCTTAAAAAGGGAACGTTGATCAGGCAATCTAAGAAAAGCTGTGATAGCCAATAAGTAACCTTTTAAGGGTGCCCAAAGCAGAGCCCTGCTGGCTAAAGCAGGGATGAACAAGAGAATCTCAGAGAAAGGAGCAGAGAGGGGATCAACAGACTTGCTTGGTACACCATGCCACAAATTAATGCCGACAGGCGTATAACGTTTTGGTGGAGGGACGCCTGACTGCCAAGATAACATCACAGACTTCGGGTGGAAGGTCAAAAGCCGTCAACTGCCACTGCTCCATCTCCACGCACAAAGGCGACGATTGGACAGGTTCTGGTGGAGAACCGTCCCCTGTTGCCGCGAAAGAAGATCCTCCAGGGACAGTCTGAGTGGAGGATCGGTGGCCATGCTCAGTAGCTCTGGTTACCATATTATCCGTGCCAAGTCCGGAGCAACCAAGATTACTTTGGCCCAGTCGTTTTTGATCTTCTTCAGAACTCTGGACAGAAGTGGTACAGGCAGAAAGGAGGCCGGAGTTCAACTCAAGACAAAAAGCGTTGCTGAGCGAGTGCCGCCTTGGAGCGATCACCCTGTTCACAGGAGCCCCTGTGCTGGGTCTGGACCAAGTACCCAGAATGACATCAATGAGGGCTTCATTGAAAGGAAGGAGAGGTTGAAATGTGGAAGTCCCTGGTTGAAGCACCTCCATCAGGAGAATAGACCCGACTTCAACAGTAGGCAGTTCGAGGCCAAGGACCTCAGCCAGCCTACTGCCCACCACAGAATAAGTGCCTCCCTCCGCCGTAGCCACAGTAGTAGAAGAAAGCATGCCAACATCTGGAGAAGTATCCAGGCCACTGGCCTTGCCCAATTCCTGTGCCCAGACCATTTTAGGATCGTCCTGGTAGTCATAAGAATGCAGGGACCCTTCCAATCCTTTACCATTTTCATAGCCAGAAGAAAAAGGGTCTGAATCCAACCTGAGGTGAATAGGCCCCATCGAAGAAGAGGGTGGTGTCGGCTGATGTCGCTCCAACTCTGAGTAGTTGGGGATTAGGATCGGGTCGACGTCAATCGTGGGCACAACCGACGTCAGGAGTGTTGACGGTCAAACATGCGCAGGGGAAGGTCTCAAAGGTACGACTGGTGTCGATCTGGTTCCGGAGGGGACCTCGGTGGCCGGGGCCAGAGCTGCCAGTGTGGAACCTAAAGGGCACCCAGCCGAACCCCAAGACCCCAGAGGCGCAGAAGGGGGGTCGGACTGCCCAAAAAATGAGACGCATGGATCCAAATAATTTTTCCAATTGGGTAGGGGTTGCTCCAGCTCCCGGAATGTCGGGGAGGCTCAGAGTGAACCCATTAGTAGGCTCCGAGGATGGAGTCAAATGATGCCTAGCCTTCTTCGATGACTTCTTCTTACCAGAGGGCTCTGAAGACTTGGAAGACCACAAGTGGTGGACACTCCGCGAGCGGTCTCAAGACCTTCCTCTCTAGAGAGAGAGAGAGAGACCGTGATCGATGAGGAGTCGAGCACCGGGCCGCCATAAGATCGAGGGAGTGCTCCCCCAAGGCCTTCGGGTGCATGGCCCCGCCCTCGAAGCATGACTTCGGGTTGTGATCGTGCTCCAGGTACCACAAACAGACCAGGTGTGAATCTGTCACTGACATCATGCGGTGGCAGGCCTCGCAAGGCTTGAAACTAGGCTTTGGGGACATCCTCGACGCACAAAAAACTCGACAAAAGGGTCAAAGTTGGTCACAAATTTACCAGGGTAGCTCTCTCCAGATCAGCGCGTGGCACAGAAAGCGAAGAACTGGCATCACCGTGCAGAGGCAGCATCTATGTACGACTTCTGACGTCATCACGGCGACCACAACGCCAACAGAGTTGACAGACGCCACCTAATAACACGCAAGCGTACTGCTAGAAGAAAAATCTCCACATCCAGTCTGATGCCTGGGATAAATCCTAAGGTAAGGAATCTGTAACTAGAAGTCTCTATCAGATACAACACTATACAAATGAAGCAATGAAGCAATGTGTCCTGAATGGGTGTGCTCTTGTAGACCTCGTAGGTCCCCTAATAATTTTTAGTGCTATCAATAACTGTGCAAATAACCACCTACTGGTTGCATGTCCTGTTTCTATGAGGCCAGTAAAAAAAAAAAAAAAAAGAAAAGAAAAGGACACGAACACTGAAGCTATGTTAATAGGCTGCAGATAATGGTAACCCGCCATCGCTGACTCTATGAAATAACAATCAAAAGAACTTATTTTTTTAACACTCCAAAATCATGCACATGCTCACAATGCAATTAGAACATGCGTAAAGGCGTAACAGATCACAAAATGTATTAAGCTGACAAAGTTTAGCAATAAGCAGATATACCACACAACATATATATTACAAACTATCGTTCTATTAAGGACGCTGTTCAAAATTGGGTTGCTTGGCTACCACAAATGACTGACATGCCAATATGTACAATGATGCCATAGTTGTACATTTGGCAGAACACTTTCACCACAATATCACATCACCAAAATGCCAAGAAATAGGACCTGCAGTCAAATTGACCCTTGATTGCTCTAGAAAAAGCCTCCATGGTCAATTTTAAGCATTACCACACACAACCTTTTAAAAAATACCATATCTCTCTCATTCATTCACAAGTCAAATAGCATAGTACCTCAGTGAGTATGGTGGTCTCATACGAAGGCTGATATTTCTCTTTCTCCAGTGGCGTTCGCTTCTCCATTTTTTCACGATCAGTCTTTTGTTTTCGGTCTGCTCCTTTGGGCTGCAAAAAATGCAGTTATGTTTGAGGAGCACCATCATAAAAGCTTATTATTAAGTACTTCAGAAGTTCTTCAGACAGAACAACCATGATTATCAGAAATATTCATAAAAGTATATTATGACACAAATAATTAAAACATTTAAAAGAAGTTGACAAAGCCCAGAATGTTGAAAATATACAGTTGATAATGCACCCACTCTAAAACAAAACATCCTTGTTGTTCAACTGCTGTAATTCAACACTATACTTGGTGATTGTGTTTTGTAATAAAAACTGTTTAGTGTGACCTATATAGAAAGTGCATTAAAAAAATAAAAAATACAAGAGGGACTGATCAGAGGCACAAGGAAAAACACAGATACTAGATCTACAATACTGTCTTAGAGAGCAGCACAAAAGATATAAATCTAAATAAAGTCTTCTCTCATTGACAAACAGGTTTCAATAGCTTTAGTAGTTTTTAAAGTGGTAAAGAGCTGCACTGTGGGTTTGCTGAGCTCCAATTCTTCCCACATTACACACCTTCTTTCAAGAAACATTTGTTTTATGTGTGATTTGTCCTCAAAAAGTTAAATCTATCCAAACCTGTATAAGCAATGCTTAACATAAACTAGCCATGCCAAGTTCATCCCTTTATCAAATGACAAATCTCAGATTATCAAGTGATAAGGGATGCATGCAGGTTAAGTATGATAGACAACCACAGAAGTACAGAGCTAAAATTAACCAAATCCTCCATGTATTGGGGACCCAGCTCCATGGAGTGGTGGGGGGGGATGACTTAAAGGAGACATCTACAAATTCGGTTTTCCTTCACCTGTACAGCAGTGCTATTACCATAAGCCCATTACACCGGTTCATATGTTTCCGTAGGTGCACACTGAGTTTTGCATATCTCTAGTAATTGTGCAATTGGTTTGCTAGTCAAGGATCGCAATAGGTTAAAAAGAGCACCAATAGCTTGGCTAATCTTTAGGCAGCGGTAGGAAATATTGGTTGCGCACATCTCAGATGAATCGAGGATCACCTCGAGACAAGGGAGGTTTAGTCAACCTTCCCAATCTGATTTTAGAAATCTTAAGAGTACGTACAGACAAATGTTTGGGGCCACAAGCCATTGTGTGAGATTTAGAAAAGCTAGTTGCCAAGTCTAGGTCAGTCATAAACTATGCAAAAGACTTTACAGGTCAACCAAGGCTTTAGGGATGCGGGCCAGTAAAACCACATCATCTGCAATACAGGAGGAGAGGAGTGAAGACCTCATTGATCAAGGGTACATGTGAGCTAGCAGTGGTCAACTGAAAATTAAGTTTATTAAGATACAAGATAAACAGGAGGGGTGTGAGGACACACAACTGACACGTTGTAATATAATGGTATTGGATAGCTCCTCTGGGGCAAAATCTCACCCCAGCTGAAAGATATTCATGAACTACTGATAAAAAGTGAACCAAAGCAGCATCCAATCTTAAACCGCACAAAGTTGTCACTGTCTCACACAGTCAGCATCATCAAATGCACAGGTTAAATCCATAAAGGCTAGGTACAATAGACAGCACTTGGAGATGGTGCATCTGTCAATTAAACAATGCGGGGGGTTAAGCTCTGATCCATTGTAGCCAGCCTTTTTGTAAAGCCACACTGGTACATGCTAAGGATGTTATCTTGTTCCCACTTTGGCATCTTTTTGAAAATTATCCACCCTAAAATTGTAACTGTAAATCAATGAGAGCGAGGCATGTAACATTTGGGTTCTGCTCTATTTCCCTTTTTAAATATTAGTACCATAACTGATGTTGCTCCAGGTAGGCTACATGTGTTCCAAGAAAGCAGTTAAAAACATTGGTAAATAGAGGAGCCAACAAATCTGCATTAGATTTCATTAGGTCAACGGGCACCGCATCTGGACCAGTGGCTTTACCATAGGGACTCTGGTGAGGAGCTGCATTTATTTCCAGTATATTAAAGGTGAGCTGAGAGCCTGCATCAGAGCAACTAATAAAATCAAAAGGGATATGGCATGTTGTGGACAGACAAACACCCGCTAAATGTAATTTGTAAAACTTGCTGGAACAGAAATCACTTTAGAATCCCTGGTATTAAAGAACACTATTCCTGTATGCATTTGTTTGCAAAAGAACAGGACAACGGGTAGAATCATTAAGCTTACGCTCAGGCTTTAATAAAGCAGAATTATTATTAACTACTTCTGTAAAAGTATGGTGAATTAGTTACCTTTGCCCGCCTCAGACAAGAGGATCCAAAATAGATTAAAGTAAAAAAGAAAAAAGTCTCTATCAAGGTGGCAAGAAACAAACTAGAGTTACGGAGGTTCCATGACAGAGTAAGTTCAATATGAAGAGGCTGAGGAGGGACATTTTCTTGGACGGCTGGTAACAGATTATTAGAGGTAGTGGAAGGAGACAGTCAATGCATTGCAATCCCTAAAGTTAGCATCCAAGGTATGACCCCACCCACAGAAATAAATGGACTAGGCTAACTCACACAAATATATATACTCTACAGTGAATGTGCAGCCTCTTTCAAAGTAAGAGGTGATCCTTTTATCACTGTTATGCTCAAATTCAAGCATGTCAATCAAAACGCAGGCGAAGATGTAACCACCAAGCACTTCAGTCCTACAATCTAAACTGCTCTTTAGTGGGAAAGCTGTCAGTGCACTATCCTATTGGCCCATGTCGATAGTAATCATATAAAATTCTTCATAAAAGACCCTGCAGGGAATTATTTTAAACACCTGCATGTCTGATCTATTCTTGGTCTTTAAGTTATCTACAATGCTTAACAGCATATCAAAATTAATGTTAACAGGATTACCAAAATCATGGTTAAAAAGGTTAATTAAATAAAAGTGGAAATTCGAAAAACCATTCACTAAAAGTATTTGTATCTCTGCAACAGTAATTCCAAGTGAGCTTAATACAAAAAAAAGAGGCCAATTTTAGCCCACCTGGAAATCAAGGGAGTGGCTGATGTGGAATAACAAGTAAGTACATCGCATAACAAGGGAGCCAATGCCAATGTTTCCTGGAATAAAATTATATCATAATTACTACGGAGGGATAACCAAACAATCTAGGATAGTTTGGAATTCATCATTGCCTGTATTCCAGCTGCTGATGTTAACGAAATGCAGAACCTCTTTGGCTGCATCAACTTTACCCAAACTTATCCATATAGTTAGTGAAAGTTTCCAAATTAAAGAACCTTTTATAGATGGCAGTGTAAGGGGTTCCCCATTTAAAGAGTCTCTGGTAGATAGCTGCATGAGTAAATCAACCACTGTTACATTTTGAGGGTCTTCAAAAATATTATGCAAAGGCAGGTCATATCCTAATAGGATGAGCTGACAATCATTCAACGTTGGGCAGATTGCCTTCTGCGCTGTGTTGTGTTATCAAAACAAGTGTGCAATGGAGGTTTATAATAATAATCCAGGGCAGCGGGATAATCCTTGTCATGTTTCCATCAAATCAGTTGAAAACCGCTGACAAAGTATGTACACAAGCGGAATTTTGAAGATTTACAATACAATCACCATTTAGCCTTTTTCTGGGATCTGATATCGGTCAGACGTTAAATCCCCTATTCTGAGATAACCAATGCAGAGAGCAGTGCCGTAGAGTACATTGAGTATAACGGTGTAGAGTGAAGTGGTTAAGAGTAGAGTGGTATAGAGTGCAGTGGTAAAGAGTGCAGTGGTAAAGAGTGCAGTGGTAAAGAGTGCAGTGGTAAAGAGTGCCCTGGCACAGAGTAGAGTGGCACACAGTGTAGAAGCAGAGTGGACTGAGTGTAGAGTGAAACAATGTAAAGTGGAGTGGTGGAGAGTACAGTGCAGTTGAATAGAGTGACAGAGTGTAATGGCACAGAGTAAAGTGGCATAGAGAGCAGTAGTGTAGAGTCGATTGGAGTTGCATTCAGTGGACTGGCGTAGAGTGCAGTGTTGCAAAGTGGCATTGAGTACAGTGTAGACTGGTGTGGCCTAGGCTGGAATAGTGTAGGTTGCAGTGGCAAACAGTGCAGCGGTGTGGAGTAGAGTGGCAAAGATTGTACTGACATACAGCAGAGTGGTACAGGATAGAGTAGAGAGACGTGGCATAGAGTGGAGTGGTGAAGTGTACAGTGGTATATACAGGGAAGTGGTGCAGATTAGAATAATGTGGAGTGGCGCACAATGGAGTACAGTGGAGTATTCATGGTGTGGAAGCACATTGCAAATTACAGACAACACATTTTCAGTTGAAATGACCATTACATTTGTACAGACATACAGTGTTTCTAATAAAACTATACAGTGCACAGATTGAAAATGTGTGGAAATTGCATCACTAGTGTAATGATTTTTTTTTTTTAATCACATTAAAATATTTGTTTTCAACACACTTCCGAAATAACAAAAAATTTGCTTTGTTTGTGTTCCTAATTCTGATATATTCTGGAATACTTACACAGTCACTTAACTGTTGCTGTGTGTTAGAAACAAACTCTTTCCTACCCCCAATATCCAGCAAGATTGTCACATAAATTCTCTATCTTTGAAGTCAGAGAAAGAAAAGTAAACAAGCGCCCTCGGAAGACAGCGCCTGACATCTGACCTAAGTCTTTGAATGTACAGCAAATGTGAGGAGATAAGATTTACAGGCCTTTTTACAGAAAGGGAGCACTCTAAAGGATACTGTAAGGAAAATGTTACTTACCAGTAAACATCTGTTTGTGGCATGTAGTGCTGTAGGTTCACATGCTGTGCATAAGCTCGCCATTGACTGTTGGGTTCAGAGTGGTACAACTTGTTTTTCTTCAAAGAATGTTTTGAGTCACAGGACTGAGTGACTCCTCCTCTCAGTGATAGAGTGCAAGGACATCGAGTCCTTTGTAGATTGTTTTCTCTGCAGGCGGGAGAATGAAGTAGTGTAGAAAGAGTAAAAGAGAAAGATGTCCATGCAATGTATCTATGTATATCCAATATTTATATAATAACATAATTGCAATGGCCGCAGGAATTCGGGGAGGAGGGAGGGTGCATGTGAATTTACAGCACTACATGCCATGTTTGGATTTCGATTGATAAGTAACATTTTCCTTTCGATGGCATGGGAGGCTGTAGATACACATGCTGTACATAGACTGAAAAGCAGCCCCTCCATAAGGCGGTGGCTAGCGTGTGGGAATTGCAATCGTTTGGAAAAGTGTCCTAAATACTGCTTGGACAACATTAGCTTGTTGCCTTGCTAGCACATCTACTTAATAGTGTTATGTAAAGGTATGTGGTGTAGACCATGTAGCTGCTTAATAAATATATGCTATAGGTGTGTTTCCTATTAAAGCCATTGAAGCACACTTCTTCCTAGTAGTGTGTGCTCTAGGTGTGAGAGGTACATTTCTTTTTGATTTAGCATAGCAAGTTTGAATACACTTGACTATCCACCTAGCTATACCAGTTTTTGAAATAGGGTTTTCTTCCAAATAAGGGAAGACATGAATGTGTTGTCTCCAGAGGTATGCAGCACCTACTGCTAGACGCTTGGTGAATTCTCTGGTAGCGGTTGTGACCCCCAAAAGTAAGGCTTGAACTGATAATGTTTCCTGCCACCACGAATCGGAGGTATTTGCGGTGTGCTGGATGGATGGGAATGTGAAAATAAGTGTCTTTTAGATCTAACGTTGTCAAAGTCACTTTGTTGGATAAGAGGAATGACATCCTGAAAAGTGACCATATGGAAGTGCTCTGATAAAATGTAGTGGTTTAACAGTCTCCGATCTGGAATAGGCCTGAGTGAACCATCTTTTTTGGTATAAGAATGTACAGGGAGTATACTCCCAAACCTTAATGTTTTAATGGAACTGGCTCTATGGCCCTCTTAAGGAGAAGAGATTACACTTCCTCCTTGTGAAGAGTGAGATGTTCTTGCAAAAGAGTGTGAGTATGTATGTTTGGTGGTGTGGAAATGAGCCCCAGACAGTAACCATTTCAGATAACTGAAAGAACCCACTGGTTCGTGGAGGTATCTGACTACTGTGAGTAAAAATGTTGAAGTTTTCCCCCTACAGGAGTTGTGTGTGGCAGTGAAAGATGGAGGCAGTCATTCTTTGGCAGAGGAGATGGAGCCTCTACGAGTGGATGGCTTTCCTCTGCCTCTGTTGTTGTTTCCTCCATAGGAACCTCTATAAAATCCTCTGGTATGTGATGGAGAGGCAGCCTTGGTTTGCGTGGAAGACTAGTCTGTATAGGATGACCTAAAACCTCTGGTGAAACCTGTGCGATGAACAGTCCCCCCAGTGTGAAGTGGCTTGGAGTGCCCCCATTGCTTTGGCGGTTTCATTATCTTTCTTCAACTTTTCCAGTGTAATGTCAACTCGGAGTCAAAAAGGTGCTCTTTATCAAAAGGCATGTTCAACACAGCCTGTTGTACCTCTGGTTCAGCAGCTGAACCAAGCATGTCTTCTTATAATGACGCTGGTATTAATGCTGCGTGCAGCCATATCAGCAGCATCCAATGCACAACAAATCAAACTGCTTGTGATAGTTTGTTCTTCTGCCACAATTTCGCAACCCCTTTTGCGATGCTCCTCAGGGAGATACTGAAGGAGCTCTTCCATGGCAACCCAATGTGCCCTGTCATATCGTGCTGGTAAGGCCTGTGCATTAGCAATATGCCAGTGATTGGCTGCCTGAGCTGCAACCCTTTTACTGATTGCATCTAATTTTTTGCTTTCCTTCTCAGGAGGGGGAATGTCTCCTGTGGATTGACTATTGGCCCTTTTGCATGCAGTTGACGTAACAAAAGAGTCAGGAGGAACCTGAGCCTTTATGGACGCAGGGTCTGTGGGTGCAGCCTTATATTTTTTAATCAACTCGCGGAGTGCTAATGCGTGCTCTTACTGGCTCCTTCAAGATCTCATCAGCGTGCCGGACCATGACTGGGAGCATGGGAAGGAACGGATTATGTGTTGTGGCAAGGGTGTCAAATAGAAAGTTTTCCTCAATAGGATCAGTGTGCATCTGTACATTATGAAATGTTGCTTCCCTAGCTATAACTTGTTGAAATGAGGTGGAATTCTCAGGTGGTGATGGTCAAGCTGGGTAGAGATCAAGATCATTGGGTGTAAAAGGATCCAAATCATGTGTGTCTCATGGATCTGGGTCATCTAATGTGTCTCCTAAATCATAAGCCCCATTTGGGGGTGACTATGCTGCTGTAAATCCCGTGGAAAGGAAGAGATGCTGGTGGAGGAGGAGGTGGGTAAGATTAAGGAGAAAGCCATGTAAAAGATGAAGCCTTATCTTTGGTCGGCTTCTTTGGAGGTGGAGAGGTATCAAAAGCCTCTTGAAGTTACATTTTCTCTTTAAAAGGAACAGGGAGTGTCATAATACGGCCTGCTCCCTCTTGAGTATGAAATTGACGCTGCCGAGCATCCATGACTTCAAGAATTAGTTCCACCTGTGAAGGGGTGGTTAAAGACTGTCCGGAATACACAAAGAAGTGAAAGAAGGTTTTTTTAAAGTTTTCATCTCTGAAGTTTTTAATCGGAGCAGTGGTGTTGACACCAAAACAGAGGAGGGCAGTTTTTTGGTCTGCACCAAAGCATCATGTGCACTAGGTCGGGTCAGTGCCGAGGTGAAGCTACCCAAGGCCGATGCCAAAGTTTTTACTTTGGCTTTCTTTGGTGCCGAACTGAAAGGCCGATCATCCGAAACAGTTTCTAGGCTCCGACCATGGCCAGAAGGCAGTGGCACACTGGTGACCTCTTTGGATTTTGTTTTAACAGTCTTTGTCGGGCTGCAGGGGTCTTTGTACTCACGATCTGAGACAACTTCAAAGGCTGGCTCTCGATATCTTACTGCACATCAGAGTCGTAGTTTGGGATCGAGAAGGCCTCTTTTTGCTCCAGCTCCCTTTGTGCGTGCTCCTCCCCAAAGATGTCTGGTGTGTCACCTGAAGTCCGAGATGCCAATTCCAGTCGACGATCTCGTCAGTCTCTAAGTGTCTTCTTCAACCTAAAGGATTGACATGCGTCGCAAGTGTGATTGTTGTGGTCAGGGGGAGAGACACAAATTACACACCTGCTGTTGATTGGTGTGGAGGAAGGGCAGGGAGTTGGTTTCAGGATTAAAATTTGAACCGAGTACAGACTATAAGAAAGAAAACGTGATTGAAACAATACTGTTGCTGAAAGGAAGGTGGAGAGAAACCATTTGGGATTGTTAGAGCAAGAACTCTATGCAAGAGGAACACACGTCCAAACCTGACGGCGGAGAGAAAATCTAACAAAGGACTCGATGCCCATGTGCACTATCATCGAAAGGAGGAGTCACTCGATTTTGTGACTCAAAAACATTCTTCAAAGAAAAACAAGTTGTACCACCCTGAACCCAACACTAGATGGCGAGCTTAGGCACAGCAGGTGTACCTACAGTCACGCATGCCATTGAACATAATGTTTGGGCAAGGGCATGTATGAACTCAAGCTTGAGAACCTCAAACAAATAAAGCCTGCAAATGGAAAGCAAAAATAAATGCCAGTTACAAACCACAAAACTGATGCCAAGCAGTGGACAGAACGCATTCCCAGGTCAACTTTGTGAATGTCCCCACGATGTCTTTAGCGTAGGCTGTGACCTAAAAAGCAGCACACTGTCAAAATAGATCTTTAAAGAAAAGTTTAAAAATTATGAATTAAAAAAAAGTTAAGAATAAATAAGCAAGAAGAATAGAATAAAATGAAGAAAAAACCCAAAAGAAAATATAAAACCCGTAAAGAAGCTACAACTACAGGATGACAATGAATTCCTAAACTATAAACTGGGATACTCTTTACTGGCACAGCAAAACAGAGTAAGTAAAGTGCACAACATAAGTGCGTCAAGTGGGCTTATTTGCCAATTACAAAATCAGAGAACGCAGTGAGCTCCACAAGTGGTACCAGCAAAAAAGCAAACTGACCATAAAAGACAAAAATCCAACATTTGCAAAAAAAACACATTTTCTCTGGTCAACTGCTTATCAAATCAAGATGACTTGTCCTGAAGAAGAACATGTTCTTGGATCCCGGGGTAAATTAACTTTTAATCGACAGCATCTGTATTGGATACTACCTTTTACCACTGGTATCAAGGCATTCTGGTTCTACTACTGCCCTCAAACAGGATGGCTAGTCTCTTTGTAAACTGGCCTCTCAAAGCTGGAGAAATTTGGAGTTTGAAACTGCGGGAGGCAGAAAGCGGGTCTATGATTAGGGAGCAGAGGCATACAGAAGGGCAGGGACATGATCCATCTTATTCTTTAAAACAATGTAGAGATTAAGAGTTACCCTAAAAGCAAAACGTTGATGATTAAGATAAACATGCAAAAAGATTAGCAACTTTTTTCTCCTTTGTGGCCCTTTCTGATAAACAGTAGCTCAAGGATTGCTTTGGCAGTTCCACTAGGTCAAACTGGAATGGATCCTCTCTTTATCTATAAGGATAACAGCCTGGAAAATGTTGACCTCCGTCATCTCAATAGCTTTGGAATTAATTTCAAAACATGACTCACAAGTATGAGTTGTGGTTGTGTTCCAAAGTCCACATTTTTTACGTGGTTCAGTTACAACATTAAATGACTGCTAACACACCAGTTTTTAAATTATTATCTTTTTAAGCGGACAAACTGCTGTTTATCTAAAAACAAAAACACTCCAACCAATAGGAAAGGGAAACAAACGTGAAAGCTGTAATAAGTATCTACTACAGTATCATACTCCGATTTAAGAATCCATTCCAAATCTACATCACTGATGTATGAAACATATTAACTTTAATGAGGTCTGCAGCACCATACCAGTACTTTCATAGAAGGGTAACTGCATTACTTGCAGACGATTACTGACAAGAAATTTACTCAAACAAAAGTATGGCCTGCTTTAAACACCAAATGCAGAACGCACCTTAGTAGCATCATGCACTGGCGCCCTCCCAGGTTGTGAGCTGTTTTTGTGAAGAGTTTTGGTATTTGGACAGGTAAACAAGTGTGAAAGCCTGACCTGCAGCTAACAGCTAAAGCAGGAGCTACGTTTTCGACATCTATTCACACTGTCTGAACAGAACTGCTTTTTCTGTTGCTGGAAAATAAATGCTTATAGAAACTTAGGCGATACATGCATAATGGGAACCTCCACTCAACTTTGACAAACACACTGATAGTACATCCTTTCCTATTCTAATAGACAAGCTCTAGATCTCATTGTAGGCAGAGATGATAAACAATCATCTGGAATCCAGGAAGGCCAAAAAACGAGATTACAAAACATATAATTCCTTTACAGCAAACATTGCTGAATCAGAGAGGGAACCAGAGTAACAAATGCATGAATATAAAGTAACATACACAAAGATGCTATGTATCTACATATACGTCTTCATCTCTTACTTGCTTAAATACGGCTACAAGTTGGTGTGACACGATAGGAGCATAACCTCGGTCCTCATTCAAGACACCAATCTCTTCACACAATCCATACTACTACCAAACATATTCGAGTAGTGGTCCATCTTCCACTAAGACACGTAGGGAGCAGCTTTTACTTATTGCTTTTAATTATTTCAAGTTTGCTTGAATGCTATTGTAGCAATTAAAAGATATTTTCTGTTCGACTTGGATAGCACCTGCTAATCATATGCTTAAAAACTTGGTAAGAAAACAGCACAAGGCTTTGTCACCTTTGTAGCTCATTGTGTGTATATAGTAAGTGAGCTAATCTAATTCATAAAATCTTTGTTAGAAAAAATACATTTGAGGTGGGCACAGCCAGAGAGTCAATGGAGATGTGGAGCAGCTCTCCATCTAGACTGGGAACTACACAAGGGGGAAAAAAAACACACAGAAAAAGCTTCACCGTGAAAGGTTTGCATGTTGCTACCATGAGCACAGCAAACGTACATTGGGTACTCTAACACCCTTCCTCATCAAATGTAAAACATTGTATCTGTGTTTATTTTTTATCAATTCACTTGTATTGCAATTTAATTGTTTAATTGTTGTTTCCACAAATGTATATACCTACAAACAGTAATGTCCATTAACCCCCAATCAACGGCTTGTAAAGTATAGCGTCCTCAATGCATTTTAAGTGCAACATGCACCGATCAGGAAACAGAGTCCAAATACAAATGTATGCAGCAATCTGAGCTTGCAAGTGTGTGGTTCTGACCAACAAGAGTGCTGTGGAGCCTCCTCAAGAGTAAAAAGCACTATACGAATACTACTACAATACTTACAAGAGATAACCATTTCTTTTCATTACTGTGTTGTCCTACGCTTACTGGCCAGATTTGTATTTAACAATACCTTTGGATTTACTATACACCTGTTAACTAGGAAATTACTGAACCAGACTCTCAAAAATCCTAGCAAAATATAATCTTCAACAATAAATGTCGAACAATACGGTTTTGAGGGGGAAAGGATATTTCAATAGGAATAACTGTGAGGTACATAGAGGAATATACAGAACAATCATTTGCAATGCAATAGGTCTCACATTTTCTCGAGTTAGAGCTATTGGCATTGAAAATTCATAAATGGACTTTTCCTGCCACATAACTTGGTCAACCCTGCCTCATAATTTCATCTTTTCCTACCATATAATTCTAGTGGCCCAGCATTTAACTGAAGTACTTCCATTTACCTTTTTCCTCTATCTTAAAACATATACAATCATCATATAAAGCATTCGCAGAAATAAACTGTTGGCATTAGAGTGTGTAGGAAGCTGGCTCTGTATGTACTATATCAAAATGAGATATAGTGTGCACAGAGTCCAGGGGTTCCCCAAGCGGCTTTACAGAGGCAATAATAGATAATACTAATGCTTTATTTGTGGTAGTGTGGTTGAGCAGTTAGGCTTATCAGAAGGTAGTGTTAAGCATTTGTTGTACACACAAACATTAGAAGAAACACACACTCAATGAATGACTTGACTCCAGACCAATAGGATTTTATATACAAAAATAAAGATTTGTTACATTATTGCTAGAACCACAAGACTCAGTTCAGAAGAAAATACTGTTGCAGATAAATACTTAGCATAGACATCAATGTAACTTTGTTTCACTTTAGTCAAGTAAACAGTTTTTAAGAAAACAGAAAATATCTATTTTAAAAGTGGACACAGTGCATTTTCAGAACAGTTCTTGGGGGAAAATAAAGTACAGTTTTAGAGGTAAGTACAAGACTTACAGTTCCAGTCTCTGGATTATAGGTAGTCCACCATTGGGGGTTCAAGGCAACCCGAAGCACTCACCACCAGCAACACGGGGCCGGCTGGGTGCAGAGGTCAAAGTTGAGCAATTTTAACGTGGGCTCATATAGAGATGGGGGTACTCGGAATTCGGTCTGGCAGCAGCTAAGTACCCGCGGCTTGGCGGGAAGACCAGGGTGGATTAGAGGAGCACTGGAGGGGCCCCAAGTAGGCACCAATCCCACAGCGGCACTGGGGCGGCTGGGTGCAGGGTGCAAACAGGGTGTTGGGTTTCCAATGAAACTTTATCAGAGGACCCCACGGGGTCACTGAAGCACTGCAGGCACGGTCCAGGGGGGTGTACCAGGGTCAACACCGGTCAGACAGGGAAGAGGGCCACCTGTTGATCGTTGCTGCACCAGATGTCGATTTCTCCAAAGCCTAGGGGCTGTGGGTCCTTTGGCGTCTGTTGTCTTCGTCCAGGGGAGTCGCAGTCAGATGAGGTCATTGGGACGGCCTCTGCAGGCGTCATCGTGGCTAGGCGGTGAGGTCAACCCAGGGTGGGCACTTGGTCACCGTGGCCTCGTGTACTCTCTGGTCGGTTGGGCCAGCTGGACTCAGGCCGTGGGCGTCGGGTGCAGAATGGTTAGGACTCATGCTTCTGGAGTGAGGTGGGAGTCCTTCAGCAGAGGTTTCTTCTTCTGTTCTTCTTTGGACAGGGCCGCTGTCCAAGGGAGTTCTTGATCCTCTGAGATGCAGGCAGTCCTCTGGAGGTTTTTCGGAGGTCGCAGGACCTGCAGGACGCGTCAATTTTCTTCTGCAGGTTCTTTGAAGCAAGAAACAGGTCGGTAGGGCTGGGGCCAAGTCAGTTTTTGTCTCCTTTCCTTCTCTGCTGGGGTTTCCGCTAAGCAGTCCTTCTTGTGAGGGCCTCAGGAATCTGACTAGCTTACTTCAGGGAGCCCTTAAAGATTTAGAGGCGTTTTAAGGGGTCAGAGGGCAGTAGCCAATGGCTACTGTCCCTGAGGGTGGCTACACCTTTCCAGTGCCCACTCCCTTTGGGGAGGGGGTACATTTCTAACCCTATTGGTCACTGTCCTCCAAACCAAGATGTAGGATTCTACAAGGAGGGGGTCACTTCAGCTCTGGACACCTTAAGAGTGGTCCTGGCTGAGGTGGTGACTCTTTCTTGTTTTTCCTAATTATCCCTCTGGACTTGCCGCAAAAGTGGAAATTTGCCCTGGGGCATTGTAACACGAGCCTTTGAGGCTCACTGCTAGGTGTACCAGTTCATGCAGGGGGGACGTGTGAAGCACCTCAACCCAATACAGGCTTTGTTTATGGCCCCAGAGAGCACAAAAGCTCTCACCCAAGGGGGTCAGAAACTCGTCTCTCAGTGGTAGACTGGCACAGACCACTCAGTCCTACACTAGAGGATTGGGTAAAATACAGGGGGGTCATCTCGAAGATGCCCTCTGTGTGCATTTTTAATAAATCCAACACTGGCATCAGTGGTGGGTTTATTATTCTGAGAAGTTTGATACCAAACTTCCCAGTATTCAGTGTAGCCATTATGGCACTGTGGAGTTCGTAATGACAAACTCCCAGACCATATACTCAATATGGCTGCACTGCACTTACAATGTCTTCGAATGGACTTAGACACTGTAGGGGCATATCGCTCATGCAGCTATGCCCTCACCTGTTGTATAGTGCACCCTACCTTAGGGCTTTAAGGCCTGCTGGAGGGGTGACTTACCTATGCCACAGGCAGTGGTTTGTGTTCATGCCTCCCTGAGGGGGATGCCATGTCGACATTGCCTTTTTCTCCCCACTAACACACACAATCTGCAATGGCAGTGTGCATGTGTTAGGTGAGGGGCCCCTTAGGGTGGCACAACACATGCTGCAGCCCTTAGGGACCTTCCCTGGTCACAGGGCCCTTGGTACCAGTGGTACCTTTTACAAGAGTCTTAACTGTGTGCCAGGGGAATGCCAATTGTGGAAACAATGGTACATTTTTAGTGAAAGAACACTGTTGCTGGGGCCTGGTTAGCAGGATCCCAGCACACTCTCAGTCAAGTCAGCATCAATATCAGGCAAAAAGGGGGGAGGCTAACTGCAACAAGGGCCATTTTCCTACAGAGTGTAATGCTCAAAACACCATAACAAAAAAATAAATTGGGACGGACTGGAGGGTGAAAGGAAATGGGGAGTCAGGAGTAAAGATGGAGAGGATAAGTGTAGTAGTAACGGTGTCATGGGCCCTGAAGTAAGAAGGGAAAATGGTTGACTCCAATTTCAGTAGGAAAAAACAACAGTAATTAGATTTGAGTGAGGTCCATGGGTCTCTGGGCCCCGATGCCACTGCACATGTTGCACCACTGATAACTAGTCCTTAGGAAAGAAAGCGGATGGGCCAGAAAAGAGAAGCGAAAGGAATACAATAGACAAAAGGAAGAAAGAGAAGGCGTCTCAAAGAAATAAAAGAAAGAAGAGAAAGAGAAGGAGTAAATTAAAACACAACTAAGAGAAGAAATAGCTCAAATATGTGAAACAAAGGGAAAAAGGGAAGGAAGCTAGCAAACTAAAGATAAAGAGGAAAAAATAATGAAAGAAGTGTGAAAAAAAGAGAAAAATTAACGTTAGAGAAAAAAAATAAAGGAGGTGGTGAGAGAAACAAGCAGCGAAAGAACATTTTACCCCTGACACAGAATGGGAAAACCACTTTGACACTTCGGATCCCGACAAGTAACTTGTTGCTTCCTTAATCAGACAGGGAAAAAGAGGGATTTATAATAAAATATGAATTGACAGATAAAAATAAGAAATACACCAGAGAAAGGAAGGAAGAAAGATCTAAGAAAAAAAATGAAAGGATGCATACTTAGTCAAAGGAGAGAGCAAATAAAAACACGACAGGCTGTTGGGAAGAGAAAAAATTGTGAAAGAAGAAACACCTGATGAAGAAAAAAGAGAGGAATGAAACAAGGAAAGAAAGAACCAAGTTTTTGCAAGTTTGAAAGAGAAGGTAGCAAGAGTGAAATTAAAAAAGGGAGAGGAGTAGAAATAAACGGTTAAAAGAGCAAAACTGTTAACGTGTAGATTTTAAGAGTTGAAAAAGAAAAAAGTGGGGGAGAACAAAAACCATTGAGAGTTAACAGAGTAAAAGATAAAAAACGGAATGAGATAGGCGAAACAGACCCTACCAAATTTAGATGGCTGCCCCACGTCCTCAAACAGAAGTCAGTGTGTGGAACAGCAAGGGGCACTGCAGAAGGTGCATAAGCAGAGTTGTATGTGAACCCCAATACAACAATATCCGGGCACTTCCGATCAGGATTGGGGGTATAGACAGAGCTGTGTCCCGGCCCAGTTCTTGAATAATAGAAAGGCAGCAGGTGAGGAATGAGAAACGGAGCGCTGTGTAATTCCTGGTATTGGAATAATGGGGTGCTACAGTTTAGGGTTGAGGTGCACTGACAGTTGTATGTGGGCTGCAGTACTGGAATATTAAAAGGCACAAAAGATCAGAAGTGAGGTATGTTAATGGAGCTATGTGTGGAACCCAGTTTTGGGGTCCCTGTGTTGCTGAGTGTTACCCCGGAGGTGCCCTGGTGAAGCTGCGAGTGGGGCCCAGTAGGGGAGTGGCATTGCCTCTGAACCAGAGAAGAGAGGAGTTCTGAAGGGCGTGTGTGTGAGCTTTAGTACTGAGAAAGAACGGGCACTGAATGTTAGAATTGATGGATTCTGGTGGAGCTGTCGTGGTTCCCATAAACAGTGGCATTGGATGTTAGACTTGAGGTGCACTGGCTGAGCTGTGTTTTGCTCTTTTGGGTCCAGTATTATCTTGGCAGTAGGACTGAATATCATAATTCAGCTGCTATAATTAAACTGTATGTGAGCGGGCTCCCAATATAGGAAAGGAAGTGATCTCGCCGGGGTAGAACTGAGGTGCTCTGATGGAGCTGCACCAGAGGCCCTAATACTGGAACAGCAGAGTGTACCTGCCTGTGAGAACTGAGGTCCTCTGGCAGACTGTCTCTCTGGGGTTCTGCCACAGGCACAGTCACAGCTCAGGGCTTGGAGTGTGTGCAATGAGGTGCACTGATGGAGCTGCGTCACAGATCCCAGTACTGGAACAGCAGAGTGTACTGACTGCAAGAGCTGAGGTGCTCTGGCAGACAGCGTGTGTGGGGTTTTGACACAGCTGAGTGGCTTGGAGTGTGTGCAATGAGGTGCACTGATGGAGCTGCGCCTGAGGTCCCGGTACTGGAGGAGCTGTGTGTACTGACTGCAAGAACTGAGGTGCTCTGGCAGACAGCGTGTGTGGGGTTACTGGCACTGGCATGACTGAGGGCTTGGAGTGTGGGCTTGAGTGTGTGAACTGAGGTGCACTGATGGAGCTGCGACCGAGGTCCCAGTACTGGAGCAGAGGAGTGTACTGTCTGCAACAACTGAGGGGCTCTGGCAGACAGCGTGAGTGGGGTTCCTGACACTGGCCCGGCTGAGAGCTTGGAGTGTGTGAACTGCGGTGCACAGATGGAGCTGTGCCTGAGGTCCCAGGACTGGAGCAACAGAGTGTACTGACTGCAAGAACTGAGCTTCTCTAGCAGACAGCGTGTGTTGGGTTCCTGGCGCTGGCACGACTGAGGGCTTCGAGTGTGTGAACTGAGGTGCACTGATGGAGCTGCGAGTGGGATCCCAGTATGGAGCAGAAGTGGGCACTGTCTCGAAGGATTGAGAGCCCTGGTAGAGCTGAGTGCCTAGTCTATAACCAAGTACAAGAGATCCTTCGCCCTTGCTCTCAGCACACAGGCAGGCACACTTGGTAAAGATCCCACCAGACCAGATAAACAAGACAAAGCGTAATTATACAATAGTTGGTCCCTGCTCCCACACAGAAGGAGGGACAAAGAGGCATGACTGACCACTAGCAAGAAAGGATTTTTAAATGACACAAAATAACAAATGAAATAGCTGGAATCCCACAGAAGAAGTATACTTTCAAGTATGCAAGAGGTTGTACACATACGCTCGACCTAAAAAAGCACTCCAATCACACAAATAAAAGGAGAAACCCAAAATTGTTGTCTCTTCATTAGGCAATTCAACTCTGTCTTAAGGATAACTTTGTAGTAGACATGGATAACTATGTGCATCACAGAACCTAATTGAAAATTTCAGAAGTGTCCTTAATAATTTTGTATACTATTGAACATATTTGTCAGATTTGTTGTATGATCATGGCAAAGCATCTAAAGGAAATACGCAGAGCATCTACACATCTGGTGATCTTGTTTGCAACTGGCGCCTGGTACAACTAAGAACAAAGATCTTCGTTGTGGGACTAATAGGGACTTTTGATACAGCACGAGCTTGCCTTTTCAACAATTTACCCTTTTCCCAAAAACGAATGAAAACTACCGGAAAAAAAAGCAACACACACATATATAGCACGGGTTGCATTTAGAGGTGTATAGGAGCTGGGTACGGCAGACACACAGGTCCCCTGCTCGATTTAGAGTTAAGGGAAGTGTAAGGTTCCAACAAAGAGGCCAACCACTATTGACAAAAAACAATAAGGTACACTGTTCCTAAAAGAAAGAAACAGGAACACAGGTCCTCAAGACACTTCTAAAGTTAGAAGCAAGAACCCTCACACATCCTATGGCTGTCATGCTTCATCATTGGGCTAGCTCCACGTCATACTGGAGCTGCAATGTCTGACGGGCCCCACAGTAGGCTCTTTGCTGGAGGTCTTAAATTTGAGGTGTGTGCCATGAAAGGTATAGTAGGACTCAAGTAAACCTAAGGTTCAGAAAAAGAAATAAAATTGGCTGAAAAAAATTGTTTAATGTGAACTTGGAGGATCTTGGTCAAGATTTAAAAAAAACACATGAGCGTGGGAAAGGAGTAATGATCTACCACTCTGAAAAACCAAAAAGCTACCTGGGACACTCTGCCTCTAGCTATTGTATGGGGTCAACATGTTTCGTGCCTCAAAAGTCCAAACAGATCACATGGCGCTTCATCAGGACCAAACAAATAACTCCTAAGCTATATTACTTGCCCTAAACTACATATAAAGGGCCAGATGTAACTTACATTAACTGCTACACAAACTGAAGCCTAAATAAGTGAGAACCCTCTTAATTTTTGAATCGGGTTCCTTGGAAAAGTGCAGGCCATTGGACTAACTTCAATAAATTTCAGCGAGGTCCAACGCCTGGGACCTACCCGACTGCGCCGTCTCAGCAGTTTGCAAGACAAATGAATGCCAGTTCTTTAAAATAAACAGATTGAATTCGGCTCCTAGAGCGTGAAATCTGGAAAAAAAACAAGCAACAGTGTTTTTGTACAGGAGACTGCTGCGCTTTCTGGTCACCTGCAGAATCGCGTCCCTGTCATGGAAGCTGAAGACCCTCACAATGATGGCTCTAGGATGGGTCCCCAGCCTTGGCGGGGTGACAGGCACCCTATGAGCCCTTTCTATGGCCAAGAAATTAAACAGTCGCTTGGGTCGAAGCGTTTTGGTGATGATGTCCTCCAGAAAAGTTTGAACACCTTGCCCCTCAGTTCCCTCCGGGACCCCCAGAACCTTGAAATTGTTCCTTCTTGCTCTCTCTTCCTGGTCCTCTAGTCTGGCCGCCACTTTCTCGTACTCCTTAGTGAAGAATTGCACTTGGCTATGCAGACGTTGAAATGTGGACTGCAAATGCTCAATGTGTCTCTCTGCTACTGTGACCTCTTCAGTGACTTTTTTGAGGTCTGCTCATAGAAGTGTGACAGCCACCATCACGGTGTCCAATTTCGGTTCCAACTATCCTTTCAAGTCTTGGATGGAAGCCATGATCGCCTCTAGTGAATGGTTCCGCGGCGGGGCTCCATTCCTCTCCCTGGCTTCCCTTTGCTTCGCCACCCACCTCTGCCTCCACGTCCGGTTTGGGGACAGCATATTTGTCCATTTTGTTGGTTTGCTAAGGTGTTTGCCCCTTGTTCCTCACCATGTCGGATGGGGCTCCGCACTGATGGCCCTCAGAACAACCTGCCTCATATGACTCCTGCCACCTCTATCAGTTCAACACTCCACCTGGCCTCAGCAGTACTCTGCTAGAAGCTCACAATTCCAGCGGTAGTGAAATCATTCTTGTCACGGGAAATGATGGACAGCAGTGCCACCCCCAGTGCCACTCACTGGTGTACTCTAATCAGGGTCTTTTGATGGTGTTCACCAACATTGAGGATCCCCCAGCCTCTCCCTTTAATGTCCCTGCGGTGTTCCCACACCCTTAGGCTTGTGTTCCCTCCAGGACCTGGCTCTCCCTGATGGTACAGTAGGATCGAGGTCTGGAAGTGCTGTTGGCACAAAAGGGGAAATGGAATGCACCAGGGGGTGAAACAAAGTCCAGCTGGCCGCCCGCCAATCTCGCACAGATCCTTTCCACCTGGTAGTGCGGATTAAGCGTCACAGAAATACTCCTGGGGCTCAAGTGCGTCACTTAAGTGTAAGCGGTGTCCCTGCAAGGGAAGAGAGCAGTTCCTTCCTCTTCCACAACCCCACACAGCCGAGAACCTCAGGGAGTGCCGGGCGTTACCCCGCCCCTACGAGCTAATGCTCTCTCAGCCCACACCCAGCTTGCATGGCAGCAAAAAGTGCCATATGCTGCGCAGCACCTCTGTAGCTCCGGCCCCGACTCAGACCGCCACACACTCTCCTCGGCCAAAGGATTATGGGTGAGTGTCGGCGGGTGGGGGTTGCGTCTCTAGCCCCAATCACTTTCGGTGAGGCTCCTTCAGATGAGGTAATGTAATCGGATGATTAAGCGGATTCTAGGGGGGCTTCATTTAGCTGCTACAAAGCTCCCTCAAGGTATGACCATTTTGGCTGGTGCATAGGCCCCCCCCCAGACAAGAAATTTATGATTTATGCAACGGTCCTATTCTTTATCTCAAATCTTTTTAAAGCCTGTACTTGATCTTTTTTTAGCACTTCAATCAACTTAAAAGCTCCTTGATTTGTTTCATAAGTAATTGCAATAGTTTGCCTGGCACCTTTGAACTTCAACCTTTAGCAAAAATACTGTTTCTACTCATTTCAACTCCTTCACTACTAACACTCCAGTCACTATAAATTCAAGAATGAGACACCACATGCCTGAATTCCACCACATGGCCTGAAATTTGCCCCATAATCCTCCTAGATGCTCCCTGGTTGTTTTTTTTGCAAACCTATGAAAAATATTGAATAGTTTTCATGCCACACTTTGGGTTTGCTCCACAATTGTCTCCATGCATTAAAAAGCTTCACAAATTCACTAATTACCTTTTTGTCAACACCAGTTAAACAGAAGCTACGGACCATGGCCTAGACAATCCATGGAAATGAAGTATTACACTCTGACAAAGTTGAAGAGTTTTTTTTTCATATTACAGCAGTCAAATATAAACTTAGCTGGGGCCAGTTCCATGCACCTGAATCAAATGCCTGAAGAACCAATGGCTGAATGGTTGGAATGTCTGTCTGATTTATGCCCCGAGGTTCCTTTCCACAACTGCCATTTTCTGATGCTTTTGTTTTTCATTCGGTCTTAACAATTCCAACATACCAGAAAGTTATGTAGATACTTAAAATCTGATCTTATCAAAGATTTCCGTTCCATCGTTTACATGATTAAAAGAAGTAGTGCCATTGGAAATGACAGAGGGACAGCCAACCTAAACTGGACAGCAATCCAATGCCATTTACGGCAGTGTCATGGCCACAAGATCATTCTTCATTCAAGGGAAAAAGCAGCAGGTCTGCTGCCACTGAGAACACACCCACCCATATTGACAGTAAGAGTGAGAAATGAAGGAGGCTAGAAAGGCCTCAAGTGCAGAAGTGCCATTAACACCCTCTGCTACCTACCTTACAAAATTCTCTAAAGGTATCCCATTTGCATAGTTGGTCTGTGATCTTGGCAGATGTTGGACACTCTCCCCAGCACCCATGTTTCCAAAGACACACTATACGTTCATCTACATTAGCTTAACAGTTACCCAGACAAACCAGAAACAGTTGTATGATGCTATATAGTGCCCCATCATGCAAAGATTTCTCAACAATTTTGTTACAAATATTACAGTGATATTATCACTGAGGTCATAGAAGATGTCATGGCTGATGTAACATGTGTAATAATTAATAGTGCAAGTTACAGTTACCATAGGGCACAAGATGTAGTTACTTGAGACAACTATGACGGGTGAATTTCTATGGTTTTGGGCGTGTAAAATCTGAACCCAACTGTAATGCCTCTGTTTCTGTAGTTTTTTTTGTGAATTTCCAAGGTTTTTTAAATTCTATGTCCTAACTAGAACGTCCCTGTAACCTGTTTTTTTTCCAGTGAATTTCTAGTTTTTTTTTAACATAAAGTAATATTTAATTACCATACATTAATCCAACCGCTGCTACCAGGTCCTACATTGAACCCCTGCTGTCGGTCTGTGAATGGCTGTATGGTGTGTGTCTGGGTGTGGTGTGTGAATGTGGGAGTATATGAGTGTGAGTGTGTGTGTGTGTGTGTGTGTGTGAGAGTGGGTGTGTGTGAGTGGGTGTGTGTTTGAGTGGGTGTGTGTGAGTTTGAGTGGGTGTATGAGTGTGTTTCTGAGTTGCTGTGTGGGTCTGTGAGTAGGACTGTGTGAGTGGCTTTATGGGCCTGTGATTGCGTGTGAGTGGCTGTGTGTGTCAGTAAGTGACTGCATGGGTAGGTGAGTGGATGTGTGAGTGTATGTTTTTTTTATTGTGATCTGGATCCAGGGGTCCATCGCAGATTCACACGAGGTGCGTGCTGAGCACCATGGTGGATCCATGGATCTTTGCACTCCACCCAAAAAATGTTTGGGGCAATTTGTTGCCCATTAGGGGTCCCTCAGAGACAACCTCCATTAGTCACGTGGGGTTAGGATATCTCTTCCCTGACTCCTATAATTTTTTTACTTTATTCCCCCAGGACTGATTCCCAATACACAAAACGATGGTCGCAACTTCCCTCTCAGGTTGTGGCCAGCCAATCACAGCATTGCTTTTGGCACGTGGATCCACATCTCCAGATATACATAAATCTTTTTTCTTTAATAATTTAATCTTTAATAACTCCAAACCTACTGAACAGACTTAAACCAAATTACAAATCGAACTCTTTCTGGGCCAAGATCTACCCTTTTGGTGTAATTCCATTCAGCGGTTAGGGATATAGTTGTGTCTAAAATCCCTGTGGAAAACTGCATGGGTAAAACGCGCCTGCGACTATTCTTTTCTCGGTCCCTGCTTGAAGAATCACCTCAGATTTACCAGATAGCAGATGAAGTAACTGGGACACTAATTTTGAAAATTTGGAAGATTCGTTAAACGGCACCACAGTTAATAGCAAAACAAATAAGCATTTGCAATGCAACTGATCTCGCATTTCTCGGAGTTAGAGCTATTATCAGTTGTAAACTCCCAACCGGACTTTTCTTGCCACATTAAATGTGCTGCTCCAGTTCACTCATAGTGAAGCCTATCGGCAAAAGTGCAATTAACTATGTAACAGGGTTGATGTCATGCAAAGCGCTCGACTTCTGCCAAGCGAGATCGTGCTACGAGAAAAAGAGTAGTCCACAAACCGGACGGAAAACATCGAGCCTCGTATGTTTTCAGTGCTTGGTCGCTGCGCTCGAGGCGGGCTAACCACCGGAAAAGGCATGACGTATGCATGCCTTCCAATAATGAAAGCAAGCAGATTTTAAAGGCAAGCCCACGAACCAATGAAAGACACGGACGTGACACGGATGGGGCTCCGAGCCCTTATCTAACTACTAAAGCATCTCGCAAGCAATACGCATGCCCAAGCACATGCTAGCACAGGCTCAACCCTGAAAATACTTTTCCTATGGAAACCAGGTTACTAAATATAACTACCTACTGGCGACCACTATTAATCGTATTATAATGGAAGTGACCTATGGAAAATGTCACTTACCCAGTGTACATCTGTTCGTGGCATTAGTCGCTGCAGATTCACATGCTTTGCACATCCCGCCATCTAGTGTTGGGCTCGGAGTGTTACAAGTTGTTTTTCTTCGAAGAAGTCTTTTCAAATCACGAGATCGAGGGACTCCTCCCATTTCGGCTCCATTGCGCATGGGCGTCGACTCCATCTTAGATTGTTTTCCCCGCAGAGGGTGAGGTAGGAGTTGTGTATTATAGTAATCGTGCCCATGCAATGGAGTGAATATGTATGTACATAATGTAGTTTAAAGTGATATATTTACAAATGTTCAAGATCAACTTCTAAACGGCTACAGGCTCCCGGGGAGGCGGGTGGGAGCATGTGAATCTGCAGCGACTAACGCCACGAACAGATGTACACTGGGTAAGTGACATTTTCCATTCGATGGCATGTGTAGCTGCAGATACACATGCTTTGCATAGACTAGTAAGCAGTTATCTCCCCAAAAGCGGTGGTTCAGCCTGTAGGAGTTGAAGTTGTTTGAAACAATGTTCGTAGTACTGCTTGGCCTACTGTGGCTTGTTGTGCCGTTAACACATCCACGCAGTAGTGTTTGGTAAACGTATGAGGCGTAGACCATGTGGCTGCCTTACATATTTCAGTCATTGGAATATTTCCTAGAAAGGCCATGGTAGCACCTTTTTTTCTAGTCGAGTGTGCCTTTGGTGTAATAGGCAATTCTCTTTTTGCTTTGAGATAACAAGTTTGAATGCATTTAACTATCCATCTAGCAATGTCTTGTTTTGAAATTGGATTTCCTGTATGAGGTTTTTGGAAAGCAATAAATAATTGTTTTGTTTTCCGAATTTGTTTTGTTCTGTCAATGTAGTACATTAACGCTCTTTTGATGTCTAGTGTATGTAGTGCTCTTTCAGCTACCAAATCTGGTTGTGGGAAGAACACTGGTAGTTCTACTGTTTGATTCAAGTGGAAAGGTGATATGACTTTTGGTAAGAATTTAGGATTTGTTCGTAAGACTACTTTATGCTTGTGTATCTGAATAAATGATTCTTGTATGGTAAATGCTTGTATCTAACTTACTCTCCTTAGAGATGTGATAGCAATTAGAAATGCAACTTTCCATGTTAAGTATTGCATTTCACATGAGTGCATAGGTTCGAAAGGTGGACCCATGAGTCGAGTTAAGACAATGTTGAGGTTCCACGAAGGAACTGGTGGTGTTCTTGGTGGTATAATTCTCTTTAGGCCTTCCATAAACGCTTTTATGACTGGTATCCTAAATAATGAAGTTGAGTGCGTAAATTGCAGATAAGCTGAAATTGCGGTAAGATGTATTTTAATGGATGAAAAAGCTAGCTTTGACTTTTGCAAATGTAGTAAGTAGCTTACAATGTTTTTAGCAGATGCGTGTAATGGCTGGATTTGATTATTATGGCAATAATAAACAAATCTTTTCCACTTATTTGCATAGCAGTGTTTAGTGGTTGGTTTCCTAGCTTGTTTTATGACCTCCATACATTCCTGTGTAAGGTTTAAGTGTCCGAATTCTAAGATTTCAGGAGCCAAATTGCTAGATTCAGCGATGCTGGATTTGGGTGTCTGATCTGTTGTTTGTGTTGAGTTAACAGATCTGGTTTGTTTGGTAGTTTGACATGAGGCACTACTGAGAGGTCTAGTAGTGTTGTGTACCAAGGTTGTCTTGCCCAAGTTGGTGCTATTAGTATGAGTTTGAGTTTGTTTTGACTCAATTTGTTTACCAGATATGGAAGGAGTGGGAGAGGGGGAAAAGCGTATGCAAATATCTCTGACCAACTCATCCATAACGCATTGCCCTGAGACTGATCCTGTGGGTATCTGGATGCGAAGTTTTGGCATTTTGCGTTTTGTTTTGTTGCAAATAGGTCTATTTGTGGTGTTCCCCATCTTTGGAAGTAAGTGTTTAGTATTTGGGGGTGAATCTCCCATTCGTGGATCTGTTGGTGATCCCGAGAAAGATTGTCTGCTAACTGATTCTGAATCCCTGGAATAAACTGTGCTATTAGGCGAATGTCGTTGTGAATCACCCAATGCCATATTCTCTGGAGACACAACTGTGTTGAGTGTGTTCCTCCCTGTTTGTTCAGATAATACATCGTTGTCATGTTGTCTGTTTTGAGAAGGATGGGTTTGTGACTTATTATGGGTTGAAATGCTTTCAACGCTAGAAATACTGCCAGTAGTTCTAAGTGATTTATGTGAAACTGTCTTTGCTGAGTGTCCCATTGTCCCTGGATGCTGTATTGATTGAGGTGTGCTCCCCACCCTATCATGGAGGCATCTGTAGTTATTACGCATTGAGGCACTGGGTCTTGGAAAGGCCGCCCTTGGTTTAAATTTATATTGTTCCACCATAGAAGCGAGGTGTATGTTTGGCGGTCTATCATCACTAGATCTAGAAGTTGACCCTGTGCCTGTGACCATTGTGATGCTAGGCACTGTTGTAAGGGCCGCATGTGCAATCTGGCGTTTGGGACAATGGCTATGCATGAGGACATAATGCCTAGTAGTTTCATCACCATCTTGACCTGTATTTTTTGTTTTGGGTACATGGCCTGTATTACATTGTGAAATGCTTGTATCCTCTGTGGACTCGGAGTGGCAACCCCTTTTGCTGTGTTGATTGTCGCCCCTAAGTATTGCTGTGTTTGACACGGCTGAAGGTGTGACTTTGTGTAGTTGAGTGAGAAACCTAGTTTGTGGAGGGTTTCGATGACATACTTTGTGTGTTGTGAACACCGTTCTTGCGTGTTGGTTTTGATTAACCAATCGTCTAGGTACGGGAACACGTGTATTTGCTGTCTTCTGATATGCGCAGCTACTACTGCCAGGCATTTTGTAAAAACTCTTGGCGCAGTTGTTATCCCAAATGGCAACACTTTGAATTGGTAATGTACCCCTTGGAATACAAACCTTAGGTACTTTCTGTGTGAAGGATGTATCGGTATATGGAAGTATGCATCCTTTAGGTCTAGTGTTGTCATGTAGTCTTGTTGTTTGAGCAATGGGATTACGTCCTGTAATGTCACCATGTGAAAGTGATCTGTTTTGATGTAGGTATTTAACGTTCTGAGATCTAATATAGGTCTTAGAGTTTTGTAAACTCCTGGTTCCTTTCTGATGAATTGGTACTAATTCTATTGCTTCTTTTTGTAACAACGCTTGGACCTCCAGTTGTAGAAGATCCATGTGTTGTTTTGACATATTGTGTGTTTTCGGTGGGACATTTGGAGGGAAATTGATAAATTCTATGCAGTAACCATGCTGGATAATTGCTAGGACCCAAGTATATGTTGTTATTTCCTCCCATTGTTTGTAGAACTTGGTTAGCCTTCCCCCCACAGGTGTTTTGTGTTGGGGATTTGTGACGTGTAAGTCACTGCTTGTTTTGTGGAGTTTTGGGACTTTGGAACTTCCCTCTACTTTTTTGGAACTGTCCCCCTCTATATTGTCCCCGAAAACCTCCCCGCTGATATTGGCTCCGATAAGTGGGCCTTGTTTGTGAGGTTGTGGGTTCCGTGCTCTGTCCTCAAAAACCCCCCTCAAAACGGTGTTTTGCGAAAAGTGCCTCTGCTCTGTGGGCAGTAGAGTGCGCCCATGGCTCTGGCCGTATCAGTGTCCTTTTTAAACTTTTCGATGGCAGTGTCCACCTCCGGCCCAAACAACTGCTGTCCGTTAAATGGCATATTCAGCACGGCTTGTTGTATTTCCGGCTTGAATCCTGATGTACGCAGCCATGCATGTCTCCTTATTGTCACTGCTGTGTTTACAGTTCTAGCAGCTATGTCTGCTGCATCCATTGCTGACCGTATCTGATTGTTTGAGATACTCTGTCCTTCTTCCACCACTTGCTGTGCTCTCTTTTGGAACTCCTTGGGCAAATGTTCTATAAAGTGTTGCATTTCGTCCCAATGAGCCCTATCGTATCTGGCCAGCAAAGCCTGTGAGTTTGCAATACGCCACTGGTTTGCTGCCTGTGCCGCCACCCTTTTCCCTGCCGCGTCGAACTTACGACTCTCTTTATCTGGAGGTGGGGCATCTCCTGAGGTGTGTGAGTTTGCCCTCTTGCGAGCTGCCCCTACTACCACTGAGTCCGGTGTTAACTGTTGTGTTATGTACACGGGGTCTGTTGGTGGCGGTTTATATTTTTTCTCCACTCTTGGAGTAATGGCCCTTCCTTTTACAGGCTCCTCAAACACTTGTTTGGAGTGTTTTAGCATTCCAGGTAGCATGGGGAGACTCTGGTACTGGCTGTGTGTGGACGACAGTGTATTAAATAGAAAGTCGTCTTCAATTGGCTCTGCATGCAGGCTGACATTATGAAATGCCGCTGCCCTTGACACCACCTGTGCGTAGGCTGTACTATCTTCTGGTGGTGACGGTCTAGCTGGATAACATTCAGGACTGTTATCTGATACTGGCGCATCATAAAGATCCCACGCGTCTGGATCATCCTGACTCATTCCTGTATGAGTTGGGGATTGCATCATTGGTGGAGTGGCTACCGGTGATGGTTGCGGAGAGCGTTGTGGAGACGGTGGCGGGGTTACTTGTTTAGCCACCTTTGCCTGTGGCTGCTTGTCTTTCTCTTGGAAGGCAAGTTTGCGTTTCATTCGAATCGGAGGGAGAGTGCTGATCTTTCCCGTTTCCTTTTGGATGTGGAGCCTTCTTTGGGTGTAGTCTGGCTCCATTGTCTCCAGTGCCTGTCCAAATCTATGTGTTTTCATTTGTGAGGCCAGGCCTTGTTCCTCTGTGTAGGAACTTGATTTCGGTTCCGAGGCCGGATGTTTCGGTATCGAAACCTTTTCGGCTGCCTTTTTCGGTTCCGACGACACTTTTTTGCTCTTCAGCGTACAGATTTCTCGGTGCCGACTTGGTTCGGTGCCGCTCTCTCGGTGCCGAGATTGCTGACCCGGCATCTCGGGTCGAGTCTGCTCTGACCCGGTTTCTCGGGGTCGAGTGTGCTCTGTGCCGGTATCTCGACCGGAGTCGGATGACTTCGACAGATGCATGCCCTTTTTCGGTGCCGATGCCCGGTCACCTATTTTTCGGGTTAAGCCATGGCCTGTTGGCGGTGGCGTCCCCTGGGCTTTACTGGTTTTTACGTGAGTCTTGTGTATTGACGTCTTACTCACGGTTTTCGGCGTCTGTTCAGGATCGACCTCTTCCGAGTCCGAATCCTCGATGAAGAAGGCTTCCTCTTCTTCCTCCATGTGTTTTTGTCCTGTCGGCACCGACGCCATCTGTAATCTTCTTGCTCTTCGGTCCCTTAAAGTTTTTCTGGACCGAAATGCTCGACAGGCCTCACAGGTATCCTCTTTGTGTTCTGGCGACAGACACAAATTACAGACCAGATGCTGATCTGTATAAGGATACTTGTTGTGGCATTCGGGGCAGAAGCGGAATGGGGTCCGTTCCATTAGCCTTGAAGACGCACGCGTTCGGGCCGACCAGGCCCCGGCAGGGAATCGAAAACCCCGAAGGGTCGCCAGAGCTCTTCCGAATTCGGTGTCGATCTGTTGTATCTAACCCGATACCGAACGCAAACAATACCGTCAAATTTTCTGAGTTTTTCACTAACTTTCCGAACCGAAACACGGAGCGAAAAGGAACACGTCCGAACCCGATGGCGGAAAGAAAACAATCTAAGATGGAGACGACGTCCATGCGCAATGGAGACGAAATGGGAGGAGTCCCTCGATCTCGTGACTCGAAAAGACTTCTTCGAAGAAAAACAACTTGTAGCACTCAGAGCCCAACACTAGATGGCGGGATGTGCAAAGCATGTGTATCTGCAGCTACACATGCCATCGAACATATATATATATATATATATATATATATATATATATATATATATATATATATATATATATGCCACGAACAGATGTACACTGGGTAAGTGGCATTTTCCGTTTGATGGCATGTGTAGCTGCAGATACACATGCTGTGCATTGACTACAAAGCAGTAATCCTCCCAAAAGCGGTGGTCAGCCTGTAGGAGTTATAGTTGTTTGAAATAATGTTCTTAATACAGCCTGTCCTACTGTGGCTTGTTGTGTTGCCAACACATCTACACAGTAATGCTTAGTAAATGTATGGGGCGTAGACCAGGTGGCTGCCTTACAAATCTGTCATTGGTATATTACCAAGAAAAGCCATTGTGGCACCTTTCTTTCTAGTGGAGTGTGCCCTTGGTGTAATGGCTCTTTTAGCTTTAAGGTAACAGGTCTGAATGCATTTAACAATCCATCTGGCAATGCCCTGTTTGGATATAGGGTTACCTGCATGGGGTTTTTGGAAAGCTACGAACAATTGTTCTGTTTTACGAAATTGTTTTGTTCTGTCAATATAATACATTAGCGCTCTTTTTATGTCTAATGTATGCAATGCCCTTTCTGCTACTGAGTCTGGTTGTGGGAAGAAGACTGGGAGTTCAACAGTTTGGTTTAGATGAAACAGTGATATGACTTTTGGTAAAAATTGTGGATTTGTACGGAGAACTACTTTATGTATCCGTATAAAGGTTTCTTGGATAGTAAACGCCTGTATTTCGCTAACTCTTCGTAGTGAAGCGATGGCTATTAGAAAAGCTACTTTCCAAGTCAAGAATTGGATTTGACAAGAATGCATTGGTTCAAATGGTTGACCCATAAGTCGTGTTAGTACAATATTAAGATTCCACAAAGGTACTGGTGGTTTCCTTGGGGGTATGATTCTTTTTAGTCCTTCCATAAAGGCTTTAATAAATGGGATTCTAAAAAGCGATTTTGTATGTTTAATCTGCAGATAAGCAGATATTGCAGTGAGATGTATTTTAATGGAAGAAAAAGCTAGATTTGATTTTTGTAAGTGTAGTAAATAACTTACAATGTTTTGTATGGAGGCGTCTAGCGGCTTAATTTGATTAGCCTGACAGTAGAAAACAAACCTTTTCCATTTATTAGCATAACAATGCCTTGTTGTGGGTTTTCTTGCTTGTTTAATGACCTCCATACACTCTTTTGAAAGGTTTAGATATCCAAATTCTAAGACTTCAGGAGCCATATTGCTAGGTTGAGCGATGCTGGATTGGGGTGTCTGATCTGTTGTTTGTGTTGTGTTAACAGATCTGGTCTTTTTGGTAGTTTGATGTGCGGTACTACTGAGAAGTCCAACAGTGTGGTGTACCACGGTTGGCAAGCCCACGTTGGTGCTATGAGTATTAGTTTGTTTTGACTCTGTTTGTTGACCAGAAAAGGAATGAGCGGGAGAGGGGGAAAAGCGTAGGCAAATATCCCTGACCAGCTGATCCATAGAGCATTGCCCCTGGACTGAGGGTGTGGGTATCTGGACGCAAAGTTTTGGCATTTTGCATTTTCTTTTGTTGCAAACAGATCTATGTTTGGTGTCCCCCAGTGGTAGAAGTGATTTTGTAGAATCTAGGGATGTATTTCCCACTTATGAGTTTGCTGGTGATCTCGACTGAGATTGTCGGCTAACTGATTGTGAATGCCTGGTATATATTGTGCTATCAGGCGAATGTTGTTGTGAATTGCCCAATGCCAAATTTTTTGTGCTAGGAGGCACAGCTGTGACGAGTGTGTCCCCCCCCCGCTTGTTTAGATAATACATTGTTGTCATATTGTCTGTCTTGACAAGAATGTGTTTGTGGGCTAGAAGGGGCTGAAAGGCTTTTAGTGCTAGAAAGACTGCTAGCAGTTCTAAGTGATTTATGTGAAATTGTTTTTGTTGACAGTCACATTGACCTTGTATGTTGTGATTGTTGAGTTATGCTCACCACCCAATCATGGAGGTGTCTTGTGATAATGGCGTGAGGCACTGGGTCTTGAAAAGGCCGCCCTTTGTTTAAATTTACAGGGTTCCACCACATTGAAGCAAAGAGTGTCTTTAGCGGTCTATCAACACTAGATCTTGGAGCTGACCCTGTGCCTGCTTCCATTGTCTTGCTAGGCACTGTTGTAAGGGCCACATGTGTAGTCTTGCGCTTGGGACAATAGCTATGCATGAGGACAGCTTGCCTAGTAGTTTCATCACAAACCTAACCGTGTGCTGTTGGTTTGGCTGCATGCTTGACGTTATATTTTGAAACGACTGAACTCTTTGTGGACTTGGAGTGGCAATTGCTCTTTGTGTGTTGAGTGTTGCTCGCAAGTATTGCTGTATTTGGGATGGTTGTAAATGTGATTTTTGGTAATTTATAGAAAACCCTAGTTTGTGTAGAGTATCTATTACATTTTGCATGTGAATTTGACATTGTTGTTGAGTGTTGGCTTTTATTAGCCAATCGTCTAGATAGGGAAATACGGGCATGTGATGTCTCCTTATATGAGCTGCTACTACAGCTAGGCATTTTGTAAATACCCTGGGGGCCATTGTTATGCCGAATGGCAACACTTTGAATTGGTAATGTTTGCCTTGTATTACAAACCTGAGGTATTCCCTGTGAGATGGATGTATGGATATGTGAAAATACGCATCTTTTAGATCCAGTGTTGCCGTGTATTCCCCTTGTTTTAGTGAGGGGACTACGTCCTGTAGTGTTACCATGTGAAAATGATCTGATTTGATGAAGAGATTCAGTGTTCTGAGATCTAAAATAGGTCTTAACGTTTTTGTCTTTCTTTGGGATAAGAAAATACAGGGAGTAAACCACTGTTCCTTTCTGGTGATAAGGTACTAGTTCTATGGCTTCTTTTGCTAGTAGTGCTTGGACCTCTATTTGTAAAAGGTCTAAGTGTTGTATTGACATTTTGTGCATTTATGGGGGAACATCTGGAGGGAATCTTGTGAACTCTATGCAGTAACCATGTTGGATAATTGATAGAAACCACGTGTCCGTGGTAATGTGTGTCCGATTGTGGTGGTATTTTGTTAATCTCCCCCCCACCAGTGATATGTACTGGGGAAGTGTGACATTGAAGTCAC
This sequence comes from Pleurodeles waltl, assembly GCF_031143425.1. Lineage (NCBI taxonomy): Eukaryota > Metazoa > Chordata > Amphibia > Caudata > Salamandridae > Pleurodeles > Pleurodeles waltl. The sequence continues at coordinate 117,383,594 of NC_090443.1, read as the reverse complement.
TGCTTGCTACTAGATGTTTGCTTGGCAGGCTGGAATTTCCCTCTTCCTCTTGGGAACTGTCCTCTGTAGGAACCACGAAACCCCCCTCTCTGGTACTGAGACTGGTAAGTGGGTTTTGTTTGGGAGGTGGATGGTTCTGAGGGTTGCTGTCTAAACCCTCCCCTAAACTGTGGTTTCCTAAATGTTCCCCTGTGTTGAGAGGAGTAGAGTGCGCCCATGGCTTTGCCCGTGTCCGTGTCCTTTTTCATTTTTTCTATTGCGGTGTCCACTTCGGGCCCGAATAGCTGATGTTGATTAAACGGCATATTCAATACCGCCTGCTTTATCTCTGGTTTAAACCCAGAACTTCACAGCCATGCATGCCTTCTAATTGTTACTGCTGTATTCACAGTCCGTGCCGCTGTATCAGCAGAGTCTAGTGCAGAGCGGATCTGGTTGTTTGATATGGCCTGTCCTTCTTCAACCACTTGTTGGGCACTTTTTTGATGCTCTTTGGGTAGGTGCTGGATGATGTCTTGCATCTCATCCCAATGCGCTCTGTCGTAGCGGGGAAGGGGGGGCTTGTGAGTTGGCAATTCGCCACTGATTGGCTGCTTTCGATGCCACTCTTTTTCCTGCCGCAAATTTACGACTTTCCTTATCAGGGGGTGGCGCATCCCCTGATGACTGCGAATTTGCCCGTTTTCTTGCAGCCCCCACAACCACTGAGTCCAGAGGGAGCTGTTGTGTAATAAACACAGGGTCTGACGGGGCGGATTATATTTTTTTTCGAACCTTGGCGTGATGGCTCTCCCTTTTACTGGTTCTTGGAAAACCTGTTGTGCATGTTTAAGCATGCCTGGTAACATTGGCAGGCTCTGGTATGATGCATGCGTGGATGCCAGAGTGTTAAACAGGAAGTCATCCTCCACTGGTTTTGAGTGCACTGTTACATTGTGAAATGTTGCTGCTCTGGCCAGTCCCTGCGTGTAGGACGTACTGTCCTCTGGCAGTGAAGGTTTTGTTGTTAACACTCTGGACTGTTGTCTGAAACTGGTGGGTCATATAGATTCCAGGGGTCCGCATCGTCTTGCGTCATCCCAGTATGTGTGGGTGACTGTGCCATTGGTGTACCCACTGGTGACAACTGCGGTGATTGAAGTGGGGACGTTTGTGGTGATAAATGTGGGGGTGGTGACTTTTCTCTAACCACTTTGGCTTTTGGTTGCATCTCAGTCTCATGAAAAGCCAGTTTTCTTTTGAACTTGAGCGGAGGGATAGTTTGTATTTTCCCTGTGTCTTTCTGGATTTGTAGCCTTTGCTGAATTTGGTTATGCTCTTCCAAATCCAGTTCCTGCTCGAATCTGTGCCTTTCTTTGAGCTGTAGTGAGAGCCCCTGCTCTTCTGTGTAGGAAATATTTTTCGGCTTCGAAGCCGTTTTTTTTCGGTACCGAAACCCAGATGGAAATTGTCAGTCTCTGCTTTTTCGTGGTTTGCTCGACTCAATGCCAACTCTTTTCGGTGCCGGTTTCTCAACCCGAGTCTGAAGTCTTCGGCAATGTTTTGGCCTTTTTCGGTGCCAGTGTTACTTGGTCACCGTCTTTTCTGTGGGTAGAGCCATGGCCTTCCGGCAGTGGCGTCCCCGAGGCCTTTTGTTTTTTTATCTGACCTTGGGTGTGGGACGGGGCAGGTGTACTAAATTTTTGCGCCACCGTCGATGGTCGATCCCAGTCGGATTCGTCCGAGTCCAAACCCTGAATGGATATATGCATTTCTTCTTCTTCGACGTCGAGATGTTGTGCCGGCTTTAACGGCATCTGTAACCGTCTTGTGCGTCGATCTCTTAAGGTCTTCTTGGATCGAAACGCTCTGTAGGCCTCACAAGTATCCTCTCTGTGTTTGGGCGATAAACACAGGTTACAGACCCGGTTCTGGTCTGTATCAGGATACTTGGGGTGACACTTCAGACAGAAACGGAAGGGGGTCCGGTCCATTAGTCTTCGATGACGGGTGTGGTCGGGCCGACCAGGCCTTGGTTAAGTGCGGAAGCCCCGAAGGGCCGCCAAAGCGGTCTTGTTGTCGGTGCCAATGTGATGATACTAAACCGGTCCCTAAAGCAAACAATACCGACGATTTTCGATGATTTTCCAGATTCGAATACGGAGCGAAGAGGAACACGTCCGAACCTGATGGCGGAAAGAAAACAATCTAAGATGGAGTCGACACCCATGCGCAATGGAGCCGAAAGGGAGGAGTCACTCGGTACCGTGACTCGAAAAGACTTCTTCAAAGAAAAACAACTTGTAACACTCCGAGCCCAACACTAGATGGCAGGAACAGTGCACAGCATGTGTATCTGCATATATATGGAAAATGTCATTTACCCAGTGTACATCTGTTCGTGGCATGAGTCGCTGCAGATTCACATGCTGTGCACATTCCGCCATCTGGTGTTGGGCTGGGAGTGTTACAAGTTGTTTTTCTTCGAAGAAGTCTTTTCGAGTCACGAGACTGAGGGACTCATCCCATTTCGACTCCATTGCGCATGGGCGTCGACTCCATGTTAGATTGTTTTCCCCGCAGATGGTGAGGTAGGAGTTTTGTATGCTAGTAATAGTGCCCATGCAATGGAGTGAATACGTATGTACATGATGAAGTTTAAAGTAATATATTTACAAATTTACAAATGTTCAAGATCAACTTCTAAACGGCTACAGGCTCCCGGGGAGGCGGGTGGGCGCATGTGAATCTGCAGCGACTCATGCCACGAACAGATGTACACTGGGTAAGTGACATTTTCCGTTCGATGGCATGTGTAGCTGCAGATACACATGCTGTGCATAGACTAGTAAGCAGTTATCTCCCCAAAAGCTGTGGTTTAGCCTGTAGGAGTTGAAGTTGTTTGAAACAATGTTCATGGTACAGCTTGACCTACTGTGGCTTGTTGTGAAGTTAACACATCTACACAGTAATGTTTGGTAAATGTATGAGGCGTAGACCATGTTGCTGCCTTACATATTTCGTTCATTGGAATATTTCCTAGAAAGGCCATGGTAGCACCTTTCTTTCTGGTTGAGTGCGCCTTTGGTGTAATAGGCAGCTCTCTCTTTGCTTTAAGATAGCAGGTTTGAATACACTTAACTATCCATCTAGCAATGCCTTGTTTTGAAATTGGATTTCCTGTATGAGGTTTTTGAAAGGCAATAAATAGTTGTTTTGTTTTTCGAATTAGTTTTGTTCTGTCAATGTAGTACATTAGCGCTCTTTTGATGTCTAATGTATGTAGTGCTCTTTCAGCTACAGAATCTGGCTGTGGGAAGAACACTGGTAATTCTACTGTTTGATTCAAGTGGAACGTTGAGATAACTTTTGGTAAAAAAATTTGATTTGTCCGTACAACTACTTTATTCTTGTGTATTTGAATAAATGGTTCTTGTATGGTAAATGCTTGAATTTCACTCACCCTTCTTAGAGATGTGATGGCAATTAAAAAAGCAACTTTCCACGTTAAGTATTGCATTTCACAAGAGTGCATGGGCTCAAAAGGGGGACCCATGAGTCGTGTTAAGACAATGTTGAGGTTCCATGAAGGAACTGGTGGTGTTCTTGGTGGTATAATTCTCTTTAGGCCTTCCATAAACGCTTTTATGACTGGTATCCTAAATAATGAAGTTGAGTGCGTAATTTGCAGGTAAGCTGAAATTGCAGTAAGATGTATCTTTATGGAAGAGAAAGCTAGTTTTGACTTTTGCAAATGTAGTAAGTATCCTACTATATCTTTTGCAGATGCATGTAAGGGTTGAATTTGATTATTATGGCAGTAATAAACAAATCTTTTCCACTTATTTGCATAGCAGTGTCTAGTGGTAGGCTTCCTAGCTTGTCTTATGACCTCCATACATTCTTGTGTGAGGTCTAAGTGTCCGAATTCTAGGATTTCAGGAGCCAAATTGCTAGATTCAGCGATGCTGGATTTGGATGCCTGATCTGTTGTTTGTGTTGTGTTAACAGATCTGGTCTGTTTGGTAGTTTGACATGAGGTACTACTGAAAGGTCTAGTAGTGTTGTGTACCAAGGTTGTCTTGCCCATGTTGGTGCTATTAGTATGAGTTTGAGTTTGTTTTGACACAACTGGTTTACTAGATATGGAAGGAGAGGGGGAAAAGCGTACGCAAATATCCCGGACCAGTTCATCCATAGCGCATTGCCCTGAGACTGATGTTGTGGGTACCTGGATGCGAAGTTTTGGCATTTTGAGTTTTCCTTTGTTGCAAATAGATCTATTTGTGGTGTTCCCCAAATTTGGAAGTAAGTGTTCAGTATTTGGGGGTGAATCTCCCATTCGTGGATCTGTTGGTGATCCAGAGAGAGATTGTCTGCTAACTGATTCTGAATTCCTGGAATAAATTGTGCTATTAGGCGAATGTGGTTGTGAATCGCCCAATGCCATATTTTCTGTGTTAGGAGACACAACTGTGTTGAGTGTGTCCCTCCCTCTTTGTTTAGGTAATACATTCTTGTCAAAACAGACAACATGACAACAATGTATTTGTGGGTTATCATGGGTTGAAATGCTTTCAGCGCTAGAAATACCGCTAACAGTTCTAAGTGATTTATGTGAAACTGTCTTTGCTGTATGTCCCATTGTCCATGGATGCTGTGTTGATTGAGGTGTGCTCCCCACCCTGTCATGGAAGCATCTGTCGTTATCACGTATTGTGGCACTGGGTCTTGGAAAGGCCGCCCTTGGTTTAAATTTATACTGTTCCACCATTGAAGCGAGATGTATGTTTGGCGGTCTATCAACACCAGATCTAGAAGCTGACCCTGTGCTTGTGACCATTGTGATGCTAGGCACTGTTGTAAGGGCCGCATGTGCAACCTTGCATTTGGGACAATGGCTATGCATGAAGACATCATGCCTAGTAGTTTCATTACCATTTTGACTTGTATCCTTTGTTTTGGATACATGGCCTGTATTACATTGTGAAATGTTTGAACTCTTTGTGGACTTGGAGTAGCAATCCCTTTTGCTGTGTTGATTGTTGCTCCCAAGTATTGCTGTGTTTGACACGGCAGAAGGTGTGACTTTGCGTAGTTGATTGAGAAACCTAGTTTGTGTAGGATTTCTATGACATATTTTGTGTGTTGTGAACACCGTTTTAGCATGTTGGTTTTGATTAACCAATCGTCCAGGTATGGGAACACATGTATTTGCTGCCTTCTGATATGTGCAGCTACTACTGCTAGGCATTTTGTAAAAACTCTTGGCGCAGTTGTTATTCCGAATGGCAACACTTTGAATTGGTAATGTATCCCTTGGAATACAAACCTTAGGTACTTTCTGTGTGAAGGATGTATTGGTATATGGAAGTATGCATCCTTTAGGTCTAGTGTTGTCATGTAGTCTTGTTGTTTGAGCAGTGGGATTACGTCTTGTAAAGTAACCATGTGAAAGTGGTCTGATTTGATGTAGGTATTTAATGTTCTGAGATCTAGTATAGGTCTCAGACTCTTGTCTTTTTTTGGGTATCCGAAAGTACAGTGAGTAAACTCCTGTGTTTAATTGTTGTGTTGGTACTAATTCTATTGCTTCTTTCTGTAGCAATGCCTGAACTTCTAGTCCTAGAAGATCTATATGTTGTTTTGACATACTGTGTGTTTTCGGTGGGACGTTTGGTGGGAATTTGAGAAATTCTATGCAATAACCATGCTGAATAATTGCTAAGACCCAAGTGTCTGTTGTTATTTCCTCCCAATGTGTGTAAAACTTGGTTAGTCTCCTTCCCACAGGTGTTATATGTTGGGGATTTGTGACCTTGAAGTCACTGTTTGTTTGGAGGAGTTTTGGGACTTTGGAACTTTCCTCTGTTTCTTTGAAACTGTCCTCCTCTATATTGTCCCCGAAAACCTCCCCGCTGATACTGGCTCTGGTAAGTGGGCTTTGTTTGTGAGGTTGTGGCTTCTGTGGTCTGCCCTCGAAACCCCCCTCAAAACTGTGTCTTTCGAAATGTGCCTCTGCTCTGCGGGGAGTAGAGTGCGCCCATGGCTTTGGCCGTGTCAGTGTCTTTCTTAAGTTTTTCTATTGCAGTGTCCACCTCCGGCCCAAACAACTGCTGTCCGTTGAATGGCATATTCAGCACAGCTTGCTGTATCTCTGGTTTAAATCCTGATGTACGCAGCCATGCATGTCTCCTTATTGTTACTGCTGTGTTGACAGTTCTAGCAGCTGTGTCTGCAGCATCCATTGCTGATCTTATTTGATTATTGGAGATACTCTGTCCCTCTTCTACCACTTGCTGCGCTCTTTTTTGGAACTCTTTTGGTAAATGTTCAATAAAGTGTTGCATCTCATCCCAATGGGCCCTATCATATCTGGCTAACAAAGCTTGCGAATTTGCAATATGCCACTGGTTTGCTGCCTGTGCCGCCACCCTTTTGCCTGCAGCATCGAATTTTCTACTCTCTTTATCTGGAGGTGGTGCATCTCCTGAAGTATGAGAGTTGGCTCTTTTGCGCGCTGCTCCAACTACAACAGAGTCTGGTGATAGCTGTTGTGTGATGTACACTGGGTCTGTTGGTGGCGGTTTATATTTTTTATCTACTCTTGGAGTAATGGCTCTCCCTTTGACAGGCTCATCAAACACTTGTTTGGAGTGTTTCAGCATTCCGGGCAACATCGGAAGACTCTGATATTGACTGTGTAGACGACAGTGAATTAAAAAGAAAGTCGTCTTCAATGGGTTCTGAATGAAGGCTGACATTGTGAAATGCTGCTGCTCTTGATACCACTTGAGCGTAGCCTGTACTATCCTCTGGTGGCGATGGTCTCGCTGGATAGCATTGAGGACTATTATCTGACACTGGTGCGTCATAAAGGTCCCATGCGTCAGGGTCATCTTGACTCATTCCCGTATGAGTTGGGGATTGCATCATTGGTGGAGTGGCTACTGGTGATGGTTGTGGAGAGTGATGTGGGGATGGTGGTGGTGTTACTTGTTTAGCCACCTTTGCGTGTGGCTGTTTGTCCTTGTCTTGGAAGGCAAGTTTACGTTTCATTTTGATTGGAGGAAGAGTGCTGATCTTCCCCGTATCTTTTTGAATAAAGAGCCGCCTTTGTGTGTGATCTGGCTCTATTGTCTCTAATTCTTGTTCAAATCTGTGTGTCTTCATTTGTGAGGACAGTCCTTGTTCCTCTGAATAGGAACTTATTTTCGGTTCCGAGGCCGGATGTTTAGGTACCGAAACCTTTTCGGCTGCTTTTTTCGGCTCTGACAAAATCTTTTTTTACTTTCGGCGTCGTGCCCTCTCGGTGCCGACCCATTTCGGTGCCGCTGTCTCGATGCCGAATCTTCTCGGAGCCACTCTCTCGGGCCCGAGATTGCTGTATGCCGGTATCTCGACCGGAGTCGGATGACTTCGACACCAGCTCGCCCTTTTTCGGTGCCGATGGACGGTCACCTATTTTTCGGGTTAAGCCATGGCCTGTTGACGGTGGCGTCCCCTGGGCTTTAGCGGTCTTTTTGTGAGTTCTTTGTTTCGACGTCTTACTCACAGTTTTCGGCGTTTCTTCGGGATCGATCTCCTCCGAGTCCGAATCCTGGGTGGAGAATGTTTCTTCCTCCTCCTCGAAACGCCCTTGTCCTGTCGGCGCCAACGCCATTTGCAGTCTTCTTGCTCTTCGGTCCCTGAGTGTCTTCCTGGACCGAAACGCTCGACAGGCCTCACAAGTATCCTCCTTGTGTTCTGGTGACAAACACAAGTTACAGACCAGGTGTTGATCTGTATATGGATACTTGTTATGGCATTTTGGACAGAAGCGGAATGGGGTCCGTTCCATCAGCCTTGAAGAGACACGTGGCCGGGCCGACCAGGCCCCGACGGGGATCGGAAAAAAACCCGAAGGGCCACCGGAGGTCTTCTTAATTCGGAGTCGATCTGTTGTAACTAACCCGATACTGAACGCAAACAATACCGACGATTTTTCAGAGATTCGAACTAACTTTCCAACGCGAAACACGGAGCGAAAAGGAACACGTCCGAACCCGATGGCGGAAAAAAAACTATCTAACATGGAGTCGACGCCCATGCGCAATGGAGTCGAAATGGGAGGAGTCCCTCGGTCTCGTGACTCGAAAAGACTTCTTCGAAGAAAAACAACTTGTAACACTCCGAGCCCAACACCAGATGGCGGGATGTGCACAGCATGTGTATCTGCAGCTACACATGCCATCGAACATATATATATATATATATATATATATATATATATATATATATATATACACACACACACACACACACGTTATTGTTAGGTTCTGAATTTACTTGCACTAAATGTTAGAAATCCAGGAGTTATAGTTATCATTAACTCAAGTAACTATAACTCGTGCCCCCACCATGCAGTTTTCTCACCAATAATTTTATTGCAAAAGTTGCAGTGACAATATCAATGACGCCAATGGAGGTATCATCAATGATGTAATATGTGGGTTAATTCGCTGTGCATGGCGGGGGCGTGAGTTACAGTTACCTTAGGGCACGAGTTATAATCATTTGAGTTAACCACAACTATAACGCCTCAATTTCTATGGTTTTGTGTGAGTAAATTCAGACCCTAACTATAACATCCCTGTAACCTTAGGGTTTTTTTTTTTTTCAGTGAAGTTCTATTTATTTTTTTATTTTATTTTTAGCACACATGTACGTCAATACAATAAGCTCTGCCTGGCGTAGGTTGGCCGCAGGTCCTGGCCTATACAAGGCCTACTGGGCAACCCTCCAGCATTGATTGGATGCAATGTGTTTTTTTTTTCACTTTTTCTCCGGATCTGCAGCTCCAGCATGAATTTACCCAACGGGTGCCACGCTGAGATCCGTAGATACCACAGTGGATCCATGGATGGGGGGGGGGCACATTTTGGGCCCTGATGACCCCTCTATGTGTCAAATAGGGTCAGGATACCTGTTCCCTAACCCCTTATGTGCTTTTTCACTCTTCTTTTCTCACATCCCAACTGATGAAAAACAAAATGGCAGCTGCAACTTTTCTGTACGGATTCAGCCAGCAAATGGGGCCCCCAGATCCACGAATCCACCAGAGGATCTGCATCCCTATATATCTATATTTTGTAACCTTAAATAACTCTGAATCTACTGAACTAATTAAAACCAACTCACAAAAAGCATGGTCTACGGACCGCGATTTAGTTCTTTGCCAAAGTTAGTGTAATTACGTTCAGCGATTTGGGCTGTAGTCATTTCTAAAGAATGCAAAATACCCACACACATGGAATGGGAGAAACATTTCTTGGGACTCCTTTTCCTCCACCCCTGATTGACGATTCATCAGTATGTATATATTGAGAAAAAAAAAAAAGGTTACAGGGACATTATAGTTAGGTTCTGAATTTACTCATGCGAAATCTTAGAAATTCTGCAGTTATAGAGTTATTTTAAGAAACTATAACTTATAACTTGTGCCCTAAGATAAGTATAACGCGTGCCCCCACCATTAACTGCTAATTACATCACTCATGACAACTTCTATAACATCGTCATAAATATAAATGAAACTTTAGCAGTCAAATTATTGAAGAAAAAAACGAGCATGGTGGGTGTGAGTTATTATTACCTTAGGGAGCAAGCTAAAGTTACTTGAAATAACTAACTATAACTGCTGAATTCCTAAAGTTATGTGCAAGTAAATTCAGAGCCTACCTATAACATCCCTGTAACGTTTGTTTTTTAATTGAATTTCTATGATTTTTTTTAAGCATGCACAGACGTAAATATAAAAAGCGCTGCTCACGGTCAAAGGCCGGGCACGACAGGCGGCCGTTGGGCCTGGCCTATGGTGAGGTCGGCTGCCGGGACTGGTCTATGGCCAGGCCTGGCACCCACATCCAAAATGCGCACAATCTTCGGCCGTGCGCAGCATGAGCTTGGATGCAGTGGGTGGTTTTTTTCCCCCCAATTTTTCTCTGAACTCGCAGATCCACCCCCGGATTCGTGAATCTGGGATCCGTAGATCCACCTCTGGATACATGGATCAGACAAAAAAAATTAACTGGGCACTTTTTTGCCCACAAGGGGTCCTTAAGGGACACGTCTATATGTCCTATGGGGCAGGATCCCTGTATCCTGACCCCATATGTGTTTTTTCACTCATCTCCTCCAACCCCGAGCCAATGAGACAAACATAATGGCGGGCGTAAATTTTATTCAGGTTGCGGCCAGCCAATCAGGCCCTTGCTTCCCCCCCCCCACCACCACCACCCCGAATCCAAATCTGCTGCGCTAGACATCTATACTTTTTAAACTCTAATATTTCAAAAACTACTGAACGGATTTACACCAAATCACAGAAGGCACACTCTGTGGACTAAGATCCTGCATCCTTCCAAATTTGGTGTAATTCCGTTCAATGGTTCGGGCTGTAGGGGTGTCTACAGGTCCTATGGAAAAATGAATGTCAAAAACGCGTTTTGGGACCCTTTCCTTTTTCTCGGCCCCCAGCTAGACGGATCACCCCAAACTTTCAAGACAGCAGCTGAACTGACAAAAGTATACGTTTTGAAAATGTTGTTGAGATTTGTCAAGCGGCACCAAAGTTATAGGCAAAACATAAAACTCCCAGTCTACGGAAACTAACTATAACTACCCAGAGGTAAATATATATATATATATATATATATATATTTTCTCTGTAGGAAGCTGGCCTGGTGTAAGGTACTTACACCAGGTCCAGGTATCCCCTTTTAGTGAAGTGTAGGCAGTGTCTAGAAGCCAGGCTCTCCAGAGGTAGCTGTGGATAAGCAGCCAATACTAATCTAGGAGACATGCAAAGCTCATGCAAAACCACTGTAGTCACATAGAACTTACACACATGAAAGAAAACACTCAGTTGTACAAAAATAAAGGTACTTTATTTTTGGAACACAATACCACAAAATACTGGAGGGGCAACCCTCCAATAGGAGGTAAGTAATACACTAATTATATACACTAGTAAACAGTAATAGGCGTAGAAAAAGTTAGAAAACAGTGCAAGAGGAATAACCAATAGTAACCCTAGGAGGAGCCCAAACCATACACTAAACAAAACACAAGACCCCCAACCTAGGTAAGTGGAATCTGTAGAGGGGAGCTGGGAGTACCTGAATCCACAAAGGGAAGTAACACAGTACCCACCCACACCCCGCCAGCGACTAGGAAAACAGGAGTAAATCACTTGAATTTCCCCAAACCACCCAAAAAGAAGGAAAAGAAGAAAAGAAGACACCCAGAGAAGACTGAAAGAAAACAGCGGTGGATTCCTGGAGAAGAAGACCTGTGGAGAGAGGGGACCAAGTCCAAAAGTGTCAGTGGAGTCCAGGAGGAGTAGGAGCTACTACCCAGCCAGCTATACTTGCAGGAGTTGGTTCAGGGAGGAGAGTTGGTTGAGGGAGGAGAGTTCAGCACTGGAGTCTGAGAAGAGTTCCTGAGGAATGCAGAAGATGTCCCACGCTGGAATTAAAATTGCAGACAGGTGTCGGTGCAGGGATTCCACCAACAAGCCTTGGCAAAGGCAAATTTGCGGGTAGTGGAAAAGAGGTGCTGCTGGGGATCAGCAAGGGATAGGAGGACTCAAACCCAGGAGGTGGAGTCAGAGGGGACCCTCAGCGACAAAGAGAGCCCACAAGAGCAAAAGGCAGCACCCACAGGAGTTCCACTGGATGGGGACACAGAAGTTGCAGAAGGAGCCCACGCAGAGGGCTGTGCGTCGCAGGAAGGAATGCTGAGGGCTTGAGCTGCAGATACCTGAAGTTCACTTGGAGGAGATGCAAACAAGCCTTGGCAGCTGCAAAAGATGCAGTGCACAAGATACTGTCCTGTGTGGGAAGGAAAGGGCTTACCTCTACCAAAGTTGGACAGCCGGGACCAAAAGGACTACTCTGGACCACCACCAGTAATGCAGGATCCACACAGCTCAGGATGAGAGGAGATCCACGCAACTGGTCCTCGTCACAGTAGGTGCCTGCAGATGCAGGGGAGTGACTCTTTCACTCCAAGGGAGATTCCTTTTTCCTTCTCGTGCAGACTGAAGACTTGACCCCCTCAAGAGGATGCACAGCCGGGGAAATATTGCAGAAGCTGGAAGGAGCCGTGGAGACAATGTTACTAGGAGAGTCTTTTTCGTGGATGCAGATTGTCGGTTCCTGGAGGGTCCAGTTGAGTTTCCAGTGGCTGGGAGTCGAAGTGGAGGTTGCAGAGGAGTCCTACTGGAACCTTGCAAGCCAAATCCGAGAACCCACCCCAGAGGAAGACCCTAAATAGCCCTAAGAATGGGCTTGGTCACATAGCAGGTGCCCACCTATCAGAAGCTGCCTCTGACGTCACCTGCTTGGCCTGGCCACACAGATGCTCCCAAAGTTCCCTACCAACCTTGGAAACAAAATGGCTGAACCCAGGGACCCTCTGGAGGAGCTCTGAGCACCACCCCTGGGGTGGTGATGAACAGGGGAGTGGTCGCTCCATTTACATTCTCCAGTTTCTCGCCACAACAGGGACTGGGAGTCCCTGAACCAGTGTGGACTTGCTTATGCACAGTGGGCACCAAATGTGCCCTTCAAAGCAAGCCAGTGGCTTGGGTAGGCTACCCCTTCCAAGACAGTCACACCTATTTCCAAAGGGAGAGGGTGTTACCCCCCCTCTCCAACAGGAAATCCTTTGTTCTGCATTGCTGAGCTGGATCAAATCAAGCAGCAGGAGAGCAGAAACCCGTCTGAGGGGTGGCAGCAACTTGGGATGTCTGGAATACCCTGCAAGACTGGTGGTAGCAATGCTGGGGGTCCTCTAAGGAGCCCACAGGGTGCATGGAATCATACTTCCAATATGTGTTACAGTATTGGGGTATGATTCCGACATGATTGATACCTATGTCCAGTACATGCGTAAAATGGCGCCCCTGCACTCTCAAAGTCCAGGAAAATGGAACTGGAGTTCATGGGGTGCCCTCCTGCTAGTGCAGGGGTGACCTCACACACAGGTACCTGCACCCTGCCCTCTGGGCTGAGAGGGCCTACCATAGGGGTGACTTACAGTGACCTGGTACAGTGACATGTAGTGAAAACGAGTGCATGCACCCGTTTCACACAGACTGCAATGGCAGGCCTGCCGAGCCCTTTGCATGGGATCCCTATGGGTGGCAGAGTAACTGCTGCAGCCCATAGGGATCTCCTTGTACCCCAATGCCCTTGGTACAATATACTAGGGACTTACATGGGGGGGCCAGTATGCCAAATGTGGGAATAAAAAGGTAAAGTTACCAAAATTTACAGTAGAAAGCCTAACCAATGGTGTCCTGGTTAGCGGATTCCAGTGGAAACAGTCAAACATACTGACAACAGGCAGAAAATGGGGGTAACCATGCCAAGAAAGAGGGCACTTTCCTATATTCTCTCATCCACCTGTCTCCACCACCAAGAATGGGCACCTACACAGTTCAGGTTCACCCTGCATTGCCAGTTTTGTCAGGGCGTGACTCCTTAAAAGAAAAGTTGACGCGTTTCGGCCATGGGCGTGGCCTTTGATATTATTATATATATATATTAATTTGGGGCGGAAAAACAAGGGGCCAGGTGGCAAGAAAATAATGGATAGAAGGACAGTGGTTACTCCCTGATGTTTGCTTGACAGAGTCGGAGGTACTACCTTTAGGATTATCTTTCTGTCCAGTGGCACAGTTTTAGAACACTCAAAGTCAGATTGATTTTTTTCATTTCAGTCGAAAATTGAAAAAATGGTTTGTTACTAAACCTAGTAAGGTACAAAGGCAAAATCAGATTGTACCATTGAATCTACAGATAAATTATATTGACATGTTACATACAATCTGCGAGTTAGACAATGAAGTATGTGCAGTTTCTTATCCTGTTTTTAATTTAATTGGTATGGGGATTAATACTGATTTTGGTTGCCCAAGTGGATTTAAACTTAAGTCAGTGTTTTTGCCACTAGTGGATAATGATGCCATTAATGTTTTTCAGAAGGGTATCATAAAAGATTTGAAGAAATTGAGTTTTAGGAACTGGGCATGTTATGATAATCTTCAACCCCAAGATAGAGAGGCGATTAAATCATTAAAAAACAACAAGGACATTGTGATTAAGAAATCAGATAAAGGTGGCAATGTAGTTGTGCTATCAAGAGATATGTATTTGAAAGAAGGTCTTAGGCAATTACAAGGCATTAGCAGCTATGAAATGTTAAGTACGGATGAGATAATACACAACAAATTGAGATATTTCGATTAACAGGAAGAGTGAAGAGATGGTGATTTGATTGAGTGGGAGAAGAAAACAAGTTACTTACCTGTAACTACAGTTATCCAGTATTGGTATCTTTAATAAATTCACATGCTTGAATCATCCCCATCGTCGAAGTGGGAGTCCCACGGTACATGAAAAGCAATAAGCACCAAAAAAAAAAAACATTTCCAAAGGCTATAATGTTAACCCAAATTAGCGAAAAGGACCCAAACATGGCTGCTGGCCAATCAGGCACCAGCACCCTCTAGAATACTCTCAAGATCTAGAATACTCTCAGGAGAGGCTCTTTCCCTCAGATTTTCTAGCACAAGAGTGAAGACCATAACCTGAGAAGGAAATGGGATCGTCTAAGGGGAGTAGAGTGAGTCACATGTGAAGTTATGAAAGATACCAATACTGGATAACTGTAGTTACAGGTAAGTAACTTGTTTTCATATGCAATATTGGATCTTTCATAAATTCACATGCTTGAATCTGAATGACCAGCAGTACTCTTAATAAATGTCACGCCCACCATGGATGGTGGGTGCGAGCATAGAAATCCTCTTAAAACATATTACCAGATAACATGCTTATAAATCTTGTACTATGTGCATAAAAGATATAATATATATGTATATATATATATATATATATATATATATATATATATACACACACATATATATACACACACAAAAAACAATATTGCATAGCAATTATAGGCTAATGGAAAGATCTCACCTAAATGAAAATGATGACGTAACACTGCCTGTCCAACGAGAGAATCAGTTCTTTGTGACAATTACAAACAGTAGTGCTGCACAAAGGAGTGTGTAGTCTTCCACGTCGCAGCATGACATTTTATCCAGAGTAATGTCCTGAAACAAAGCAGCCTATGTGGACACTGCTCTTGTGGAGTGCGCTCTCAGGCGCTTAGTCAATGGTTTTCCTGCTTTGTGTGACAAAACTGAATTGTAGATGCAATCCACTGGGCTATGGTGGCCTTAATGACCCCTGCCCCTTGCCGTCCATGAGAATAGGATACCAGCAGCTGATCTGTCTTCCTAAGCTGCTTGGTACTTTGAAGATAAACTTTCAGGCATCTCTTGATGTCCAACAAATGCAGAGTCTTTTCTGCGATTGTTGACAGAGTCAGGAAAAAAGTTCTTAATATTACTGGCTCTTTCAAGTGAAAGTTTGAGAGCACTTTAGGAATGTACCTCGGGTTAGTCCTAAGAAGAACAGAGTAATCTGAAAAGTCAAGAAAGGGTTCCTTAATAGTAAAGACCTGTATATCGCTGACCCTTCTGGTGGATGTAAGAGCAAGCAGAGTTGCCACCTTCCATGTGATGTATTTGAGTTCCGCTCTGTGAATAGGTTCGAACTGAGCTTTTCTAGCTGGGACAGGACTATATTCAGGTGCCACTCAGGAGGAGGAGGAGGACGACGCACCGGAGGAAAAGTGCGAAAGAGGCCCTTCATGAACTGTTTAATAATTCTGGATGAGCCAAGTGAGGGCATATCCGCTGAGCGTCTATAGGAAGCTATAGCTGCCAAATGGATCTTAACGGATGCGTGACATAGCCCAGCTTTTGACAGGGTGCGAAGATATGAGAGAATTTGCCCAGGCTCAATCTTTAACGGATTGAAGTTGTTCCGTAGACACCAGACACAAAATCTCTTCCATTTGAGTTTGTATGTCTTATTTGTACTGTCCGCTCGTGCCCTAGATGAAATCAGTTTGCATTCTTCATCAATGTTCATACCCTGGAAGTCACAGAACTCAGGACCCAAGCGTGCAATTGCAGTGATGCTGGATCCGGATGAAGAATTTGACCTTGAGTCTTCGTGAGAAGGTTGTGGTTGCAGGGAAGATGCATGGGATTGGTCACCGACAGGAGTAGAAGCTCCGTGTACCAATACTGCCTGGGCCACCTGGGCGCTATGAGTATGATCTTTCAACCCTCAGACTTCATCTTCCTCAAGAATCTAGGAATCAATGGGATGGGGGAAAAGCGTACGCAAAGATCCCGGACCATCTCGTCGAAAGAGCATTTCCTCATGACCCCGCGAGTGGATATCGACTGGCGTGGAATTTGGCGTTCTGATTGGTGGCAAACAAATCCAGGGTCGGTCGTCCTCAGCATTGAAAGACGTTGTCCAGTACCCTCTGGTCGAGTTCCCATTCGTGGCAGTTGTGGTCCGTCCTGCTGAGAGAGTCCGCCAGGACGTTGTTGACACCGGACAGGTGCTCCACCTTGAGGCAAATGTTGTGCAGCGTGAGCCAGTCCCAAAGAGATTGCGCTTCCCTTGAGAGGGAGAGGGATCTTGTTCCTCCCGGTTTGTTGATATAGAACATGGTTGTTGTGTTGTCTGTACAGCCCAACACAGATGACCCTGCAATCTGTGGAAGGAACACTTTTAGCGTGAGGAAACAATTGCTTTTAATTCCAACAGATTTATGTGCATTCCTCTCTGTGCGTCTGACCATCTTCCCTGAATACGCATGTCCTGTAGATGATCTCCCCAACCTTCCAATTAAGAGTCTGTTGTATTGATGAAGTCTGTCACTGAAAGGTTAGCCCTTGAGGAAGATGGTTGACTTGAGACCACCATCGCAATGCCCCCACTATCTTTGGTGTAACACTTATCAAATCCTCGAAGGATCCTTGTGACTGGGTCCACTGCAGCTGTAACTCCTCCTGCAAAGGTCTCATTCTCACCCTTGCCAGATGAACCAGGACGATGGATGAGGAGATCATGCCTAGGAGTGACATGAACAGTCGTACTGAAACTGACCTTCTTCTTGAGATCCTGACAGCCAAGTTGGCTAGTTTCTGCTGCTGTGCCTGAGTGAGGTACACTTTGCTTTCGATGGTGTCAAGTTCTGCACCCAAAAAGACTATCCTGCGTGTAGGAAGAGTGACTGGTTCTGTAAATTCACCGTTAGTCCCAAACTGTGAAATAGTTCTAGACAGATGTTGGTAGCCTTGGACGTTAGCTGTGATGAAGGAGCTTTTAATCAGCCAGTCGTCCAGGTATGGGAACACCTGAAAACCCCTGTTGCGGAGATAGTCTGCTACTGGGCAAGACATTTTGTGAAAATTTGTGGTGCTGACTTCAAGCCGAATGGGAGGACTTTGAATTGATAATGGGCACCGGCCACAGTGAAGCAGAGATCCTTGCAATGTTTTACATGTATCGGTATGTGGAAATAAGCATCCTGGAGATCCATTGTTGTCATATAATCTCCAGGGTTCAGAAGGTGCAGGATGTCCGACAGCGTGATCATATGAAAGGATTGCTTCCGTAGAAACTTGTTCAGCTTCCCGAGATCCAGGATCGGCCTCCATTCCCCTGACCTCTTCCTTATTAGAAAGAACCAGGAATAGAACCAGAGTCCTCTGTGCTGAACCGGAACCGCCTCTATTGCTCCCTTGGCGAGCATCAGGAACACCGCCTGCTGAAGCAAGCGAAGATGAAGCGGTTTGGATTTTTCTGGCAGATGGTGTGGTGGTTTTTGTATAAATTCCAGCGTATGACCTCGAGCCACTATATCCAGCACCCATTTGTCCGATGTTATGCTTTTCCAATTCTGGAGGTAATTGGAGATGTTCGCTCCCACTTGACGGCTCTGTGAATACTGTGGAAGCGTAGACGGTGCCTGATAAGAATCATTGTTTTCGAGACTGATCCCGGGTTTGGGTACTCTGCTTTCTCCCTCCTCCCTGTCTGGCGAATGAGGCGGTGGATGGTTGCCTATATTGTTGCTGATAGGTTGGTCTATACTGAGCTGTTGATACTACCTGTGGTAGCAACCTCGAAATGTTGTAAAACGCCTAACTCTTGCACCCCAAAAGGGCTGCTTCCGGTACTGCAACGTACCCAGGGACAGAGCAGTGTCCATGTCAGCCTTAATGGCCTGCAATGCATCGTCTACGTGTTTGCCAAAGAGAGACTCTCCATCGTACGGCATGTCACGAATTCTGGGCTGTACCTCTGGTCTGAAAGAGGTGGCTTTCAACCAACCCTGGCGGCGTAATAAGGCAGCTCCGCCAATTGACGAAAACTGGTGGCGTCTACATCCAGGGCACAGTCAATTATTTCTTCAGACGCACACTCTTCTTCTTGAAGGATCTTTCGTGCCTCTGCCTGTTTGCTCTCCGGAATGAGATCCATAAAAGCATTCATATCTGACCACATTTGCCGATCATAGCGACCCAAAATCGACAGGGAATTTGCTGCCTGAACAGTTACGGCCGAAATGGACGAGAATGTCTTGCCCACATTATCCAGTCTTCTTCCTTCTCTATCAGGAGGAGTAGATATAGGCGCTGACGGGTTCTTAGAATGCCTTTGAGCAGCTTGGGAGATGACAGAGTCTGGTTTTGGAGGGCCGGTCAAACATGCCGGAGACTCCTGAGTTGCCATATATTTTTTGTCGAGCTTCTGTGGCACTGGTGGAACTGTTGCTGGGTTCTGCATGATCTTGATCCCCTCACTCAAAATGAAGTCAATGATAGGAATGCCCCTCACAGACTTCCTTGCTTGTTCCTTAAAGTCATGGAGGAAGCATTCAGACTGCAAGACCGATGTTGGCAAGTGGAAACGCATGGCCGCCCTATCTATCAAGTTGTGAAAACCACCTATATCCTCGGGTGGAGAATCTGAAGGACAAGGTGGTGGAGAAGGAGTAGGAGCTAGATAGTCGTCCCATTCCTCACTAGGATGCTGTGGTGTTGAAATTTCACCACCTTCTTCCCCAGACGTTGAAACCTCATCTCTAGGGGGAGCAGCTAACGCAGATTGTGAAGTCATCCCAAGACTAGCTGGAGGTGGAGGTACACTCCTTGGTGTAACAGGAGAAGTTGGAAGCAGCGGTTGCTCCTCCACTGTAGCTGGGAATCTCCTCCTATAATCCTGCAACATTGACTGCAAGTCCTGAATCAAGGAGGCAGGCATCTGGACAGTGTCACTTGATTGAGGAGGAGGTTCTTAATAGCCTCTCTGATGAGAGTAATAAGGCTGGTATTGATCGTACTCATCATCATCATCCTCCTCCTCCTGTTACTTGACGTGCAACTGGGATGGGCTGTGTGCATCACCAAATGGGCCCTCATCTGACTCTTCCCAGTCCAGCAGATGACTAGGCAGCAAGGTTGTCACCTTACTTGGTGAAATATCCTGGGGATATATTGCAGATCTGGACATTGCAGTGATCTTAACTGTAGCGTGAAGTTCAGGGGACCCAGAAGAAATAGGAATAACATCTATTTGACTCACAGCTACCATTGGCATCCATCGACGACGACGTAACTGATGCCGTGGACAATTTTTCTATCGACGACGGTCTCATCAACAGTAGTGTCGTCGACGGTGGTGTTGTCGAAGGTGGTGTATCCGACGGAACTCTGGTCGACAGTGTTGGACTCGACGGGATTTTCATAGACGATGTCGTCAACGACGATGTTCTCGCCGACGATGGCGTCAACATTACCTTGAGCGACTAAGTCTTTCCTGGAGCCTTCGTCGACGGTGGTTTAATGGAAGGAATAGGAGCGTTTAACCATGGATGTCGACTTAGTCGACGAGGGTCTCGTCGACGAGGCGGTGGAGACGGTAGATGTGAAGACCATCATCACGGTCGTTGACGGTGGTGTCGTCGTCGACTTGATCTTAATAGACACCTTTCTAGTGGTAGAAGGCTCAGATGAAGGAGAATGGTGTGAGGACTCCTCCTTTCGTCCAGGAGAGGATGGCTCAGATTAAATTGTGCCCTGTACACCTTTTGCACCTTCTTTATGATGCTTTTTTTTTTACGCTTTCTGGATCTTTCAGCCTGACCCAGGTACTCAGATCTGGACCTTTTATGTGGCCTTTCTGACTCTCTCTCCTCACCTGAAGTACAGAATTTTGCCTGTAACCATGTTAAAAGTCTACCCTCACGGTCCCTGAGGGTTTTCGCAGAGAAAGTGCAGCATATTTTGTAGTCTTTCACCTGGTGTTCTGGATACAAGCAGTATAAGCAACAGGTCTTACAAGGGTGGAAAAGGCCTTTCCTAAAATAATCTTTTTTAGGTTTTCCGAGAGAAAATCTTCCTGAAGAAGTATAAAACTGAGCAGAGCTCAGGGAGACTCCCTTCACACGACGTGCGGTAGAAAATATGAGGGAAAGAGCCCCTCTGGAGAGTTTTCTAGAGGGTGCTGGTGCCTGATTGGCCAGCAGCCAGGTTTGGGTCCTTTTCACAAAAGAACAGAGATAGGCTATAGGAGTCATTTGGATTAACATTATAGCCTATGGAAAACATTTTTGATGCTTATTGCTTTTCATGTACCGTGGGACTCCCACTTTGAAGACGGGGATGATTCAAGCATGTGAATTTATGAAAGATTCAATACTGGATAAATATCTATTTTGTAGAGTGTAATTTACTAAGACGCCAACAATTTTTTTTTTTACCCAAGTTACATAAAGAGGCAACCAATCCCCCAGGAAGACCTATTGTTTCCTCTAGAGGCAGTTTATTAGAAAACACTTCAAAATATGTATATATTGTTTTCTACGGCCTTTTGTGGAAACACTGTCTTCATACATTAGAGATACTGGGGATTTTTTTTAAGGATAAGGGAGTTACTTGGGTGGAGGATTTTCTACTTATGAGTCTTGATGTGCCTCTATACTTGTATATCCCATGATTATGGAATCAGTGCCATTAGACATTTTTTTGAGAGCCCAGTCCTCCTCATATCTTTCACATACAGAAATATTAGTAGATATGATCTATACATGCCTTACAAACATTTTCTTTCATCTTTAAGAAGGCAGTATATTGTCAGACCCTCATGACTGCCATGGGCACCTGCTGTGCCCCCAGTTTTGCTGGTTTTAATCTTTTCTGGTGGGAGGAAAAGGTGGTCAGTGATATCTGGGAGTTTGAGTGACATGTGGTCGTTTGGGTCAGGTACATTGACGATATTTTCTGCATTTGGAAAGGAAGTGTTGAGTCTGTATTGCAATTTATTACCATCCTTAATGATAATTCCCTCAATCTGAAGTTCTCTTGTGAATTTCAGTTGGAAGCTACTGAATTTCTTTATGTAAGAAGTTTTATTGAAAACTGTTTAAGGTGGAAATTACCTTATTTAGTAAGAAAATGGCGGGGAATAGTTTACTCCATGCTAGTAGCAGTCACACACAGAATTTGATACACAGTATCCCCTATGTGGAATTATCGAGAGCCAGGAGAAACTGCAATCCAGATGCAGCTTTTTGCAAAGAGACTGAAATCATAATAGAGAGATTTCGGGAAAGGGGATACCCTGAGTCCACTATTGAAAAAACTTTGACTAAAGTGAGTCAAACCAAAGGAGAGGATCCGTTGATGGTAAAAAGGGTGGATGTGAAGGAAAGTGAACCCATTAGATTCATTGCAACTTACCTCAACAAAACAAGGGAAGTTAAAAAGATTTCAGAAATTTTGGCCGGTATTTCAAACATACAAAACTTTGATCAAAATATTGGATGAATATCCTGGATTCACTTTTAAGCGAAGTAGGTCTTTGAAAGATTCATTGAGCCAATGTTTGATACCACAAAAGAAGACCAGTAAACCTATCAGTGGTTTCTTTATTTGTGGGAATTGTAAAGCTTGTAAATTCAGTAGTAAACGTAAGGAAGTGAATTTCCCGGGAACACCTAAATCATATATTATTAAAAAAATGAATCCTGCAATTCGTTCAACAGCATGTAAGCTTTACAGTGTCCATGTAACAAGTTCTATGTGGGTAGCACAATTGTTACAGCTAAAAAACGAGTGTAAGAGCACATGCGGGCATTCATCTATGGCGATAAGACCTATTTGGTGGAAAGACATTTGAAAATGTGTCATGATCAGAATGTGAAAATGCTGAAATTTGTAGTTCTAGACAGAATTAAATTAATAGAGAGAGAGAGAGGTAACATAAATTTGGAACTTAGAAAACCTGAGTCAAGACGTATCAGTTTGAATACTCTACATCCTGTTGGACATAATAAGGATGAAGAACTGGCAATTCATTAAGCTTAGAGTTTATTATCGGGACACTTTATGCTTATCTTTAAGTACACTGATATTGGTATATATTGAATTTTAACTGTTGTTTTTAATTACAGATGGGGTGCACAAGTTTATGACTTTGTTACACGTTTGGACTTCATAATACTGGATAGACATTTTCCTAACAATGGATTTGAAGAGCAGAAGAGCCATTACATCCTTTTTTATGTGCCCACTTGGGCTTTAACAAGAACTGTCTCTTGTATGAAGTGGGAAGCATGAAATAGGTGGTTGTTTTTGTAACTAAGTCTGTTTTCAGGAATGAGTGTTAAAATTAGAAGACAGCAACATAGGAAGGTAATCTTTTAGCCCACTTGGACAGGCAGGTTAGCAACGATAGGAGAATAACAGGTAACTACTATAGGTTGAAGCCTTTATGCCTATTTTGGGTGGATGTCTACAATGTAGAATTATTGGGGTGTTGGGTCACTCGGAGATTATGGAATTAGGGTTTGTAGGTAGCCCACATGGGCCTGATGTCAATAAAATAAAATTAAAGTAGAATAGAATAGAATAAAAATAAAACAATATAATTAATAGCATAACAATAAAATCATAAATAGAACAATACATTTTTGATAACATTAAAAATGTGTATTAAATTGTTGATTTGTAGGTCTGAATACCCATTGTAATTTTAATAGGTATGACTAAGATCGTACATGGAAATACATTTTAAGATGGCCGATTTCTTGTTATTGAAAACACTGTGGAGTGCCAGGTTAGTCCGCTGTTTGTGTTTGTATAGGTAAGAGAGCAGCGGCGATTTAAAAATGGTAGGTACATTGTTTGCCTGTGATCAAGGTAACTAAAATTTCTGAAAGATTTTGGCGATTTGCACTTCGCAAGACATATGTGGCCTTGGCTGTTCTTTCATTGTGGAAATAACACAGGAAGAGTTACTTGAAAGTAAACTAGCGACCAGATTTATGGGGGATCGCAACCCCGCCAAGGCCTGCTCTGATGGGGCAAGAGTGATGTGAAGATTTAAGATATATATAGATATATATATATATATACACACACACACACTCTCTCTCATCCACCCTTTACCACCACCAAAGGAGTGACTCCTTAAAAGAAAAGTTGCCACGTTTCGGCCACAGATATATATATATGCGCCCCTTTATTAATTACCCTTACCACCATGTGCCCCTACACACCCAATAACCCTAAAAGACCCTTACATCCCTATACCTTTACCCACCCTTAAAACTTACAAAACCCTTCCCACCCAATTTCCTTACCCACACCTAAACCACACATCACCCTTACCACTCAATACCCCTCCCCACTGCTAAACCCTAAAAATACCCTTATCACCCAATATCCTACCCATCCCTAAACCCTAAAACCACTCTTACCACCAAATACCCCCACCCCTAAACCCTAAATATACCCTAACCACCCTATACCCTAGCCATCCCTAAGTCCTAAAAGCCCTTTACCACCCTATACCCCTACCAATCCCTAAACCCCCTACCCACCCCTAAACCCTGAAGTATGTGTCTATAGATACATTATATCTATCCATATCTATTTCTAGCTATCTATCTTTAGCTATCCCTATATGTAGCTATCCTTGTTTCTCTTTCTCTCTCTCTCGTCATCTCCATCTCTAGCTATAAGTCTACTTACCTCTAAGTACATATCTATTTACCTCTATCTATATCTCTATCTCTATCTCCATGTCTCTCTATCTATATCTACTTCTATCTATCTATATCTTTCTCTATCTCTCAATATATATGGAAAATGTCACTTACCCAGTGTACATCTGTTCGTGGCATGTTGCGCTGCAGATTCACACGCTGTGCACTGTTCCTGCCATCTAGTGCTGGGCTCGGAGTGTTACAAGTTATTTTCCTTTCGGCTCCATTGCGCATGGGCATCGACTCATCTTAGATTGTTTTCACCGCATAGGGTGGGGTAGGAGTGGTAGAATGAGGATACTAAAGATGTCCATGCAATGGAATAGGTATGTATGTACATAGTTTGTGATAAAGGAATATTTATTTACATATATACAATTTTAATGCAACTTAAATGGCTACAGGCTCCCGGGGAGGTGGGAGGGCGCATGTGAATCTGCAGCGCAACATGCCGTGAACAGATGTAAACTGGGTAAGTGACATTTTCCGTTCGATGGCATGTGTAGCTGCAGATACACATGCTGTGCATAGACTACAAAGCAGTAATCCTCCCCAAAGCGGTGGTCAGCCTGTAGGAGTTGAAGTTGTTTGAAATAATGTTCTTAGTACAGCCTGTCCCTACTGTGGTACACAGTAATGTTTGGTAAACGTATGAGGTGTAGACCAAGTGGCTGCCTTACAAATCTCTGTCATTGGTATGTTACCAAGAAAGGCCATTGTTGCTCCTTTCTTTCTAGTGCAGTGAGCCTTTGGTGTAATGGGTAAGTCTCTTTTAGCTTTGAGGTAACAGGCCTGTATGCATTTGACTATCCATCTGGCTATGCCCTGTTTGGATATAGGGTTACCAGCATGGGATTTTTGGAAAGCAACAAACAATTGCATAGTTTTAAGACATGATTTTGTTCTGTCTATGTAATACATTAGCGCTCTTTTTATGTCTAATGTATGCAGTGCTCTTTCTGCTACCGAGTCTGGCTGTGGGAAGAAGACTGGAAGCTCTACGGTTTGGTTTAGATGCAACGGTGAAATAACTTTTGGTAGAAATTTGGGATTTGTGCGGAGAACCACTTTATGTTTGTATACTTGTATAAATGGTTCTTCGATAGTGAATGCCTGTATTTCGCTAACTCTTCGTAGTGAAGTGATGGCTATTAGAAAAGCTACCTTCCAAGTCAGGAATTGGATCTGGCAAGAATGCATGGGGTCAAAAGGTGGGCTCATGAGTCGTGTAAGTACAAGGGTACTGGTGGGGTTCTTGGAGGTATGATCCTTTTTAGTCCTTCCATAAAGGCTTTAATAACTTGGATTCTAAAAAGTGACTTTGTATGTTTAATCTGCAGATAAGCGGAGATTGCAGTGAGATGAATGTTTATGGAAGAAAAAGCTAGATTTGCTTTTTGTAGGTGTAGTAAGTAACTCACAATGTTTTGTATGGAGGCATCTAACGGTGTGATTTTATTTGCTTGGCAGTAGAAAACAAACCTTTTCCATTTATTAGCATAACAATGCCTTGTTATCGTTTTTCTTGCCTGCTTAATGACTTCCATACACTCATTTGAAAGGTTTAGATAGCCAAATTCTAAGACTTCAGGAGCCAGATTGCTAGGTTGAGCGATGCTGGATTGGGGTGTCTGATCTGTTGTTTGTGTTGTGTTAACAGATCTGGTCTGTTTGGGAGTTTGATGAGAGGTACTTGTGAGAAGTCCAACAGTGTGGTGTACAACGGTTGGCGAGCCCCCCTTGGTGCTATGAGTATTAAGTTGAGTTTGTTTTGACTCAGTTTGTTGACTAGGAAAGGAATGAGTGGGAGAGGGGGAAAAGCTTAAGCAAATATCCCTGACCAATTGATCCATAGAGCATTGCCTTTGGACTGAGGGTGTGGGTATCTGGATGCAAAGTTTTGGCATTTTGCGTTTTGTTGCGTTGCAAACAGATCTATGTCTGGTGTCCCCCAGCGGTGGAAGTAATCCTGTAGAATCTGGGGATGTATTTCCCACTCGTGAGTTTGCTGGTGATCCCGACAGATTGTGGGCTAAAGGATTGTGAATGCCTGGTATATATTGCGCTATCAGAAGAATGTTGTTGTGAATTGCCCAATGCCAAATCTTTTGTGCTAGGAGGCATAGTTGTAACGAGTGTGCCCCCCCCCCGTTTGTTTAGATAGTATATTGTTGTCATATTGTCTGTTTTGACAAGAATGTGTTTGTGGACTAGAAGAGGTTGAAACGCTTTTAGTGCTAGGGAAACCGCTAGTAGTTCTAAGTGATTTATGTGTAGTTGTTTTTGTTGATTGTCCCATTGACCCTATATATTGTGATTGTTGGGGTGTGCTCCCCACCCAATCAATGGAAGCGTCCGCTGTAATAATGGCGTGAGGCACCGGGTCTTGAAATGGCCGCCTTTTGTTTAAATTTACAGGGTTCCACCATTGAAGCGAAGAGTGTGTTTGGCGGTCCATCAACACTAGATCCTGAAGTTGACCCTGTGCCTGCGTCCATTGTTTTGCTAGGCACTGTTGTAAGGGCTGCATGTGTAGCCATGCATTTGGTACAATAGCTATGCATGAGGACATCATGCCTAGTAGTTTCATGACAAACCTGACTGTGTACTGGTGGTTTGGTTGTATGCTTGACACTATAGTTTGAAACGATTGTACTCTTTGTGGACTTGGAGTGGCAATTGCTTTTTGAGTGTTGAGTGTGGCTCCCAAGTACTGTTGTATTTGGGATGGTTGTAAGTGAGATTTTTGGTAATTTATTGAAAACCCTAGTTTGTGTAGGGTATCTATTACACATTGCGTGTAACTTTGACACTGGTGTTGAGTGTTGGCTTTCATTAGCCAATCGTCGAGATGGATAAGTTACTTACCTGTAAATCCTAGTTCTCTTCCAGGGGTATCCTCATCAAAGTCATAAACATTGAATATTCCCACCCTTGTGCGGGGACCCCGGAGCATATATAAAATACACATATATAAAGTATGAAATATGCACGAAAAGGAAAATGTCACTTACCCAGTGTACATCTGTTCGTGGCATGAGTCGCTGCAGATTCACATGCTGTGCACAGTCCGCCGTCTGGTGTTGGGCTCGGAGTGTTACAAGTTGTTTTTCTTCGAAGAAGTCTTTTCGAGTCACGAGACCGAGGGACTCCTCCCACTTCGATTCCATTGCGCATGGGCGTGGACTCCATCTTAGATTGTTTTCCCCGCAGAGGGTGAGGTAGGAGTTGTGTATGTTAGTAATAGTGACCATGCAATGGAATGAATACGTATGTACATAATAAAGATTAAAGTAATATATTTACAAATGTACAAATGTTGAAGATCTACTTCTAAACGGCTACAGGCTCCCGGGGAGGCGGGTGGGCGCATGTGAATCTGCAGCGACTCATGCCACGAACAGATGTACACTGGGTAAGTGACATTTTCCATTCGATGGCATGTGTAGCTGCAGATACACATGCTGTGCACCGACTAGTAAGCAGTTATCTCCCCAAAAGCGGTGGTTCAGCCTGTAGGAGTTGAAGTAGTTTGAAATAATGTTCTTAGTACAGCCTGACCTACTGTGGCTTGTTGTGCAGTTAACACATCTACACAGTAGTGCTTGGTAAATGTATGAGGCGTAGACCATGTTGCTGCCTTACATATTTCGTTCATTGGAATATTTCCTAGAAAGGCCATGGTAGCCCCTTTCTTTCTGGTTGAGTGTGCCTTTAGTGTAATAGGCAGCTCTCTCTTTGCTTTAAGATAGCAGGTTTGAATACACTTAACTATCCACCTAGCAATGCCTTGTTTTGAAATTGGATTTCCTGTATGAGGTTTTTGAAAGGCAATAAATAGTTGTTTTGTTTTTCTAATTAGTTTCGTTCTGTCAATGTAGTACATTAGTGCTCTTTTGATGTCTAATGTATGTAGTGCTCTTTCAGCTACAGAATCTGGTTGTGGGAAGAACACTGGTAATTCTACTGTTTGATTTAAGTGGAACGGTGAGATAACCTTTGGTAAAAATTTAGGATTTGTTCTTAGAACTACTTTATTTTTATGTATCTGAATAAATGGTTCTTGTATGGTAAATGCTTGAATCTCGCTCACTCTTCTAGAGATGTGATGGCAATCAAAAATGCAACTTTCCACGTTAAGTATTGCATTTCACAAGAATGCATGGGCTCGAAAGGTGGACCCATGAGTCTTGTTAAGACAATGTTGAGGTTCCATGAAGGAACAGGTGGTGTTCTTGGTGGTATGATTCTTTTTAAGCCTTCCATAAACGCTTTAATGACTGGTATTTTAAATAGTGAAGTTGAATGAGTAATTTGTAGGTAAGCTGATATTGCGGTGAGATGTATTTTTATGGAAGAGAAAGCTAGATTTGATTTTTGCAAATGTAGTAAATATCCTACTATATCCTTTGGAGATGCGTGTAATGGCTTAATTTGATTATTCTGGTAGTAATACACAAATCTTTTCCACTTGTTTGCGTAGCAGTGTCTAGTGGTAGGTTTCCTAGCTTGTTTTATGACCTCCATACATTCTTGTGTGAGGTGCAAGTGTCCGAATTCTAGGATTTCAGGAGCCAAATTGCTAGATTCAAAGATGCTGGATTTGGATGTCTGATCTGTTGTTTGTGTTGTGTTAACAGATCTGGTTTGTTGGGTAGTTTGACATGAGGTACTACTGACAGGTCTAGTAGTGTCGTGTACCAAGGTTGCCTCGCCCATGTTGGTGCTATTAGTATGAGTTTGAGTTTGTTTTGACTCAACCTGTTTACTACATATGGAATGAGAGAGAGAGGGGGAAAAGCGTATGCAAAGATCCCTGACCAGTTCATCCATAGAGCATTGCCTTGGGATTGATCTTGTGGGTACCTGGATGCGAAGTTTTGGCATTTTGAGTTTTCCTTTGTTGCAAATAGATCTATTTGAGGCGTTCCCCAAATTTGAAAGTAATTGTTTAGTATTTCGGGGTGAATTTCCCATTCGTGGGTTTGTTGGTGATCTCGAGAGAGATTGTCTGCCAACTGGTTCTGAATCCCTGGAATAAATTGTGCTATTAGGCGAATGTGGTTGTGAATCGCCCAATGCCATATTTTCTGTGTTAGGAGGCACAACTGTGTTGAGTGTGTACCTCCTTGTTTGTTTAGATAATACATTGTTGTCATGTTGTCTGTTTTGACAAGAATGTATTTTTGGGTTATTATGGGTTGAAATGCTTTCAGTGCTAGAAATACTGCTAACATTTCCAAGTGATTTATGTGAAACTGTCTCTGATGTACGTCCCATTGTCCTTGGATGCTGTGTTGATTGAGGTATGCTCCCCACCCTGTCATGGAAGCATCTGTTGTTATGACGTATTGTGGCACTGGGTCTTGGAAAGGCCGCCCTCGGTTTAAATTTGTACTGTTCCAACATAGAAGCGAGATGTATGTTTGGCGGTCTATCAACACCAGATCTAGAAGTTGACCCTGTGCTTGTGACCATTGTGATGCTAGGCACTGTTGTAAGGGTCGCATGTGCAATCTTGCGTTTGGGACAATGGCTATGCATGCCTAGTAGTTTCATTACCATTCTGACTTGTATCTCTTGTGTTGGATACATGGCCTGTATTACTTTGTGAAATGTTTGAACCCGTTGTGGACTTGGAGTGGCAATCCCTTTTGTTGTGTTGATTGTCGCTCCTAAGTATTGCTGCGTTTGACACGGCAAAAGGTGTGACTTCGCGTAGTTGATGGAGAAACCTAGCCTGTGAAGGGTTTGTAACATATTTTGTGTGCTGTGAACACTGTTTTAGCGTGTTGGTTTTGATTAACCAGTCGTCTAAGTACGGGAACACATGTATTTGCTGCCTTCTGATATGTGCAGCTACTACTGCCAGGCATTTTGTAAAAACTCTTGGCGCAGTTGTTATTCCGAATGGCAACACTTTGAATTGGTAATGTATTCCTTGGAATACGAACCTTAGGTATTTCCCGTGTGAAGGATGTATTGGTATATGGAAATACGCATCTTTTAGATCTAATGTTGTCATGTAGTCTTGCTGTTTGAGCAGTGGGATTACGTCTTGTAATGTGACCATGTGAAAGTGGTCTGATTTTATGTAGGTATTTAGTGTTCTGAGATCTAGTATTGGTCTAGGAGTTTTGTCTTTTTGGGTATTAGAAAGTACAGTGAGTAAACTCCTGTGTTTTTTTGTTGAATTGGTACTAATTCTATTGCGTCCTTTTGTAGCAATGTTTGAACTTCTAGTCCTAGAAAATCTATGTTGTTTTGACATATTGTGTGTTTTCGGTGGGACGTTTGGAGGGAATTGGCGAAATTCTATGCAATAACCATGCTGGATAATTGCTAAGACCCAAGTGTCTGTTGTTATTTCCTCCCAAAGTTTGTAAAATTGGCTTAGTCTTCCCCCCACAGGTGTTATGTGATGGGGTTGTGTGACTTGTGAGTCACTGCTTATTTTGAGGGGTTTTGGGGCCTTGGAATTTTCCTCTATTTTTTGGGAATTGGCCCCCTCTAAATTGCCCCCGAAAACCTCCCCTCTGATATTGACCCTGGTAGGTAGGCCTTGTTTGTGAGGTTGTGGTTTCTGTGGGTTGACCTCGAAACCCTCCCCAAAAAGGTGTTTTCCGAAATGTGCCTCTGCTCTGCGGGGAGTAGAGTGCACCCATGGCTTTGGCTGTATCGGTGTCCTTTTTGAGTTTTTCGATGGCAGTGTCTACCTCCGGCCCAAACAATTGCTGTTCATTAAACGGCATATTGAGCACAGCCTGCTGGATTTCCGGTTTGAACCCAGAAGTGCGCAGCCATGCGTGCCTTCGTATTGTGACTGCAGTGTTTATTGTCCTTGCAGCTGTATCTGCTGCATCCATGGAAGACCGTATCTGATTATTTAAGATACTTTGTCCCTCTTCCACCACCTGTTGCACTCTTTTTTGGAACTCCTTGGGTAAGTGTTCGATGAAATGTTGCATTTCATCCCAATGAGCCCTGTCGTATCTTGCCAAAAGTGCTTGTGAATTGGCAAAACGCCACTGATTTGCTGCTTGTGCTGCAACCCTTTTTCCCGCAGCATCAAATTTGCGGCTCTCCTTGTCTGGAGGTGGTGCGTCGCCTGAGGTATGAGAGTTGGCTCTCTTACGAGCTGCCCCCACAACTACCGAGTCTGGTGTTAGTTGTGTTGTAATATATATTGGATCTGTGGGCGGTGGCTTATATTTTTTCTCCACCCTCGGAGTTATGGCTCTGCCTTTAACTGGATCCTGAAAAATTTGTTTTGAATGTCTTAGCATTCCTGAGAGCATGGGAAGGCATTGATACTGGCTATGGGTGGAGGATAGGGTGTTAAAGAGAAAGTCATCCTCAATTGGTTCCTTGCGACCACCTGTGTATAGGATGTACTGTCCTCAGGTGGTGACGGTTTTGTAGGATAAGAGTCTGGGCTATTGTCAGACACTGGAGCATCGTAGAGGTCCCATGCATCGGGATCATCCTGACTCATTGTGGTATGAGCTGGTGAGTGCATCAGTGGTGGAGTTGTTGCTGGTGATGCATGTATTGATGGTGGCGGAGACGGTGGTGGGGTTGTTTTCCTTGCCACCTTTGCCTGTGGTTGCTTGTCCTTTTGTTTAAAGGCAAGTTTTCTTTTTATTTTGATTGGAGGAAGAGTGGTTATCTTCCCTGTGTCCTCATGAATATGAAGCCTTCTTTGTGTGTAGTAAGGTTCTACAGCTTGAAGCTCCTCTCCAAATCTATGTAATTGGGAGGTTAATCCTTGTTCCTCTGTATAGGAACTAGTTTTCGGCTCCGAGGCTGGCTGTTTCGGAACCGAAACCTTTTCGGAAGTCTTTTTAGGCTCCGAAGAAACCTTCTTTGTTTTCGGCGTGGTGTCTCGGTGCCGAAAGTCTTCAGTGCCACTGTCTCTGTGCCGAAGTTTCTCGGAGCCGCTGTCTCGGCTCCGAGGTTGCTGTGTGGCGGTATCTCGACCGGAGTCGGATGACTTCGACACCAGCATGCCCTTTTTCGGTGCCTTGGATGGGTCACCTATTTTTCGGGTTAAGCCATGTTGGCGGTGGCGTCCCCTGGGCTTTTGTAGACTTCTCGTGAGTCTTGATTTTCGAAGTCTTGCTCACGGTTTTGGTTGTTTCTTCGGCGTTGAGTTCTTCCGAATCCGACTCGCGGACGGAGAAAGCTTCTTCTTCCTCCTCGAAACGATCTTGACCTGTCGGCGTGGACGCCATTTGTAGTCTCCTGGCTCTTCGGTCTCTAAGCGTCTTCCTCGACCGAAACGCTCGACAGGCTTCACAAGTATCCTCCTTGTGCTCGGGGGACAAGCACAAGTTACAGACCAGATGGTGATCCGTATACGGATACTTGTGATGGCATTTTGGGAAGAAACGGAATGGGGTCCGTTCCATGAGCCTTGAAGTCGCACGTGGCCGGGCCGACCAGGCCCCAACGGGGGATCGAAAAAACCCCGAAGGGCCACCGGAGCTCTTCAAAATTCGGTGTCGATTTGTTCTAACTAACCCGATACCGAACGCAAACAATACCGACGTTTTTTTCTGAGATTCTAACTAACTTTCCGACCCGAAACACGGAGCGAAAAGGAACACGTCCGAAACCGATGGCAGAAAAAAAACAATCTAAGATGGAGTCCACGCCCATGCGCAATGGAATCGAAGTGGGAGGAGTCCCTCGGTCTCGTGACTCGAAAAGACTTCTTCGAAGAAAAACAACTTGTAACACTCCGAGCCCAACACCAGACGGCGGACTGTGCACAGCATGTGTATCTGCAGCTACACATGCCATCGAACATATATATATATAGCATTTTTAGTAGACAAATTTTCATACTAAACTCATATATACATGTGTAAAACAGCAATGCAGACTATAATCATAAACAGGCTAAAATGCTTTATTTCTATGGATTTTTTTAATTTATTTTTTATTTTTCTCAAAATTACAAAAAGAGAAAAATATCTACCAAAATCACACCACTGAGCCTAGGGAAATCAGCAGTAGTAATCATCAGAGAAAAAAGATAAAAAACTACATTGAAAAACACTAGAGCATTCTTAGCCAATAGGCTGCATGCAAGTTAACACAGGAGAACCATAAAAACTTTGCCACCGTGCCTTTAAGACCCTGAGCATCTCCAGTATCCCACCATGCCTCAGGGGTGAAGGAGAGGTGACAGTTAGGTCAGTACTTTTTTACGGTGACAAGCTGTATAGCCGATTCGAAAGATAGTGTGTCCTGCACTTCTAGGAGACGTGCGTCCGGGGAGGAGGGTGGGTTGTTTATGACTTTGATGAGGATACCCCTGGAAGAGAACTAGGATTTACAGGTAAGTAACTTATCCTTCTCTTCCAGGGGATCCTCATCAATAGTCATAAACATTGAATAGATTAGCAAACCCATCCCTTGACTCTGCGGACTGTCCAATAGAAGTGCAGGAATAGATATGTATCATGCAAACAAATTTCTCAGAGAGGCTTGCCCAACTTGGGCGTCTGCTCTTGCATCTGAGTCCAAACAGTAATGTCTAGTAAATGTATGTACAGACTTCCATGTAGCAGCCTTACAAATTTCAGATATTAGAACATTATCAAGGAGGGCAGCAGTAGCCGCTTTTCCTCTTGTGGAATGCGCTTTAGGTCTAGCAAGTAGTTGTTTGTTAGCCAACTGGTATGCATTAACAATACAAGAAACTATCCATCTTGATACGGTTCGTTTAGATGCTGCCTCTCCTGTTCTCAAATGACCATAATTTATAAACAAGTGGTTGGAATGTCTAATCAACTGTTTTATCCAAATAAAATTTTAGCACTTCTTTCAGATCTAGGGAGTGCAACGCTTTCTCCGCCGGAGTCTCCGGATTGGGGAAGAAAGTTGGTAGAGAAAATAGTCTGATTGATGTGGAATTCTGACACCACCTTCGGTAGGAATGATGGGTGAGTTCGCAGAACTACTCTATTGTCGTGAAAGACTGTGTACGGTTCTTTGGAGGACAAAGCCTGAATTTCACTGACCGTCCTTGCGGAAGTAATGGCTACCAAAAAAGCCGTCATCCACGTAAGGTGTTGCAAAGAGGCTTTGTGTATAGGTTCGAAAGGAGGGCCCATAAGTTTTGACAGTACTATGTTCAGCTCCCATGGAGGGGAGGGTTTCCGAATGGGCGGAAAAACTTTTTTCAAACCTTCTAAGAAATCCTTGACTACTGGTTTCGTAAAGAAGGATTCCTGAGAAGGTGACTTACGATAGGCTGTAATGGCAGATAAATGTACCTTAATAGATGATACCTGCAGACCGGATTTTGCCAGATGGAGTAAGTGTGCAGTATGACCTCCTCCTCAGCCCGTATGGGATTCTGACCTTGCTGACAGCACCATATGTAGAACGTCTTCCACTTAAACGCGTAAGAACGCCGCGTGGAAGGTCGTCTGGACTCCTTCAAGATGTTCATGCACTCCTGCGAGAGCCCTAAGTGCCCATACTGCAAGAATTCAGGAGCCATGCTGTCCAGCTCAGAGAGGGTAGGTTGGGGTGCAGTACCCTGCCCTCCATCCTGCTCAGAAGATCCGGTCTGCACGGCAGCCTCCTGTGAGGTTGTTCCGATGGGTTGAGGAGATCTGTGTACCAGAACTGACGGGGCCATTGCGGAGCTATGAGAATCATTCTGGTGCTGGATCTGTAAAGTTTGTTGATCACTGCCGGTATGAGGGGGATCGGTGGAAAAGCGTAGAGAAATATCCCTGACCAGTCGATCAACAGGGCATTCCCTCAAGATCCCGGACGGTAGAACCTGGACGCAAAGTCTGGGCATTTCTTGTTTACCTCATCTGCGAAGAGATCCAATTGAGGCCGACCCCATTGAGCGAAGATGTCTTCGACGACTTCGCTGTGTAGGACCCAATCGTGGGCGTCCTCTAGGTGTCTGCTCAGGAAATCTGCTTCCACGTTTTGATGACCTGGTAGGTGAACCGCAGTAAGCGACATTCCTCTGGCCAGGAGCCAATGCCAGATTGTTTGGGACTCCAGAGATAGGGGTAGGGATCTCGTTCCCCCTTGTCTGTTCAAATAATACATTGTGGTTGTATTGTCGTTTGTATTAGGAGAGATTTCCCCTGAATCGATGGAGCAAAAGACTTGAGAGCCAGATGGACCGCTCTGAGCTCCAGCAGATTGATGTGGTACTTCCTTTCGTTGTCGGACCACAGGCCCTGAGCTTGAAGGGGACCTAGATGAGCCCCCCATCCCTGAAGAGACGCATCCGTTACCAGAGTGTCAGATGGAATTACCTGGTGAAACGGAGCCCCTACTGACAGGTGAGGTCTGTGCATCCACCATTGCAATGACTGACGTGCTGCTATCAGCAGCCGCACTCTGTCCTCCCAGCGACCTGTCCTTTGGCTCCAGTTCTTTTCCAACGCCTCTTGGAGGGGCCTCATATGTAGCCTGGCATTCAGGACAATGAAAATGCATGATGCCATGGAGCCCAGCAGAGATGTCACCTGACGGGCCGTAGGTGCGTCAGATTTTAACAGGTCATGACACTTTTTCTTTATTGATAATAGTCGTTCCTCCGAAGGATACACTCTTTGGAGCTCTGTGTTTAGTATTGCTCCCAGGTAGTGGAGGTTCTGCGTTGGAATCAAGGTGGACTTTTGGTAGTTGACTTGAAGACCTAGAGACTCGAAAACCTTGAGCACAATGTCCAGATGGGTTCTCGCCTGCTCCGGAGAGGAGGCTTTCAGTAGCCAGTCGTCTAGGTATGGGTAAATGAAGATTTTTTGTTTTCGTAGATGTGCCGCTACCACTGCCACGCATTTCGAGAAAACGCGGGGGCAGATTTCAGGCCGAATGGTAGCACCTTGAACTGATAGTGCTGTGAGGCTATCTGGAAGCGCAGGAATTTCCGATGCTTGGGAACTATCGGGATGTGAATGTATGCATCCTGCAGGTCGATGGAGCACATCCAGTCTCCCCGATGTAGCTGAGGGAAAATCTGGTGAAGAGCCAGCATCCGAAACTTTTTCTTTTTTTATGTACTTGTTCAGTAGCCGTAAGTCCAGAATTGGTCTGAAAACGCCCTCTCGGCCTTTTTTCGCTACCAGAAAATAACAGGAGTAAACCCCCTTCCCTCTGTGCGCGAGTGGAACTTTTTCTATTGCCTTCTTTCGTAAAAGGGCGAGAGGCTCTTTGCGCAATAGTCTGACGTGAGACGGATTGCATTTGGCTGGTGGCAAGTGCGGTGGAGGTTGCCGGAAAAGAAGAGAGTAGCCATTCTCGACAATGTTGAGCACCCATTTGTCTTTTGTTATAGCACGCCACTCGTGAATAAAGTCTGTGATACTTCCCCCCCACCGGAGTGGTGCACAGTGTTAAGGGAAGCGAGTCCTCATTGTTTGGCTGGCGCTTTGGGTGTGGACTGTTGTGGTCTACTTGACCCTCGTTACCTCGTGGCCTTACGAGACTGAAAAAGCGGGCGTCCTTGCCTCTGCTGTGGCCTCTGGGACCAGTGAGGGGTTTGAACCTCTGCTGGAAATGGCGCCTGTCATAAGGACTATACCTTCGCCTGAAGTCCTTCTTCCTCTCCAGGCCTACTGCCCTCATGGTGTCCACTTCCGTCTTCCTGCGCGCCATTTCTTCGTCCGTATGGGTACCAGCGAGTTCCCGTTGAACGGAAGATTTAGGATACGCTGTTGTGCTTCCTGTTTTAATCCAGTCAGTCTCAACCAGGAAGAACTTCTTGCACAGATCCCATGTGCGTATCCATGTGCAGCTAAGTCTGCCCCATCTGCCGCTGCGCTGATGACCTGGTTGGAGACCAGACATACCTCTTGAAGGATCTCTTGGAAGTCCTGCCTGTCCTCTCTAGGTAACTTTTCTGTGAACCTGTTCAGAGAGTCCCACAGTGAACGGTCATATCTGCCTAGGAGTGCTGACGCGCTGGAGACCATCATAGATGCCGCCGTGCCGCACATTTTTCTCCCCAGAGAATCTAGATGTCTGCTCTCCTTGTCCGGTGGAACCGTGGAGGATGATGCTACTGAGTGAGTTTTTCGGACTGCGGCCAATATGACTGAGTCCGGCGGCGGATCCGTTCTGAGAAATAAAGGGTCTGGTTCAGACGCTTTATATTTTTTCAAAATCCTAGCAGGAGCCGATTTGAGGGTGGCTGGCTCTAAAAAGGTGTCCATGGTTGGTTGCAACAGACCAGGCACTAGCGGCAGTAGCTTTTTCGAAACCGCTCTGTGCTGTAGAGTCTCAAAAATGACGGATGAGGAGGTTGATGGTTCTGGAATCTCTATATTTAGCTTCTGTGCTCCTCTGACAAGCACCTCATTAAAAGTA
Organism: Pleurodeles waltl; assembly: GCF_031143425.1. Taxonomy (NCBI): domain Eukaryota; kingdom Metazoa; phylum Chordata; class Amphibia; order Caudata; family Salamandridae; genus Pleurodeles; species Pleurodeles waltl. Next base: position 117,346,217 of record NC_090443.1, on the reverse strand, counting down.
GTGATGTCGTCCACCGGTGAAACCCTAGCTGGTGGAGAATCTGTTAAGGTGGGGGAGTAACGTCTGACGGATGACCCTGATGATGACCAAGAAGGCAACCTCCTGTGTCTTGATCGTGACCTAGATCGTCGCTGGGAACGTGACCTGCTGCGAGATGCTGTAGCAGAGCGCCCAGGCTTCGTGGTCGGCTGGCGAGAAGCAGAACGACCCCGTCCTGCCCGCGTTGTCTGTTATGGTGTTCTCGGGAGAGAGGCAGTAGGAGAGTACATCCTTGAATGCTGCGAGTCCGGTGAGGCCGTTGGTCTATTAAGGCTCTCCAACCATCTTGGTGACAAATTGATGGGTGAGACATGCCCAGACGATTCCGCTCTCGACCGAGATGAACCACTTCTTATGGAAACCACTGGAGATGGAGTGGTGTTATCTGCTGGCGGAAGCCGATGCTCTGCTCCCTGCAAGACAGGTAAAACCTGCGTCGACGTCGACAGCCGTAATGACGTCGAAGGGAGCACCGCCGGTTGTTCCTGCCTCGACGTTGTGTGCCTCGACGTGGAGTGTCTTGACGTCGAACGGCAATCTCTGGACCGCGACCTGCTCACCGTCATGTGCCTCGACGTCGGGCGGTGGGCAGTCGACGGCGGATGTCCTCGCTCTCGCCGTTGGGGCGATTTCGGCGTCGCCTTTCTTGCCGTCGAGGGGTACGAGGCCTTCGGCGGCGAATGTGCACGCCGGTGAAGACTCGACGTCGATCTGTGGGTTGCCGTCGACGGAGATCTGCCCCTGTGGTGGCCATGTTCTCTCGACGTTGTATCCTTCGACGTCGGTCGGGTCGCCGTCTACTGGGATCTATGGCGGTGGGATGGTGGCAGCGTTGACGCCGACGGGGAACAAACAGGTATCTTCCTACCTGCTGACGTCGATCTAGCCTGTCTCTCCTGAGAATGGCTTGTTGGCTGCCTGGGAAGCGAAGAGGATGATGTTTTCTGCCTCTCGTGAAGCCCATGAAGCCTGATCTTTTCCCTGTCCTTCAGAGTCCTCTTTGACATGTTCTTGCAGTGTTTGCAAGTGTCAGGGCAGTGACTCTGAGGCAAGACCACAATGCAGAGTGTGTGGATCTGACTGGGCCTTCTTCTTCCCACAGGAAGGGCATTTCACAAAAAGTGAAGGCATTTTTCAGTCAGGAAAAAACTTCCAGACTCAGACAATGATGTTAGATGTCGAGTAAAGTAGGAAAAAATGCTTTTCTAAAGTATTTTTCTAAGAAAAACTCAGAAAAAAATGAGAGCTCAATGCTCCAGGATCCTCTCAGAAGAAGCCGGAAAAAAGAACTGACCTAACTGTGAACCAACTGTCACCTCTCCTTCACCCCTGAGGCATGGTGGGATACTGGAGGTGCTCAGGGTCTTAAGGGCACGGTGCCAAAGTTTTTATGGTTCTCCTGTGTTAACCTGCATGCAGCCTATTGGCTAAGAATGCTCTAGTGTTTTTCAATGTAGCTTTTTAAATCTTTTTTCTATGATGATTACTACTGCTGATTTCCCTAGGCTCAGTGGTGTGATTTTGGTAGATATTTTTCTCTTATTGTAATTTTGAAAACAATTTTAAAAAAAGAAGAAAAAAAAAAACTCCATAGAAATAAAGCATTTTTGCCTGTTTATGATTATAGTCTGCATTGCTGTTTTACACATGTATATATGAGTTTAGTATGAAAATTTGTCTACTAAAAATGCTATTGAAAATGTCACTTACCCAGTGTACATCTGTTCGTGGCATCAGTCGCAGTAGATTCGCATGTTCTGCAATAGCTCGCCATCTGGTGTTGGGCCGGAGTGTTACAAGTTGTTTTTCTTCGAAGAAGTCTTTCGAGTCACGGGACCGAGTGACTCCTCCTTTTGTCTCCATTGCGCATGGGCGTCGACTCCATCTTCGATTGTTTTTCCCCGCAGAGGGTGAGGTAGGAGTTGAATTGTAGTAATAGTGCCCATGCAATGGAGTGACTAAGTATGCACCTATTTAAGGTTGAGATGATACATATATAAATAATTGAAGGTAACTTCCAAACTGCTACAGGCTCCCGGGGAGGCGGGTGGGCACATGCGAATCTACTGCGACTGATGCCACGAACAGATGTACACTGGGTAAGTGACATTTTCAGTTCGATGGCATCTGTCGCTGTAGATACGCATGTTCTGCAATAGACTAGTAAGCAGTTATTTCCCCAAAAGCGGTGGATCAGCCTGTAGGAGTGGAAGTAGTCTGAAATAATGTCCTTAATACAGCTTGACCTACTGTGGCTTGTTGTGCGGATAACACGTCTACACAGTAGTGCTTGGTGAATGTGTGAGGCGTAGACCATGTGGCTGCCTTACATATTTCTTGCATTGGGATGTTTCCTAGAAAGGCCATGGTAGCACCTTTCTTTCTGGTTGAGTGTGCCCTTGGTGTAATGGGCAGCTGTCGTTTAGCTTTAAGGTAGCAGATTTGGATGCATTTAACTATCCATCTGGCTATACCTTGTTTTGAAATTGGGTTTCCTGCATGAGGTTTTTGAAATGCAATAAAGAGTTGTTTAGTCTTTCTGATGTTCTTTGTTCTGTCAATGTAATACATTAATGCTCTTTTGACATCTAATGTATGTAGTGCCCTTTCAGCTACGGTATCTGGCTGTGGAAAGAACACTGGAAGTTCCACTGTTTGATTTAGATGGAACGGTGAAATAACCTTCGGCAAAAATTTAGGATTGGTCCTTAGGACGACTTTATTTTTGTGTAGTTGTATAAAAGGTTCCTGTATAGTAAACGCCTGAATCTCGCTTACTCTTCTCAGGGAAGTAATGGCGATGAGAAATGCCACCTTCCAGGTTAGGAACTGTATGTCGCAGGAGTGCATGGGTTCAAAAGGTGGACCCATAAGTCTAGTTAGGACAACATTTAGGTTCCATGAAGGAACAGGTAGTGTTCTTGGTGGTATAATTCTCCTAAGGCCCTCCATGAATGCTTTAATGACTGGTATTTTATATAGGGAAGTTGAATAGGTAGTTTGCAGGTATGCAGATATTGCTGCAAGGTGAATCTTAATGGAAGAGAAAGCCAGGTTAGATTTTTGTAAGTGAAGCAAGTAACCCACTACATGTTCTGGAGTTGTGTGTAATGGTTGTATTTGATTAATATGGCAGTAGCAAACAAACCTCTTCCATTTACTTGCATAGCAGTGCCTGGTGGATGGCCTTCTTGCTTGTTTTATGACTTCCATACATTCTTGGGTAAGTTGTAAGTGCCCGAATTCTAGGATTTCAGGAGCCAGATTGCTAGATTCAGCGATGCTGGATCTGGGTGTCTGATCTTTTGGTTGTGCTGTGTCAACAGATCTGGCCTGTTGGGCAATTTGATGCAGGGTACCACTGATAGGTCTAGCAGCGTTGTGTACCAGGGTTGCCTTGCCCAAGTTGGTGCTATCAATATGAGTTTGAGTTTGCTTTGACTGAGTTTGTTTACCAGGTAAGGAAGGAGAGGGAGAGGAGGAAAAGCGTAAGCAAATATCCCTGACCAGTTCATCCATAGGGCATTGCCTTGGGATTGTTTGTGTGGGTATCTGGATGCGAAGTTTTGGCATTTTGCGTTCTCCCTTGTCGCAAACAAGTCTATCTGAGGTGTTCCCCAGAGTTTGAAATAAGTGTTCAGTATTTGGGGGTGAATTTCCCATTCGTGGACCTGTTGGTGATCTCGAGAGAGATTGTCTGCGAGTTGATTTTGTATCCCTGGTATAAACTGTGCAATTAGGCGAATTTGGTTGTGAATTGCCCAATGCCAAATTTTTTGTGCTAGCAGGCTTAACTGCGTGGAGTGCGTCCCTCCCTGCTTGTTTAGATAATTCATTGTTGTCATGTTGTCTGTTTTGACGAGAATGTATTTGTGAACTATTATTGGTTGGAAAGCTTTTAGTGCTTGAAAAACTGCTAGAAGTTCTAGGTGATTGATATGCAGTTTTGTTTGATGTACGTTCCATTGTCCTTGTATGCTGTGTTGATTGAGGTGTGCTCCCCACCCTGTCATGGAAGCATCTGTTGTTATTACGTATTGTGGCACTGGGTCTTGGAAAGGCCGCCCCTTGTTTAAATTTATGTTGTTCCACCACAGAAGCGAGAGGTAAGTTTGGCGGTCTATTAACACCAGATCTAGGAGGTGACCCTGTGCTTGAGACCACTGTGATGCTAGGCATTGTTGTAAGGGCCTCATGTGCAGTCTTGCGTTTGGGACAATGGCTATGCATGATGACATCATGCCTAGGAGTTGTAATACCATCTTTGCCTGTATCTTTTGTGTTGGATACATGCGTTGTATGATGGTGTTGAAATTTTGAATTCTTTGTGGACTTGGAGTGGCTACTCCTTTTGATGTGTCTATTATGGCTCCCAGGTATTGTTGTACCTTGCGTGGCAGAATTTTGGATTTTGTGAAATTGACGGTGAACCCTAGTTTGAAGAGGGTTTGTATGATATGATTTGTGTGATTTGAGCACTCTATTAACGAATGGGCTTTGATTAGCCAGTCGTCTAGATATGGGAACACATGTATTTGCTGCCTTCTTATGTGTGCTGCGACTACTGCTAAACATTTGGTAAAGACTCTTGGTGCGGTTGTTAATCCGAAAGGCAGTACCTTGAATTGGTAATGTATTCCTTTGAATACAAACCTTAGGTATTTCCTGTGCGATGGGTGTATTGGTATATGGAAATAAGCATCCTTGAGGTCTAAAGTTGCCATGTAGTCGTGCAGTTTTAGCAATGGCAATACTTCTTGTAGTGTGACCATGTGGAAGTGGTCTGATTTGATGAAAGTGTTCACTACTCTGAGGTCTAGGATTGGTCTCAGCGTTTTGTCCTTCTTTGGTATCAGAAAGTACAGTGAGTAAACTCCTGTGTTTATTTGTGTGTTTGGCACTAATTCGATTGCATTCTTTTGCAATAGTGCCTGCACTTCTATCTCCAGGAGATTGGAATGGTGTGTTGTTAAATTTTGTGCTTTTGGTGGTATGTTTGGAGGGAATTGTAGAAATTCTATGCAATAACCATGTTGGATAATTGCTAGAACCCAAGTGTCTGTAGTGATTTCCTCCCATGCTTTGTAATAATGACCTATTCTTCCCCCCACTGGTGTTGTGTGGAGGGGGTGAGTGACATGTGAGTCATTGTTTAGTAGTAGGGGTTTTGGGGCTTTGAAATCTCCCTCTATTTCTAGGGAATTGCCCTCCTCTATATTGTCCCCGAAAACCTCCTCTATACTGTCCCTGGTAAGTGGACGGTGTTGCTTGTGAGGTGCTGGCTTGTGTGCTTTGACCCCGAAACCCCCCTCGAAAGGGCGTTTTACGGAATGTGCTGTAATTCCCTCTGCTCTGCGGGGAGTAGAGTGCGCCCATGGCTTTGGCAGTGTCCGTATCTTTTTTGAGTTTCTCAATCGCTGTGTCCACTTCTGGACCGAACAGTTCTTTTTCATTAAAAGGCATATTGAGAACTGCTTGTTGAATCTCTGGTTTAAATCCAGACGTTCGGAGCCATGCATGCCTTCTGATAGTTACAGATGTATTAATTGTCCGTGCAGCTGTATCTGCAGCGTCCATGGAGGAACGTATCTGGTTGTTGGAGATGGTCTGTCCCTCCTCAACCACTTGTTTTGCCCTATTTTGGAAGTCTTTGGGCAGATGTTCAATGAGATGTTGCATCTCGTCCCAGTGGGCTCTGTCATAGCGCGCAAGTAGTGCCTGGGAGTTCGCGATGCGCCACTGGTTTGCAGCTTGTGCTGCGACTCTCTTACCAGCTGCATCGAACTTGCGGCTTTCTTTATCTGGGGGTGGTGCATCTCCAGATGTGTGAGAGTTGGCCCTTTTCCTAGCTGCTCCTACAACAACAGAGTCTGGTGGCAGCTGTGTTGTGATGAAAACCGGGTCCGTAGGAGGCGGTTTATACTTTTTTTCCACCCTTGGTGTGATTGCCCTACTTTTGACCGGGTCCTTAAATATGTCTTTTGCGTGCCGGAGCATACCAGGGAGCATAGGCAGGCTTTGGTAGGAGCTGTGGGTGGAGGAGAGTGTGTTGAACAAGAAATCATCCTCGACCTGTTCTGAGTGGAGGCTTACGTTGTGAAATTGTGCTGCTCTAGCCACCACCTGAGAGTACGCGGTGCTGTCTTCTGGTGGAGATGGTTTTGTAGGGTATGCCTCCGGGCTGTTATCTGACACTGGGGCGTCGTATAGGTCCCATGCGTCCTGATCTTGGTCACCCTGGCTCATGGTGGTGTGAGCTGGGGAGTGTGATGGAGTTTGTGCTGGTGAAACGTTAATCACGGGCGGAGGAGAGGGTGGTGGTGTAACTCTTTTCACCACTTTTGGTTGTGGTGCTTGTTCCGTCTGGAACTCCAACCTTCTCTTTCTCCTAATGGGGGGAAGGGTGCTTATTTTTCCTGTCCCCTGCTGAATGAAGATACGCTTTTGCGTATGGTCCACATCAGTTGCTTGTAGCTCTTCCTCAAACCTATGCTTTTGCATTTGGGAGGTTAGCGAGTGCTCTTCTGTATAAGAGCCTGAAGCCGGGTCGCTTGCAGTTTGTTTCGGCATCGAAACTTTGTCTGCGTGTTTTTTCGGCTCCGAGGTGACTTTTTTCCTTTTCGGGGCCGAGACCTCTCGGCGTCGATCTGTTTCGGTGCCGCTGTCTCGGCGTCGAGCCGTGTCCACACCGGCATCTCGGTGTCGAGGCTTGTCTCCAGCACTTTCTCGGTCCCGAGAAGGCTGCGTGCCGGTGTCTCGACCGGAGTCGGACGATCTCGGCACTGTTTGGGCCTTTTTCGGTGCCGACGGTCGGTCACCGAATTTATGGGTCGAGCCATGGCCTGGTGGCAGTGGCGTCCCCTGGGCCTTGTAAATGTTTCTTTGTGTGGTTTTCGACGTCTTACTCACGGTTTGTGTATCGTCGAATCCTTCGGAGTCTGAGTCTTGGATCGAGAAGGTACCTTCCTCTTCTTGTTCCTCGAACTCCTGCTGGGCTGTCGGTGCGGACGCCATTTGAAGTCTTCTGGCTCGACGGTCTCGGAGTGTTTTTCGGGACCGGAACGCACGACAGGCTTCGCAGGTGTCTTCGCTGTGCTCAGGTGACAGGCACAGGTTGCAGACCAAGTGTTGGTCTGTGTAGGGGTATTTATTGTGGCATTTGGGGCAGAAACGGAACGGGGTCCGTTCCATCGGCGTTCTTCAGCACGCGGTCGGGCCGACCAGGCCCCGACGGAGGATCGAAAAACTACCCCGAAGGGCACCGGAGCTCTTCGATCTTCGATGCGGTGTGGAATCTAAGTACGCCGATCCCGAACGCAACAATACCGACGAAAATCTTCGAAATTAACTATTTTTTCCGTTCCGAAACTCGGAGCGACAGGAACACGTCCGAACCCGATGGCGGAAAAAAAACAATCGAAGATGGAGTCGACGCCCATGCGCAATGGAGACAAAAGGAGGAGTCACTCGGTCCCGTGACTCGAAAGACTTCTTCGAAGAAAAACAACTTGTAACACTCCGGCCCAACACCAGATGGCGAGCTATTGCAGAACATGCGTATTTACAGCGACAGATGTCATCGAACATATATTTTTCATGCATATTTCATACTTTATATATGTGTATTTTATATATACTCCGGGGTCCCCGCACAAGGGCGGGAATATTCAATGTTTACGACTATTGATGAGGATCCCCTGGAAGTGAAATGGGGATACGTGCATGTGATGTCTCCTTATATGAGCTGCTACTACAGCGAGATATTTTGTAAATACTCTTTGCGCTGTTGTTATTCCGAAGGGCAATACTTTGAATTGGTAATGTTTGCCCTGTATGACAAATCTGAGGTATTCCCTGTGAGATGGATGGATGGGTATGTGGAAATACGCAACTTTTAAGTCCAGTGTTGCTGTAGGAAGTTGGCTCTGTATGTGCTATTTCAAAGTAAGGAATAGCATGCACAGAGTCCAAGGGTTCCCCTTAGAGGTAAAATAGTGGTAAAAATAGATAATACTAATGCTCTATTTTGTGGTAGTGTGGTCGAGCAGTAGGCTTATCCAAGGAGTAGTGTTAAGCATTTGTTGTACATACACATAGACAATAAATGAGGTACACACACTCAGAGACAAATCCAGCCAATAGGTTTTTGTATAGAAAAATATATTTTCTTAGTTTATTTTAAGAACCACAGGTTCAAATTCTACATGTAATATCTCATTCGAAAGGTATTGCAGGTAAGTACTTTAGGAACTTTAAATCATAAAAATTGCATGTATACTTTTCAAGTTATTGACAAATAGCTGTTTTAAAAGTGGACACTTAGTGCAATTTTCACAGTTCCTAGGGGAGGTAAGTTTTGGTTAGTTTTACCAGGTAAGTAAGACACTTACAGGGTTCAGTTCTTGGTCCAAGGTAGCCCACCGTTGGGGGTTCAGAGCAACCCCAAAGTCACCACACCAGCAGCTCAGGGCCGGTCAGGTGCAGAGTTCAAAGTGGTGCCCAAAACACATAGGCTAGAATGGAGAGCAGGGGGTGCCCCGGTTCCGGTCTGCTTGCAGGTAAGTACCCGCGTCTTCGGAGGGCAGACCAGGGGGGTTTTGTAGGGCACCGGGGGGGACACAAGCCCACACAGAAATTTCACCCTCAGCAGCGCGGGGGCGGCCGGGTGCAGTGTAGAAACAAGCGTCGGGTTTGTAATGGAAGTCAATGGGAGATCTAGGGATCTCTTCAGCGCTGCAGGCAGGCAAGGGGGGGGTTCCTCGGGGAAACCTCCACTTGGTCAAGGGAGAGGGACTCCTGGGGGTCACTCCTCCAGTGAAAGTCCGGTCCTTCAGGTCCTGGGGGCTGCGGGTGCAGGGTCTCTCCCAGGTGTCGGGACTTAGGATTCAAAGAGTCGCGGTCAGGGGAAGCCTCGGGATTCCCTCTGCAGGCGGCGCTGTGGGGGCTCAGGGGGGACAGGTTTTTGTACTCACAGTCTTAGAGTAGTCCTGGGGTCCCTCCTGAGGTGTTGGATCGCCACCAGCCGAGTCGGGGTCGCCGGGTGCAGTGTTGCAAGTCTCACGCTTCTTGCGGGGAGCTTGCAGGGTTCTTTAAAGGCTGCTGGAAACAAAGTTGCAGTCTTTCTTGGAGCAGGTCCGCTGTCCTCGGGAGTTTCTTGTCTTTTCGAAGCCGGGGCAGTCCTCAGAGGATGTCGAGGTCGCTGGTCCCTTTGGAAGGCGTCGCTGGAGCAGGATCTTTGGAAGGCAGGAGACAGGCCGGTGAGTTTCTGGAGCCAAGGCAGTTGTCGTCTTCTGGTCTTCCTCTGCAGGGGTTTTCAGCTAGGCAGTCCTTCTTCTTGTAGTTGCAGGAATCTAATTTTCTAGGGTTCAGGGTAGCCCTTAAATACTAAATTTAAGGGCGTGTTTAGGTCTGGGGGGTTAGTAGCCAATGGCTACTAGCCCTGAGGGTGGGTACACCCTCTTTGTGCCTCCTCCCAAGGGGAGGGGGTCACAATCCTAACCCTATTGGGGGAATCCTCCATCTGCAAGATGGAGGATTTCTAAAAGTTAGAGTCACCTCAGCTCAGGACACCTTAGGGGCTGTCCTGACTGGCCAGTGACTCCTCCTTGTTGCTTTCTTTGTTCCCTCCAGCCTTGCCGCCAAAAGTGGGGGCCGTGGCCGGAGGGGGCGGGCAACTCCACTAAGCTGGAGTGCCCTGCTGGGCTGTGACAAAGGGGTGAGCCTTTGAGGCTCACCGCCAGGTGTCACAGCTCCTGCCTGGGGGAGGTGTTAGCATCTCCACCCAGTGCAGGCTTTGTTACTGGCCTCAGAGTGACAAAGGCACTCTCCCCATGGGGCCAGCAACATGTCTCTGGTGTGGCAGGCTGCTGGAACTAGACAGCCTACACAGACAGTCGGTTAAGTTTCAGGGGGCACCTCTAAGGTGCCCTCTGTGGTGTATTTTACAATAAAATGTACACTGGCATCAGTGTGCATTTATTGTGCTGAGAAGTTTGATACCAAACTTCCCAGTTTTCAGTGTAGCCATTATGGTGCTGTGGAGTTCGTGTTTGACAGACTCCCAGACCATATACTCTTATGGCTACCCTGCACTTACAATGTCTAAGGTTTTGTTTAGACACTGTAGGGGTACCATGCTCATGCACTGGTACCCTCACCTATGGTATAGTGCACCCTGCCTTAGGGCTGTAAGGCCTGCTAGAGGGGTGTCTTACCTATACTGCATAGGCAGTGAGAGGCTGGCATGGCACCCTGAGGGGAGTGCCATGTCGACTTACTCGTTTTGTCCTCACTAGCACACACAAGCTGTCAAGCAGTGTGTCTGTGCTGAGTGAGGGGTCTCCAGGGTGGCATAAGACATGCTGCAGCCCTTAGAGACCTTCCTTGGCATCAGGGCCCTTGGTACTAGAAGTACCAGTTACAAGGGACTTATCTGGATGCCAGGGTCTGCCAATTGTGGATACAAAAGTACAGGTTAGGGAAAGAACACTGGTGCTGGGGCCTGGTTAGCAGGCCTCAGCACACTTTCAATTGTAAACATAGCATCAGCAAAGGCAAAAAGTCAGGGGGCAACCATGCCAAGGAGGCATTTCCTTACACAACCCCCCCCCCAAACGAAAGAGGATGAGACTAACCTTTCCCAAGAGAGTCTTCATTTTCTAAGTGGAAGAACCTGGAAAGGCCATCTGCATTGGCATGGGCAGTCCCAGGTCTGTGTTCCACTATAAAGTCCATTCCCTGTAGGGAGATGGACCACCTCAACAGTTTAGGATTTTCACCTTTCATTTGCATCAGCCATTTGAGAGGTCTGTGGTCAGTTTGAACTAGGAAGTGAGTCCCAAAGAGGTATGGTCTCAGCTTCTTCAGGGACCAAACCACAGCAAAGGCCTCCCTCTCAATGGCACTCCAACGCTGCTCCCTGGGGAGTAACCTCCTGCTAATGAAAGCAACAGGCTGGTCAAGGCCATCATCATTTGTTTGGGACAAAACTGCCCCTATCCCATGTTCAGAGGCATCAGTCTGCACAATGAACTGCTTAGAATAATCTGGAGCTTTTAGAACTGGTGCTGAGCACATTGCTTGTTTCAGGGTGTCAAAGGCCTGTTGGCATTCCACAGTCCAGTTCACTTTCTTGGGCATTTTCTTGGAGGTGAGTTCAGTGAGGGCTGTCACAATGGATCCATATCCCTTCACAAACCTCCTGTAATACCCAGTCAAGCCAAGGAATGCCCTGACTTGAGTCTGGGTTTTTGGAGCTACCCAGTCCAGAATAGTCTGGATCTTGGGTTGGAGTGGCTGAACTTGGCCTCCACCTACAAGGTGGCCCAAGTAAACCACAGTTCCCTGCCCTATCTGGCATTTGGATGCCTTGATAGAGAGGCCTGCAGATTGCAGAGCCTTCAAAACCTTCTTCAGGTGGACCAGGTGATCCTGCCAGGTGGAGCTAAAGACAGCAATATCATAACGATAAGCTGTGCTAAAGGACTCCAAGCCAGCAAGGACTTGATTCACCAACCTTTGGAAGGTGGCAGGGGCATTCTTTAAACCAAAGGGCATAACAGTAAACTGATAATGCCCATCAGGTGTGGAGAATGCTGTTTTCTCTTTTGCTCCAGGTGCCATTTTGATTTGCCAGTACCCTGCTGTCAAGTCAAAGGTACTTAAGAATTTGGCAGCACCTAATTTGTCTATGAGCTCATCAGCTCTTGGAATTGGATGAGCATCTGTCTTGGTGACATAATTGAGCCCTCTGTAGTCCACACAAAACCTCATCTCTTTCTTTCCATCTTTGGTGTGAGGTTTGGGGACTAAGACCACTGGGCTAGCCCAGGGGCTGTCAGAGCGCTCAATTACTCCCAATTCCAGCATCTTGTGGACTTCCACCTTGATGCTTTCCTTAACATGGTCAGACTGTCTAAAGATTTTGTTTTTGACAGGCATGCTGTCTCCTGTGTCCACATCATGGGTACACAGGTGTGTCTGACCAGGGGTTAAGGAGAAGAGTTCAGGAAACTGTTGTAGGACTCTCCTACAATCAGCTTGCTGTTGGCCAGAGAGGGTGTCCGAGTAGATCACTCCATCTACTGTGCCATCTTTTGGGTCTGATGACAGAAGATCAGGGAGAGGTTCACTCTCTGCCTCCTGATCCTCATCTGTTACCATCAACAGATTCACATCAGCCCTGTCATGGAAGAGCTTAAGGCGGTTCACATGGATCACCCTCTTGGGGCTCCTGCTTGTGCCCAGGTCCACCAGGTAGGTGACCTGACTCTTCCTTTCTAGCACTGGGTAAGGGCCACTCCATTTGTCCTGGAGTGCCCTGGGAGCCACAGGCTCCAGAACCCAGACTTTCTGCCCTGGTTGGAACTCAACCAGTGCAGCCTTTTGGTCATACCAAAACTTCTGGAGCTGTTGGCTGGCCTCAAGGTTTTTGGTTGCCTTTTCCATGTACTCTGCCATTCTAGAGCGAAGGCCAAGTACATAGTCCACTATGTCCTGTTTAGGCTCATGGAGAGGTCTCTCCCAGCCTTCTTTAACAAGAGCAAGTGGTCCCCTTACAGGATGACCAAACAGAAGTTCAAAGGGTGAGAATCCTACTCCCTTCTGTGGCACCTCTCTGTAAGCGAAAAGCAGACATGGCAAGAGGACATCCCATCTCCTTTTGAGTTTTTCTGGGAGCCCCATGATCATGCCTTTTAATGTCTTGTTGAATCTCTCAACCAAGCCATTAGTTTGTGGATGGTATGGTGTAGTGAATTTATAAGTCACTCCACACTCATTCCACATGTGCTTTAGGTATGCTGACATGAAGTTGGTACCTCTGTCAGACACCACCTCCTTAGGGAAACCCACTCTGGTAAAGATACCAATGAGGGCCTTGGCCACTGCAGGGGCAGTAGTCGACCTAAGGGGAATAGCTTCAGGATACCTGGTAGCATGATCCACTACTACCAGGATATACATATTTCCTGAGGCTGTGGGAGGTTCTAGTGGACCAACTATGTCCACACCCACTCTTTCAAAGGGAACCCCCACGACTGGAAGTGGAATGAGGGGGGCCTTTGGATGCCCACCTGTCTTACCACTGGCTTGACAGGTGGGGCAGGAGAGGCAAAACTCCTTAACCATGTTGGACATATTGGGCCAGTAGAAGTGGTTGACTAACCTCTCCCACGTCTTGGTTTGTCCCAAATGTCCAGCAAGGGGAATGTCATGGGCCAATGTTAGGATGAACTCTCTGAACAGCTGAGGCACTACCACTCTCCTAGTGGCACCAGGTTTGGGGTCTCTGGCCTCAGTGTACAGGAGTCCATCTTCCCAATAGACCCTATGTGTTCCATTTTTCTTGCCTTTGGACTCTTCAGCAGCTTGCTGCCTAAGGCCTTCAAGAGAGGGACAGGTTTCTTGTCCCTTACACAGCTCCTCCCTTGAGGGTCCCCCTGGGCCTAAGAGCTCAACCTGATAAGGTTCAAGCCCCAAAGGCTCAGTTCCCTCAGAGGGCAGAACTTCTTCCTGAGAAGAGAGGTTCCCTTTCTTTTGCTGTGTTGCAGTTGGTTTCCCAACTGACTTTCCTGTTCTCTTGGTAGGCTGGGCCATTTTTCCAGACTCCAGCTCTACTTTTTCACCCTGTGCCTTGCATTGTGCTCTGGTTTTCACACACACCAGTTCAGGGATACCCAGCATTGCTGCATGGGTTTTTAGCTCTACCTCAGCCCATGCTGAGGACTCCAGGTCATTTCCAAGCAGACAGTCCACTGGGATATTTGAGGAGACCACCACCTGTTTCAGGCCATTGACCCCTCCCCATTCTAAAGTAACCATTGCCATGGGATGTACTTTTCTCTGATTGTCAGCGTTGGTGACTGTGTAAGTTTTTCCAGTCAGGTATTGGCCAGGGGAAACCAGTTTCTCTGTCACCATGGTGACACTGGCACCTGTATCCCTCAGGCCCTCTATTCTAGTCCCATTAATTAAGAGTTGCTGTCTGTATTTTTGCATGTTAGGCGGCCAGACAGCTAGTGTGGCTAAATCCACCCCACCCTCAGAAACTAGAGTAGCTTCAGTGTGGACCCTGATTTGCTCTGGGCACACTGTTGATCCCACTTGGAGACTAGCCATACCAGTGTTACCTGGATGGGAGTTTGGAGTGGAACCTTTCTTGGGACAGGCCTTGTCTCCAGTTTGGTGTCCATGCGGTTTACAGCTATGACACCAGGCCTTTTTGGGATCAAAGTTTTTACCCTTGTACCCATTGTTTTGTGAAGAGGCTCTGGGCCCACCCTCCTGTGCAGGTTTTTGGGGGCCTGTAGAAGACTCTTTACTATTTTTAGTTTTGGATGTCTCATCACTCTTCCCCTGGGGAGTCTTTGTGACCCCTTTCTTTTGGTCACCCCCTGTTGAAGTCTTGGACACCCTTGTCTTGACCCAATGGTCCGCCTTCTTTCCCAATTCTTGGGGAGAAATTGGTCCTAGGTCTACCAGATGCTGATGCAGTTTATCATTGAAACAATTACTTAACAGGTGTTCTTTCACAAATAAATTGTACAGCCCATCATAATTACTTACACCACTGCCTTGAATCCAACCATCTAGTGTTTTCACTGAGTAGTCTACAAAGTCAACCCAGGTCTGGCTCGAGGATTTTTGAGCCCCCCTGAATCTAATCCTATACTCCTCAGTGGAGAATCCAAAGCCCTCAATCAGGGTACCCTTCATGAGGTCATAAGATTCTGCATCTTGTCCAGAGAGTGTGAGGAGTCTATCCCTACACTTTCCTGTGAACATTTCCCAAAGGAGAGCACCCCAGTGAGATCTGTTCACTTTTCTGGTTACACAAGCCCTCTCAAAAGCTGTGAACCATTTGGAGATGTCATCACCATCTTCATATTTAGTTACAATCCCTTTAGGGATTTTCAACATGTCAGGAGAATCTCTGACCCTATTTATGTTGCTGCCACCATTGATGGGTCCTAGGCCCATCTCTTGTCTTTCCCTCTCTATGGCTAGGATCTGTCTTTCCAAAGCCAATCTTTTGGCCATCCTGGCTAACTGGATGTCCTCTTCACTGGGGCTATCCTCCGTGATTTCAGAGGTGTTGGTCTCTCCTGTGAGGGAACCAGCATCTCTGACTATTATTTTTGGAGTCAGGGTTTGAGGGACCCTGTTCTCCCTAGATAGGATTGGTAGGGGGGAATTTTCCTCCAAGTCACTATCCTCTTCCTCTGAGTTGCCACCCTCAGAGGGGTTGGCCTTTTCAAACTCTGCCAAAAGCTCCTGGAGCTGTATTTTGGTAGGTTTGGGGCCCATTGTTATTTTCTTTAGTTTACAGAGTGACCTTAGCTCCCTCATCTTAAGATGGAGGTAAGGTGTGGTGTCGAGTTCCACCACAGTCACATCTGTGCTAGACATTTTGCTTCTAAAAGTTGGAATACTTTTTAAGAATCTACAACTGGTTCTAGAATCTAATTCAAACTTTTACAAACTTTTAAACTCTAAAAAGAAATGCTAAACAGGATCTAACACAAGGCCCTAGCAGGTCTTTTAAGAATTTAGAAAACTTTTCAAATTGCAAAAATCAATTTCTAATGACAATTTTGGAATTTGTCGTGTGATCAGGTATTGGCTGAGTAGTCCAGCAAATGCAAAGTCTTGTACCCCACCGCTGATCCACCAATGTAGGAAGTTGGCTCTGTATGTGCTATTTCAAAGTAAGGAATAGCATGCACAGAGTCCAAGGGTTCCCCTTAGAGGTAAAATAGTGGTAAAAATAGATAATACTAATGCTCTATTTTATGGTAGTGTGGTCGAGCAGTAGGCTTATCCAAGGAGTAGTGTTAAGCATTTGTTGTACATACACATAGACAACAAATGAGGTACACACACTCAGAGACAAATCCAGCCAATAGGTTTTTGTATAGAAAAATATCTTTTCCTAGTTTATTTTAAGAACCACAGGTTCAAATTCTACATGTAATATCTCATTCGAAAGGTATTGCAGGTAAGTACTTTAGGAACTTTAAATCATAAAAATTGCATGTATACTTTTCAAGTTATTGACAAATAGCTGTTTTAAAAGTGGACACTTAGTGCAATTTTCACAGTTCCTAGGGGAGGTAAGTTTTGGTTAGTTTTACCAGGTAAGTAAGACACTTACAGGGTTCAGTTCTTGGTCCAAGGTAGCCCACCGTTGGGGGTTCAGAGCAACCCCAAAGTCACCACACCAGCAGCTCAGGGCTGGTCAGGTGCAGAGTTCAAAGTGGTGCCCAAAACACATAGGCTAGAATGGAGAGCAGGGGGTGCCCCGGTTCCGGTCTGCTTGCAGGTAAGTACCCGCGTCTTCGGAGGGCAGACCAGGGGGGTTTTGTAGGGCACCGGGGGGGACACAAGCCCACACAGAAATTTCACCCTCAGCAGCGCGGGGGCGGCCGGGTGCAGTGTAGAAACAAGCGTCGGGTTTGTAATGGAAGTCAATGGGAGATCTAGGGATCTCTTCAGCGCTGCAGGCAGGCAAGGGGGGGGTTCCTCGGGGAAACCTCCACTTGGTCAAGGGAGAGGGACTCCTGGGGGTCACTCCTCCAGTGAAAGTCCGGTCCTTCAGGTCCTGGGGGCTGCGGGTGCAGGGTCTCTCCCAGGTGTCGGGACTTAGGATTCAAAGAGTCGCAGTCAGGGGAAGCCTCGGGATTCCCTCTGCAGGCGGCGCTGTGGGGGCTCAGGGGGGACAGGTTTTTGTACTCACAGTCTTAGAGTAGTCCTGGGGTCCCTCCTGAGGTGTTGGATCGCCACCAGCCGAGTCGGGGTCGCCGGGTGCAGTGTTGCAAGTCTCACGCTTCTTGCGGGGAGCTTGCAGGGTTCTTTAAAGGCTGCTGGAAACAAAGTTGCAGTCTTTCTTGGAGCAGGTCCGCTGTCCTCAGGAGTTTCTTGTCTTTTCGAAGCCGGGGCAGTCCTCAGAGGATGTCGAGGTCGCTGGTCCCTTTGGAAGGCGTCGCTGGAGCAGGATCTTTGGAAGGCAGGAGACAGGCCGGTGAGTTTCTGGAGCCAAGGCAGTTGTCGTCTTCTGGTCTTCCTCTGCAGGGGTTTTCAGCTAGGCAGTCCTTCTTCTTGTAGTTGCAGGAATCTAATTTTCTAGGGTTCAGGGTAGCCCTTAAATACTAAATTTAAGGGCGTGTTTAGGTCTGGGGGGTTAGTAGCCAATGGCTACTAGCCCTGAGGGTGGGTACACCCTCTTTGTGCCTCCTCCCAAGGGGAGGGGGTCACAATCCTAACCCTATTGGGGGAATCCTCCATCTGCAAGATGGAGGATTTCTAAAAGTTAGAGTCACCTCAGCTCAGGACACCTTAGGGGCTGTCCTGACTGGCCAGTGACTCCTCCTTGTTGCTTTCTTTGTTCCCTCCAGCCTTGCCGCCAAAAGTGGGGGCCGTGGCCGGAGGGGGCGGGCAACTCCACTAAGCTGGAGTGCCCTGCTGGGCTGTGACAAAGGGGTGAGCCTTTGAGGCTCACCGCCAGGTGTCACAGCTCCTGCCTGGGGGAGGTGTTAGCATCTCCACCCAGTGCAGGCTTTGTTACTGGCCTCAGAGTGACAAAGGCACTCTCCCCATGGGGCCAGCAACATGTCTCTGGTGTGGCAGGCTGCTGGAACTAGTCAGCCTACACAGACAGTCGGTTAAGTTTCAGGGGGGCACCTCTAAGGTGCCCTCTGTGGTGTATTTTACAATAAAATGTACACTGGCATCAGTGTGCATTTATTGTGCTGAGAAGTTTGATACCAAACTTCCCAGTTTTCAGTGTAGCCATTATGGTGCTGTGGAGTTCGTGTTTGACAGACTCCCAGACCATATACTCTTATGGCTACCCTGCACTTACAATGTCTAAGGTTTTGTTTAGACACTGTAGGGGTACCATGCTCATGCACTGGTACCCTCACCTATGGTATAGTGCACCCTGCCTTAGGGCTGTAAGGCCTGCTAGAGGGGTGTCTTACCTATACTGCATAGGCAGTGAGAGGCTGGCATGGCACCCTGAGGGGAGTGCCATGTCGACTTACTCGTTTTGTCCTCACTAGCACACACAAGCTGTCAAGCAGTGTGTCTGTGCTGAGTGAGGGGTCTCCAGGGTGGCATAAGACATGCTGCAGCCCTTAGAGACCTCTTCCTTGGCATCAGGGCCCTTGGTACTAGAAGTACCAGTTACAAGGGACTTATCTGGATGCCAGGGTCTGCCAATTGTGGATACAAAAGTACAGGTTAGGGAAAGAACACTGGTGCTGGGGCCTGGTTAGCAGGCCTCAGCACACTTTCAATTGTAAACATAGCATCAGCAAAGGCAAAAAGTCAGGGGGCAACCATGCCAAGGAGGCATTTCCTTACAGTTGCCATGTATTCTCCCTGTTTTAGCAAGGGAACTACATCTTGTAGTGTGACCATGTGGAAATTTTCTGATTTGATGAAGAGGTTTAATGTCATGAGATCTAAAATTGGTCTTAGTGTTTTGTCTTTTTTGGGAATAAAGAAGTATAGGGAGTAATCCCCTGTTCCTTTTTGATGGTGAGGTACTAGTTCTATGGCTTGTTTTGTTAAAAGTGCTTCTACCTCTATTTGTAGCAGGTCCGGATGTTGTGCCGACAGTTTGTGCGTTCTCGGGGAACATCTGGAGGGAAATGTGTGAACTCTATGCAGTACCCATGTTGGATAATTGATAGAACCCATGTGTCCGTGGTTATGTCTGACCAATGTTTGTGGTATTTTGTTAATCTTCCCCCTACTGGTGATGTGTGTTGGGGGAAGTGTGACCTTGAAGTCACTGTTTGTTACCGGGGGTCTGCTTGGCAGGCTGGAATTTTCCCCTTGCTCTTGGGAATTGTCCCCTAAATGAACCACGAAACCCCCCTATCTGGTATTGTGACTGGTAGGTCGGTTTTGTTTGGGAGGTGGATGCCTCTGAGGGTTGCTGTCTAAACCCTCCCCTAAATTGTGGCTTCCTAAATGTTCCCCTATACTGGGAAGCGTAGAGCGCGCCCATGGCTTTGGCCGTGTCCTTCTTCATTTTTTCAATGGCAGTGTCCACCTCCGGCCCAAATAGTTGCTGCTGGTTGAACGGCATGTTTAACACCGCTTGCTGTATTTCAGGTTTGAAACCAGACCTGCGTAGCTATGCATGCCTCCTGATGGTAACTGCTGTGTTTACAGTTCTTGCTGCTGTATCGGCCGAGTCCAGTGCAGAACGGATTTGGTTGTTGGAGATGGCTTGTCCTTCCTCAACTACCTGTTGAGCCCGTTTTTGATATTCTTTTGATAAATGCTGAATAATATCATGCATTTCGTCCCAATGGGCTTGGTCGTAACGGGCGAGGAGGGCCTGTGAATTGGCGATACGCCATTGGTTGGCCGCTTGCGACGCCGCTCTCTTCCCTGCTGCGTCAAATTTGCAGCTTTCTTTATCAGGAGGTGGTGCATCTCCTGATGACTGCGAATTTGCCCGCTTTCTTACGGCTCCCACTACTACAGAGTCCGGAGGGAGCTGCTGTGTAATGAACACAGGGTCCGATGGGGGTGGTTTATATTTTTTACACCCGCGGTGTGATGGCCCTTCCCATGACTGGCTCTTGGAAGACTTGTTGTGCATGCTTAAGCATGCCTGGTAGCATGGGCAGGCTTTGATACGATGCATGCGTGGACGCCAGGGTATTGAAAAGAAAGTCATCCTCCAATGGCTCTGAGTGCATAGTGACATTATGGAATGTCGCAGCCCTGGCTAGTACTTGTGTATAGGATGTGCTATCCTCTGGAGGAGATGGCTTTGAAGGATAGCACTCAGGACTATTGTCTGAAACCGGTGGGTCGTAGAGGTCCCAGGGATCTGCATCGTCCTGTGTTTGCACAGTATGTGTGGGTGACTGTGCAGTTGTGGGGCCAAAAGGTGACCTTGCCCTTGGCGAATGTGGAGGCGATATTTGTGGCGAGAAATGTGGAGTTGGTGATCTTTCTCTAGCCACCTTTGCTCTTGGCTGCTCAGTTTCAGTCTCTGTCTGAAAAGCCAATTTCCTTTTAAATTTGAGAGGATGGATAGTATGAATTTTTCCAGTATCCTTCTGGATTTGTAACCTTGGTTGGCTCTGATCAAACTCCTCCACATCCAGTTCCTGCTCAAACCTGTGCCTCTCTTTAAGTTGCTTGGAGAGCCCATGTTCTTCTGTGTAAGAAGTCTTTTTCGGCTCCGAAGCCGGCTTTTTCGGCACCGAAATACCCATGGGCACGGTTGGTCTCGGCTCCGAAAGGATCTTTCAGGGTTTGATGGTTTCGACCAGTCGAAGTCGACTTTTTTCGACGCCGGTTTCTCGACTCGAGTCGGAAGACTTTGGCACGATCTTGGCCTTTT
This sequence comes from Pleurodeles waltl, assembly GCF_031143425.1. NCBI lineage: Eukaryota > Metazoa > Chordata > Amphibia > Caudata > Salamandridae > Pleurodeles > Pleurodeles waltl. Next base: position 117,325,807 of record NC_090443.1, on the reverse strand, counting down.
TCGGTGCCAAAGATGTTACTTGGTCAGCGCTTTTCTTGTGGGTCGAGCCATGGCCTTCAGGCAGTGGCGTTCCCGCGGCCGTCTGTTTTTCTGACTGACTTTGGGGTTGGGTCGGGGCAGGCGTACTCACTTTTTGGCCCACTGTCAGCGGTCGGTCTCCGTCTGAGTCGTCCGATTCTGAACCCTGGATAGAGATAGCCATCTCTTCCTCCTCGACGTCGAGGTGTTGTGTAGATTTCGATGCCATCTGTAAGCACCTCGCTTGCCGATCTCTCAGGGTCTTCTTTGACCGAAAAGCCTTACAGGCCTCACAGGTATCCTCTCTGTGCTCCGGTGACAAACACAGATCACAGACCCGATGCTGGTCTGTATAAGGATACTGGTCGTGGCAAGTCAGTCGGAAACGGAAGGGGGTCCGGTCCATGAGGCTTCGACGACGGGTGTGGTCGGGCTGACCAAGCCTCGGCTGGGTGTGGAAGCCCCGAAGGGCCACTGAAGCAGTTGGCTTGTCGGTGCCGATGTATCTATAGGAAAACCGGTCCCGAACCCAACAATACCGATGGATTTTTGATGATTTTTTAACTTTCCCAAATCGAATCACGGAGCGAAGGGGAACACGTCCGAACCCGATGGCGGAAAGAAAACAATCTAAGATGGAGTCGATGCCCATGCGCAATGGAGCCGAAAGGGAGGAGTCACTCGGTTCCGTGACTCGAAAAGACTTCTTCGAAGAAAAACAACTTGTAACACTCCGAGCCCAACACTAGATGGCAGGATAATGCACAGCATGTGTATCTGCAGCTACACATGCCATCGAACATACATATTATACATATACACACACACACACTTATACTTACCATACGTGGCACTATAGTAAATGACCCAAAAAATGCATGAGTGGTAACTGCATGCATGGTTACTGCTGTGTCCCAAAGGCACTACATGCAAATTCCGGTGCTGTAAAGGCTGTTTCCAGAAGAAACAGTGGCAGATGTAGTTGATCCTTTAATTATGAAATAGCATTTTTATTTCACAAGTATTTAATAAACTAAAAAAGCTCTAAAAAAATGATTTTTTTTTCTTCCACCAACTTTTTTTTTCTTTGTTCAAGAGATACTCTCCTACCCTCTCCTCTGTGACTGGGTGTATTTCTCTCTACAACCACATCCCCATCTGCTCTCCCTAGAGTTTCAGGGTTACATTTTCAGAAACCATTTTCTCTCCAAGCGAGTGGCTCCATCTGTGAGCATGGTGCTCCTATGCAGCCTATTTATCCCCAAGCACTTTAGGCAATATAAACACAATACTATGTTTCTTCTTCTCAAATCTGTGTGTTTTAGAATTTGGAGATTGGAAGCATTAATCAATATTTGCATGGTTAGTTTGATCTTAGATGCTTAGCCTGCATGGATCCACCGATGTGCAGAATCCTTCAGCACTTTTGGCAATAGACTGAGTCACTCTAAAGAATCCCTTACAATATGTGCATGCTGTTTCACAGGGAATATCAACAAAGTTTTCATTATTATATGTTCCTGAAAACTGTTCCATGTATTTTCACTGCTTTTAAGTGAACAACTTAGAACCTCGACTGAGGTTATTAGTGGATTTCCGTGGGTCGTGCTTTCCCACTTCCTAGTTGACCCGCCAATGCACAACATTCCTTTAACACAGACCCGGAGCTCCCAAAGCCACCCAAACCAGGAAGAGATTGTACACTCACCATGCTACTATTCTTAAATCATCATAACAAATTATGCTTGAAATGCGCACCATTCAGCTCACATACCACTATGAACACTGAAACATGTTACAACAGAGTCAAGTTATATGCAACACAACCGCTCCACGGCTTAAGATCTCATGCACCTCAAAGACTCTTCCCCCACAGCTGATGCTACATGTCATCTCACTAATCAAACATTCTGTCATGCTTGTAATAGCTCTGACAGTGAGAGCGCTATAAGGCTAAGTCAGATAGCATAACAAAAATCAGGCCCTAAATGAATATAATAATTAGAAAAATATCTAAAATCACGCATTGTGAGCTTTCAATTTCAAAAATGCACAGTAAGGTGAGCAGCATCTACAGAACAGAGATGATACCGTCAGAAACATGAAAAGAAGACAAAAAAAAAACCTCCCAATTTCTAGGACAGAAAACTCCACCATTTTGACACTCATAGACTCTACTACACTTCCTACCTTAAAGACTTTGACTTGGCAGCTGGCAGAATGAAGGTGCTCTGTGTACTCCCCATTCTCGTCATCCTTGAAGGTATCTATCTGGATCCGGAATGGTACCCCTTTCTCTCCTCCGTGCTTCCTCATTGTGAATTCTGTGCTGATGCAGTGCACCTAAAAAAACATTTTAACTATGTTGGCACCATTAGGTAGTTTGCAAACGTGTTCACAAGCAAAACAAAGAAACTCTCCAAAAGCTAGACAGGAGTGGCTCAGCAAAGAATCAGAGAGGCTACATTTGAAGAAAAGAAAGGGTGCGGAGGACATTACCTACAGCCAAACCTGGATACATTTGAAGAAGTCATAAGATATGGAAGAATCTGACAGTTCAAGATTTACTGGGCTTTTAGTCCAAATTCTGTACAAGATAAGTAATTTACTTCCCTGTGAAAAGGATGAGCAAATTCAAACCAATGTAATCAGGAAGGTTTTCTTTGTAAGCCTGTTAGTATGAAACTAGATTCAAGAAAGGTCAGGAATCTACAATGCAGTGCTCAATGCAAGCAAATACTTTCACGTCGAGGATGGGGGCGTGTGCCAGACAGCATATGCTCTGAAGGAAGTTGGGTGCTCTAGGCAAGAGAAGAGGGCGGCAAGTGCATAGTTTTGGCCGACAAGCTAGATGACAAAATGGGAGACACTCCCTCCCACTGGGAGATGGTGGTGTGAGGGTGGAGGAATCAGCAAGGTTTAGAAGTGGAAGAGCCTGCAGAGAATGGTTGGGACTGGATCTGCTGCTGATACTGTTTATGTTGTTCCATAGATTAATCCCTTAATGAAAAAGTGTGGCATAGCAGCTGTGACATTTGGATGGTCTGAATGGGCTGTCGCTGCTGCGAATGTATAGCTCTGGAGTGGCCAAAGAACGTCCAATATTGTTGTTCTAGGGCAAGGCCCAAGGCTTGAGCCATAGCACTGTTATTATTTGAGAAAACATCTTACCTAACAGCAGCTCATAATGAAAGGGCAGCATTGAAAAGCCAGAGGAACGTCTCCAGACATTACGACATAGCTTTGCACCCAACACCATAAACTGAGCAACTGTGTCTTTTGCATCCAGGCCATCCTTCAAATGTGTGTTGATGGACAGTTTATCCCTCACAGAGTCAGAAACATCTTTTAGGTTCAGCATGCAAGCGCTTTGATCTGTTCGAAGTATTGTGGGCTTTTAGCCATGCCCATCTCACGCCCCTCACTTTCACTCGTTCCTGGGCTTGCCTTTCAAAAATCACTTGATGTCATTGGTAAACGCTTTACGTTTGTCCTGCCTTGAGGCTGTTTTTGTCATGTCTTGCAAACTAGCCCAGTCACATGGATTATTGCACGATTACCAATATACTTCGCCGTGGGCAAACTTTTTCTTGTCTCTCCCCTTAGTGCTGCATGACGACCATGTCGCTCGCAGTGAGAACAGGCACAACAGTGTAAACTCGATCAGCAGTATTGGAGCGCTGGACACATTGTTAAGACAGTTACCTAATCAGGCTCATTTCTTTTGGTTTTCCCGTAACAAATGATCAATGCCACTGCCATTCATTTCAAGGTTACTTTTCGCTCCGCAGGTAGCAGCTGATACTGTAGGGACCGTCTGCGAATTTCTATTTTTTTCCTTTTCAATTAAAGTTTTACTCTTGTATTTTTAACCCTACAGCTAAAAACATTATCTATTTTGTTTTCTTTTACATAAGCGGGCAGCACACCGGTAACAAAACAGTCTGATTCAATGTTTAACTCCTGCTACGTAAAGTGGCAAGTCGGAGCTCTAACAGGCACAAGACTGTGTTTCCGAAAGGCAAAGGCATCCACTCTCGCTCCTGGGAAGTGCGAGTTGCAGATTTTTGGCCTCTCAGAAATAAGACAAGATCTCTGGGATGCAAGAAACTTGTTTTGAGTCCATGACGCAGTAAAATAAAATGGTCAAAACAAAACACCAGCGCATTTGAAAGAAAAAGCGGACTAGAGTAACAAAACCAATTCCGGTCTTGTTAATTCTGATTCAGTATTTGTGTCTCACCTCAAGCACCTGTGCTATGCTACTAAAATAAATTCGTGATACAGGGTTCGCAGATGATAATCACTTTGACCAAACGAAATGAGTAGGACGTGTGGCCTCTGGCTTTGAAGGCACAAAACCCGAGTTCAGATCTTGCTTACTGCAGACAGGCAAAGCGTCTCGCCTGCCAGTTCCCTGCCTCCTGCGCGGGCGGGCACAGAAAGTGCTTAGAAGTAGAACAACGTAATTCAGCGTTTTATGTATATATTAAACATTTTTTTACCGCTTTTGAGCTGTGGTAAAGGTAATGAAGCGCTTTACACGAGAACCAATTACATTACACAAGATCACGCTCACGTTTTCAGGCACGGAGAAACTTATTGGTTTCTTTAGAATCATGGGATGCTGAGCTGACCCTGAGACGCAAAGCTGTTCCCCAGTTACAAAATCAGCAGCTCTGGTGCTAGAAAGGAGGACGGTAAATTCCAAGGATACGTTTAAACTCCTGCCCTGAGTTATTACAAAGCAAGCACTAGGGTCACTTCTTGGCTCCCAGTGCCGCTCGGCAAGCTATGTTACTCTTTTGCGTATTACAGAGAGTAAGAGAGACAAAAACCTTGTCTCTTGGCGGTTTCAAGTCAGGGCTGGAGAGTTTGCCTTTTACTAATAGTGGGTTTTCCTGTTGATAGGCCTCTTTGGGGTTGGGGTTGGGGTGGCGAGCCTCGTCTATTAATATGTATATATTTATTTGAGTAGTTTGGTGCGAATAAGAATGCGGTGGGCGTCAGTGCACATCCCTGATTTTTTAAACAATGGTTAACAGCTTTTGTTATCATTCAGGAAGCTTTTCAGAAGTTAATATTATTTTATTTTAAAAAATGTCTAAGAGCACACAAAATGTATGGGATTGATCATAAAGCTTCCCACCATCTCTCATATAGAAGTTCAGGAAAAGCCATTCAGCGATGATTGTTTTTGGTTTACATCATCTATTTCTTAACACCATAACAACGTCTTCATTAAGATTTACGATATTTTTGCATCATTTCAGCAGCGTACATTTTCACATAGACAACCATTTTAAAAACATCACTTAAGATTGTTAATCAGATCATTGTTTTGTGTGTATAAAATGTGGTTTGATGAATTTGCATTTTCGAGCAACATTTGAAGGTACATAGGCATGTTGAGAGTTGCAAGGTATTTTTGTAGAGGCTGGTTTCCGTTTGTGTGTCACCTCAAGCACCTGTGCTATGCTACTAAAATAAATTAGTGACACGGGGTGCGCAGATGATAATCACTGTGACCAAGCTGAAAGGAGGCGGACTCTGACTTCGAAGGCACAAAACCAGAGTTCAGATCTTGGTTACTGCACACAGGCAATGAATGCGTCTTCTTTGCCAGTTCCCTGCCTCCTGAGCAGGCGGGCACCGTGAGTGCTCAGAAGCGGAACAACCACAGAATTCGGCACTTCATATTTAAAAAAAAAAAAAAAAAAAAAAAAAAAAAAAGTTTTTTTCTGCTATTGAGCTGTGGCTAGAGGAATGCCTCGAACCAACTGCACTTCGCTCTTACTCACATTTCTCCCGTACAGAGCATTGCCTGAAACCCATTGTTGTACGGATGATGACGTCATCGTTTATTTTCTTTGTTAAGGTCGACAGACTAGTAAAAGCACCTAGTAAAACTTAAGCTATACCAGGGCGAAGCTTTCTGGTTAGTTGTCCACAGGGTACCTGTGTATTTTTCAAGTTGTACATAGATAGCAGATCTGGGGAAACTTGGACGTTGCAGTGACTTGTCAACTAAAACTTTAAAATCCTTGTTTACCTTGATCTGCGCGGTCTATATTACGCTTCTCTCTTTCTCGTCCTAGCTGGCATGCTTCATTCAGTAGTAATTTGATATCTGTTGTGTTCCTGTGAACATTCAGACGGGAAAGCAGGTGTAATTTTGACACTGCTCGTTAACGCTTTACAAGTCCTGCCTTAAGAGTGTGAAAAGCCCGCTCTGTTGTGCGTTTCAAAAGGCTTTTCCTTCCACTCTTATTTACTGTAAACTCGTATGTGGAGTAGCATTTTGCATATTTTTATCATTCACCACAATAGGTACACAGTAGTCCAACCGATGTCTGGAGCATACTTTATTCTTGGTGTAGATTTGGCAAACCATGTGGAAATACACAGACTGGCCGGTGGGAAAAATGACGTTACCTGACATTTGAGGGTTATAAAAAGACCAATAGAGCTGTGGCAAAGTCATTTGTATGTTGAACTTCCTTCCTCAGGCACCAGTATGGCAAATCTCTAGTGTACAATACTACGTCTGTCGAATTGCAAGCCAAAGACCATTTTATATGCATACATATGTGACAACCATCAGCAGATACCCTTAGACCGACCATCTCCTCACTAAAAACAGTAGACGCACAACTCCTTAGGTCTCGCCTACCAGTCTGCACATGCTGTCTAGTTCTGAAAGACCTATTGTGAAATTACAATAGGCTTACAGATAGCTCATTTCTTGCCATTGGTTGGCTTTATTGTCATTGTTACCCTGTTAACATGTTCAATTTTACTTCCACCAAAGATAAAATCAATTCCAAGCCTTCTGCCACCCTCCCAATGCCTGTTGTAAAAGATGAAACTTGCTCATAAGCAGGGCCAGTGGAGTAAGGAATTTCACTTTCTGGCAAAGTATCCAGGCTACTTATATTTAGTAACTCCAGCTATACACAAGTTGTAGGAAGTTGGCTCTGTATGTACTATTTCAAAGTAAGAAATAGCATGCACAGAGTCCAAGTGTTCCCCTTAGAGGTAAGATAGTGGCAAAAAGAGAATTCTAATGCTCTATTTTGTGGTAGTGTGGTTGAGCAGTAGGCTTATCAGAGGGTAGTGTTAAGCATTTGTTCCAGGCCAATAGGTTTTTGTATAGAAAAATATATTTTCTTAGTTTATTTTAAGAACCACAGGTTCAAGATTTACAAGTAATACTTTAAATGAAAGGTACTTCACTTAGGAACTTTGAATTAGCAAAATAGCATATACAGTTTTCACACAAATGACATATAGCTATTTTAAAACTAGACAGTGCAATTTTCAACAGTTCCTGGGGGAGGTAAGTGTTTGTTAGTTTTGCAGGTAAGTAAGCCACCTAAGGGGTTCAAAGTTGGGTCCAAGGTAGCCCACCGTTGGGGGTTCACGGCAATCCCAAAGTAACCACACCAGCAGCTCAAGGCCGGTCAGGTGCAGAGGTCAAAGTGGTGCCCAAAACGCATAGGCTTCAATGGAGAAGGGGGTGCCCCGGTTCCAGTCTGCCAGCAGGTAAGTACCCGCGTCTTCGGAGGGCAGACCAGGGGGGGTTTGTAGGGCACCGGGGGGGACACAAGTCAGCACAGAAAGTACACCCTCAGCGGCACGGGGCGGCCGGGTGCAGTGTGCAAACAAGCGTCAGGTTTGCAATAGGTTTCAATGGGAGACCAAGGTTGTCTCTTCAGCGATGCAGGCAGGCAAGGGGGGGGGGGCTCCTCGGGGTAGCCACCACCTGGGCAAGGGAGAGGGCCACCTGGGGGTCGCTCCTGCACTGGAGGCCGGATCCTTCAGGTCCTGGGGGCTGCGGGTGCAGAGTCTTTACCAGGCGTCGGGTCTTTGAAGCAGGCAGTCGTGGTCAGGGGGAGCCTCGGGATTCCCTCTGCAGGCGTCGCTGTGGGGGCTCAGGGGGGTCAACTCTGGCTACTCACAGGCTCACAGTCGCCGGGGAGTCCTCCCTGTAGCGTTTGTTCTCCACAAGTCGAGCCGGGGGCAGAGTGCAAAGTCGCACGCTTCCGGCGGGAAACATGTGTTGTTTCAAAGTTTCTTCTTTGTTCCAAAGTTGCAGTCTTTGTGGAGCAGAGCCGCTGCCCTCAGGAGTTCTTGGTCCTTCTAGATGCAGGGCAGTCCTCTGAGGCTTCAGAGGTTGCTGGACCCTGTGGAACACGTCGCTGGAGCAGTGTCTTTAGAAGTGGGGAGACAGGCCGGTAGAGCTGGGGCAAAAGCAGTTGGTGTCTCCGTCTTCTCTGCAGGTTTTCAGTTCAGCAGTCCTTCTTCGTCTTAGGTTGCAGGCATCTATCTTGCTGTGTTCTGGGAGCCCCTAAATACTCCATTTAGGGGTGTTTTTAGGTCTGGGGGGTTAGTAGCCAATGGCTACTAGCCCTGAGGGTGGCTACACCCTCTTTATGCCTCCTCCCTGAGGGGAGGGGGGCACATCCCTATCGGGGGAATCCTCCATCTGCAAGATGAAGGATTTCTAAAAGTCAGAGACACCTCAGCTCAGGACACCTTAGGGGCTGTCCTGACTGGCCAGTGACTCCTCCTTGTTTTTCTCATTATCTCCTCCGGCCTTGCCGCCAAAAGTGGGGCCGTGGCCGGAGGGGGCGGGCATCTCCACTAGCTGGAGTGCCCTGGGGTGCCTTAACAAAGGGGGTGAGCCTTTGAGGCTCACCGCCAGGTGTTATAGTTCCTGCAGGGGGAGGTGAGAAGCACCTCCACCCAGTACAGGCTTTGTTACTAGCCACAGAGTGACAAAGGCACTCTCCCCATGTGGCCAGCAACATGTCTGGTGCTTGGCAGGCTGCTAAAACTAGTCAGCCCACACTGGTAGTCGGTTAAGGTTTCAGGGGGCACCTCTAAGGTGCCCTCTGGGGTGTATGTTTCAATAAAATGTACACTGGCATCAGTGTGCATTTATTGTGCTGAGAAGTTTGATACCAAACTTCCCAGTTTTCAGTGTAGCCATTATGGTGCTGTGGAGTTCGTGCATGACAGACTCCCAGACCATATACTCTTATGGCTACCCTGCACTTAAAATGTCTAAGGTGTTGCTTAGACACTGTAGAGGCATAGTGCTCATGCACTTATGCCCTCATCTATGGTATAGTGCACCCTGCCTTAGGGCTGCAAGGCCTGCTAAAGGGGTGTCTTATCTATACCTATAGGCAGTGTGAGGTTGGCTTGGCACCCTGAGGGGAGTGCCATGTCGACTTAGTCTTTTTATCCCCACTAGCACACACAAGCTGGCAAGCAGTGTGTCTGTGCTGAGTGAGGGGTCCCCAGGGTGGCATAAGACATGCTGCAGCCCTTAGAGACCTTCCCTGGCATCAGGGCCTTGGTACCAGGGGTACCAGTTACAAGGGACTTACCTGGATGCCAGGGTGTGCCAATTGTGGAAACAAAGGTACAGGTTAGGGAAAGAACACTGGTGCTGTGGCCTGGTTAGCAGGCCTCAGCACACTTTCAAATCATAACTTGGCATCAGCAAAGGCAAAATGTCAGGGGGTAACCATGCCAAGGAGGCATTTCCTTACACAGCCCCCCCCCCCCAAACGAAAGAGGATGAGACTAACCTTTCCCAAGAGAGTCTTAATTTTCTAAGTGGAAGAACCTGGAAAGGCCATCTGCATTGGCATGGGCAGTCCCAGGTCTGTGTTCCACTATAAAGTTCATTCCCTGTAGGGAGATGGACCACCTCAACAGTTTTGGATTTTCACCTTTCATTTGCATTAGCCATCTGAGAGGTCTGTCGTCAGTCTGAACTACAAAGTGAGTACCAAAGAGGTATGGTCTCAGCTTCTTCAGGGACCAAACCAAAGCAAAGGCCTCCCTCTCAATGGCACTCCAACGCTGCTCCCTGGGGAGTAACCTCCTGCTAATGAAAGCAACAGGCTGGTCAAGGCCATCATCATTTGTTTGGGACAAAACTGCCCCTATCCCATGTTCAGAGGCATCAGTATGCACAATGAACTGCTTGGAGTAATCTGGAGCTTTTAGAACTGGTGCTGTGCACATTGCTTGTTTCAGGGTGTCAAAGGCCTGTTGGCATTCTACAGTCCAGTTTACCTTCTTGGGTATTTTCTTAGAGGTAAGTTCTGTGAGGGCTGTCACTATAGATCCATATCCCTTCACAAACCTCCTGTAGTACCCAGTCAAGGCAAGGAATGCCCTGACTTGAGTCTGGGTTTTTGGAGCTGCCCAGTCCAGAATAGTCTGGATCTTAGGTTGGAGTGGCTGAACTTGGCCTCCACCTACAAGGTGTCCCAAGTAAACCACAGTTCCCTGCCCTAACTGGCATTTGGATGCTTTGATAGAGAGGCCTGCTGCTTGCAGAGCCTGCAAAACCTTCTTCAGGTGGACCAGGTGATCCTGCCAGCTGGAGCTAAAGACAGCAATATCGTCAAGATAAGCTGCACTAAAGGACTCCAAGCCAGCAAGGACTTGATTCACCAACCTTTGGAAGGTGGCAGGGGCATTCTTTAAACCAAAGGGCATAACAGTAAACTGATAATGCCCATCAGGTGTGGAGAATGCTGTCTTTTCTTTTGCTCCTGGTGCCATTTTGATTTGCCAGTACCCTGCTGTCAAGTCAAAGGTACTTAAGTATTTGGCAGCACCAAGTTTGTCAATCAATTCATCTGCCCTTGGAATGGGATGGGCATCTGCCTTGGTGACAGAATTAAGTCCTCTGTAGTCCACACAAATCCTCATCTCTCTCTTTTCATCTTTGGTGTGAGGTTTGGGGACTAAGACCACTGGGCTAGCCCAGGGTCTTTCAGAGTGCTCAATGACTCCCAATTCGAGCATCTTGTGGACTTCCACCTTGATGCTTTCCTTAACTTGGTCAGACTGTCTGAAAATTTTGTTTTTGACAGGCATGCTGTCTCCTGTGTCCACATCATGGGTTCACAGGTGTGTCTGACCAGGGGTTAGGGAAAAGAGCTCAGCAAACTGTTGCAGGACCTTCCTACAGTCAGATTGCTGTTGGCCAGAGAGGGTGTCTGAATAGATCACCCAATCAACTGAGCCATCTTTTGGGTCTGTGGAGAGGAGATCAGGGAGAGGTTCTCTCTCAGCTTCCTGGTCCTCATATATTACCATCAACAGATTCACATCTGCCCTGTCATGGAAGAGTTTGAGGCGGTTCACATGGATCACCCTTTTGGGGGTCCTGCTAGTGCCTAGGTCTACCAGGTAGGTGACCTGACTCTTCTTTTCTAGCACTGGGTAAGGGCCACTCCATCTGTCCTGAAGTGCCCTGGGAGCCACAGGCTCCAGAACCCAGACTTTCTGCCCTGGCTGAAATTCAACCATAGCAGCCTTTTGGTCATACCAAAACTTCTGGAGCTGTTGGCTGGCCTCAAGGTTTTTACTTGCCTTTTCCATATACTCTGCCATCCTTGAACATCGGCCTAGTGCATGGTCCACTATATCTTGCTTAGGCTCAAGATGAGGTCACTCACAGCCTTCTTTCACAAGAGCTAGTGGTCCCCTTACAGGATGGCCAAACAGAAGTTCAAAGGGGGAAAACCCTACTCCCTTTTGAGGCACCTCTCTGTAGGCGAAAAGCAGACATGGCAAGAGGACATTCCATCTCTTTTTGAGTTTTTCAGGGAGCCCCATGATCATACCTTTCAATGTCTTGTTAAATCTTTCAACAAGACCATTGGTTTGTGGATGGTATGGTGTGGTGAATTTGTAAGTCACCCCACACTCATTCCACATATGTTTCAGGTATACTGACAAAGTTGGTACCTCTGTCAGACACCACCTCCTTAGGAAATCCCACTCTGGTAAAAATACCAACGAGTGCTTTGGCTACTGCAGGGGCAGTAGTCGACCTAAGGGGAATTGCTTCAGGGTATCTAGTAGCATGATCCACTACTACTAGTATGTACTGGTTCCCTGAGGCTGTGGGAGGTTCAAGTGGACCCACTATGTCCACACCCACTCTTTCAAAGGGGACCCCCACCACTGGAAGTGGAATGAGGGGGGGCCTTTGGGTGTCCACCTGTCTTACCACTGGCTTGACAGGTGGCACAGGGGACACAAAACTCCTTGACCTTCTGGGACATGTTGGGCCAATAGAAGTGGTTGACTAATCTCTCCCACGTCTTGGTCTGTCCCAAATGCCCAGCAAGAAGAATATCATGAGCTAAGGTTAGAATGAACTCCCTAAACTCCTGAGGCACTACCACTCTCCTAGTGGCACCAGGTTTGGGATCTCTTGCCTCAGTGTAAAGGAGTCCATCTTCCCAATAGACTATGTTTTCCTGTTATTTTGCCATTGGACTCTTCAGCAGCTTGCTGCCTAAGGCCTTCAAGAGAGGGACGGGTTTCTTGCCCCTTACACAACTGTTCCCTTGAGGGTCCCCCCGGGCCTAGGAGCTCAACCTGATAAGGTTCTAACTCCAGAGGCTCAGTTCCCTCAGAGGGCAGAACTTCTTCCTGAGAAGAGAGGTTCTCTTTTTCTTGTTGTGTTGAAGCTGGTTCCCCAGTCTTCTTTCCTTTTCTCTTGAAGGGTTGGGTCCTTTTTCCAGGCTCCAACACCACTTTTTCACCCTGAGCCTTGCACTGTGCCCTTGTCTTGACACACACCAGTTCAGGGATACCCAGCATGGCTGCATGGGTTTTTAGTTCTACCTCAGCCCATGCTGAGGACTCCAGGTCATTTCCAAGCAAACAGTCTACAGGGATATTTGAGGAGACCACCACCTGTTTCAGGCCATTGACCCCTCCCCACTCTAAAGTTACCATAGCCATGGGATGTACTTTAGTCTGATTGTCAGCGTTGGTGACTGGATAAGTTTGTCCAGCCAGGGGAAACCAGTTTCTCGGTCACCATGGTGACACTGGCACCGGTATCCCTCGGGCCTTCTACACTTGTCCCATTAATTAAGAGCTGCTGCCTGTATTTTTGCATATTAGGGGGCCAGGCAGCCAGTGTCGCTAAATCCACCCCACCCTCAGAGACTAATGTAGCTTCAGTGTGAACCCTGATTTGCTCTGGGCACACTGTTGATCCCACTTGGAGACTGGCCATTCCAGTGTTAGCTGGAGTAGAGTTAGAAGTGGAACCTTTCTTGGGAAAGGCCTTGTCTCCAGTTTGGTGTCCTGGCTGATTACAGCTACGACACCAGGCCTTTTTGGGATCAAAGTTTTTACCCTTGTACCCAAAACTGGATTGTGAAGAGGCTCTGGGCCCTCCCTCCTGAGCAGGTTTTTGGGGCCCTATAGAAGACTCTTTACTATTTTTCCCTTTGGATGTCTCAACACTCTTCCCCTGGGGAGGCTTTGTGACCCCTTTCTTTTGGTCACCCTAGTCTTGACCCAATGGTCCGCCTTCTTTCCCAATTCTTGGGGAGAAATTGGTCCTAGGTCTACCAGATGCTAATGCTGTTTATCATTGAAACAATTACTTAACAGGTGTTCTTTCACAAATAAATTGTACAGCCCATCATAATCATTTACACCACTGCCTTGAATCCAACCATCCAGTGTTTTCACTGAGTAGTCAACAAAATCAACCCAGGTCTGGCTTGAGGATTTTTGAGCCCCCCTGAACCTAATTCTATACTCCTCAGTGGAGAATCCAAAGCCCTCAATCAGGGTAGCCTTCATGAGGTCATAAGATTCTGCATCTTTTCCAGAGAGTGTGAGGAGTCTATCCCTACACTTTCCAGTGAACATTTCCCAAAGGAGAGCACCCCAGTGAGATCTGTTTACTTTTCTGGTTGCACAAGCCCTCTCAAAAGCTGTGAACCATTTGGTGATGTCATCACTATCTTCATATTTAGTTACAATCCCTTTAGGGATTTTCAACATGTCAGGAGAATCTCTGACCCTATTTATGTTGCTGCCACCATGGATGGGACCAAAACCCATCTCGTCTTTCCCTTTCTATGGCTAGGAGCTGTCTCTCTAAAGCCAATCTTTTGACCATCCTGGCTAACAGTAGGTCCTCTTCACTGAGGCTATCCTCAGTGATTCCAGAGGTGCTGGACTCTCCTGTGAGAGAAGCAGCATCTCTGACTATCACATTTGGAGTCAGGGTTTGAGGAGCCGTGGCCTCTCTAACTAGGACTGGAGGTGGGACTTCCTCCACATCACTAGCTTCCTCCTCTGGGAGGTCATCCTCAGAGGGGTTGTTCTTGGCAAACTCTGCCAAAAGCTCCTGGAGCTGTATTTTGGTAGGGTTTGAACCAGTTCTGATCTTTTTTATTTTGCAGAGAGACCTTAACTCTGACATCCTAAGATTCAGGTAAGGGGTGACGTCGAGTTCCATCACATTCTCTTCTGCATTAGACATTATGTTTCTAAAAGTTGGAATACTTTGTAAGAATCTAAAACTATCTCTAGAACTTACTTCAAACTTTTACAAAACTTTTAAACTCTAAAAGAAATGCTAACAGGGACTTAGCAGGACTTTAAAAAATTTAGAAAAATAGCTCAAATTTCAAAAATTAGTTTCTAATGACAATTTTTGGAATTTAGTCATGTGATCAGGTATTGGCTGAGTAGTCCAGCAAATGCAAAGACTTGTACCCCACCGCTGATCCACCAATGTAGGAAGTTGGCTCTGTATGTACTATTTCAAAGTAAGAAATAGCATGCACAGAGTCCAAGGGTTCCCCTTAGAGGTAAGATAGTGGCAAAAAGAGATAATTCTAATGCTCTATTTTGTGGTAGTGTGGTCGAGCAGTAGGCTTATCAGAGGGTAGTGTTAAGCCTTTGTTGTACACACACAGGCAATAAATGAGAAACACACACTCAGAGACAATTCCAGGCCAATAGGTTTTTGTATAGAAAAATATATTTTCTTAGTTTATTTTAAGAACCACAGGTTCAAGATTTACAAGTAATACTTTAAATGAAAGGTACTTCACTTAGGAACTTTGAATTAGCAAAATAGCATATACAGTTTTCACACAAATGACATATAGCTATTTTAAAACTAGACAGTGCAATTTTCAACAGTTCCTGGGGGAGGTAAGTGTTTGTTAGTTTTGCAGGTAAGTAAACCACCTACGGGGTTCAAAGTTGGGTCCAAGGTAGCCCACCGTTGGGGGTTCAGGGCAACCCCAAAGTAACCACACCAGCAGCTCAGGGCCGGTCAGGTGCAGAGGTCAAAGTGGTGCCCAAAACGCATAGGCTTCAATGGAGAAGGGGGTGCCCCGGTTCCAGTCTGCCAGCAGGTAAGTACCCGTGTCTTCGGAGGGCAGACCAGGGTGGTTTTGTAGGGCACCGGGGGGGACACAAGTCAGCACAGAAAGTACACCCTCAGCGGCACGGGGGCGGCCGGGTGCAGTGTGCAAACAAGCGTCTGGTTTGCAATAGGTTTCAATGGGAGACCAAGGGGTCTCTTCAGCAATGCAGGCAGGCGAGGGGGGGGGGGGGGGGGGGGGGGGGCTCCTCGGGGCAGCCACCACCTGGGCAAGGGAGAGGGCCACCTTGGAGTCGCTCCTGCACTGGAGGTCGGATCCTTCAGGTCCTGGGGGCTGCGAGTGCAGAGTCTTTACCAGGCGTCGGGTCTTTGAAGCAGGCAGTCGCGGTCAGGGGGAGCCTCGGGATTCCCTCTGCAGGCATCACTGTGGGGGCTCAGGGGGGTCAACTCTGGCTACTCACAGGCTCGCAGTCGCTGGGGAGTCCTCCCTGTAGCGTTTGTTCTCCACAAGTCGAGCCGGGAGCGTCGGGTGCAGAGTGCAAAGTCTCACGCTTCTGGCAGGAAACGTGTGTTGTTTCAAAGTTGCTTCTTTGTTGCAAAGTTGCAGTCTTTGTGGAGCAGAGCCGCTGCCCTCAGGAGTTCTTGGTCCTTCTAGATGCAGGGTAGTTCTCTGAGGCTTCAGAGGTTGCTGGACCCTGTGGAACACGTCGGTGGAGCAGTGTCTTTAGAAGTGGGGAGACAGGCCGGTAGAGCTGGGGCCAAAGCAGTTGGTGTCTCCGTCTTCTCTGCAGGTTTTCAGTTCAGCAGTCCTTCTTCGTCTTAGGTTGCAGGAATCTATCCTGTGTTCTGGGAGCCCCTAAATACTCAATTTACGGGTGTGTTTAGGTCTGGGGGGTTAGTAGCCAATGGTTACTAGCCCTGAGGGTGGCTACACCCTCTTTGTGCCTCCTCCCTGAGGGGAGGGGGGCACATCCCTATCCCTATTGGGGGAATCCTCCATCTGCAAGATGGAGGATTTCTAAAAGTCAGTCACCTCAGCTCAGGACACCTTAGGGGCTGTCCTGACTGGCCAGTGACTCCTCCTTGTTTTTCTCATTATCTCCAACGGCCTTGCCGCCAAAAGTGGGGCTGTGGCCGGAGGGGGCGGGCAACTCCACTAGCTGGAGTGCCCTGGGGTGCTGTAACAAAGGGCGTGAGGCCTTTGAGGCTCACCACCAGGTGTTACAGTTCCTGCAGGGGGAGGTGAGAAGCACCTCCACCCAGTACAGGCTTTGTTACTAGCCAAAGAGTGACAAAGGCACTCTCCCCATGTGGCCAGCAACATGTCTGGTGTGTGGCAGGCTGCTAAAACTAGTCAGCCCACACTGGTAGTCGGTTAAGGTTTCAGGGGGCACCTCTAGGGTACCCTCTGGGGTGTATGTTACAATAAAATGTACACTGGCATCAGTGTGCATTTATTGTGCTGAGAAGTTTGATACCAAACTTCCCAGTTTTCAGTGTAGCCATTATGGTGCTGTGGACTTCGTGCATGACAGACTCCCAGACCATATACTCTTATGGCTACCCTGCACTTACAATGTCTAAGGTGTTGCTTAGACACTGTAGGGGCATGGTGCTCATGCACTTATGCCCTCACCTATGGTATAGTGCACCCTGCCTTAGGGCTGTAAGGCCTGCTGGAGGGGTGACTTATCTATACCTATAGGCAGTGTGAGGTTGGCATGGCACCCTGAGGGGAGTGCCATGTCGACTTAGTCTTTTTATCCCCACTAGCACACACAAGCTGGCAAGCAGTGTGTCTGTGCTGAGTGAGGGGTCCCCAGGGTGGCATAAGACATGCTGCAGCCCTTAGAGACCTTCCCTGGCATCAGGGCCCTTGGTACCAGGGGTACCAGTTACAAGGGACTTACCTGGAGGCCAGGGTGTGCCAATTGTGGAAACAAAGGTACAGGTCAGGGAAAGAACACTGGTGCTGGGGCCTGGTTAGCAGGCCTCAGCACACGTTCAAATCATAACTTGGCATCAGCAAAGGCAAAAAGTCAGGGGGTAACCATGCCAAGGAGGCATTTCCTTACACAAGTATTTAGATCCTCAGGCAGCAAAAGATGAACGTGAGCTGAGTTGTCATACTCCATGCAGCCAGCCTTTGTCCTGCATAGCCAAACCATTTAATCAAAGGCAAAAACGTACACCAAATAGGCACATCTCTTAGCCTGAGGGAGGGGTTCACAATAGGTTTCCTCATTAAAACAGCCCTGAGCCTCTTTTGCCAAACAGGTAATTCTTTCACCTTCTGACTCCTTGAACAAACATGTTTCCACTTATTCTTAGATGCCGGGGCTGGATCCCCTAGGGATGAAAGGTTATTGAGCGTTGCAGCAGCAAAGCCTGCAGGTTCAGTACCCCCAACTGGGGAGTGGCAAGAAGTCCCCTATCACAAGCTATAACACCTTGACCTGTGCAGGGCTGGCCGATGGCGCAGGAAACTCCAGTTTCATATTGTTTGACACAGAGTCCAGCCAGACAACAAGGAAAATCGGGCATTGGCAAATAATATTGACACACTGAATAGTCCCAGGACAGAGGCTGTGTGTTCCAACCTCAAGCACCACATGCAGATGTCACCGGGATCTAGGCTGCCACCTCGGTCGTTTATCAGCCTGGCCAGTGTTTTTCTATGGAGCCTAGCAAAAAAAAAAAAAAAAGTGGCAACCCTATGAGGATGATCTGAAAAATACATTTTCTGGTGGCATCTTCTACACGAGTTGGCGCCTGAGACAGTCTGTAGAGACATCAGATCTTGTCAAAAAGATGGGGAATTTGTCAGTGAAACAGTGCAGTTGGCCCCTAATACACTATAGTTGTGCCATATCTGGAGGTGCAGTCACAACCAGACCCTCACTACACCAAGTTTACAAGTTTAAGTTTATTGACACCGTTAGTTAAAACCATCGCAAATTCTGACATACATAAATACTTAACATACTCACTATATTAAATAGAAACTCCTAAAAACATTTGTTTAAATCTAATCTTGTCATGATAATTGTGCCTGACTAAAACCTGCTCCACTGATTTCAACATTTCTCTTGATCTTAAATTTAGGATTTTCTTACTCTCTTGTTAAAACTACTTTGCATCCTAGTTGCTAAACACGAGACTCAGGGAATATCCTAAAGTAATTAACACTAGGTTATACCTGTGACATATTTGGGGCTGGAGATAACCATTCGGGAGCTTTCCTAAAATTGGTAAACCGTCCACTCTCGGCTTGCAAAAAACTTTATTCTCTAATTCTTTCTGGGGCTGTACCATGAATTTGGTCCCTCAACAAGAAAACGGAATTGAGAGACTACTAAACCAACTAAAGACTGCCAGCCTGCATGAGCGTATATTCAATGTCCTAAAGATGTTTTTCAGATACAGTGTACTGAGGCCTGACAAACCCGGGCACAAGCAAAAGATGTGTTCTAATGACTTCTGTCTGAACCCACACAGTCGACAGGAATGTGTTGGATCTTGCTGTCTCCAAGAAACGACCATATCTTTTGTCTCCATCAGCCCAAACCGAAAAACAAGAACTAATGTTTCAGCGACTGGTTGAAGGATGCTGCTATATATTCCTAGGCCCTTAATGTTTTATACAATGTTATTACACTCCAGGCATGCTGTCTTCTTGCCAGGTTATGTTTGTCAGAAATAAAAGATTTCATGTTAGTGGCAACATTTGCCTTCCGATAAAACTCTGTTTTGCCCAAAATCCGCTCCCAGGCTTCTAGCAAATCTAGTGCTTTAATACAGTTCTTTAAATCAGTGGTTCCCAATCTGTGCGCCGCGGCTCGCTGGTGCGCCATCAAAACTAGCCAGGGGCGCCGCACACAGTTTGGGAACCACTGAGCTATTTATAGCCCTTGGGCCAGTTCGTACAAAATAAAACTACTCAGTTGTAGCAGCTCTTTTTTAATTTTGTCCTTGAGCGCCCTCTGGTGGTTAAACACAACTAAAGGGATTCTACATTTCACAATATTTAAACAGTTATGTTATAACTACATAAAAATGAGACCTGCCCATTTTACTAGGGTTACCGTCAACCAATATTTTCCCCTTACTAAAAAACCCTATGCATGCTGTAATTAAACAACTGTTACATTTTTATTTTTTACAGTTATATATAGAATTACAATACCTTCATTGGCGTCATCCCAATTCTTTTCAGGGAGAAAAATGGATGTACTCCCTAGGCCAGGCTTACATCCCCCACCCGCCAACAAAAAGTAACATAATGGGGAGCCGCAGCCAGTGGCCAATAGATCAAGGGAGCCGTGGGTCGAAAATGTTTGGGAACCACTGGTTTAAATGATGACCCCAGGTGCTTTTATCGTTTTGACGCTGTTGCTCCTCAATTTCCACCCAACATAAGTTATTTAAGGTACCGATCTCTGCTGCGCGCATTCTCCAGCATAACTTGGTGATGGCACATTTACTCTGAAATTCGTAGTTTTTCAGACCCAACTCTAGGTGGACCTGGGCTGGAGATGTTAGTCGTGGTATCCGAAAAAACGTTTTGTAAGCCTTCGTCTGGACTTGGCTGAAGAAAACTGCCTCCTTCCCTAGCGTGATTTCGGCTCCATACTTAACGGAGAACAAGTGGGTGTGCGACGGGCAGCTCAATTTTTGTTTCAGTTTTGTTTCAGTACTTTAAAGCCGTAGGTCAATGAGATGGCTTTAGCTTGAGCAACAGCCAGCTGTGGCTTGAAAGTCAAGAGGTGATCCATAGTAAATGCCAAATATTTGTGTGTGGGGGCAGCCTCCACCTGGGTTCCATTTACGAACCATGAAGCAGATTTAAACTTCTTATCGACTAGGCGGACATTCTTTGTTTTACTCAAGTTCAATTCCAGACCTTGCATTGTTATGAATGTATAAAGCGCATCAATGCTATGCTGTAGTCCGACAGGTGTTTGACTGAGTAAAACTATGTAGTCTGCATACTATAGCCATGCTATTCCTTTCCTAGCCAATTCTGGCAGTGGCTATTTACAGGTGCAAGAGCCTCGGCTAGAACTGCAAGATATAAATTGAACAACGTAGGAGCTAGTACACACCTTTGCTTTATTCCTTTTGCTGTTGATACTCTGTTGGAGAGGTGGCCATCCTCTCCAATTTTTACTTGCACCCAAGTGCCTGTAAACAAGTCCATCACTGCGCTAAGGAGGCTGCCAGGTAAGCCCCAGCCATTCAGTTTCTCCCATAGGCGGGTTCTTGGTACACAATCAAAAGCTGCCTTTAGGTCTAAAAAGCATGCAAATAGCATTTTCTTCTTAAGCCTGGCTTTATTTCCCAGCAGAGCCAGGACTGCCAGGTTGGTGGAGGCCCCCATACCAGCTCTGAAGCCTGTCTGGCATTGTGGAATTAGATGTCTATCGTGGATCCATTCTGCCATTTGTTGCAGTAGACAGGCTGCATAGAGTTTTGCTTCCATGTCAATCAAGGCTATTAGCCTATAGTTTTTGAAGGGTTTGCAAAATTTCCTGTTTTGTATATTGGGTGAATAATACTGCCTTTCCATACATCTAGTAGCACCATTGAGCCCTGGAGGTCATTAAAAAGCAGCGCCAGCTAATAAGCCCAGAATGGAGGGTCTCCTTTAAAAAGGGCATTCAGGATTTCATTCTGGCCAGCTGCCCCTTCCATTTTTAGTTTCATAATAAGGCTTGTCAGCATTTTGATGTCTTTGTTCGTTAGAGCGTGATTATGTTCTTTATCCTTTGGAGATAAATCAGTTTGCATTGTCACTCTAATGCCAAAGTTTATCTTATTTGAATCATTAGCTGCCTGAGTGGCTTCTTCCCTCACGTGTTGCTCTGAGGGTGAGAGCACTGTTTGTATGTGAGCCTCCCATGTGGCCGCATCAATGCCTGCGTTCATGTGTCAATTTTTTCCCTGATTTAGTCCATTTATCAGTTCCCAGAACTTTTTGTTATTTTTCTGTTTGTTGGACATGAGAAGCTTGGTCCACAAATCCTCATGATAACTCTTTTTTGCCATCCAGCAATTTTTCTTGTAATTGGTTCTTAATTCAGAAAGCCTTGTGTTCTCGGGTTTCCTTCCCCTATATATGTCCTTTAGGATTTTTTTTGATTCTCTAGAAACTTAATTTTTCTGATTGCGTAGTGTTTTGTTATACCATGGCTTTTCTGCTCTGCAGTACTTAACTTTGTTGTTCCTCTCTATAACCGAAATCGGGAGGTGTTTTTTTTTTTAATGGTAAATTTATTTGTTAAGGAATCACACAATTGCAGACAAGCAGCGACCCATTCTCCTGGAAGGTGATCTCCTTGTTCCTGCATTCTTAATATTTCTTTGAGTTCTTCTGATGTACCTGTGCTGCGGTACACTTCTTCCACAACTTTGCCAAAGCCCGGCCCCTTCCATTTTAGTTTTATTGTATCATGAGTCACTGGGGCTGAAATTATATTAGTGGAGGGGAACCGATTCCATTAATAACGGATCTTAAGGAGTTGTGGGAAGTAATTGCTCTTTGTGCGTTGTTGGATCCTATATGATAAGACCAATGGCAATGCGGTTTCATTTATTAATGAGAAGTCGATTTTGGATTTTTTTGTACCACTTAAGAAGGTTACTTGTGCGGATGAGGCATCCTTGGGGAGAGGCGTCAAACAGCGCAAACCCAATTTTTCAAGCTCACTATTCGCATTTGTTCTGTTGAGGGGTTGTGCTGCCCTTTCTCAAATCAAGGTTAAAATCGCCAGACACAATGAGGGTTGGGTCCTTATTTTGCTTCTGCAACATTTTAAAAATGTTTCTCAATGTTTCCATATTCTCACTATTTTGAGTTGTATTAGGGTGAATATATACGTTGATCAGTAGAAAGGTTCGGTTAATGTCTGATGACGCCCAGTGCTTCAACTTTATTGGTAGCAGCCAATCGATTCCCAGGTCGATCTGTTTAATCACCCAATTGATTTTCGTAGAACAATATTTTGTAAGGCCCCCCCTTGGGGTGTCTGTGTTTTTGAGGTTGTTTTGCAGAAACATCCATCCCAGTATATCCAGAAATTTGTATTGGCTCCAAACACCATGTTTTCTGCAACATGATGATTTCAAACTGCTGTAGGAAACTCATAGCCGCCTTGTCGATAACCCTATTTTAGACCATGAGTGTTCCAGGAGCATATATGGATGTTTTCTGTTTTTTCGTCAGGACCTGTTGTAATTATTGCAGTTAAAATTTTGCCTTCCAGCCTGTTTGACTGTCGAGGGTGTGTCAATAAAGACCTGCTGGTACATGCCAACTTCTTGGGGAGGTTTCTACTCCCACAGCCTCCCTTAAAATTGAACTGCCCTTTTTTTGTTGTGGTAACAGAAGATTGGGGTAGCGGGGTGGTTCTAATTTTTGCAAGACGATGCCCCATGCACTGAACATATCCTAATGTGTTGAGATTTGGTCAATTATAGCGGATGTGGCCCAGGATGTCAGCATTGCCTCTTTTTGTTTATTATTTGGGTGTGGAATGAACTCAACAGTCATCAGTTCAGTTGTTGAGATATGAGGCAGGGGCTGAATCGCATTTATTAGCTTCAGCATGGTGCCTCTGTTTAGAATGTCAAATGCCCCCTTCAAGTCGTAGCAAGGGATTAAAAGTAATTTGTTGTCCTCTGAAGCCATCTTGTCATGCGATGTCTGATGTCCTGGAATTCTTTTTAGTGCTGCGCTGTTTGTGCAATCATCTGACCAGGGATAGTGACCGTGATCTAAGGTCTGTTTATTATTTCCTACAGATTGGTTTGTTTCGATCATATTATATTCAACACTTGCACATTGAGGGTTTTCTTCCCAGAGTTTGGCGGTTTCCAACCGGTCATTAACCTGCTGAGTTCTAAGCACTCACAGATATTATTTTCTTTTTCCCTGTAGTTCCCTTGAGTGCATCTCACCGTGCAAAAGGCTACGGCCCCACTTGTTGCTGGAAAGAGGGGTTTT
This sequence comes from Pleurodeles waltl, assembly GCF_031143425.1. Taxonomy (NCBI): domain Eukaryota; kingdom Metazoa; phylum Chordata; class Amphibia; order Caudata; family Salamandridae; genus Pleurodeles; species Pleurodeles waltl. Next base: position 117,302,591 of record NC_090443.1, on the reverse strand, counting down.
AGGAGATTGCTGCTGTGATGTTATTTGATTACCTGGAGCATTTAGTTCACACGTGGGATTGGCATCGCTAGCCAGCTGATCGTCCCTCATCTGACTAGGTTTGGCCCTGCTTGTTGTCTTGTCAATATTGCCTATTCTGCCTGATTCCTTGCTCAGCAAGCAGTTAAATGTAGCAAATTATTTCCGTATATTATGTTGCTGGACTCCCTTAGAATTTTTCCGGGCTTTCCTTTGTCGTTTCTTTTCCCTTTTCGTGAGTGAGGTTTCCTCCACTATTGAATTGTTGGGAGCCAATTCATACGGTCCGCCCGTGGAGGAGCCAGTTTCTTGTGTGCTAGGGCATGGTCTACCCACTAAGGGCCAGATGTAGCAAAAATACAAATTGCGACTTGCAATTTGCGAGTCCCTGCGACTCGCAAATTGCAAGTCGCAATTTGGTATGCAGAAAGGTGTCTCAGACACCTTCTGCAACTCGCAATGGGGTCGCAAAGACCCACCTCATTAATATTAATGAGGTGGGTCGCAGTTTGCGACCCCATTGCGAGTATGGGCACTAACGGGGATGGTGGCCTGCTGGAGACAGCAGACCACCATGTCCGTTACAGCTTTTTAATAAAGCAGTTTTTTTTTTCTAAGTGCAGCCCGTTTTCCTTAAAGGAAAACGAGCTGCACTTTGAAAAAAAAAAAAAAAAAACGAAACCTTTAGTTTCTGATTTTTTCAGGACAGGTAGTGGTCCATTGGACCACTGCCTGCTCTGAAAAAATATTTTTTTCCCAGTCACAAAGGGGAAGGGGTCCCCTTTGCGACTGGGTTACCATCCACTTCAAGTGGATGGTAACTGCGACATTGCGAGTCGCAAATAGGAAGGGAACACCCCTTCCTATTTGCGAGTCGGAAATGCATTTTGCGAGTCGGATCCGACTCGCAAAATGCATTTCTGCATACCGGAGAGGCTTTTGCGCCTCGCAAACGGCATTTTTCGCTGTTTGCGAGGCGCAAAACCCTTTCTACATCTGGCCCTAAGTTACTCTGAAACCTTTCCTGTCCAGATAAGTAATTTTCAGTGAAATTATTGCATTCATGCGGGGGATCCTCCACGATTTGTGTGCTATCCTTATTTTCTAAGTTTTTGAGGGCCTTCTCGCCTCTACTACTAAAATGATCTTGAGATCTAAGGGTCGGGACTTTTACCTCTTTCAAAATGTTGATTAAGATTTCCTGGGTTCTTTGTGAGTTATCGCCTGCAGTGGCGCACTAACATGTCACCTGCTGGGAATATGAGTGGGTTTGAGCCCTCTTTATCAGATCGTTCAAATTTTGAAGCTTGTTATTGATGCTCACGATGTGGACAGCCAGGATATTAAGTAAATCTACCGGAGTGTCTTGCTTGTCTGCTTGAAATTGGATAGCTGCTGACATCGCGCCCATTGTTGACAGCAAGGCCTTACACGAGTCTCCAGATGTTGATGATTTTGCATTTGGTTTAGCCCCCTTTATATGGTCCAATGGGGTGTCAATTTCCTCATTGTCGCTCCGTTGCTGTGTCAACTGAATTTGCATCCATGTCCGGTGTTGTTGTGGTTGTTATTTTGCAAAGTGAGCAGTCTTTCCTTGGTGAGCTTGTGCTGCAGATGGATCTCAATTTTGCTTTGTTATTTACAATCTGATTGCCTTGAGGGATGTCTGAGTAAGTATTCGAAGTATCTATCAACTGAAGTTCCTCTCTTATAATACAGTCAGTGTTGTTCTCTTCTTGCAGGGGTTATTGGGTAAGTGAGGTGCAGCACAGACTCTCCCCCCCAGTTGTTCCAGTTACTGAGATTTGAGGTGGAAAAAGTGTCATTATGATAACATCTGTGAATGTCTGCGTTGATCGTTATGCTGGTTTTATTTTTATTAGGCTGAGGGTTAGGTGTGTTTGTTATTCCCAGGTCAGCGCGAGATGTTTCCGTGTCCTGCACAGTTTTTGCTTCCACCATGTCTGTTGTTTCTGTGTTGTTGGCAGAAGCTATACCTTTAGAAGCATTGGTGGAGTTCAACTCCCTCTTAGTGTCCCTCAAGAAATCTGTGATTTTGTATCCTGCCTTTCTGCCCTGGCTTGGAGATTTATGAGGCAATTTCTTTTTTGGTGCCGGGTTTGGAGTTATTTTCCTTTCTGTGGATTCAATTTTTGACTCGTGCTAACCCTCTCCTGAGGAGTCATGCCTTAGCCTCCTTGCTGCTTTTTTCCTTTCACATGTTAGTGTCATCCTTGCTGCCACCCCTGGGTTAACAGGCTATGTCTGAATATTGCGGCTGATATTGTGTGTGCAAGCAACGTCGGTCTATTGCTGGCTGCTTTTGCGCTAAGAGGGCAGTCTGCACCCAGATACTTTGAAGAATTTGCGCTCACTGGCTTGCCACCATTTTTTCAGTTTACCACAGTCTCTACTTTCTTTGCTCTGTATTCTTTCCCCTAGGGTCTCCAAGCTGAGCTGAAGGCGCCTGGAAGCTTGGAAATACATTGCACACCTCTGCACTCCTGTGTGCCTGGTGCGGGGCCCCACTTGTGACTTGTGACTTATGGCTTCAATGTCGGGCTTCAATGGCTTCCATGTCAGGGCACTCTCAGGGCTCTTCCCCTCTCACTCTGACCCCCCCGGTGCCTTTCCCCGGCACCTACGTCCAATTGCAGTAGAGGGGTACTGGGGTGGGGCGAGTAGCAGAGGGCCGTGTGCTGCGTTCTGAGTGCTCAAATAGAAAGTTCACAGCCGGAGGGGAAGAAACACAAACGGGGAGAGCCGATGTATCCTCCCCCTTCATCCCCCCCCCGCTCCTTATTTTCGGCGCTTTACCGGCTCCCCCCGCTCCGTGTCACTGGGCGCCGGACCGCCTATTGCGAAGATATCGAGAATTGCGGCAATCGTACCCTGCGTTCGCCGAGAGCCACCTCTTGTTGCCTCACTACACCACATTGCGGCACTGGAGACACTTCTGGGAAAAGTTCTCCAAACCAGTCACGAGTACGGAAATTAGTATTGTTAAAGAGCAGAGTCCGTAGGAAAATTTATGCATTACATAAAGCTTTTTCAATTCTGCATACAAAAAGAAAACACGCCAGAAATGGGAACCTGTAGCCCTCATACGAGTGTTCCTTATAGGGAGCAAGATGTTTTGAAGACAGAATGTGGTGCAGAGTGAGAGCAGTTCAGTATGACAGGGCAGTCAGGAAAAGAGTCCTAATACCAACCTCCCAGCCATTCTCCTGGTTTATCAATTTAATGAAGATGTTAATAAAATGTCTGAATATTAGAAGATAATTTTCTTTGTTATAGACTCTTAATTGTATTTGAAAAAAAAAGAAAAACAATCTAATCCCATAAACACAGAGTAAACTAGAGCGGTAATGTGAAATAAGTTCTGCACAGAGGTTCAACATCCTTTTTATGCAAGTTAGAAATCAGGCAGTAGTATGAACTGGGAATTCAAAGGAATGAACTGATTTCAAAGTGGCAGCTCTGCAGGTATCATCAAAAGGAACATTCCTCCCGACATCAGCAACACCAAACGTATTGTGGAATGGGCTCTATACTATAGAAGTCTGTTTGCTATCTAACCTCAAGTAGTAATGCGGAACACTACCTATCTGGTTACGGACTGTTCAGAAGTTCCATGTAGTGTGGACAGCCGCAGATGGCCTATGGTCAAGCACTCTGCAAACTGGGCCCAGAGCATGGAAGACAGCTGTCCCGTGTTTATATATATATATATATATATATATATATATATATATATATATATATGGGAAATGTCACCCAGTGTACATCTGTTCGTGGCATGAGACGCTGCAGATTCACATGCTGTGCATTATCCGGTCATCTAGTGTTGGGCTCGGAGTGTTACAAGTTGTTTTTCTTCAAAGAAGTCTTTTCGAGTCACGGGCCCGAGTGACTCCTCCCTTTCGGCTCCATTGCGCATGGGCCTCGACTCCATCTTAGATTGTTTTCCCCGCAGAGGGTGAGGTAGGAGTTATGAGTATACTAGAGGTGCCCATGCAATGGAGTAGTTATGTATGTACCTAATGTCTATTAAAATATTATTTATTTATATATTTACAATTTTCATTCAACTAAAAACGGCTACAGGCTACCAGGGAGGTGGGAGGGCGCATGTGAATCTGCAGCGTCTCATGCCACGAACAGATGTACACTGGGTAAGTGACATTTTCCGTTCGGTGGCATGTGTAGCTGCAGATACACATGCTGTGCATAGACTACCAAGCAGTAATCTCCCCAAAAAGCAGTGGTTTAGCCTGTAGGAGTTGAAGTTGTATGAAATAATGTTCTTAATACAGCCTGTACTACTGTGGCTTGTTGTGTTGCTAACACATCTACACAGTAATGCTTAGTAAATGTATGAGTCGTAGACCAGGTGGCTGCCTTACAAATTTCTGTCATAGGTATATTCCCAAGAAAAGCCATTGTGGCGCCTTTCTTTCAAGTGGAATGTGCTCTTGGTGTAATAGGTAATTCTCTTTTTGCTTTAATATAGCAAGTTTGAATACATTTAACTATCCATCTGGCGATGCCTTGTTTGGATATAGGATTACCAGCATGAGGTTTTTGGAAAGCTACAAACAATTTTCTTTTTTTTTTAACGAAATTGTTTTGTTCTGTCAATGTAATACATTAGTGCTCTTCTTATGTCTAATGTATGCAAGCCTCTTTCGGCTACTGAGTCTGGTTGCGGAAAGAAGACTGGGAGTTCCACAGTTTGGTTTAGGTGGAATGGTGATATGACCTTTGGTAAGAATTTTGGATTGGTACGGAGAACCACTTTATGTTTATGTATTTGTATAAAGGGTTCTTGAATAGTAAATGCTTGTATTTCACTTACTCTTCTAAGTGATGTGATAGCTATTAGAAAGGCTACTTTCCAAGTCAGATATTGCATTTGACAAGAATGCATGGGTTCGAATGGTGGGCCCATGAGTCGTGTTAATACAATATTAAGGTTCGCCGAAGGTACTGGTGGTGTTCTTGGGGGTATGATTCTTTTTAGTCCCTCCATAAATGCTTTAATGACTGGGATTCTAAAAAGTGATGTTGTATGTGTAATCTGCAGATAGGCAGATATTGCAGTGAGATGGATTTTAATGGATGAAAATGCTAGATTAGACTTTTGTAAGTGTAATAAATAGCTTACAATGTCCTTTGTTGAGGCGTAGTGGCTGAATTTGATTAGTGTGGCAGTAGCAAACAAATCTTTTCCATTTGTTTGCGTAACAATGTCTTGTTGTAGGTTTTCTTGTTTGTTTAATGACCTCCATACACTCTTGTGTAAGATTTAAATGTCCGAATTCTAAGACTTCAGGAGCCAGATTGCTAGATTGAGCGATGCTGGATTCAGGTGTCTGATCTGTTGTTTGTGTTGTGTTAACCGATCTGGTATGTTTGGTAATTTGATGTGGGGTACTACTGATAAGTCCAACAGTGTTGTGTACCACGGCTGGCGAGCCCAGGTTGGTGCTATGAGTATTAGTTTGAGTTTGTTTTGACTTGGTTTGTTGACTAGATAAGGAATGAGTGGGAGAGGAGGGGGAAAAGCGTAAGCAAATATCCCTGACCAACTGATCCATAGTGCATTGCCTTCGGATTGAGGGTGTGGGTACCGGGACACGAAGTTTTGGCATTTTGCGTTTTCTTTTGTTGCGAATAGGTCTATGTTTGGTGTTCCCCTGCGGTGGAAGTGATCCTGTAGGATCTGGGGATGTATTTCCCATTCGTGAGTTTGCTGGTGATCTCGACTGAGATTGTCGGCTAACTGATTCTGAATGCCCGGTATGTATTGTGCTATTAGGCGAATGTGGTTGTGAATTTCCCAATGGCGAATCTTTTGTGCTAAGAGACACAGTTGTGACGAGTGTGTCCACCCTTGTTTGTTGAGATAATACATTGTTGTCATGTTGTCGGTTTTGACAAGGATGTGTTTGGGGGCTACCAGTGGTTGAAATGCTTTTAATGCTAGAAAAACCGCTAGCAGTTCCAAATGATTTATGTGAAGTTGTTTTTGTTGATTGTCCCATTGACCCTGTGTGCTGTGCTTGTTGAGGTGTGCTCCCCACACTATCATGGAAGCATCTGTTGTGATAACAGCATGAGGCACTGGGTCTTGGAATGGCTACCCCTTGTTTAAATTTATAGGGTTCCACCATTGAAGCGAGGAGTTTGTTTGGCGGTCTATCAACACTAGATCTTGAAGTTGACCCTGTGCTTGTGTCCATTGATTTGCTAGGCACTGTTGTAAGGGCCGCATGTGTAATCTTGCATTTGGGACAATGGCTATGCATGAGGACATCATGCCTAGAAGTTTCATTACAAACCTTACTGTGTAGTGTTGGTTTGTTTGTATGCTTGATTTTTCATTTTGGAACGATTGGACTCTTTGTGGACTTGGAGTGGCAATTGCCCTTTGTCTGTTGAGTGTTGCTCCCAAGTCTTGTTGTATTTGGGATGGTTGCAGATGTGATTTCTGATAATTTATAGAGAACCCCAGTTTGTGTATGGTTTGTATGACGTATTGCGTGTGAAGAAGACACTGTTGTTGAGTGTTGGTTTTTATTAGCCAGTCGTCTAAATATGGGAATACATGCATGTGCTGTCTCCTTTTGTGAGCGGCTACTACTGCTAGGCATTTTGTGAATACCCTTGGGGCTGTTTTTATTCCGAACTGTAGCACTTTGAATTGATAGTATATGCCGTGCATTACAAACCTTAAGTATTTGCTGTGGGAAGGATGGATGGGTATGTGGAAATACGCATCCTTGAGATCCAATGTTGTCATGTATTCCTCCTTTTTTAACAAGGGAACCACCTCTTGAAGTGTTACCATGTGGAAGTGATGTGATTTGATGAAGAGATTCAGTGTTCTGAGATCTAAGAGAGGTCTTAACGTTTTGTCCTTTTTTGGAATCAGGAAATATAGTGAGTAGACGCCTGTTCCTTTCTGATGATTGGGTACGAGCTCTAATGCTTGTTTTTGTAGTGGTGCTTCGACCTCTACTTGTAATAGGTCTAAGTGTTGTTGGGACAGATTGTGCTTTTTGGGTGGCACATCTGGTGGGAAATTTGTGAATTCTATGCAATAACCATGTTGGATAATTGATAGGATCCATGCGTCTGTGGTAATATGTGTCCAGTTTTGGTAGTATGTGGTTAGCCTCCCCCCACTGGTAACAAGTGTTGGGGTGTTGTGACACTGAAGTCACTGTTTGGGCTGGCTTGGTTGGAACTTTCCCCTTCCTCTTAGGAAGTGTCCTCTATAGAAACCACAAAACCCTCCCCTTTGGTATTGTGCCCGATAGGTGGGTCTGGTTTGAGAGGTGGAAGGCTCAGATGTTTGTTGCCGAAACCCTCCTCTGAATAATGGTTTTCTAAAGGTGCCTCTGACTTGTGGGGAATAGAGCGCGCCCATGGCTTTAGCCGTGTCCGTGTCTTTTTTTAATTTCTCAATGGCTGTGTCGCCTTCCGGCCCAAACAATTGTTGTTGATTAAACGGCATATTCAACACCGCTTGTTGAATCTCTGGCTTGAATCCAGAACTTCTCAGCCATGCATGTCTGCGAATGGTTATCGCTGTGTTGACAGTCCGTGTCTGCAGAGTCTAGTGCGGACCTTGTCTGGTTGTTAGATATGGCCTGTCCTTCTTCTACTACCTGCTGGGCACGTTATTGGTGTTCCTTGGGCAAGTGCTGTATGATGTGTTGCATCTCGTCCCAGTGTGCCCTGTCGTAGCGTGCAAGTAGGGCTTGCGAATTTGCAATCCGCCATTGATTGTCTGCTTGTGCTGCCACTCGCTTGCCCGCTGCGTCGAATTTTCTGCTTTCTTTGTCAGGCGGCGGAGCGTCTCCTGACAATTGAGAGCTTGCTCTTTTCCTTGCCGCCCCTACAACCACTGAGTCCGGTGTAAGTTGTTGTGTTATGAACACAGGATCTGTTGGGGGAGGTTTATACTTCTTCTCAACTCTAGGCGTGATAGCCCTTCCCTTTACAGGCTCCTGGAAGACCTGTTTCGCGTGCTTGAGAATGCCCGGGAGCATTGGCAGACTCTGATATGAAGCGTGGGTGGATGCCAAAGTGTTAAACAAGAAATCATCCTCCACTGGCTCTGTGTGCATTGCTACGTTGTAGAACGTAGCTGCCCTGGGTAGTACCTGAGTATATGCAGTACTGTCTTCTGGTGGTGACGGCTTTGTTGGATAACAATCCGGACTGTTATCCTATACTGGTGCATCATATAAGCCCCATGCATCAGCATCATCCTGTGTCATCCCAGTATGTGTGGGTGATTGCATTATAGGTGTTCCCACTGGTGACAGTTGTGGTGAGTGCGGTGGGGACGGTTGTGGTGAGAACCTTGGTGGTGGAGATTCGTCTCTAACCACTTTTGCCTTAGGTTGCATTTTTGTCTCCTGAAATACAAGTTTCCTTTTAGATTTGATTGGAGGTAAAGTTTGTATTTTTCCAGTCTCTTTCTGGATATGTAACCTCCTTTGTGTATGGTCCAGTTCTTCCATACATAACTCCTGCTCAAATCTATGTCTTTCCTTGAATTGGCTGGAAAGTCCTTGCTCTTGTGTATAAGAGCTTCTTCTCGGCTCCGAAGCCGCTTTTTTCGGTACTGAGGTTTCTGATAGAGTCTTTTTCGGTTCTGAAGATATTTTCCTTACTTTGGGCAAATCGAACTCTCGGTGTTGAGATTGTTCGGTGCCGGAATCTCGACCGAAGTCAGAGGTCTTCGGCAATTCTTTGGCCTTTTTCGGTGCCGATGTTTGGTCACCTTCCTTTCGGTGGGTTGAGCCATGGCCTGCTGGCGGTAGCATCCCCACAGCCTTAAATGTTTTTGTCTGAGTTTTGGACGGGGCAGGTTTACTCACGGTTCGCTGCACCGTCGATGGTCGTTCACTTTCGGAATCGTCCGAGTCCGTCCCCTGGATAGAGATGCTTTCCTCCTCTCCGACGTCAAGTTGTTCTTCCGGTTTCGACGCCATTTGAAGTCTTCTTGCGCGTCGATCCCTTAAGGTGTTTTTCGATCGAAACGCTCGGCAAGCTTCGCAAGTATCCTCCCTGTGTTCAGGTGATAAACACAGATTACAGACCCAGTGCTGGTCTGTATAAGGATACTTCGAATGACACTTAGGACAGAAGCGGAAGGGGGTCCGGTCCATTAGTCTGGGACGACGGGTATGGTCGGGCCGACCAGGCCTCGGTGAAGAGTGGAAGCCCCGAAGGGCCGCCGGAGCGCTCTTGATGTCGGTGCTGATACACTAACACTAACCCGGTACCGAACGATAACAATACCGTCACATTTTCAATAATTTAGCTAACTTTCCCGATTCGAAATACGGAGCGAAGAGGAACACGTCCGAACCCGATGGCGGAAAGAAAACAATCTAAGATGGAGTAGACGCCCATGCGCAATGGAGCCGAAAGGGAGGAGTCACTCGGTCTCGTGACTCGAAAAGACTTCTTCAAAGAAAAACAACTTGTAACACTCCGAGCCCCAACACTAGATGGCAGGAAAAATGTCACTTACCCAGTGTACATCTGTTCGTGGCATGAGACGCTGCAGATTCACATGCTGTGCATTATCCTGCCATCTAGTGTTGGGCTCTGAGTGTTACAAGTTGTTTTTCTATGAAGAAGTCTTTTCGAGTCACGGGACCGAGGGACCCCCCCCCCCCCCCCCCCTGGTCATATATATATGATGTGTCCACAGTGCTTGACGCAAATAAATTTTTTTAAAAAAGAGTGCCTAACCAACTGCATTTGGGCAGCCAATATCATGAACATTGGCCCTTTACTTAAATCCAGGTTATTTTGTAACATTCAAAGCCAAATTGCCTATTTAAAGAGTAGTGTGCTACCAACAAAATAAGAGCTTGGAAGCAAATGTTCAGTCTGCAAGCTGGTTAGAGATATGGCATGGCATGTGCATACCAAATCAAAAAAATCTTGACAAATGCAATGGCCATAGTCTTCATGCAATATCAAATAGCGAAGTCCTGCCATTTTTTCCTTGCAATAAAAGGCCCGACGAGAATTTGAAAAGGAAATTGTGCTTTTTGATGATGTCTCTATTGACCTAAACCAAACCCTACGCCCACAACCAAGCTGCACAGTGAAATATTTGTTGCAGTTTTGAACAGAGCCAACGATGATCTAAAAATATATTTTCTACAGATTAACAAATGGGACAGTAAAGGCAGGTGAACTGCCTCTGGTCTGTGGCAAAAGTGTGGTTACATCTACAATTTCTACCAGATACCAGGGTTACTTTTCAAACAAACTCCAGCATTCTAATATAGAGGCAGGAGTCATTGGGGAGGCAAAAGAATAAGATGTAGCCTCCTACCCTAGCTACTTCCAAAATGTCAGGACAGCATTTTTCTTCTTCATGTGTCATACGTATGAGGCACGGTAATACCCAACAAGATCATGCCTCAAACAATGAAACATTTCCCAACACACCTCTGAGACACTGCCTCACACACAGCTCCCAGAGACACTGCCCCACGCACAGCTCCCAGAGACACCGCCCCACGCACAGCTCCCAGAGACACCGCCCCACGCACAGCTCCCAGAGACCCATCACACGCACAGCTCCCAGAGACACTGTCACACGCACAGCTCCCAGAGACACTGTCACACGCACAGCTCCCAGAGACACTGTCACACGCACAGCTCCCAGAGACCGCCTCACGTGAAGCTCCCAGAGACACTGCCCCAAGCACCTCACAAGTACTGCCCAATACCTTCCGGAGGCCAAAATTCCCCCAAACCTACTGGAAAGGGAGATAATGCACATTCCTGATGGCAAGGGGGTACTAACTCCACATTCCTATGACACAGGAAGGAAGGAGGCACTGCAAGTTCTCAAGCTTCACAAGGCCCACTGCCAGCAGATATTATAATGGTACTGACTGTCATACTTCTACAATCCAAACATCTCAGGGGTCCAAGTATCTCTGGTAGTGAAGTTGGAGGGTGAATCTTTCAAAGGGGCTACACTATTTTCCAAACATCACAGAGGTACCCACCTTAAAGTGGCATCTTTTTCTACTAGACCAAGTTGTGGCACAACAGCTTTCGGGACTTTTGGCAAGTATGCTGCCTCCAGAACTGCTCTTGGGAAGCCTACAGGTTCCAAACCACACAGTCGGGGGAGAAGGCATGTAGACAACCCAGTGATGAATGTGGGGATGGAGGAAGTTACAGCCTCTTCATCTTTTGAAGTTCTAATTAGGAGCTTAAAACACACTTCTCAATCTACACCTAAGCAGTAGGATACATGCTTAATTACTGGACATATCAGAACAATGCTCCCCAACCAGTCACTGTATTTTACTAATCTCAGGGGTAACCACTCCCACTCGACAGTATCCTGTTTACAATCAACCCACAGCCCACCCTTATGAAAATCCACTCTTGTAAACTGCTCTCCTTTATTGCGTACCAATCTTCTATTAAGGCTTTTCAATCCCAATAGCACTGCACATACAACAATGCTTTCAGATCACTCTGCAGGCACACTCTTTCTAGAAATGATTCACCAGTGCTTTCACACCTCCCAGCAAGTACGATGCTTTTAAACCTCACATGACATAGTCACATGTCCATACCTGGATAAACACAGAAGTCCGCTTTGCTGGGTCCCAAAGGAATTCCACTGTGTTAAGTTGCGTTGGATTTGACCTGGGATCAATGATTCCCACAGACATTGGAATATCTGAAAGACAGCAAAAATATATTTTACCAAAACAACACCGTAAGTGACAGATGTATTTGGGATCATCTTTTTAGTGCCAAGTTACCAAGTAGCCTTACACTGTAGACCTGCTTGCCACGAAACCAGAGAAGTAAGGCTTTCAGCACAGAATAGTGGGTTCTCAGTACAGGGCCTGGCCTTTGGGCAAGCCTACTCTCTACAGTGTTCACACTACATCCATTTATTGACGATGTATAGTTGCAATTAAGGTCTGCAAAACCTATGACAATTTTTTTTTTTTTTTTTTTTTTTTTTTTAATCATTTGGTGTCAGTATCTGCCCCTTAGGAAACTTCTTTTTCACCACATCCTCCCTATGATTAGGAGATCCTTCACCCCCCCCACCCCGCCCTCACAATTTCTTCGATAATGCAGCCTTCAATGCCTGGCATCTTGTAACTGCATATGCAGTAGCACTTTTCAGCCCGTCAGATCCTTGAGATTTGCAGATCCAACTGAGTCGGTTGATTCTGCAGTGAGCAAACAGAGAAAAAAATAATACCCTACAAGTTACTTGTGATAAAGCTCTTTCTGATAGGTATGTTGTTTAATGACAAAGTCCTACCTTGTGAGTATTCGCCCAAAGGTCCGATTGGTCTGGAAACTCAAACGCAGTACTCCTGCACACCAATAGGTTGTGGTGTGCAACAAATCACCAGTAGGTTTATATCGAAGCTCCACCCATGTGCACTAAAATCAGTAGCCTTTGAAGGCTTGTCCACACCCTAAGACAAAAGCCCATTGACAAATTGGCTTGAACTGAGTGCAGATCTCTAGTTTGGGATGTTTTTAGATGGAAAAGAGTCCATGCCACAGAATGGTGAGGTGGGAGGGGCAGTGGGAATACTGTGGTCAGATGGAGTATCCACCAGTAGGAGTATTACTAAAGCTAAGTAACTTGTTCTTCTCATGGATACTTCTAACCGCAGTTTCCTCACTTCATGAATAGATACCACATCAGTACCTCCCTAGATGGCGGGTCAGTGGAATGGCTCAGAACTAAAAGTTCTGCTCTGAAAGGTCATAATGCCCTGCTGCCGAATCTAATTTTTAAGGAAATAGGACTTTGCGAACATGTGCAATGATGCCCATGCTGCAGTCTGACAGATATTCAGAACGGGCATTCTGCATGCTGGCGTAATGGCAGCATCGTTGGTTACAGTAGATTGAACCCTCATGCCTTCAGGTTGTCGCTTCTTAGCTAATGCATAGCAGATTTTCAGGTAGAAGACTATCCACCGACAGGTGGGTTTGTTCTGCAATACCTTCGCTTTCTTTCCCCCTGAAATCCTACAAAAAATTAATGGTACCCCTCCCCTGTGGTATCTGGTATGAAGACTGGAGAAACAGAGGGCTCTCTTGGGGTCCAAATAATGGAGTCTCTCCTCCTCTTTGAAAAGGTCAGGCAGGGCAACAGACATTGGAAGGGCGATAGCCTGCTAGACAAGGAAAGGGGTTGCGACTTTTGACAGGAATGCAGCTTGAGCTCTCAACGCCAGTTTTTCTGGCAAACATTATGTGTAAGGTGGCTGGACCGATAGTGCCTGCACCTCACTGTTGCAGTACCACCTGGCACTGGTGCTGTCTGTGAGTATCTTTATTAGCTTCCCTTTAATGGGTGGTTGGAAGGCCTTCAAAACCAAGCGGATCACCCACAACTCTAAAAAATGATGTGGATTTGGGTTTCTGCTGGAAGCCAGAGTCCTCTAATCACCACCCTTGCCAAATGGCCTTCCTAACCCATTAGTGATCAATCCATGACTAGGTTCAGCTCCGGATGGGGTACAGGAAGGAGTCTGCTACTGGCCCGGTCATGGTCTAGCAGCCACCACTTCTGATCATTTGCAGTCTCCTCAGAATCCTGGATGGAATCAAATAGGTTACACATAGGTACTGTGCTCACAAAAACTGCACTGCTTCCAGGAAGGCTCTGATGAATGGAAGCGTTTGCAAAGAAGCCAGGTGAGACTTCAGGAACGTTGACAATGAACCCGAACAATTTTAGGTTTGCTGTCATCTGGAGGTTGTCTATGACTGCCTGGGGCGATCACGCTTTCAACTGCCAGACGTCCAGGTAGGAGAAAACTGGCACATCCAACCTCTGAAGGTACGCTTCCACCAATGTCATGAATTTCGTGAACACTCGAGGTGAACTATCAAGGCCAAAAGGGAGAAGGGCAAACTGAAAAGCTTCTGGCCCACTGTGAACCGCATGCAACTCCTGTGGTCCTGCAAGACAGGAATAACTAAATATGTGCCCTGCAGGTCTAATGCTACCACATCCAGTCTCCAGGGCAGACAATACCTGGGCTAGCATGAGCATCTTGCATTTGTCCTTCCACAGAAAGAAATTTATACATCGGAGACCTAAAATAGGATGAAGGCCTCCATCCTTCTTCAGCAGAAGGGAGTAATGGGAGTTCGGAGGCTGAAATCCTTCTCTTTAGCTCCTTTGACCAAATAGACTGCACTTCCTGCTGCAAAATGGACATGTGACTCTGTCAGCCACACCGATGCAGGTGGAAGGTGAACCAGGGTAAAAAGAAAAGGGAGGAAATAGCCCTACTGGAAAAGTTGGAGGACCCTAAGCATCTAAAGTGATATTGCACCACCCCTGGAGAAAATGTTTGATCCTACCTCATACATGGTGGGTGTGTTTTGAAAAGGACACACTAAAGTCATTTTGCAGCTTTGGAGCGGAGTGGTTCGCTGTCCTTCATATCCTGAATGTTGCTGGGTGGAGTATGACAGCCCCAAGGCAACGGCATCAGACCACCCAGAGGCAACAGCCTCAGACCGTCCCACAGGACTAAAGACCCCAATGGGCCTCTGGAACTGCCGGTAGAAGTTAACCCCCTATATCCAAAAAAAGCATGGCTGTAGTGACCCAGGAGTTACCTGACATTGATAGATCGCAAAGCAATGCAAACAAAAGACAGCATGCACTTGCCAAAGCTCTCCATACATTTGGATGCATGGTCAGGAGGGGACCTTAAGGTTTACTCTGATGATGGGCGCCTGTATTTCAAACTCTCCGGTGTCAGGTACTCAGTCGGGAAGTAACCATCACCCAGTGCTGGTCTGTGGCAACAACCTACCTGCCTTTTGACTGGGGACCCAGAACATGGTTTGGCACAAGTGCCTAAGAATGTATGCGTAAGAGCTTTGTCAAATGGCAGGAGAGTTTCAGTATGTGCCTGACTAGGCTGGAGAACCTTTGTAAGGACTTTGGTCTTTACTTCCATGGTAGGGAGCTGCATGTCAAGGACATCCGCAGGCCGTCTGATAACCATTGCAAAACAAGGTCTCTTTTGTGACAGGGCCAGCGGAGAGACAGGTCAAGTATCTGGTAAGGTGTTGAACCACAGGCATCCAGTAATTCTGTGCAACAATTGTCCTCCTCTCATACTGTGGGACAAACTTATCCAATTATCTTTACCATTGTTGGAATCAGAACCAAGGAGCTGGTGTGAAGTAGGAGCTCTGCCACATGGTAAGGTCAATCTGTCTGTCAGGAGGGACGCTCGGAAATAGGATTGACAGAGATGGAATCCATCTTGTTCAAACTTGAGATTTATACGACATTTGGCCTAACTAAAACACATTAATTACTTTACTTCTATACATCATAAAAAAATTTCAATTACGACTGTATTAATTCAGTCTATATATGTAAGACCATGTGTAAAAATGCATGTGTAAATACGTTAATATTAATGCACAAAACATAATCTTTAAAACAATTCCACATGTTGCAGAGTCTTATATGTTGGCAACACTGAGTTTTGCCTTGTAGTCCCGTAAAGTTTTTGGGTTTATCTGAATGCAATCGTCACAAGCCCTGGAGTTTAGTTCCAATTCCAGGCACCACACGCATACCTCGTTAGGAATCTGTCACAGACATCTGTTTGTGCCACTTCCTGAAAGGTTTAAAATCTGTTGTTTTGGGAGTTGACATATTTCCTTTTCAAACAGGTAAAAAGAAAAATTTAGAAAGAAGAACTCATCAGGAGTAGAGCTTTAGATTTGCATCTGAATGCGCAGGAAAGGAACAAATGTCAGTGCGCCTGGGTGGAGCTTATATGGCACCACGCTCTCCACTTACGGAGCAGAGTGACATCACTGTAGAGCTGCACAACGTTATTGTCATTACCTGTGTGCCTGAGTAATACTTTTGACTTTTCAGTTCCAGGCTGATGCCTGGTAGAATATTCAAAAAGGTGAAAAATCTGCAGTTAGAAGTATCCCTCAGAAAAAACGGGTATATTTTACGAATTTCGATCCACGATCCCAGACTTTTAAGTTGTTTGCGAAAGGTTAAGTTATAAAATAATGTAACTTGTCTGCAACGAAAATCTCAAAAGCGACTGAACAGATTTACACCCAAGTCAAAAAAAGTATACATACCTGAGTAAAGTTCTAGTTTTATCTGATTTAATTCATTTCAGCGGTTTTGTTGTAGCAGAGTGGTGGATTTCAAAGGGCACTTCCTAGAGAAGCTCAAATGTAAAGTACAACTTTTTTTTTTTACCCTCCCCCCACCCTTTAATTCTTCACCTCCCCCACATACATCTGCATGAAAGAAGACACGTCAGAACTAGGTTAAATGCACTAATTATCTGTCAAATTTCGTGCACACTGGTCCAATAATGTCAAAGTTATTCGAAAGGCAAAAAACAAATTTCTAATGAAAAGCAAGGCTGTGCCATAACTACACAGTTATTGCGGACCCATCAGATTAAATAAATCCATCTACTTAGAAAGGGCTCTACCACTTCCCAGCCTTGACATCTTACGTGGTAGAAAGAGGCACTTAAAATTCAAAGAATTTAAAATATTTGTGTTGTGCCTTGGGGAACCCAACACAGTTAATCATTATTCGAGTTATGAGAGATTATTTAGAGAAGAGGCTGCCGTGCCGAAAATGGGAACATTATTTCTTTGTGTAATGAACAGGTAGACGAATTAAACTACTCAAATTATTGTATAACATTTTTCAAAAAAGTAGTTGCATTTAATACCGTCATGGGCTTTAAAGAAAAACAATCCAATGAAGACTGGGGTAAAACAATCTTGCCATCCTCTGTACAATGGACTGAAATTTCTTAGAACTGCTAAACCTCTTTATATTATCAAGTATCCCTACGACAGTAGACAAAGCAGTTTAATTTTTGAGCCATTTGTCAAGTAGTTTTTAAATACCTTCTGCAGAGTAGAAAAGCGTTTTTTGTAAGACAAAATATTTTTCTGACTCTGAGCAAAACAGCACAGAGGCAGGTATTGTTCATGGCTCATGTCGTCTGTTGTAACGCTCCCAACTACCACACAGAGATGCACAGACATCGAGGAAGCTGTGAGAAGGATACTAAACAGTATTCCCGTTTTAATGCCCGGGGCAAAAACTAGACTTTCTGTACAGTTCTACCATTTATACTAATCTACGGAGAATCCTCTGTATTTGTCTCAAGCATACCTGATTTCTAAACACCCTTATGGCACCCCCTAATAATTCCAGTAGTACAGAGCACAGCTGTGCGCCAACTGATTACAGCACAAACATTTTCCACCCCACAACTACGTATTAAGAACACAATTTAAACTGGAGTTAACTGGTAAATTAAAAAAATGCTGGTGCTTCTGAAGTAAACACAATGGTTCCGGGTCTATCTGAAAAAGACTTATTAAAAGTAGATGCAGTAACACATCTTGTGATGACAGTCAACAATTGCAAAGTCCACTAATAAACCTCCATGCTATCAACATTCATGACTAGACAGAAGAGCACAGGTGCTTAGAGACGTTAAACAAGGTTAGCTGCCTTAAGAGTCACAAAAAGAGAAACATAATCAAAGTGAGTACTTGACTGAACCTGCCGCAGAGGAATACACACAATATTAGCTGTATAAAATACGTACCTATATCAAGTATTCTGTCTCCAGGTCGGTTCCATCTCCAACCTTCAAGCTGCTGATGTTCTGTGTATTGCAAGCGTCTGTCATGGAACACAACCCTGAATATACTCTAGTGAAAAATAACAGAGCAACAACACAATTAGATATACAAAACCAAGAAATGATTCTATTTCCCCTTACCCTCCCAGCCCACCTCCCTTCAAGCTAAATGTTTGCCACTAAAACAGAACTTTGTTCAGGACGTTATATAGTTGTCCAGTTTTAAAAGACATGTGAGAGTACTGAAATAGGCCGATATGCACCAACCACACTTTGAACTTGCGTTACAGCACTGAAAACAACACATCTGCCAAAATGTATATGACAGTGAAAGATCACTTACTTATATTCATTAGGTCGAACATAAGCGTACGACCTCTTGTGCACTTTTAAGTATACTTCTGTGGGCTTCCAGCTATTTCATTTGTTATTTTCAGTGCCATTTAAACAACCTTGCTTGCCAGTGGTCAGTCATGCCTCTTTGTCCCTCCTTCTTATGTGTGGGAGCAGGGACCAACTACTGTAGAGTTATGCTTTGTCCTGTTTATCTGGTCTGTAGGGGATGGTTTGTGTTTGAACTTTGTTTCCTGCTCCTGCCCAGGGAAGTTTCCCTTTTTATTTGCAGAGTATTTTTGCTCTGAGCGTAGCTGTAAACAAGGCTATAAATCAGACTTTTATCTTGATCACATTTGGTCTTTGTGGGCGCTATGCACCTTCTCTAAACTGCCTGGCTCCAGCCCTTCCTTGGATTGGATTTTCTTTACCAAGAGTGCCTGCCTGTCGTCCCTGATGCGGAGGATCACTTGTAATTGCTTATAGCCTAGACACCCAGCTCTACCATGGCACCTCAATCCTTAGAGACAGTGCCCACTACTGCTCCATACTGGGATCCCACTCACAGCTCCATCAGTGCACCTCATTTCACACACTCAAAGCCCTCAGCTGTGCCAGTGCCAGAAGCCCACCCACGCTGCCTGCCAGAGCACCTCAGGTCTTGCAGTCAGTTCACACTGCTGTTCCAGTACTGGGACCTAAGGTGCAGCACCATCAGTGCACCTCAGTTCACACACTCCAAGCCCCTCAGCTCTGCCGGTGCCAGAATCCCGCACACACTGTCTGCCAGAGCATCTCAGTTCTTACAGTCAGTACACTCTGCTGTTCCAGTACTGGTACTTAGGGTGCAGCTCCATCAGTGCACCTCAGTTCTACTCCAGCAAGGTCACCTACTTTCCTATACTGGGACTCTGGTCACATACAATTAGTTTACAGCAGTTCAATTTTAATATTCAGTCCTACTGCCGAGTCAATACTGGCCCCAAAAGAACAAAACACAGCTCAGCCAGTGCACCTCAAGTCTACCATCCAACACCACTATTAATGGGAACCACCACAGCTCCGCCAAAATCCATCAATTCTAACATTTAGCACACGCTTCTTCTCAGTACTACGGCTCACTCACACACACACACACCCCCTGTCACTTTTGTGGTTCAGAGGCAAAGCCACTCCCTGCTGGACCCACTCGCTGCTTTGCCAGGGCACCTCCGGGTTAACACTTGGCAACACTAGCACGCCAATACTAGGTTACACACATAGCTCCATTAACACACCTCACTTATGACCTTGTGTGTCTGTTCCTATTCCGGTACTGCACCCCACATACAACTCTGTCAGTGCACCTCAACCTGCAGTGCCCCATTATTCCAATACCAGGAATTACACAGCGCTCTGTTTCTCAATCCTAGCCCACTCCTTTCTGTTACTCGAGCGCTGGGCCGGGACACAGCTCTGTCTATACCCCCAATCCTGCTCTGAAGCGCCCCAATACTGCTTTATTGGGTTTCACATACAGCTCTGCTAATGCACATCCTGCTGTTCTGTAGTGCCCCCTGCTGTTCCACACACTGCCTGCTCTTTGAGGACGGGGGGGAGCTAAATAAACCTATTCTTACCTGCCATCTTTATTTGGGAGAGTCTGTTTCACCCATCCCACTCCGTTCTTTCCTTTCAATGTTTTCGTATTCTCCCACTTTTCTCTTTCAAGCTCTTAAAATCCATACATTAACAGTTTCCCTCTTTCTTTCAACTGTTTATATTTCTAAAGCCCCATTGCAAATGCTTGTTTAACTGTACCACTCTTAGAGACAATGAAAAACACTCCACAGATTTAAGAGCACACCTTATTGTGAGCCTAGACATTGAGAATTAGTAGTCTAAATGACGAAGCCAGGATAGAAGCAGCATGTCTATCTTAAATACAATATGGATACTCTTCATAGTCTTCCACACTACTGATTACTCCATTGTTTGCAATACTTGTTTTTGTGATCATCCAGAAATCCCGAAGCAAAACAAGCAGGATTCAGAATCCTGTGCCAAACGCCTCCATGCAACCAAGATCACAGAGCAGCCATCTATCATGTTCAAAGTAAAGCCTGGAGTTCCTAGAATGGTCTATGCAGGATAATGAGCATACTACAGCTTGGCCTTCAGCACAGGAACTACGTTTGCTAGACAGAGAAGCAAGCAAAAAAAAAATCTACACACCTCTGGAAAGAATGCACATGATCTTAACCAGCTAATTTAGAAAATTGTAACACTCTACAGACCCACTTGAAAAGACTATTTGAGGCTAGGTAATGAATGAAGGCACAAGCAATCACAAATTATTTGCAATGAATAATAGGAAAATGGATGCCAAAATCGTTTGGAACGGTTCCTATCAGGTATCGGGGAGAGAACATCCAAAGGCACACAACTGACTCTCATACAGAACTCTGGTGGGGGCTTATTGTGTTTGCGAATCGCAGAGCTCAAGCTTGATTGGAAGAAAAATGATTTTATTTTCTATCGCTCCAAAACTCAGTTAAGTAGCAGAGTATATTTTATCAATGGATTTTGTATCCTACCTTGACTAATTTTCCAGTTATTTCAGGCAGTTCTCCTATTTTCCTATTGTCTAGCATCCGGATTTCATAGGATTGCCCTGTGGAATGAACATCACACGAAGCACATGTAATATTGATAATTCATACAAGATAGTAATCTTTAACAAGTGGTGTTTTGCAACAATGCAGATCAACATATAGCCTGATCAGATGATGTGATTGTATATGAAAAGGAACAAAGAATAACAAGCATCAGCAAAGCCAATAGTCCTGGAGTTAGTTGCCAGTCTTTTGGCTTTTCAAGCCAGGCTTTGTTTTGTTATCGTTTTTACAATAAGTGACTGTTAGGAAGCTAGCAGGCCCTCGTTACTCAAATAAAAAAAGCACAATTCATAAAGGGAAAAATGTTGTTTGGTCTACAAGAAAACACATTGCCACAACAGTCCCTAGCACTTAAAGGAACTACTTTCTGTGTGTAAGAGCTCCTTGTTAGGGCAGAATGCCATCACTTGCAATTAAGTTAACCAATGTCTGAAGTGGGCTGCCCCATACTGTATTCGGCAAGGGGCAGAAGAAAAACGTGAAAGACTTAATAACAGACCAATGGATGAAGAGGGCTGGCTGAAACTGCCTAAAAATATATTACATATATACTTTTAGTAAAATTAAAAGGTCTTCGCTAATTGAAGACCAAAAAAATAAAATAAATAGGACTACACATTTATATCACTTACCTCAAAATAAATGAAATTAGGAGTTTGGTGTCCAGCTGGTTTGCATAACTGAGTTACAAATCACTGCTTAACAATTTATGAAGTACAGCTTTGTTACTTCACATGCTGGGTGCACACCTCTTCTCTATGAATTATAAATGTTAGAGCAGAGGCCCAAATTTGGACACTATGACTAGCTTTTCTGATTATTTTTAAAATTAATAAAGCAATTTGAGAAAGCCATGGAGAGAAACAGAGCGCTATGAAATAAAGTGTCTAACACGTTTCATACAAAGGTGCCACAACTGCAAAAATACATAACATTAAATTTGCATTTAATTTCTGTGAGAAATATTACATTTGAAAATGTACTTAATTAGTGACATTAGTCCAGCTAGTCAAGTGCAATGGTCATCCGCCACAGCAAGGCCTCCAAAGGGGGCATCTGGTACATTCAATACCTAGCCAATTTTCAGCCAGCAATTTCTAACCTTCTCTACAAAACCCACAAAAGAAAAAGAAAGCTCTATAGTGCTGTAAGAGGGATGTGAGAGTGGCATTTTGTTTTACCCAAAAAAGGTTTGAACAAATTAAAGAGGTATAATACATCTTGGAAACAATTCAAATCAAGGAACGGAATATTAAAATAGATTGTGGCTTTTTTAAAATAATAATGAGCAATTCAGGAAGTGTGGTCTGAGGGGCAAAGATGGCAGAGCTCTGCAATAAATTTCCCCACGATTCGGGTATAATCCTGAGTGCCATAACAGCTGCCATGATCTTCAAAATGTGTGACACCTCCCTAGCAGGAAGGGAACCGGAAACTTCAAAATCCAGCCTTGTCGGGGACCCGCGATTGATGCTCCGAGACAACAGTGGAATAGAGTCAGAGGCCGGAAGGGGCGGCACATGGCCGCCCCAACGAGAGGCTGCGTTCTGGCCCAAGATCCTACCAGGATGGGACGCCCTGGAAATCCAGCGTTCCTTGGGCTGCGGAGGAGGAAGGCGGATGTGCGGCACTCCTTTGAAGCAGACCAGGGAGCAGTCAGTCTCGGTGAAAGAAGGGGCAAGAACCCAGAGAGCAGTACAAAGCCTGCCCCTTTGTAGGTGACCTCCCACGGCGGTTAGTCTCCCACAGGTGTAGGGCAATTGGAGGGGGAGGGGGTCCTCAGCACAATTTATGAGTCCGGCCTCACTCCATTACCCTCCCCAAGCAAAGACCGGGAGAGAATGGACTGGAGCGGTCAATGTGGCCCTAAGAGGTGGGGAAAGACTCGTACATAGGGCCGCTGCAGTGGAGAGAGAGACATCCTTGATCCTGTAGATCTACCCCCTGGGGGGCCATCGGCGAGCCTCGAGTGGATTTGGCAGTGGAAGCATCCCTCCCCCACCGAGCTCTACCCCCTCCCCCCCCCCCCCAGGCTCTAGACCCTTCCACCAGGGAGGGCAGTGAATTGAGCTGACACGGGGGCACTGGTGTAAATGGGGCCCCCCAACACAATGAATCATCTGCTCTCTCTCCATATACAGTGATCAACGGCCTGGAAGGTCCAAAAGAAGACAGCTGCACATAATCCAAGGGGGAAAGCCCTTCGTCACCCGCAGGAAACAAAAGATCTCCCCCCACCTCACAAGTGATCCGAGCCTCCGACAGTCAGCCGCTGAGACACCTAATTCTCCCTCCAGACGAAGACAAAAGACAATGTGGTTGCCAGATAGTGGAGGGCTGCAAGTGCTGCCCATCACTAGTGCTGCAAGAGGGCCCGGGTTATCTCTGGTCCCACCAGTAGGTAGATCCACCCGATTGGCTTCTTTGCCTTGTAGTACTCCTGCTGAGTGACCACAAAGAGACAACAGACCTGAGCAAACCTGCTGGATCCCACAGATGCCCCCCCTCCTCCCCACGAGTCTGTGCTTGCATGAGGGGGGGTCTCCCCAGCGTTGGAGCCGCCTACTGACGCACACATCTGCAGTGCTGCATTTGAGGTGTAAGACATTGAGCAAAAATACGGCTGTGGCTACACTGTCCCTGAATCATACTGGTGGGGCCCAGTTAGCGGACAGGACACTTATCCCAGGCATACACACCAGTGCATGACCTGACAGGTTTTGACCAAGGGGAAAGGTTCAGAAGGCGAGCGGTATCCCTGCCCTTGTTAAGCTACTTACTTGGAGTCTTGCCAACTGGCAAGCCACCATGGCCAAAGATCAAGATAAAGACCACAAGTCCTCCAAGCAGGGTAAGATAGACCCATAGATGAAAAACCACTCCAACTATTGCGGCGACAGAGCCAAAGCAGCCCAGCTGTGCCCACTAATGCGGCCCTGCTCCACGCAATTTATTCTTGCAGAGATGACCTGGATGGGATGATTGGGGAGTGAGATTGGATATATCCCCCATACTTCAAGATCTAAGGAATATCTCCAAACGAGTCATTACAGTAGAGGGCAGGGTCTCGGAAGTGGAAGACATGGCAATAAATCATGGGTAATAAAAATCAAAAGGCGGCTGGTGGTGAAGTTTATTAAGCAGATGCAACCCAATATAGTTTTTCTCCAGGAAACTCACCTCCTGGGGTCACATAGTTGATTCCTGGGGTGGAGGAGCATACAGCACCCTTGCTCATGTTGGATTTTCCAAGAGAGCTTGAAAGGCTACTGGATTGCAGGGTTACAGGAGACAGTCTGAGATGACATTGATGAGTGTGTACACCCCCACAAAGACTCCAAGTGCCCACATTGACTAAAGTAACAGAAATCCTGTTGAAGTCGACCACCGCCCTACACATAGTGGCTGGAAACTTTAATGATGTAATAACTCCCGAGCTCGACCGCTCAAGACTACAGACAGTGGCTCCACATGCTACTGCCTTAAAGCAATTCAAGGATAGGTTAGTACTGGTTGATACTACACTAAGAGAGAGTATACGGGAGAAAGGGGGACAGAGGAAAAACACAACCGTACTCGACTCCCAAAAACAATACTAAATCACAACTGAGAGTACGGGGTTCTTGTAACGAAGGTGGGTCGGTAGTGTATCAATTGTAACACTGAACCACTCGTGGCCCTCAACTAGAGACGAAGTGTGGGTGAACTGTGGTGTGATGTGTGGTCTGAAGGGGGGATTTCCTTTACGGACTAGGTGGTCTCACACACTATATACTGTCATGCTTCATCATATGACCACCTAGCCCCACCCAGGTAGGACAGTACCACCTGGGCGGACTCAACCTCACTGTTAAAGGAACAGGAGGGAGTGCGTAAATTAATTTTTGTTCTGGAAAAAAGGGATCCAGCTATGCTAGGAAATAAAAACACCTACTCAGATACCCATGTGAATTTTAATAGAGGGTTCCGTGTGGTGTGTTTAAAAAGAAGACTGGGGAACCAGTGTGAGAGCAATGACTCACAAGGTCACCTATCTAAAGGAAGTAGCCGACATGTTTCTGCCCTTGAAAATGAGCTCTGGAAGGTCTCTGGGCATTCATCAGGGCGTTGTATCCCTGTTGCATATGCTTAGTGAGCGCTGCACAAATAATAACACTTAAAAAGGGAAGAAGGGGCCTACCTTTACCAAGGGAATACCTGGGGAGGACCCTAACAGCAGAGGCTAGTGGCCTCTGGTATCCTGGAGAGGGAGCGTCCCCTTATAGTCAAGACTTGCATCAAAGGTGGGCGCTCTCTGTGCGCCTATACCGACCTCTCTTCAGGACCGCTTGAGGTAAAAGGTAGGCCCCTCCTTCCCTTTTTAAGTGTTATTATTTATGCAGCACTCACTAAGCACACCACACACGACTGTGACATGGTCATGGTGACACGACTGTTGAAGGTAATTACTGCCCTAATACACCGGGACCAATCTGGCTTCATGCGTAACAGATCCACCAGCCAAAACCTGCGATGCACACACAACTGGCTTACCACAGTCCAGAAGTGGGCATTCAATGCAATCCATTGGCCCTTCTATGACCAAACACTAAAAAAATGTGGATTTGGTCCTCAATTCCAGCAATGGGTAGCAATGCTATACAATAATCCGGTAGCGGCAGTCCGATCCAACGGGCAAACTTCAGAGACCTTCTCAATTGAGAGGGGTACAAGGCAGGGTTGCCCTCTGCACCCCCCGTTCGCTCTGATGTTCAAGCTCCTGGCCTGTGCTGTTCAAAGTCATCCCACAATCATTGGGTTTCGTATTTCTGAGACGACCAATCAGGAAGAAAAAATATTGTTATACGCAGATAACGCTCTCTTGTATGTCACCAACACCGACGAGGCCACTATCTCAGAGCTTTTCCAAATCTTAACTGAATACGGAGCCCATCCCAGCTATACGATCAATTGGGACAAGTCAGTGCTATAAGCACTGAATGGGCTTCAGGCCCAGTCATTGCTACCACTGGGGTTCCAGGTGACTGAAGGTTTTCGATACGTGGGGAACTTTATTACAACGAGTAGGGAATGTGCGTGTAATGAAATTAGGAAAACTCTCCCTAAATCCCAAACTGATGCCGCAAGATTGAGGGGACTACCACTCACCTTGATGGGAAGTATGGACCTATTTAAAATGATTACTCTCGCCAAGTTTCTTTGCATACTACAGAATACGTATTACTCAGTGGCCCAAACAATTTTTTTCCTATTCACTGGAGAACTGAGGCACTTGCTGTGGGATGAAGGCCACCTGAAAATCTTGCTTAGAACTGTGCAATGGAATGCAGACAATGGGGGGCTTGTGCTTCCAGATATTGAGGGCTACTATTGGGCGGCCCACCTCATCAATATCAGTGACTGGACCTATGCACCACATGATCACCCAACATTTCATCACAAGCGATCCCTGATGGAACGCAAAACACACTTGCATTACTTGTATGGTGGAAAGGGCACACAGTCCCTGCCTCCAGCATCTCAAGTGGTGATAGAGGCCTAGAGGGAAGCCACAACCAGGCTGGGATGAGCTCATAAAATCACTATAGAAACACCCCTTTGGAAGGGGACCAGGCTCTGCAAATTCGCAAAACTGCAAGTCTTTAAACAGTGGGATGCCTAACGGATCTCTAAAGTGGGAGGCATCCTGGATCAAGAAGATTTTATGCCCTTTTCTACAATGCAAAAAAGAATTCGACATGCACTCGTCCCAATTCCTAAAATATGCACTAATGAGACATGCTTGGCAAGTGGAGGTGCTGACAGGGATGGAACTGCCCAACAATGCCCCGCTAGAGGGAAGAATTATGATGGAGGAATTAGGCAAAGGGGCAATATCCGCCACTTGAACAATGAATAATAATATGCCAGACACTTTGGGCCAGCCGCATGCACGGTGGCAAAAAGATGTGGGGGAACTTGAAGAGATTGACTGAGAAGCAGCACTGATGCATCCGCGAGTAGTGGCAATTAAATCACGTCTGCCTAATACAGTTGAAAATTCTGCAGAGGAGTTACTATGATTGCGACAACTGCCACAGTATGGGTAGGGCAGTCAATCCAAATTGTTTATGCTGCAAAGATGTATAGGGATCTTTATCCACATGATTTGGGACTTCCCCCACATCAAAACATATTGGACCACAATACTTAGAGAGCTTTAATCCATCCTTGAGGTTCCCCTACCACTTGAACCTTGATTTGTCCTACTAGGGATTCCAAATGACGTGGATATACCGCGCTTAAAGCTGAGTTTCTGCTCATTAGCCAAGGAAATAGCCAAGAGAGACTTGGGCAGATACTGGGGGTGACGGAAGTGCCTTCCATGCGGGAATGGCAATTGGGACTGGTCCTCTACATTGCAGAGGAAAAGGTGACATACAGTAGCAGGGGGTGCCCTAGTAAGATCCATAAGATCTGGGGGTGGGGGAGAGCTCACTATAGAATGGACTCCTTAGAAGACACAATTTTGCCACCGACCCACTCTCTATGATGGGTGGTTGTCACCACACAAAGAGTCCTCGATATCACTACCTATGAGATAATATTTCCAATATGCTCCACGCCTGTGTGCTCACTGGAATACTGTACATACTATATCATCCAACTGTGCCTGAATGGATCTTTTTGTCTGACACAGATGTACGCCGAACAAGATTGTATTACCTTGGTTTGCTGGTTAACGAAAATTGCAATAAAAATATATTGCAATTCATAAAGTAACCCAAAATTGCCAGATTGGCGCCCTTTGGTACCTACCAAGCCCTAACACAAAGGGAGCAATGCTACTGACAGGACGACAGGTGCAAACAAGATATTCAGCTCCACGACAGGAAACAGAAAAGGGTAGCAAACCACAGCTTGCCAAGCGCAGCTTCAACACAACATGGCAGTCTGCATGGGTATAGTCAATTATCATCAATACAAACGCTGCTCTCAAGGAATTGCAGCACAAATATGTGCGGTTGCCCTACTCTCCCTGATACCACTGAAGACAAACCAAACTTTTGCAAAAAAACATGTGACCCAAGAGTGCAAATCATTTCTAAGAGACTGGACACATTCCGGCTGTAGCAGAGGTGTCACTGTAAATTCCCACCAGGCTTGGAAGGAACCGTTACAACTATTATTGAAATACAGTTGCTTTACCTAAAGTGCCCAGCTTCAAACTTTAGCAGCCAGACACAAAACAACAAGTAGGACCCAACTTGCTGTTAACACTTACAGTCACTCCTTCAATTAGCTTCATATTGCCCACTCCTGCGCCATGGACTGTAGTAATTTACCCGACAGAACAAACGCATCTGATCCAGAGGATAGATTAACCAAAAAACACAGTCCTCTGCAAATTTCAATAATCCCTAGCAAAATGTTATATTTGCAGGCACAAATCGCAACTGTCAGAAGCACCGTTGTAATTCCTGTTAACCACGTTGGCATGTCAATTACAACTTGTTGGGACCAATATTTAAATACATACTGATCAGCATTTAAGGGGGGAAATCATTCATTTCCGAAAAATACCCTCGTTATTAATTTGAGGTTACCATTACACGTGTTGTTTAATGGTAGGGTAGACTCCTAAGTGCTTAAAAGGGAAAGTTTTACCATCTTTAAAGACACCGTTTTCATTTCCATTATCTTTCCACATTTTCATCTGTATTGGAGAACCAGATGTAACCTTGATTATATTTTGTGTTCCTTTAAATGTGATCAGAATACTTTATTTCCCTTGCATACTTTATTGTGTTTTATTGTCCTGATCATGAACGCCACAACTGCAAGTGATCCACACAATCCTTGTAAAGGTATAGATTTATCTGACCCCAACGAACATCAGGATCAATATCACCAAGAAGACAAGACAATGCAACAACTACCAGAGCATGAAAATACAGAACAATCAGCACTGACTTCATGTACTGCATGCTTTTATTTAGGTTCTTGGCTATAGTCACATACTAGACTACGGAGCCGCTAGGATTACATGCAAGGCACAAATATGCAACCTAGAAATTACTTAATTAACAGGGAGAGATCTCATACCAAAGTATTAGAAAAGATTTGCTAATGGTCCAAACAGTAGGCAAACTGGAACATGCAAACTTTTGACTACCTAATGAAATTTGCAGTGATCCATTCTGCCCTACACGATGAAGGGAAACTATTTCGGATGGTCAGACAAGCAATGCCGGGTTATATGCGTAACACAACAGCTTCTTAGCTCTTGGTAAAGAAAGGATATATGCAGATTCAGATCTGTGACCATATAGATCTTGCCCAATATTCAAGCCAAGGTAAATTAGATTGACAAAAGATCCCACTTTATCTCTAACACCACATTGTACTAGGAATTTGTTGTGTTTTTCGCAACAAGGGGGCTTTTAGGATGCAGCAAGTTGTAAGCTCCCTAAAGTTACATGACAACTTGGTCAATAGAAATTCTGTAATTATCTTTCCATCTTGTCCTGCTGTACGACATCACAGTGAACCTCCTGACTATGCATAGTGTTTACGGTTTGTTCTGGACTCATGTTTGTACAAGTATTCTTACATTACACTACATGTCTACTCTTTTTCAGTAATCTTTTGTTTTCTGCTTTGGGTGTTTAGGAAGAAAAGTCTTACTGAGTAGGTACAGAAAAGAAAGGTCAAACAGTATTTAAGGACTACAAACATTCTAAGAAATAGACTTCAATGCAGAATACTACAGTAAAAGTGAACTTGTATTAAGTAGAAAGGAGACAAGTTTGTAGTGGCAACTGAATACAGTAAACTAACTATTCAACTACTTTTGAAGAAACATTTCAGGGAGATTTTCAAAGACCAGTCCCTAAAGGAAATAAAATCTGAGATTAGAAAAAACATTATTCATACACATTGTGTGACCTACAAACACAAGCAAAACTGGGGTTATTTTTGTTTTGTTAAGATGGTGCATGGGTGAGAGTCTGAGAGAATCAATTTGCAACAATTAATGGCAATGTAGTTTACCTTGATTTAGATATGTTAATGTCTCGTCATGAAGTTTGACAGCAGGAGACGTGGCCGCACACAGTACATATTGAAAAGGAAGGATCTTATTCTCCGTGTCTGAAGACAAACTCGACTCCTCCTGCTTGAAGATTGGCAATGCGAGGACATCGCTGGAACAAAAAACAAAGTGTTCGGCTGCTTAGCTGCACTCTGAATACAGAACTTCAAGTGACGAGCCTGTGTCACCAAGAACTCACAGTTACAATGCTTTCACCAAAAAAAGAAAACGATTATTACACCATCATACTGTGTTCACATGATCTATATTTTCAGCTATGGCAGATTCTATTGATGTAGAACTAATTGAAAATGATACTGCTAGCGCGCCTGCTCCTTAGTAAGTAAACTTACAAGGGGACGCATCTAGGTCGATGAACCTTTTGAATCGCATGGAGTATCCTAGTCATGCAGTGACTACTGAAACGGTAGCTAACATCAATAATCAAGAAACATTCTATGAAAAACAACGATAAACCATATTAATCAAGAATAACCACTACACAGTAAAGTAAAAAAAAAGTATTTCCTTATTGAATACAATTCTAGATCACTAAGTTCAATCTTTATTCAAATCAAACTTGTATTAATTCATTAATAGAAAGACATTACATGGAAGGGAAAAAAATGCCTTCAAAGTCACACTATCAGAATATCTTTACAGGGATAGAAAACCATTCAAAGCATATCATATCATATCAAAGCATTGGCATGAGAAGTAAATGTGTGGAAACTGGAAGAGGACCGTTGAGGAGGGGAGCAACAAGCAGTACAGAGCATGCTGCAGAAAGGACACCAACAGTCGTGAAAGCAAGGAAACAGGTGAAAGGAGCAGAAGGTGTAAACAGTCTTCTACAGCAAGGTGATTTGGGTGATGGAAACAAATGGTAATTAATTGCCAGAAACTACACAATTATTCTACATTTTGCTACTTTAAAAAAAGTAGTGTATGAATTGGCTTTACAAAAGTTGGTGGCTTTTATAATGTAATTAAGCAGGTCAAAGCAGCTGCTTAGTTCACTTCTGAATCTATTGCTATGTACACCTATCTAAGTTAAAGTCTCGAATCATCCAGGAACTGAAACTGCAGAACGCATTTACAAAAGCAAAATGAATCTCTCCATTCTATCACCTAAAACACAACTTCTGCACATGACCAACATATGCTCAGTTCCAGAACTGCATTCAATGACTAGTCCCTAGCAAGAAGGACTACTGAAACAACTTTTCATTTTCCCTCCCCTCAGTCTACTCCATCCCTTTTTGGCTCCCTGAAAAGTGATCACTGCAGCCTGTTACACCCTTCCCTCATCAACTGTCAACACCCCTAAAGACACGAACAATCTAACTTACAGGCTACCTCATGTCACCATACAATTTGCTCATAGTTCAGAGCTTTCTGTCGTTTCACCTGTTACCTTGCATAGAAGATCTCCCTTTACAACCACAATGGTCATCCTCCAATCACAAACCATATACAACCTAAACCATTTTACCTTCTAACGCGCTTCAACTGAATTGCTGCATCATTGACCCTAAATATTGTATCACCTTGGCTCACAAACACCACCTTCCAAACCTCAAACACCACCAAACACCACCATTAAAACAGTTTAAAAAAATGTTTTATTGATTTGCCAAACATGGTGCATCGTTGTCTCACATTACATGTATAGCATACAGCATTAGGCAGAACAACACAGCACATCAATAAATTACACTAACATTCACAGTAATGACGTTTAACTACTACATTCCCGAAATACCATTCACAGCAGAGCAACCTTGGGGGAGGTTTATCCACCACAGAACACAAATGTAGTCTAGTCATATTTTAGCAGTATGCGGTTTCTGTTATACATTTAGTTGAATATCTTCAGTGTTGGCAGGACTACCAAATAGTAAATATATATATTTTTAATTCTTTTTATAGAATTTTTCAAGTAATCAAGAGGCAAACAACGTACAATCCAGTACTGTCACAGAATTTAAGATTCAACATGTTCTGCATATCTGCAGTTACTGTGTTGTTGTTAACACTGGTAAACAGGGGAGAATAGAACCAGTAGAAAAAAAGAGATGGAAAGAAGGGAAGGTATGAAGATGGGTGGGAAGCCTCTCAGCGGGGGAGTCAATGTCAAGACACTGCAAATGGGAGGGGGGGGGGGGGGGAGGGATGTGATTTCGCCAGCATCAGCTCCCAGTAAGCAGTTGACCCGTGTATCGCCACTCGGCGCTTCGCAAAGAGAAGGAGAAGAGCTGTCAATTTGATCACATTCAAGGGGACATCTTTTACATACCCTAAAAGTGCTCGAGTGAGTACCCAGTGATGTCCACTAGAGCGTTAAATAACATGCCCCAGAAGTGCTGCACTCCAGGACAGTCCCAAGCTAGACGTAGGAAGTCAGTGCAAGGCGCAGCGAACGCAGAGCGTATAATCAATTAAGCCCATATTGTGGATCATTTTCGTAGTGCACTATAATCTATGGAGATATCTGAAATGCACTAGTCTCAACCTATAACTGGGGAAAAGCATGTGGAATTGAGTGCAGCAATACTTCCATTGGTCGTCCGTAAGGGGAGTCGACAGATCAGTGTCCCACACCCACCAGCTGACAGGAGAACGCACCGGTGCAGTTTCCTGCATACCAGCATAGCCTTGTGACCAACCTTCATGGAGACTGGTTTATAAGTATCACCTCTAGCACCTGAAAGGTAGGTGGGGCCTTTGGGAACAAGTTGTGAAATGTCCAGATGGTGGCTTGCAGCTACTGTGCAACTATGTGAATATGTAGAGTAGAGTAGAGTCACGTCGGGCCCTGTGGGGATGGTTGTGGTTCGATAAAAAAGCCTTCCGGATATAATGCACCCACTGAAGCCAGCTGCAATTTACGCAGCCTGCTGCGGGTCCCAATGTCGAGGGTAAGAGGGAAAGAGGGGTGTCCAATTAGGGGAATCAAATGGGCGAATAGGCTTCCCAACCAAGCCCGTCACCGGAGTTCGTTCCATGTCCATACCGTGAAAGCAACAGTATATCTGTGCTTGCAGGCCGAGAACAACACCAGTTGAAGAGGGCATGGCGCACAGTGGTCATGTTCAGGTGCTGTGTGTGCCAGATATTACACAAGGAAAAGCCAGTGATGTACAAACTGTGCCTGGGCACAACAGCAGTACACATTCATATCTGGGAATCCAATCGCACCCTACTCAAAGGGGAGTAGCAGTATCTCCCATGTGATTCGGGACTGACCTTCTGCCCTTGCTCCGACCATCTAATTTACCCCACAAATGGGCCACAGTATGGGTGTACAGAAGGCAGTGCAATTTTAGAACTTTGGGGCTCACTCTAATGCATGACAACAGAACTAAGAGATACGGCCATTCGATCGAGTCAAACACCTTAATGGCGTCCAAAATCATCGCTGCAGGGGTGAAGTTAGGGATTAGAGTATGGAGTAGGGCAAAGAAGGTGCGCAGGTTGAGAGTCGTTGACCTGACAGGAACAAAGCCCAACTGGTCATGGCACACAAAAGTCGGCAGAAACCGGAGCGGCCGTGAGGCAATCAACTTAGCAAGAACATTATTGTCTACATTTCCAAGAATTTCTGTGGCAATGTTTGCTTTTTAGGACCCAAAATATTTATGCTTTTTGCTAATATTTGTTACAATGGTGAGGGCCCAGCAGCTCCCTCAACAAGAAAGTATTACAAAAGCCAGGTCAAAACAAGACAGGTCAAAACAAGACAGGCATTGACGAAACCAAAAGACCGACCACCAATGTCAGACATATTGGTTTGGTCAATGATTGTTTATATTCATGGTTCCGATAATCTTGTTAACCCCTTCGCTGCCAGGCCTTTTCCCCTCCTGTGCCGAGCCTTTTTTTGACTATTTGGGGCAGTTCGCGCTTAGGCCCTCATAACATTTTGTTCACATGAGCTACCCACGCCAAATTTGCGTCCTTTTTTTCCAACATCCTAGGGATTCTAGAGGTACCCATACTTTGTGGGTTCCCCTTAAGGAGACCAAGAAATTAGCCAAAATACAGCAAAAATTCATTTGTGTAGATCCTACAAGTGTTTCCTACAGAAAATAACCGCTGAAATAAAAGAATATTGAAATTGAGGTGAAAAAACCCAGCCATTTTTCCTCCACGTTTTACTCTAACTTTTTCCTGCGATGTCAGATTTTTTAAAAGCAATTATACCATTACGTCAGCTGGACTCTTCTGGTTGCGGGAACATATAGGGCTTGTAGGTTCATCAAGAACCCTAGGTACCCAGAGCCAATAAATGAGCTGCACCTTGCAATGGGTTTTCATTCTATACCGGGAATACAGCAATTCATTTGCTGAAATATAAAAAATGAAAAATAGGTATCAAGAAAACCTTTGTATTTCCATAATGGCCACAAGGTAAGGTGTTGAGAAGCAGTGGTTATTTGCACATCTCTGCATTCCGGGGTGCCCATACTAGCATGTAAATTACAGGGCATTTCTCAAATAGACGTCTTTTTTTACACACCGTCTTACATTTGAAGGACAAAATGTAGAGAAAGACAAGGGGCAATAACACTTGTTTTGCTATTCTGTGTTCCCCCATGTCTGCCGATAAAAATGGTACCTCACTTGTAGGGGTAAGCCCAGCGCCCGCGACAGGAAAAGCCCTAAAACACAACGTGGATACATCACATTTTCATAAAGAAAACAGAGCTGTTTTTTGCAAAGTGCCTAGCTGTGGATTTTGGCCTCTAGCTCAGCCGGCACCTAGGGAAGCCTATCAAAACTGCGCAGTTTTGAAAACTAGACACCTAGGGGAATCCAAGATGAGGTGACTTGTGGGGCTCTGACCAGGTTCTGTTACCCAGAATCCTTTGCAAACCTCAAAATTTAGCCACAAAAACACTTTCCCCCTCATTACGGTGACAGAACGTTCTGGAATCAGAGAGGAGCCACAAATTTCCTTCCACCCAGCGTTCCCCAATGTCTCCCGATAAAAATGGTACCTCAGTTGTGGGGGTAGTCCTAGCGCCCGCGACAGGAAAAGCCCCAAAACACTATCTGGACACATCAAAATGATCAAATACAAAACTACCTGTTTTCGCGGGGGGCACCTGCGTTTTTGGTCCTGGGCTTAGCAGCCTTCTAAGGAAACCTACCAAACCCAGACATTTCTGAAAACTAGACACCCAAGGGAGTCCAGTGAGGTGTGACTTGCGTGGATCTCCCAATGTTTTCTTACCCGGAATCCTCAGCAAACCTCAAATTTAGCTAAAAAGAAAATCAAAGTTTTCCCACGTTTCTGTTTGGGATCACCGCACTGGGACAAATTTCATACCATCCAATGTTCCCCTCAGTCTCCCGATAAAAATGATACCTCATTTGTGTAGGTGGGTCAAGTGCTTGTGAAAGGGAAGAGCCAAAAACATGTTGATATTGAGGGGGAACCAAAGGGAGTCCAAAGGGCAGTTTGCAAAAAAAAAATTTTTAGGCTGACAAGTGCAGCATAATTTTTTGTGGTATAGATGAGACAATGCTGGGTGGTAGGAATTTTGTGGATTCCCGCAGATTCCGGAAGGTTCCATCACAAAAACGTGGGAAAAATGTGTGATTTCCATCAAAGTTGGAGGTTTGCGGGGTGCATGTGAAACACACCATCCTGGAATCACCTAGATGTTTAGTTTTCAGATGTGTCTAGGTCTTGTGGATTTTTCTACACAGCAGCGTCCCAAACTCCATAAAGTGCTGCCCTCACCATTCCAAGTGGGACGATTTTGAGAGTTAGCCAAGCTCTCATGGCCCAAATGTAAAACTAAAATCCAAAATAATCAAATGTCTTCTTGCTTGCTGTGGGATAAGATGTTTTAGAGTGCGGGGGAGAGCTGAAAGATTGTTACCCCCTTCAGTTGGGGTGGGGGCGTAACCAGGCCCATAATGGTTGGTAGCCACCACCCCAATATTTTTTGTTTTTTTTAAATTCCCTGGCATCTAGTAGACTCTGCCCCCCCCCCCGGGTTGTGGATCAGGGGTAATTGCCCCATCTGCCCACTGATGGGCAGAACAATTTTGACCCCATTTATTTGGGGTGGGGGTATGGCCGTACCCCCACCTTCTTATTTTTGAAAAAAATAAAAACTTCCCTGGGCTCTGGTGGGCTTTCTGCCCCCCCCCCCCGGGGGCAGATGGGCCTTCCAAAAATAGGCACATCTACCCCCAAGGGGGGCAGATATGGCTAACAGTAATGTGCCCTTACCCAAGGGGCTGCCCCCCTAAAGAAAACACACGCATACACACACACACACCAATCCCTGGTGCCTAAGTGGTTTCATTGGCCTAACAAAAATTGGCCGATCTGCCCCCAAGGGGGGGCAGAAATGGCCTAAATATAATTTTCCCCCTAGGGAGCGACCCTTGCCTAAGGGGTGCTCCCCAACTAAAAAAAATTTACAAAAAAAAAAGAAAAATTATCCGTGGTACATAGTGGATTCTAGCCCCCTGGGCAGCGACCCTTGCCCAAGGGGTAACTCCCCTCATGCCAGTTCCCATACACAAAGAAATCCCTGGTGTCTAGTGGGTGCTTTACGATTCAGCTTTTGAAATGCTCTGAGAGACTTCAAAGGGAAGGAAATTCCTTTCCTTCCCTTTGAAGCCTCTCAGAACCTCATCACATGATCTGAAGAGAAATGCAAAGCGTTTCTCTTCAGATCGCGCTGGAAGCTCAGGGAAGTGGCCTCTGATGAGGTCAGTGCGCATTTGGCGCTGACGTCATCAGACGTCACTGGGGCGGGTCAGGGTGGGTTGGGGGTGGAAGGGTAAGGGCTTCCCCTTCCATCCCTGCCTTGGAGGGAGGGGGGGAGGGAAGCCCACAGAGGTCCCTCTGCGTTCAGTGCCCAGGACCTAATGGGTACGTCCTAGGCACATGAGCACTGTGCCTCGGGATGTAACCATTATGTCCGCAGCACAGAAGGGGTTAAAACTGGTTACATTGACTTTTCCGTTTTGAATATTTTTTGTAAACACTAGCATGCATTAAGACATTTTACTAGATGGTAATGCAAACAAATGGTACCTAAACGTTTTACAGTACTTTAGCAAAGTATACCTGCATTTTTTAGAACATTTTATTTGAAAGCAAAAAGTCATTAATCTTGCGTTCAAGCTTCTGCAAATATTTGCATTTATTAAGAGAGCATTCTGCGAACATTACACGTCCCCTTATATTTTTAAACTTTGCAAAAGTGTGCACACTTTTTTCTTACTTAAGCCACTGCCTGTAATGCAGACCAAGCTTACAACATATATTTAGAATGCTAATAATAAAAGCTTTGTATTAATGCACAATAAATACAAGTTTGAACAGCATGAACATATAGACACAAATATTACCTCATGTAATTTTGAAAAAAGGGGTTAAACACCCAAGGACTGTCACCCAAGAAGATTAAGATTATTCAAGAGACAGTTCGGCCTCCAGAATGGGTGACTCCCTGCCCATTCAACCAACAACCATGCGACAATCCCAGCCTCGAGTTCAAATATGATGCACTGGGAGTTAATATAATCTTATTTCTTTAAAAGATGTGTATTATAGTTTTTCACACTCGAAGTGCATCACGGCCAACACGTGATTAGCCCCTTATCGGCATGCAATCCTGGGGCTTCATCAAGGCTGAAGAAACATAACAGTAGTTAACTCAGACATAAGGAATAAACCATAGGTCCCCCAGTCAGAGAGAATAGAAAAATGAGAACAACACTGGTATGGGTAGAGTCCAAAGTGGCAAAATTAGGATGTCCAAAAACCAATTAGGAGTAAGAAAGAAAAAGGAGGAGAAAAGGCAAGGGAAGACAAGGGAGCTACAAATAGACCATTAGTATTATCTATTATTGCCTCTGTCAAGCCTCTTGGGGAACCCCTGGACTCTGCACACTATATCTCATTTTGATATAGTATATACAGAGCCAGCTTCCTATATATGGCCTCAAGTATTTAAAGAAGGGCTCGGTGCTTATCTCAAGTCCTAAGTGCCAGCAATGTCACGGTCTCCAGGAGGGGTCCAGGGCACTGCAAGCACAACACCGCCAGTCACACTCCACGGTCTGTCTTCAAACCTGCAACATTCTGGGGCCCACGGGGCGCCAATCATGACCCACATTTCTACCCAGCCGCCATCTTAGGCACCACTCAGCATCGCTGTACAGAGGGATGCAGGGTTGACTACAGCACCCTGTGTGGCCAATTTTCTTTCTCCTTGGGGTAGGGGGATTCACAGGGGTCCCCTGCGCATTGGACCATCCATTTGCAGGTTGGATAGATGGCGGTTAACAGGATTATGGAAGAATATTTGAGCTCAGTCGGCAGTGCTCCACTAGTGCGCGACTATATTGCAGTGGGCTCACTAGCGCCCCTTGAAATGGAAATATAAAAGTGAATGTACTGAATAACCTAAAGTACCTGTTAGCTACATAAGCAATAAAGTTATAAATGTTGATTGGAAAGTATCAAGAACTATGAAAAGAATTGCTAAAGAGCAATGACATATTTCTTATTGCATTAAGATTCAAGAGTATTATTATTATTTATTTTTTTAACTTTTAAAGTCGGACCATGAAAGAAGAAATTGCTTATTAACCAACATCTTTAAATGTAACTAAAATGTTATCAAAGCAATGAAGAAACAGATTAGACATGGTAATTGGAAGTGCACCACATAATATATTAACAAATGTGATTTTCACTTGATTTCCAGGAATATAAGATAAATTATACAAAACTCAACTTCGATACAAGTGCAAACCCAAGGGTAAGCAACTCAATCTAGTTTTTTTTTTATTTTGCCTTTTGTTATGTTTTTATTTTACCTCTTCACACTGGTATTTGTGAATTTACATTTTTAATTGAAAAGCTTAACAATGCAAGGAAAAATGGAACTTGATGATCCACTCACCCAGAAATGCAGCAAATGCATAATCTCTGTATTATGTATGTTGTGAAAAATGTAAAGGTTTTTTTTTTTTTGATCGGACACATTTTCACTGTTCCAAAGACATACATGCCTCAAGCAACAAAAAAAACACAAATGTAGCAAATGTATGGTCTCTATTCTATATGTTATGAAAAATATAAAAATGTGTGCTTGCTCGAAGCACATTTTAACTGTTCCAAAGAAATACATATCTATACCACACACGCGCTGCCTAGGCTCGACTTGAAAATCTCTAAGTCTGGGCTTCTTGCAACCACCAACGGGCCTGGCCCCACCAAAACTCTGCTGCCCACAATAACCGACAATGCGAAGCTCAGGTGAGACCTTCTCATTGCGCCGAGAACAGAGACCTGCACTGAACGCTACAGCAAAAACACCCTGCAACGACCACTGGAGGGAAGCTCGAGCAATGACCAGATTTTCACGTTACAGCGACAATATTTTATAACACTCAACATATATTTTTACTCCATTACTGTTTGTGTGCTGCATATACTTTACATTGCACGTGGTTAACTTAGTGACTTTTGTGGTTCACACTGACAAGAATTTCGGTGTTTCCTAAGAGGGTTTGCCTTACACTCAGACTGCAAAAATCCTGCAGTAATTCAGAGTCCATTTTCCTCTAACAGCTGGGCCATCTAACTTCCTTAGTGCACTGTCTTCATATTCGGTGGTGCAGCTCGCTGAGCTTGCTGTTAGGTGAATGCCTACGAGCCATTGCTATTTTTTCTGCAATCTTGCATCTCACCTTGTTCGATTTTTCTGGTTTATTCCAATTTTAACCTGTTGTTTGTGCTATAATGCCATGATGGTTTTCAATGAAAGAAGTGAAGGTTGGAGTTCCTGCATGTTTACATGAAGGTAAGGCCCACAATCCGCAGATGAGAAGATTTTGTACATGCACTTGGTGAGGTGCTACTCCAGTTAACTGGGAAGACTTAAAATTAAAGAGTTGACCAATCAGAATAGTGGCCCTTTCAGCCCAGCATAGCAGTTCCTTATGCCAGAATGCAGTTTCAAGGTCATCATAGTTAGCTCTTCGAGAATGCCATACAACGGATTACACTGGTCCCTAGGTACTCACTACTAATAAAAAAATGTCACGTCCTCTAATCATGCTGCAAGAACAAACACAAGCTCTAAATACTGTTACCCACCCTATTTAGGTTTCAACTGTAGAGGCACTTGCACCATTCATGGCACTATATATATATTTTTTTTTTTAAAGGGTTTTTGGTTAACCCACCTTCACTCCTTGGCTTAACATACGGTCAGCTGCATCTCAGATCAGCCCAAATGATAATTTAGGTGTCACCTTCTGTTCCCAAAAGGTAAAATGCGTTCCTTTGAGTAAAGACACCAGCATGTAAGATCAAGTGGAATGCTTCTGTTCAATTCCCTCGAAAGCACTTTCACCTCTAGACTGTTTAAAGTATTGATTATGCTGCTTGGGATGTTTTCTTAGAAAGGAATAGTGCCCTGTCAAGCAACCCCGAGATGTTCTGCATGGGTAGTGAACTGTCTTACCAGGGAGGCCATATAGAAGAATAAGCAGCTGTCCCGACTGGTTTTTTTTTTCCAGAACATTCAATTTTCATTCAAGGGTATTGCCATCAGGTTGCTAGAATTGCTCCTGGTCACACTGTAACTTTTCTTTGTTACTTAAACATGTGCAGCTTAAACAGGTACATCATCAATGTACCTGAGCCACCAACAACAATGTAACCACCCTAATGGAAACAACTGCACTCATCATTCGCAGTTAGTGCTGCTTGTAAGCAGTTTAATTTTGAATTCCAATCAGAACCCACTTTATTATTCAATTGTCACCTCAGTTACCATGATCAGGAAGTAACGGATCTAGCACAGCCTTTAATTTGCAATTCCTAAACAAGTGTTGGCAAAGCCAATGGGTTTTGCCTATGCAAGGGTTATTGGCTTTGTCAATGTTTTTTAGTCATGCTGTACAGCAGTGTGGAGTACAGTACAGTGGACTGGCGCAGCATGGCGTAGGGTGGTGTGGAGTGGCATAGCGTGGACTGACACAGAGTAGAAGGGCTTAGAGTAGACTGTGCAGAGTGCAGTGGCGTAGAGTGGACTAGACTGCAGTGGCGTAGAAAGGCCCAGAGTAGAAATGTGTTGAATAGAGTACAGTGGCGCAGAGTAGAGTGGTGGAGAGTGGCGTTCAGCAGAGTGACGCAAAGTGGAGTACGGTGGTGTAGAGTGCAATGGCGCAGAGGACAGTAGCGTAGAGCACAATGCCTTAGAGTGGCACAGAGTAGAGTGGTGTGGCATAGACTAGAATGGTGCAGAGTAGAGTGGCATAGAGTGCAGTGGTGTAGTGATGAAGAGAGTGGTGTAGAGTGGCACAGAGTAGAGTGAGGTTTATGAGAGTGGTTTGGAGTCCAGTGGTGTAAAGAAGAGTGGCATAAACGGCAGTGGCACAGACTGTTGCAGAACAGAGTGCTGTAGAGTAGAGTTGCATAGAGTGCAGTGGCATACAGCACAGTGGTGCAGAGTATAGAGGAGTAGAATGCACTGGCATGGAGTGGAGCACTGGCATAGAGTAGAATAGAGTGATGCAGAGGGGCGTAGAGTGCAATGGAGTAAAAGAGAATGGTGCACAGTAGAGTGACCCAGAGTACAGTGCAGTTGCATAAACTAGAGTGATACAGAATAGAGTGCAGTGGCATAGAGTTGAGTGATGCAGGGTAGTGATACAGAGCACAGTTTTGCAGAGAAGAGTAAAGTGGTGTAGAGTGCAGTGGCGTAGAGTTGTGCAGAGTGGTGTAAAGTACAGTGGCATAGCAAGCAGAGACAGGTTCAGAGTGGCGTAGAGTGGTGCAAAGTTGATTGCTGTGGCTCACAGTAGAGTGGTGCAGAGTAGACTGCAGTGCCGCAAAGCAGAGTGCAATGATGTAGAGTGCAGTGCTGGAGAGTCGAGTGCACTGGCGTAGAGTACAGAACAGGTGGGTGGGAGGAAAAAGAAGCTAAATGGAAGGGGCGGGTGGGAGGGAAAAAAATCTAAATGGAATGGGCGGGTGGGAGGGAAAAAATCTAAATGGAATGGGCGGGTGGGAGGGAAAGAAGCTAAATGGAATGGGGGGGTGGGAGGGAAAGAAGCAAAATGGAAGGGAGGCAGCAAAAGAAGCAAAATGGAAGGGAGGCAGCAAAAGCAAAATGGAAGGGAGGC
Source organism: Pleurodeles waltl (assembly GCF_031143425.1). NCBI lineage: Eukaryota > Metazoa > Chordata > Amphibia > Caudata > Salamandridae > Pleurodeles > Pleurodeles waltl. The sequence goes on along the minus strand of NC_090443.1, from coordinate 117,260,592 downwards.
AGCAAAAGAAGCAAAATGGAAGGGTGCGGGTTGGATAGTAAAAGAATTAACATGGAATGGGGGTAGGTGGGTAGAAGTAACATGGAATTGGGGTGGCTGGGGGGGAAGAAGCAACATGGAAGGTGGGCAGGAAAAGAAGCAACGTGGGCAGGAAAAGAAGCAACATGGAAGGTGGGCAGGAAAAGAAGCAACATGGAAGGTGGGCAGGAAAAGAAGCAAAATGGAAGGGGCGGGTGGAAGGGGAAAGGAAGCAAAATGGAAGGGGTGGGTGGGAGGGGAAAAGAAGCTAAATGGAAGGGGTGGGTGGGAGGGGAATAGAAGCAAAATGGAAGGGGTGGGTGGGAGGGGAATAGAAGCAAAATGGAAGGGGTGGGTGGGAGGGGAATAGAAGCAAAATGGAAGGGGTGGGTTGGAGGGGAATAGAAGCAAAATGGAAGGGGTGGGTTGGAGGGGAATAGAAGCAAAATGGAAGGGGTGGGTTGGAGGGGAATAGAAGCAAAATGGAAGGGGTGGGTGGGAGGGGAATAGAAGCAAAATGGAAGGGGTGGGTGGGAGGGGAATAGAAGCAAAATGGAAGGGGTGGGTGGGAGGGGAATAGAAGCAAAATGGAAGGGGTGGGTGGGAGGGGAATAGAAGCAAAATGGAAGGGGTGGGTGGGAGGGGAACAGAAGCAAAATGGAAGGGGCATAGAAGGAAAATGGAAGGGGCGGGTGGGAGGGTAAAAGAAGCAAAATGGAAGGGGCGGGTGGGAGTTGAAAAGAAGCAAAATGGAAGGGGTGGGTGGGAGGGGAAAGAAGCAAAATGGAAGGGGCGGGTGGGAGGGGAAAAGAAGCAAAATGGAAGGGGCGGGTGGGAGGGGAAAAGAAGCAAAATGGAAGGGGCGGGAGGGGAAAAGAAGCAAAATGGAAGGGGCGGGAGGGGAAAAGAAGCAAAATGGAAGGGGCGGGTGGGAGGGGAAAAGAAGCAAAATGGAAGGGGTGGGTGGGAGGGAGGGGAAAAGAAGCAAAATGGAAGGGGTGGGTGGGAGGGGAAAAGAAGCAAAATGGAAGGGGTGGGTGGGAGGGGAAAAGAAGCAGAAGGGGTGGGTAGGAGGGGAAAAGAAGCAAAATGGAAGGGGTGGGTGGGAGGGGAAAAGAAGCAAAATGGAAGGGGTGGGAGGGAGGGGAAAAGAAGCAAAATGGAAGGGGTGGGAGGGAGGGGAAAAGAAGCAAAATGGAAGGGGCGGGTGGGAGGGGAGAAGCAGAATGGGGTGGGGGGAAATTGCAACAGGTAAGTGGGGGGTGTGGGAGGGAAAAGAAGCAACAGGGAAGGGGATATGGGAGAGGCTGAAAACATTAGCCCTCATATGGAGTGCTTGACACAAAAAGGTAGCTGCAAAAACAGGATAAGTGATGGAAACAAGTACTTGGTCCAAACTCCATGGGAGGGAGAAACAAAAGAAGAGGACTTGACCCGCACATGTCGTAACAAACTGGAGCAAAGCAAATGAGAGCAACGCTGAATCTAACAAATGCTATGGGTGGGCTATAAACTCATTTTAAATAAAAGCCTTACAGAGACACCGTATAAGCGGTCTCGGCGAAACCGAAAAATGAGCAACCATGCATTCTGCATAACACAAATCGATTTCCAGATATGTTTTTATGTATAGCCTTAAGATGTGTTAATACTATACCCCATTAAAGCAAATTATTCCATCTCTGGTACAGCTTTACATTTCTTCTTGCTCTTGTCACACATCTCCAACCTTGGGCTGGTCTCCATCTCCACACGAGAGTACCCCTCTGTAGGAAAGTACCATCTTGCCTGGCATGTTACCCCCATTTTCACTGTATGTATGTATGTATGTATGTTATAGCCCCTGTTTCACTGGGATCCTGCCAGGCAGGACCCCAGTGCTCATAGTATGTGCCCTGTATGTTTTCCCTGTGTGGTGCCTAACTGTATCACTGAGGCTCTGCTAACCAGAACCTCAGTGTTTATGCTCTCTCTGCTTTCTAAATTTGTCACTGCAGGCTAGTGACTAAATTTACCAATTCTCATTGGCACACTGGTACACCCATATAATTCCCCTGTATATGGTACTTAGGTACCAAGGGTATTGGGGTTCCAGGAGATCCCTATGGGCTGCAGCCTTTCTTTTGCCACCCATAGGGAGCTCAGACAATTCTTACACAGGACTGCCAATGCAGCCTGAGTGAAATAACGTCCACGTTATTTCACAGCCATTTTTCACTGCACATAAGTAACTTATAAGTCACCTATATGTCTAACCTTCACCTGGTGAAGGTTGGGTGCCAAGTTACTTAGTGTGTGGGCACCCTGGCACTAGCCAAGGTGCCCCCACATCGTTCAGGGCAAATTCCACGGACTTTGTGAGTGCGGGGACACCATTACACGCGTGCACTATACATAGGTCACTACCCATGTATAGCGTCACAATGGTAACTCCGAACAGGGCCATGTAACATGCTTAAGATCATGGAATTGTCACCCCAATACCATTCTGGTATTGGGGGACAATTCCATGATCCCCCAGGTCTCTAGCACAGAACCCGGGTACTGCCAAACTGCCTTTCCGGGGTTTCCACTGCAGCTGCTGCCAACCCCTCAGACAGGATTCTGCCCTCCTGGGGTCCAGGCAGCCCTGGCCCAAGAAGGCAGAACAAAGGATTTCCTCTGAGAGAGGGTGTTACACCCTCTCCCTTTGGAAATAGGTGTGAAGGGCTGAGGAGGAGTAGCCTCCCCCAGCCTCTGGAAATGCTTTGATGGGCACAGATGGTGCCCATCTCTGCATAAGCCAGTCTACACCGGTTCAGGGATCCACCAGCCCTGCTCTGGCGCGAAACTGGACAAAGGAAAGGGAAGTGACCACTCCCCTGACCAGTACCCCCCAGGGGAGGTGCCCAGAGCTCCTCCAGTGTGTCCCAGACCTCTGCCATCTAGGAAACAGAGGTGTTGGGGGCGCACTGGACTGCTCCGAGTGGCCAGTGCCAGCAGGTGACGTCAGAGACCCCCTCTGATAGGCTCTTACCTCTCTTGGTTGCCAAACCTCCTTTTCTGGCTATTTAGGGTCTCTCCTCTGGGGAATTCTTCAGATAACGAATGCAAGAGCTCACCAGAGTTCCTCTGCACTTCCCTCTTTGACTTCTGCCAAGGATCGACCGCTGACTGCTCCAGGACACCTGCAAAACCGCAACAAAGTAGCAAGACGACTACCAGCAACATTGTAGTGCCTCATCCTGCCGGCTTTCTCGACTGTTTCCTGGTGGTGCATGCTCTGGGGGTCATCTGCCTTCACCCTGCACTGGAAGCCAAGAAGAAATCTCCTGTGGATCGACGGAATCTTCCCCCTGCTAATGCAGGCACCAAAAGACTGCATCACCGGTCCTCTGGGTCCCCTCTCATCCTGACGAGCGGGGTCCCTGGAACACAGGAACTCTATCAAAGTGACTCCCACAGTCCAGTGATCCTTCAGTCCAAGTTTGGTGGAGGTAAGTCCTTGCCTCCCCACGCTAGACTGCAAACCTGTGTACTGCGTGATTTGCAGCTGCTCCGGCTCCTATGCACTCTTCCAGGATTTCCATCGTGCACTGCCTAGCCTGGGTACCCAGCACTCCGTCCTGCAGTGCTTAACCCTCTGAGTTGGCCTCTGACGTCGTGGGACCCTCCTTTTTGACTCTGAGCCAGCTCCAGTTCACAAAATCTTCTAAGTGCCTGCTCCGGTACTTCTGCGGGTGCTGGCTGCTTCTGTGGGGGCTCTCTGAGTTGCTGAGCGCCCCCTCTGTCTCCTCCTCCAAGGGGTGACATCCTGGTCCTTCCTGGTCCCCAGCTGCACCCAAAAACCTCTACAGCGACCCTTGCAGCTAGCAAGGCTTGTTTGCGGTATTTCTGTGTGGGAACACTTCTGCAACCTTCAGCACGCCGTGGGACATCTTCCATCCAAAGGAGAAGTTCCCAGCTCTCTTCGTTGTTGCAGAATCCTAAGCTTCTGCCATCTGGAGGCAGCTTCCTTGCACCTTCATCCGGGGTTTCCTGTGCTCCTGACCCCCCTTCCCCCCGGACAATATCGCAACTCTTGGGATTGGTCCCCTTGCCTTGTAGGTCCTCAGGTCCAGGAATACGTCTTCAGTGCTTTGCTGGTGTTTGTGGTTCTTGCAGAATCCCTCTATCACGACTATTGTGCTTTTTTGGGGTAGTAGGTGTACTTTACTCCTACTTTTCAGGGTCTTAGGGTGGGGTATATTGGACACCCTGACTGTTTTCTTACAGTTCCAGCGACCCTCTACAAGCTCCCACAGGTCTGGGGTCCATTCGCGATTCGCATTCCACTTTTGGAGTATATGGTTTGTGTTGCCCCTAGACCTATGTTGGCCTATTACATCCTATTGTAATTCTACAATGTTTGCATTATTTTTCTTACTCTTACTTACCTGTTTTGGGTTTGGGTACATATAACTTGTGTATATTACTTACCTTCTTACTGAGGGTACTCACTGAGATACTTGTGGCATTGTCATAAAAATAAAGTACCTTTATTTTTAGTAACTCTGAGTACTGTGCTTTCTTATGATATTGTGCATATGATATAAGTGGTATAGTAGGAGCTTTGCCCGTCTCCTAGTTCAGCCTAAGCTTTGCCATAGCTACCTTCTGTCAGCCTAAGCTGCTAGAAACACCTCTATTCTACTAATAAGGGATAATTGGACCTGGCACAGGGTCTAAGTATCACAAGGTACCCACTATAAGCCAGGCCAGCCTCCTACATTTCCTGCTTCAAACCTTTTGTCTAAGTTTTTAACCCACTTCAGACCACCATTTTTACTTTCTTCTTTCTCTTGCACCGTTTTTGGTCATCTATGAAATCCCACCCATCACTGAGGTGTTACTCACCAGTTTTTAATTTTCCCTGCTGCATTGGTAATCTGCCCTTCTGTAAACTTTTATCATACTTTAATTAAATGAATATCAGTTATGTTACCTAAAATAATCACTTAAGAGTGCTTAGACATAAGCATACATATATTATAAGTAAAAGAAAAAAAAAAAGAAGGATATGCTGTACTCATGACAAGGACTGCCTCATCTATCTCACAGGTCAAGCTTCTACATCTAGGAGATTTTGAGGTGCTGCTACCATGTTTCTCTTATCCTTTCTTTCCAATACGACCCTATACGATTTGGTGTCAGTTATGTACAACACATGCATGACCTCCGTGGTCATTTAGAGCTACTTGTAAAGAACCATAAGGCACTGTAGTAGGTAGAACAACCATTAATCTTAAGATTTAACACACTGGCGTGACCAACTTCAATGTCACATGGTTGTCTGGTCCAGTGGCCTCTAGGCACAAAGCCACCACTGAGCACGGACAGATTCTAAATTAAATCCTAGCCCTGCTCCACTTAACCACCTGCTCATTTCCTTACTACATCACATTGTAGAGGTCAGGGGGCAATGAGAGTGATTCTTGCAGAATTACTCTTGCTCAATGAACAATGATGCTTTTATAAAGCATATTTATAATTTGCTTTGTTTCATTTATTTTAGGAACTGGATAGAACAAAAATCTCTCTTTAAAAAGCAGGGAGGTTTTACAAAGAATATTTTTATTTCAGTTGGTACCCAGGCTCACACATATCTTTTGACTAAATTTCTAAGCTGCAAATATACTCAAACACTCCAGTTTCCAATATAATCACTAGATCCCATTCCCTACCATCAAAGGAAAGATAAGAAGCCAACATTTCAGGGCTTTTGGTTAAATCCAGTCTTCAAATACGGTCAAATTGCCATTTTTTCAACCCAAAAAAACATGCCTCGAATTATGCAGGCAACAATAAAAAGCTGTGGGATTTAATTGCTGTCAAAATTCCTTTAAAAATGTAATACCACGCTATAAAAAGGTACTTTTTTTAACCAAAGGTAAATAACTATCTTCTGACTGATACTTCTTCCTGCAGATGCTACGGGAGATGGGACCGAAATCAGGCAACAAAGCTCAGGCAAAGCTCAATCACTGCGTGCATGCCTGAACCATGAGACAGTAACATTTCCAAATGTGTACAACACAATCGGAGTGGCTACATGGCAATTATCAGCCATCGGGACGCTCCTGGCGACAACAGTGGAAGCTGTCATTGCCCTTGGGATGCAAGCACAACTATCACATGCCAGCTAAACAATCTTTCTTGGCTAAGGCATAACAGATATTTGTGCAGATGGGATCCAACATGAGATAGTATGCTTGGTCACCTCTTTGCCCATTTTCACCTTCTCGAAACCTAAAAAGAGTTAATCATCCTAGTGCATTTTTTTTGTCCATTAGATACTATTGACTCACCGATGCAATCTCTCTTCTTCCTTGATTGAATGAATGATGATGAAAGAATAACAGAAGAGAGATGATGCACTGGTCCATGCGCAAAGCTAGTGCAACCTTCAGCATGAAAAAAATGGCAGATGCAAAGTACTATTTTTCTTCTGGAAACAAAATAGTGAAATGTGACCGGACAGAAAGGGCCTGTAAACCAAAAAACTCTTTGGGTTGAAGACAGTGCCACTAGCAACACAGTCTTTAAGGTGAGCAAATTAACTTGATAACTGTGCATTCGGAAGAGGAACTCAAATCTCAAAGCAGAATAAACAGAGAAAGACTAAGGGTGACAAACAGAGAGGGCAGATCGGGCATGCACATAAATGCTTTCACATTGGCACTGTCAATCCCTGCTGGGCAATGGAAACCACAAACCAGAGAATCTGAAAAGGGCTCAAATCTTCAGACTCATATCAAGCAACACTTTTTTTTTTTTTACCAGAACGCAGTTTCCATTCTGTAACAGTTTTTCAGCCACTCAAAATTATGTCTGCCGGCTCCAGTGATAAACAAAAGATCTCAAATTGGCTGCGCTAAATCTCCACACGTGCAACTGCAGCATCAGACGATTACAGTGGAGGACCCGACCATTGTACTGAGAAAAAGGTCTACTGTGTGTGGGGCAGAGGGGACAAACGCTGAGTTACAACACATTGGTATATAAAATTTGACACATCTAATCTGAGGTGACCAGTATCACTTTGTGTTCAATAATCCCTAACATCATGTGAGACTGCATTTTGTTTTTTTTCATAAGTGAGTTTGTAAGGATTACATATAGCAGGCCTGTGATTATTTAAACCCACAGAGAACAATGTGAAGGGAAGCTTATGGCAAATAACTGGACAATTCTTGTTTAAGGCGCATCAAAAAGATCAAAGCATAGACATCCTAATCTGGAAAAAATCACGTCTGTCACTTTGGAATGATGTTCCAATGTGTGGACCTCTAAAGAAAGATGACTGTGTATCTGCCTTTACAGTGAGGCTGTCCACAAGGTTGGTCAAAACTGGGAATATTCTCTGCTGCAAGACCCACTGTCCTGCCAAGGCAGGGTAAAAACCCGCATAGCACTGCGAAACCAAGAGACTCACACCGGATGATGGAGCAACTATAAGCACTAATGAAAGGAGCTCATTGGCATGTAGCATGTAGCACCAAGAGGATGCACAAGGACATCAAGCACAGCAGAAGGGAGGACTTGTAGAAATGGGATAAAAGTAGACTTAAGAAACAGGAGATCATGCTTAAAAAAATAATAATAATAATTAGGCCTTCAGGTAGTGCCCAGCACCTATGGAGGTCCGCCTCTGCATGGGGGTGAGGAGGAGCTTCTGGGTGTTGAGAAAAAAACTTGAGTTATGCAGAAGATGTATGCTGTGCTAAAGACATTCCAAGTGTATCAGCCACTACGGTCAACACAGAAGCACCATAAACCAGTAGTGTTGGGAACCCAGGGTGAATCAGAGGTAATAGCTGTGAGCAAAAAGAATTTACAGATTGAAATAGGCATTCTGGATATCCAAGGACACTAATCAATCCCCCAAATAGAGAGCCAGCAGAAGCTGGGCATGAGACAGAATTTTGAATTGGTCCTGTGGAATGTTAAGGTTTAACAGTCAAAATCTCAAGAAAGGACCTAACATCTCAGTCCTTCCTAATGACCAAGACATAATGGATATAAAATCCAGAGCCTCTCTCCATGAGGACAATTTCCATCGCCCCCTGCTTAATAGATCAAGAACCCTCCAATCCCTGGATCCCCTTCCCTGAAGTGGAGACAAGTTTTGGAGAACAGTTCTTTGCATAAGAAAAAGAGGAGCCTGTAACTACTGGGGATAAATAAGCTTGAGTATCCAGTGATCTGTGATGAGCATCTCCTAACTGGTGGTAAAATGGAAGACTTGCCCCCTCACCCCCACCAGAACCTGATGGCAGAGTGAAGAGGAACCAAAGAGGTTTTGAGACAGCAGATATAGTAAAAGATTGGGAGCCTGAAGCTGCTACAGATGATGTTGGTGTAATTAGGTCCACTGACACCCTGAAAGGAGCAATAAAACTGCTTAAGAGTCAGGATGGCTAGGAAGGCTCTAGTTGCCTTGGGGGTGGTCACTGGAGAAGCATAAGACATTTCAGTATTGTCGGTGGAACTGCTTTGGTGGGAAGGCCAGGTCCAACTAGAGCAATTATAATTAAATCATTCTAGGGGGTCTACTTTCTCCCATAGAGCAAGTCACATAAAAAGACATGTAAAGGAGTACGGCCTAGACATCTCAGCATAAGCCTGTAATGTACACCTGGGCGTGTACGTGGTAAGTAATGAATCAAGCCACTGTTCTCAGAATCCATGTCACTCTTCAAAATCTGCTTACAGGAGTCAACACCATCACTGATCGGGTCCTAGAATGGATACTTCATGTACTTAGGGAGACAGATGGTCATTTAAGCCAGTTCCCACAAATGTAGGAGTATTGGCCAAAGAGGTGCATAGCGTTGGCAGTGTGCAGAGCTAGATACAAGACCTTTCTCACAGAGTCAAGCCTTTTAGGCTTCCAGTCCTAAGAAGCAGTATTAAAAGCAATTTGTCAGATAACATTTATGCTTCCAATCTCTCTAGTCAAGGGTGCAAGGACAAAAACTTTGGGTGAGAAGGCTCAAGTCTATGATACCGTACAATTTATCTGTTGTCTGCCTGGATCAACAGTGGCCTCTCAGGCAGGTCAAACTGACTGAATAACAACGAGGGCTCCTAAATCGTCAAGGACAGCTGAGAGATTTCAATCGACAGTGTTGGCCAAGGGAAATTTCAGTTCTCCTACTGTCTTTCTCACAATAGGGGTAAAGTAACAGACTGTTTGCAATGGTTGGATGGAGAGATGCATAATGCCCCCCAACCTCCTAAAGATGTGTCAAAGTCATTCACATTTCATAGGTCTGGATTATCTATTGTAGGAACAGGGAAGGTTGTCGGCTTTTGAACCATATTACTCCATGTATTAATTACTACTCTTAAGCATTTTCAGGTCAACAGAATCAGATCTGAAATGTTCTTCTATCCAGATGAGTCTCTGGGCTCTTAGAAAGGTGCTGTCATAAGAGGCACAAACCTTTTCTTTTTACTTGCCTGCTGACATCAAAATAAAAAGAGGTCATGTGACAAAATCAGCTCCGAGGATTGTGCTGGCGTAGTGAAATATATGTTTTTGACCACTTTGTGTTGCACCACTTTGCACCTGGATTAGCTGTCTAGTGTTCACCGATTGCAGACTACATTTTGTATTCAGTTTAGCTGCCTATTGACTTTATCGTAGCATTAGACACAGTCATGTTAAATCTGCTCGTACTTTTCCACATTGTAAACTGTGCTTGTTTTCGTGCTCTTTGTCACCGAAGAGCTAGGACATATCACCGAAGAGCTAGTACAAAATATGGAGGAGTTAGTCAGCCAGCATGATAAAGATGTACTAGACTGATGTTTATAGTACAGCAGGGAACGGTTGGACTTTGGGAGGGACGCCTTCGGATTTTGGCCAATTCCAAACAAGTTTCTTTTCAAAGCTTGTCTAAACTAGCCAGCATTTTTTAATATTTCTTCTTGATGGGAGGGTTTTTTCCAGAAAGACCCTTCTCCGGTTCTTTAAGATATAAAAAGACCCAGTGCGACAGTGAGAGGGTGGGAGACCTCAGTCAGGATTTTAGATGTCGAATGCCTGACCTCTTTCCCATGAGGGTGGAAATCTCTTTCTCGCAGTTTAACTGTGTCATCGTCTTGCTGGCATGAGAAAGATTAAGAACTTGGCAGGCCCTACGGTGATGCATTTTTACTTCCTTATTTGCTTTACATTATAATATAAACACATACATTTGCTATGTACATTGCAGTGGAGAATCATTTTGGTATGTTTTCCTTTCATTGCTGTGCCTATTTTTAAATTTGTGGTTTCAAAATGCTAATCTCCTTTTAGGAACCTCGTGGTGAAATAATAATAAATGTCTTCTTTGAACTAAGAGGTGCATTCCAGAGATTTTTTTCCAGCTCGGTCATTAGTGAAAGCAAAACAGTTGGTTACAGCATCACAGGCTGCGCTGCAGACACAGGCAAGGGATACTAGTAGACTGGTGCTTCTTCGGAAGCAGTGTCAACTCTTGAGCCTATTGAGGCGACGATTAAGGACACTGAATCAGCTGTGACAACAAGGAAGAGACCAGCACTGGGGAATGGCTTCAAGCTCCCAAGTGATTCGAGGCACATGATCATTTTGAGAATGAAGAGGATTTCTTATTAAGGCAACTTACCTTTGGTAAGGGAGAGTAATTGCTTGGAACATCATTGAGGGCCTAACCAGAAGAAGATGTGCCCTTACACTACCTTAAGGGTGTTGTGTGCATTGAAGAACAATAGTGGGAGACCTAGGGTTCATGGTCAGATCCCAGACACAGCACACAGTTGTGTGAATCCAATAACAACATCTTCATATAGCACGGTCAACAGGATTTGAACAACAAGACCTGATGAGGTGACATCTGACCTAATAGAAGAGGGAGGCTGAACAATTTTGTTGGTGAAACATCAAGAAGTGGTCCAAACTGTGTTGATGAGGCGTGGACAAATAGGAACCGATACCAACACATCCTTCCCTGCTGTACATCCCCTGATACTGTTACACCCAGGGTAAACAAAGCCCCTTGGCAACATCGGAGCATGAGTAAGTAAGTAAAGGAGTTTAACAATCAGGTAATTAAAACTTTTACAATTAAAAATCGTTCAAAATATGCAGACAGCTCAAAACTAAGAGTCAGCTAGTCCATTTTTAAAATACTGTAGTGAAATGCGTCGGATATAATTTAACAGCAAAACTATTTTTCGTTGCTGGGCAAATCAGCAACAAATAAATCAACCTGTACTTAGCAACTATAAAGGGGCACCATATGCCAACATAGTTTTGCAAGTTATCAAAAGCTAAAAGGTCCTCTCAATTTTAAAAATGCTAAAAATATAAGACAAAATACAATATTAAAAAAAACAAAGAAAGAAAAGTTGTAAACATATTAAACTTTGAGTTGCAGCTGGTACTAGAAGCTAAAATAGTGGCACATTTTTAAAGCAGTAATTATATAAAGGAAAATACTATCTCTCAAGAGTAAGGACTGTTCCAGAAGCATTGAGATACCAGTTATTCCGCCTCCTTCTCTAATTCGGTTTGACCTCGTAAATTGCATTAAAAACACTAAGTGCCATGCATGAATTGCTTCTGGAACTCTTCATAATGTCTGCCTACAGTCCCACGCTCCCTTCCATACGGCAGATGTTGTATCTGGGTGTCATGGTAGCTGTACTGTAGATGCATAACTGGGATGGCTTGAGTCCGAGGGGTACCTGAGACCATCCGATCTAATTTCTCCAGGTATTTCACAAGACTACAGCTAAGGTGCGTATCCGTCCCGTTGAAACATCTGTGCATGAGAGTAAAAGTCTGAGAAAAAGAGAAAGAACAACAGAGCTAACAAGAGACAGTGGAGCAGTAAAGGACAGGAAGCTAAAGGGAAGATAAAAAGAGCATGAAAAAAGAAAGAGGGAAAGAAATAGAAAGTGCATGGAAATAGAAAGGACAAAAGAGAAATCGAGTGAATAAGTGAGATAACGTGTGAATGGCTGACCTGCTTGTGGTGTGCTTATACTTCAATTGTTGCTGGCTATACTGTATCTGCTCACTGCTGTGTCTTAAAAACCCACACACATTGCACTAGACAAAAGCAAAAATCACGGGTGCAGTTTCCTTCTGCCACTGTGCTGCAAAAATGTTTCTTTCCCTTGTTTCACTCCACCGGTGACATTGTTCACAATCGACTACTGATCTATTTAAGGTATTTTACAAACTGAACCTTTTTAACTTGTTTAAACCACCTGGAACAACATCATCAAAGAAGATGTTTTCTGTGTATAGCTCTAAGATTATGTCCTCATGCAACACTTGTTACAGTCACACAACTTCTCTTCTACTTACGTTTATTACACTAACGAAATCAATGCCTTTACAAAATAGTATTCCTATTAAAGAGTTATGGCTGTCAGTCCCAAATCTTGCACAGCGGGACGATAAAAGGACAAGAGCATCCGAGAGTTACACTGATTATTTTTATTTCCAAGCTATATGTATTATTTGTATATACCGTTTGTATAGTCAAGACAAAATTCTAAGCTGTCTTACCAAAAAATATTAAGTAAACCCGAATTTAATTTTATTTATGATCTAAGAGCGCAGAGTTAACTCTTGATTTCGAAATATATCTTTCAATACGACATAGATTGAGACCAACATATAAAGGATAACACAAATACATTTTGTGTAGTGGTGTTACTAAATGGTGTTATGCACGCATTTGCCTATCACCACTTCTGCTGAACCGATCTTTATTTATAAAAAACACATTGGTATTTTATTGCTTTTGCAACATTTACAAGGCAGACTGAATTTTTGTTTACACTAGAATATTAACTCCGATTTTTATTTCCACAAAGACCTGAACTATTTTGTCTCTATGCCACTAAATCCACCAAGATGCAAGATATACACATAGAATTGATGGCCTGCAGTTTATTGAATGAGATAGTATAACGTTACCCACGACAGTAAAGAGTCCAAAATGGTATGACCCTTGCGCTTTCCTAAGGGGAGCCAGAGAGACACTTTCCTTTCCCCTTGTTGCTTTCTGAATCTTTGCACATTCGTACATACCTTACACGGTTCTAACACATTCCCTCTGCCTTTCATTTTTTCTTGCATCAACCAAGTATTTCTGCTCGTCTACTTATGTCGTTTCAACACATTTTGAAAAAGGGACCACTTCCCATCGCAAGTTTACAACCATATGACCCACTCGAATCGTTTGTGACAACTAAAGATTATGTGCTACATGCTGCATTTCTAGTCGACGATGATACCTAGGTATAGCCTACAGCCAATATTAGCAGAATATACCCTCAAATAAATATGAGCAACTAACCCCTTGAAGCAGCACACCCTAAATGTCAAATACATTTATAACTAAGTAGCATGTGCTGATAACGCATGCTGGATTAGAAACAAAAAATACAGTTGGTGATTGCTAAAAATGAAATGAGGATGAAAAAAATATATATATATAAAAAATTTAAAAAAGGTAAGAGGCTCTTTAAAAGCAAAGCAAACGTGACCAAAAAAATAACATACTGGTAGGCAAGTCGCTTATGAGAGAGCCCACCACATGTTTATTGTATCCGGCAGTGTGGCTGCAAGAATCAGAAAAGATTAGATATATAACAGGGTGAGGCTGAGAAAAACAACCTGTTATCAGTGCGTTATGGACTATTCTCATTGTAGCCATACGGCATGATAAAAAGTAATTTGAGAAGCTCCCATAAAGTCTTTCCTTCACATTGATGAGTACTCAGCTAAAAGTCCCCAAATAAATAAACAAAAAGTCTAAAATTGGAACAACCCAAAGCACCACAAAATGTATTATTGGCAAAATACAAAAACATATTGTTGTTTTAGCCAAAACAGAGTACAGTGACAAGAAATACAAGTCCCCTATAAAAAGCAGGAACAAGGTGAACTTCTGCAGATAACCACGTGCGATTGTGATGTTCTTTAAAATATGAGGCGGAAAAACATTCTTTTTAGTTCTTAACACTATTAGTAAAGAACAAAACTTCCATGCTGGGTAATGGAGCACATTGCACGAAAGCAGAATAAAAATGAGATAATTAGTAACAAGACGTACAGAGTCAAATTAGTCTTTAAGATAAAACACTAAATATACGAATTAGTTGGTGAGCAGGTTGTTGTTTAGCATAATGTAAGTAGACCCAAAATCATGCTGCTTTACGGAAGGCTTGATTGACAGTTTTAGATTTCCAGCCTTTCAGAATTTCAAGGAGTAGGCGCAACGTATATTGAGTATCTTTCAAATCTCATGGAGTGTACAATTTGCCTTTCAGAAAACTGGGTAGGCTCTTGACAAGTTGATAGTGTGTGTTTGTAGACAACATGTGATGACACAAAATAGAGGATCCCCTTCCCAACAACACAGCATGAACAAAAATAGAGAAGCACCTGAATGCTCGTTTTCTGTTATACAATGGCCTGATGCAGAAAAAAAAAAGGCAGGTATTGGACTGGTTTGAAGAGCTGCTAACAAATGTACCAACCTGCATGGCTGCACCCATTGTAAGTTCCTGTCAAATATCATCTACAACCGCAAAAAAGAACCTCACCACCCTACATGTGACATCTTTACCCCACCCATTTTTGCTACTGGTGAGCGATCATTCATCCCAGGTGATCAGGGAAATCCTTTCAACACCTGCAGTCCAATGAATCCAAAGCGAGATTGTGATTGTGGAAGGAGTGCTTAAGAGAGAAGCATGAATTTCTAGGTTTCATCAAATCCTCATATTAATATACAAAGTTGTCTTCGATCTAGACAGCACAAAAAAGGACACTTGATTGCATAGAGGTTGCCCAGTGTAGGAACTGAAAGGCCCATGATTCGTCATAAAATCTCACATGGATACTAAGGACCAATCAAGGTAAAGAAGCTCTGTCTCTGTTCTTCGGATAACGGTAATTGATAGGACGTTTGTTATTTGTTATTTTGAATCACAGCTGTGCCTTGAATGGGACCAAGCACATTAAGTATTAGAATAGTTCTATGAAATGCTGCCTCAGAACAATAATTTTGTGGCGACTGGTGATATACTGTGGAGTTTTTCAGTAAGAAACTTGTTCATTTGGGAGACTCTAAAATAATTGTGTGACTTTACTGTTAGCTAACTAAAGAGCAGAGAGGATGGAGCACTGGTAAAATGAGCCACAGAAACCGGCTGACAGGTCAGATATTTTATTTTGCAGCAATTGTCCGAATACCTATCAAGACTTATACACACATATGATAACTGGTGTGCAAGGCCGGGAACATGGCGGCCGTACATTGAGCGTCTGCTGAGCTCCCCCGGGAGCAAAATGTTAGCCGCGGCGTGCAAGCCTTAGCCATTACCCAAGCGTATTCCTGCCAGGACATACCTCAGCCGGCTAGAGGCTCCATGACCCTGACGTGCATTACTTTTTCGGGCCGAATGTCCCTTTTGGTGGCCCCCGGGGCATCCTCCCCGAAGCAGTGGTTGGTATGGGGGAATTGTGGTAGGAAGTAGCCATGCAGGAACTGCAGCGAAACAGAGCATCCCGAACGCAAGCCCACAGTGGTGGTAGTAGCTTCAGCACAATTCTGGCATCAAGCTGCAGGGCCTCCCCGACAGGTTTAGAAACAAGCATTGGTGTACACCACAGTGCTTGGTTCTGGGGAAGTGGCAGAAGAACCAGGAGGCAATTAAAGCAGACAAGAGAGCTCGACGCCACACTTTTATGGATCAGCAAGGCCAAAACACTGAAAAGGTTATTGGTAAGCCCTCAAGGGTAAGTACAGTGTTGGAACTCCCTCCTACTATTTATAAAGATACGGTGAATGTTCAAAAGCCCATGCTGGGTGGTGTTGCGGGTGCTTCGGCTACGAAACTGGGGAAATCTATAAAGTTGCTCGGCAGGGGTATTGGCGGGAGTGGAAGGAAGGTACCAGCCCCGCTGGGCAAGATAACTTAATCGTTAAAATCCTTTATCAACGCTCAAGATGGCCTTTAAAGCGTGCCCTCGGTGTTAATTACTTTCTTGACAATGCTGGCACTGCCACACTTGGAGTCTCGTCTGGGATACTTTTAAAACCTTTATTTGGAGCGGTATTGTGGAGTGAGGCATACTTTAAAACTATGTCAGAACAGGCAGAATTGGACAAGCTCAAGCAAGAAGTGGAGGACTGGGGGGCTGCATTAGAGGCGCAATATGTGTCAGCAGATATAGACAGGTTCCTGAAGCAGCGGGAGGAGAGATAGCTAAATTTTAAAATTAAGCTGGAAACCATATGTAGGGAAAGGTGGCAGGCTGGGTGTTTCAAGCAGTTTGAGTACAGAGAGCAAGCTGGCGCATTTCTGGCATGGAAAGCGAGGATCAAGAAATCCAGGACTATCATTTAGGAGTTGGTAGTTAAACTCCCGGGGGGATGTTTCAAACAAAGCCAAGGACATCAAGGGTGCACTTTCTCTCCGTTTTCCACATTATATACCAAAGAGGTGTTCCCAAACCTGGACAAACTTAGGGTATGGTTGAGGGGTCTGGAACTACCTGGGCTAAAGGCAAAGGGAGCATGGAGGCTCAAATGACCCAGGAGGAAATTAGGGAACATCTGACTTGTATAAAAAAATTATAAGGTGGCAGGCCCCGATGCCATCCCCTTGAGCTCTATAGGCTCCTAAAAGAAGAGGTGGTGCCAGTAGAAGATCCTGTTTAACTTGATATATCAGAACAAGGTTCAGGCTCCCGATTCATGGAACGAAGCCATGATTACTTTAATTTTAAAGTCCGCTAAAAACCCTATGATGGCCGACCCTTATCAACCAATATCTTTATTAAATGCAGACTATAGGGTCTTCACAAGTATTTTGGATGGAAGGCTGTCCAAGCTAGCACCACAATTGGTTTATTCAGATCAGAAGGGCTTTGTGGCAAAGCAGCAAATACATGAGCTTACTCAGCAATTGATAGGCTCCAATGACTTAGACACTGCCCAAGAGATTCTCTTGGCAATGGTTACAATAAATGCTGCCAATGTATTGGATCGAGTGCGTTAGGTTTACCTTTGGGAGGTCTTGACAGTGCTCGGCTTCAGTCCCCCCTTTCATTTTGACCCTCAGAGAGCTCTTTAACCAGAATTTTACTAATGGGTTACCGACCAGGAGTTTTGATATTTGTAGAGGTAAGCGGCAACGGTGTCCTCCTCCCCTCCATCTTTTTGATATTTATATTGAACCGTTCACCCAGCATCTTGGAAAGGATAGCCAGATAATAACATTGCATTTTATTCTAAAGATTTGATATATATATATATATATATATATATATATATATACACACACACACACACACAGATACACACACATCAGTTCCTGCCCAGACTATCCAGAGGGTCAGTCAGTCATAAATTATTCTATTTGGCTTAAACCTTAAATGTATAAAAACAATAAAATGTGCAAAGTTCATCATAAAAATCCTATACATAAACTGTTGATTATACAAAATTCATTAAGAGGGAAATTCCCTTGTTACATAATACATTCACATGCATAATTCCTTCTAATTCTTATTATCAGACTATACTTGCCTGATTCATTAAATTGTTTCAGCCTTCAGCCAATTTCATTTCCTAATGATTCTTTAAAATACTACATGTTACCAAATTATCCCACATACAATTCTAATGGGACTTCGATCCTTACAGTGACATAAAGTGCAATTTCCGATTTAAAGTGCTCTACGTTTTGCCTCCAGCCTCTTTAATATATGGCAAATTTTCCATATTACCATGACCCACTGCAAAAAAAAATTTTTTTTTTTTTTTTAAACAATCTATTTGTGCCATTTCTAACTCTTTGTTCACCTTTACTCCCTACATTATACCCGGCACGATAAGTTCAGTTAAAACCCCTCTTAATCCTATTAGAAATTGGCCTAGCGCACAAATTACATTTAAAAATCTCATGTCTATTAGTAGCCTAAGCGCTTGATCCCGATTAATAATATAATATTCCTTAAAAACTGGTTTTAAAAACTTCTTCCGCACCTCTAAAAACCAATAACAGTCCAAAAGTAGGTGTTGCATGCTGAATTACTGATAAAGCCACATGTACATAAACCCTGGGTATCCCTGAGCAATGATTCTGCTTTAGGGTCCATATAGCCTGGATTCAGTCCAATTCGAAATTTTAACACTGCGTCCCTTAATCTTGAGTTAAGTAGAGCCTCTATATAGGGAACATTTTCCGGGTTCCTCCATCCCCCTACCATAGCCTGAGTTGAGATTTTACACTATTAATACTTCAGATCTATTTCTCTTGCCCATTCCTTCACTATTGTTCGCAATTTTTGTTTCGGGATCTGTGCACTGCACCACTGATTACCGGGTAAGATCTTCTCTAACTGTCCTCTCACTTGTAGCGCCCAATACGGTTCGCTTGTTGTTATTTCTTTTTTTACACAAGCTCACAATCTTACAGATCCCCTCATCTCTAATGCTTAACCAAAACCTCAGTGCTGCTTGCAGTCCCTGGTAAGTCCAAGCCGTCATTTGACATTCTACTCTTATAGCTTGTAACATACTCGACGGAGGTAACGATAGCAAACACTTTACACAAAAACTTTCTTCTATCTCAAAATTTAATTTCCCAAAAAGAGTGTTAGGACTTGCACCCCATATTGAAACTGGGGACGCACCATGGCATTAAAAGCAGAGATAACCGGCTGGAGGGAAGGACCCCCATATTTGCTACTAAATTGTTTCAATCCCCAGATCGATGATGAAGCTTTATTTTTTAAGGCTTCAATATGACCTTTCCATCTCAAGTCTGAGTCAAACCACATGCCTAAATACTTATATTTTTTTTAACTTCTCTAGTTTTGCACCTCCTAGCCGGTAAGCACAATCACTCTTCACTTTCCCTATGGACATAATTTTTGTTTTTTTCTAAATTTACTACCATTTTTTTCCTTTGGCAATAAGAATGGAACACCTCTAATTTCCTTTGTAAACCTAATTCCGTCACATCCATTATCACTAAGTCATCAGCATATAATAGGCAAGAAACATGTACACCATCCATTTTTGGGCATAGGCCTTTAACCTCCTGCAGCAACCCGGGCAGGTCTGACAGAAATAATGTCAATAATATTGGTGCCAACACACAACCTTGGCGCAAACCGTTCTTTATAGGGATCTTTTTTTACAATGAGCCACTCGTGTCTAAAATTACTTGGGCCCAATTTTGTGAGGGCAGACCCTGAAGGAGATATAATAAATCCAAATCAATCCTTAGCTGTCTTAACATGTCCCATAACAATTTCCTTTCTACCAAATCAAACGCAGCACGAAAATCCACAAAACAACAGAACAGATTTCCTCGCATTTCCATTGATTTTTTTGCTAAAGCCCACAAACTAAAGCTGTGGTCAATAGTCGAATGCCCTTCCTTAAATCCGCCTTGTTCTACAGGTCTGAAATCCTTTTCCTCTGCCCATTCTTTAATTAACCCCAGCAATATCTTTGTGACTACCTTTTCATCTACGTCTAATAAACTTATCAGCCGATAGTTTCATGGTTGTAATGGGTCCTCCTTTTTATAAATCGGTCTTATCATGGCACCCTTCCAATTCTCTGGGAAACGGTCGTAATCAAGAATTTTACAAAACGTATCACTGAAAAATGTAGTCCACCAATCAATGTTTTTTTTTTTATTATTAAAGCTGGGAGATTGTCTGGGCCAGCCGCTTTGGTTAGTTTAAGTGGTACTATGGTATCTTTTATTTTTTGTGGGGCAAAAGCTAGTCTCATATTCTCCCCATCTTCCTGATGACACAATATCCTACCTCTATATCGATGCCATCATATACAGTAGACAAATATTTATACCGATCCTCTTCTCCAACCAAGCACTGCATGGTTTCTGTTACTTTTCCCTCCCTTACCAACTGCCAGAAGCCCCTAATATTCTATGTTCTTATCACTTCGATCATTGTGTCCCAATTTTTACCGATATATTCCTGTTTCTTCCGTCTTATGATTGTTTTATAACTCTGTTTTGCCTGACAGAGCTGCACTTCTGTGTCAATAGTGGGTCTTTTCCTAAATTCCCTTTCTAATCTTCGCATCTTTTGCTTTCTGCACCTACATTCCCAATTAAACCATACTTTACTATTTATCTTATGTGGTTCACCCTTCATCTTTCCCACTTGCGTTTTTTATTTTATTTAGTTTTTAGGCAGTCAACCATTAATGCAATGCCCCTATTAACCTTTAAACATATCTCTTGGGTCTTCCTCCACTCTAAGATTTGGATAATTAACTATCAATTCATTAAGTGCTTCAAGACTACTTTCTGTGAGGCGGGTCGTTATTCTATGAGGATACTCAACTAACGCTATTAATGCCTTTTTCCTCCGATTTTTATCGGTTGACCAAATTATTAATCGAAGCGGCTAGTGATTGCTACCCTCTATATGCTCTACTTAAAAGTCCTGCACTTCTCCAAAAGACCAAGCATTTACAAAAGCATAATCAATGTGGCAAATCTGGTTGCCTATTCGAAAGGTCTGTTTTACCGGGCGATCCTTGTTCAAACGTCCATTTAGACAGAACGTACCTAGAGATCTTATTGTTCTTACTAAGGACAAGTCACGCGTGGAACATTCTACACATGGGAAGATGCTATTTGGAATTTGTGCAACAACAGTAGCTCCTTATACAATTTATCAATACTATAGGGATCAAGTTTGTGGTTAAAATCTCCCAACATTAGGGTCAAGTACCCTGATTTACCAATACTTAATAATTCCAGATCTTCCTCAAATAGACCCTGCTGAATGTCATAATCATGCAAATTCCCCGGTTGTATATATATACACATTGATTATTATTAACCGTTTGACACCTCCAATTGTATTATAAAGATCCACCTGGCCTGCCAATAGCCAACAACATTTAGTTTTTATTTCTGTAAACTTATTTGCTATTCTTGTTGAAGCTAAGGTTATTAGGCCCCCTGATGGGCGACCTATCCCTTGCCGTGTTGCTCCTCTGAAGAGTTTCATAAATCCATCTACTTGATCCGGTTCGTCGCACAACCAAGTTTCCTGGAAGCACATTATATCGCACTTTTCAAACTCTCATTTAAATAAGCCTTGTTTTTAAATGTTTTTTATAACCTCCTAAATTCCAGGAAAAAAAAAAATCAAAAGGCTGTGCGACTGGCTTAACTCCTAGTCCACGGCACTCAATTTGCCTCTCCTATAATTATCACGAGGGGCTCAAAACGATTCCGCCACTGTGGGTCAATATTTTCAGTAACTACAGTTACACTTAGACTGCCATTATTTCCATCCACGCACCTTCTTCGATTGTTATTATTTTGAGAATTACACTGCACCTGATTTGGCAACAAACCTGCATGCCACGCAAGGACCCTCCCATCTTGGGACTCACACCCTAACTCACTTTGCTGTACTAATCCTTATACCCTCTTTCCCTAACTCTGCCTCAGCTTGCAGTACCAGACGTCTAATGCATTCAGGGTAAAAGAGAGCTTTAGTCACCTCTTCCCCCTCCGAGCTTAGTATAAATCCTATTTGCTTGATATCTTCTGACTCAATTTCACATAGAATTGGACACCGGGCCAGAACTTCTAAAAGTCGGGTACGATTCAAAGGTTTTAACTTTCTGCGCCTTTCCCTCCCAATCTCTCTTCCCCAGGGTTCCAGATAGATCCACCTACCATTACTTCCACTAGGGCTCTCCCACTCTCTCTTTTCTTCAGATCCTTTGGGTTCCTTTACTTCCATCTCCACTGCCCTTCTATGGGTAACTTCCTTTCTTTTTCCTCGCTGGCTAACTTCTCTGTATGGAACACTAGGTACGCTAGATACTTTTTGTGATGTGGCCCCTTGCTCTAGGGCTACTACTTCCCACCCTGGGCCTCGGTCTGCCCTTATCAACCAATATCTTTATTAAATGCAGACTATAGGGTCTTCACAAGTATTTTGGCTGGAAGGCTGTCCAAGCAAGCACCACAATTGATTTATTCAGATCAGAAGGGCTTTGTGGCAAAGCAGCAAATACATGAGCTTACTCAGCAATTGATAGGCTCCAATGACTTAGCCACTGCCCAAGAGATTCTCTTGGCAATGGTTACAATAAATGATGCCAAGTTATTCAATTGAGTGTTAGGTTTACCTTTGGGAGGTCTTGACAGTGCTCGGCTTCAGTCCCCCCTTTCATTTTGACCCTCAGAGACTGTATGAGAGCTCTTTAACCAGAATTTTACTAATGGGTTACCGACCAGGAGTTTTGATATTTGTAGATATACGCAGCAGCAGTGTCCTCTCCCCCCATCTTTTTGATATTTATATTGAACCGTTCACCCAGCATCTTGGAAAGGATATCCAGATAATCTACTTTTGTTCACTGCATTCTAGCAATAACATTGCATTTTGTGCTAAAGATTTGATTATTTATATACACACATGCACACACATCGGATCCTGCCCAGACTATCTAGAGGGTTGAAAGACTGGCGGAATAATTTGGGGCCCTGTTGGGGTACACTGTGAATAACTACAAGTCAGAGGTGATGTGTTGGAATGTAGCAAACTGGACAGGGGAAGTGCAGACGGAGATGAAGTACTTGGGTATTGTCATTGTTAAACCCCTCGAGGCAATGCTCAGCATAATCTAGGGAAGGTGTCTAAAGAGATAGATTCCTTACTTGCTAGATGAAAGAATTTGACTTTAACTATCTATGGGCATGTGAATTGGATTAGGATGTCAGCCCTCCCTAAGCTGAACCACGTTTTTAACTGTATTCCACTTAAATTTCCAAAAATGTGTTATTGACAAGATCCAGGGGAAGATGAGCTTTATATGAGCCTCTGGGGGGGGCAAAGTCAGCTTGGATAAAGATGAGGCGTAAGCTTCTGAAAGTGGGCCGCTCACTGACGGACCTGTGCTGTAAGGCTTTGCAGTTTAAAAATAGCAGGATGCTACTGGGTAGTCCATATAGCTCAACATGGGGGGGGGGGGGGGGGGGGGGAAATCCTAGCAGAGATGGTCAAGGATCTGGGATCCGTCGGATTCTTATTTAAATTTGGTGCTCAAATTGCTTTTAAAAAGTATGGTTAAAAGTCCTAAAGGCCACACTGTGCTTCTGGATCAGGGATAGGAAGATTTTGGGAATATACTATTATTCACATTTTGCAACTATTTGGAACTCCCCGGGCACCACAGAGTTCCAGCGTGACAAGCCGAGCCTCTCATTAAGGAAGGCGAGGCATTGACACCTGGCGGGGAGTTGTTTTCAGTTCAGGGGGCCTTATTCTGGGAAGTACTGAAATCGAAGACTGGGGGATCCCTATCGAGGTTAATATTTGCAGTTGTCTTCCTCACTCTGCAGTGTTAATCAGGAGAAGGGGAAGTCCTAGGAGGATGAGTTATTACTACAGGATGTGAGGCCTAAGTGTAAGGAGGTTGCCACCTGGTACTGGACGTTTTTGGAAGCCGGTGACAAGAAAATGGCAGCGCCCCAGTCAGCCGGGTAGGAATCATACAGGGGGGGTAGACTTAAATTTCCTGTGGCTAGCATCTTTGAAGATGCTGGATTTAGTGGTTAAGCCTGCAAATTTGAAGCAAAATAATTTCTTTACCATCAGCAGCTATTCTGGACTCCTCAGAAGATTGCAAAGTTTGTGCAGGCTCCCACCCCAAGGTGTCAAAGGTGTGGTCTTCTAAAAGCTAACGATGAAGACTTATTTTTCACCTGTCCTGGTGTTAGAGGTTTTTTGGAGGGCATGGAGATCGTCATTGAGGACATCCTGAGGGTCAACATCAAATTAAGTCTTGAGCTAGTTCCGCTGGGGGTGGATATGGTGTCAGGTGGCCTCTTGAGTATAACACACAGAGATTTGCTGTTGTATATTTCACTTTTGGCCAGGAGAGAGATCTACAAACGTTTAACAGACCAATTCCCTCTCACTGTAACAGATTGTCTCAAAGGGGTATGTTGGACCTGCCATTTGGACATTGGGGTAAGGCTGATGGGACTAACAAGGTTGGGACGATTTTCTAAGGTGGATCGGTGTGTGGGTACCAGAATCTGCTGAATAAATGGTCCTATGATTACACCTGGCGCCGCTATGGGTGACAAGTCTACTGGCTCAGTCGGTGCGGTGAGGTCTTGGCAAATGCAGGAGGCTGAGGGTCAGATAACAATAACAACTGATAAATGGTCTAAGTTTGCAAAAGCAATGGTGGAATGAGAACCAAAAAAAAACAAAAAAACAGGCTTATACAGATAAAACGTACTTGTGCATGTGGATAGCAAGCACCTAGATGAATCATAACCACTTGCACTGTCTTGTTCCAGACTTAACAGGAACTTAAACCAGTAAAAGCATTGTAAATTAACCCCATCGCAACCATCCATTTACCAGTCTCTCCCTTCCCTATTGCTTTTACCGCTGACTTTCCAATAATAGTCATCAATGAGAAAAGCCAAGTATATAATTGAATGAATGAATGACACAACGCAGATAACTATATGCTATATAATATCTCACCACTGACACATAGACTAGATAATGGTATGGGAAGATGGTTTTACGTTAGCAGTTACGTACAATAAAAGTGGTAGGAATACCAAAGAAAATAGGCACATTTGGTAAACTCATACCTCATGCTGTAGGCTCCAGCTCCCAACTCCTGGCCAATCCCGGAGAGGCTGGCATCGAAATCCTGTACCAAGCCTGACTCGATGACTTCATCTGCAAGCGGCAGTTTGAGAGCCCAAGCCATTTTAATCCACTGGTTCTGCCCGGCAGCCCTCAAAGTAAACCCCTGCAAAAAAAGTCCTTTCTGATAATTAAAAATTGTTTTATGGACTATCCTTTTGATAACAGTCCGGGAAAAAGCATACTGCAAAGTGAAAAACGTGAGACAAGAAAAATGAAATATATAACTTCACTGTTTCAGTTGGTCGCTGCCTGAATCCTCATACTTGTTGAATGATAGATCAGTGCAAATTAATGGCGACAGAAACGCTTAAGGTGACACTCATCGATGGGTGACGAGTATTTTATTAAAAAGGAAGTGGTGGCGTGGTAATAATGCCTATACATCAGCTTTGGAAACCCAGTTCCACGCAATACACCGCTCAAAAAATATTAATGTGGAGCGGGGTGTTCAGGGAGGAGCGGGGACTTTGCAACAGGGAGGCATACCTGCTCAGTCACCACAATAAGCCGGGAGGCACCCAACCCTGGGCCTTTACCTCCCGCCTCCCGACGGGAGCGTTTTAAAAAACACAGAGCGCTTCTGCTGTCCTGCGAGTATTCTACAAGACTTCCATGTATGAAGTGCTCTAACCCGACTCCAATGAGCGAAGGCTGCGAGAAGCGACCGGAAAGCCGGATTATGCAGATTAGAAGGCTGAGGGACGGCACTGGTGGGGCACCCTGTCTGCAGTACTTTCTGAGGCCTGTGATTGGAGAGGAGATATTACCCGCACCGGAAAAGGAGGCCTAAGCAGCCGGGTGAAACAGTCCCCCTTACAGTGTCGGAAACAGCCGCCCTACCGGCCCGGAAGAGAAGGCCCAGTGGCCGTGATTTGCGAGTGATTTCGTAAGAGTCAGCCGAGTCTGTGTGCAAGGAGCGGGATGCTGGCGTCGGAGGAGAGGTGCGGACAGGTTGATTACTGGGGAGGGTCGCACGCCCCTGCTGCAAGTCAGCAGCCGCTGACAGAAAACAAGAGCCCGGCTTTCTAACTTCACTGCGCGCGTGTTCATCCCGGAAGTACCCCATTGCTATATTTCCCCCTGAATCGCAGGGGGATGCTGAGGAATGCAGAGCGATATTAGAAGACCGGTTAATTTACCGTTCTACCTCCTTGCGTCAACAATTTTAGGAAGTATGTTTTGAGGTGTCTTCCCTGAGGCGTGATCTAAACGGAATACCAAAAATACATGCATGTTTTAGAGTGCTAGTGCTACTAAAAGCCCAGTAGCGGGGCTGGGTGAGGCACTGACACGGACGTTTCTGCGTTAGCAGTGGGTTAACGTGCAACTTTTAGGTGCCTTTTATTTGAAGCTTTAAGCGAGTGAAACATTACTTCGGCTAATCTAAACACACGTTAACAATGTTGAGCTCTCTGATAATTTTTACCAAGCTATACGTCTATAACGAAAACTGCAAAAAATATGAGTGCCAGATTGCTACTCAAAATATTACTAGCAAAACAGCACGAGAACTGGTGGGAGAGTTTAAGATCTCCAAACCTGTCTGTCAGGTCTCGGCCGCTTTGATGGCGACTCCAAAATTTTCTTTGTAAATAGTAACAGATAAACGTGTTTTAACCCCTTCGCCACCAGGCCTTTTCCAACTCAGGTGCCAGGCCATTTTTTGGGCCATTTGGGGCAGTTCGCGCTTAGGCCCTCATAACTTGCACTGTCTTGTTCCAGACGTAAAAGGAACTTAAACCAGTAAAGCATTGTAAATTAACCCCATCGCAACCATCGATTTACCAGTCTCTCCCTTCACTATTGCTTTTACCGCTGACTTACCAATAATAGTAATCAATGAGAAAAGCCAAGTATATCATTGAAATTTTCGTCCTTTTTTTCCCAACATCTTGGGGATTCTAGAGGTATCCAGAGTTTATGGGTTCCCCTGGAGGAGACCATGAAATTAGCCAAAATACAGCAAACAAATTAATTACAAAAAAAAAAATGGGAAAAAAGGGCTGCAGATGAAATCGTTTTTTTTCCCCCTATGAAAATGGCATCAACAAAGTGTTTGCAGTGCTAAAATCACCAACTTCCCAGCTTACAGGAACATGCAGACTTGAATCAGAAAACACCATTTCAGAATTTTACTGGCACATACCCCGTGTTTACTTTCCTTGTGTGCTTTCAGTCTCTTTCCAGTTAGTGCCAGAAATGGGTGTGAAACCATTTCTGGATCCCGGACAGCTAAACATTTCTGAAAAGAAGACAAAATTCTGAATTCAGCAAGGGATCATTGTGTAGATCCTTCAAGGTTTTCCCACAGAAAGGAACAGCTAAAATAAAAGAAATTGAGGTGAAATCGAGCAATTTCTGCCCACGTTTTCTTCTATAACTTTTTCTAGATATGGCAGATTCTTGAAAGCAATATACCATTACGTCTGCTGGTCTCTTCTGGTTGTGGGGACATATAGGGTGTGTAGGTTCATCAAGAACCCTAGGTACTCAGAGCAAATAAAGGAGCTGCACCTTGCAATGGGTTTTCATTGTATACCTGGTATACAGCAATTAATTTGGTGAAATATAAAGAGTGAAAAATAGGTATCAAGGAAACCTTTGTATTTCCAAAATCGGCACAAGATAAGGTGTTGAGAAGCAATGGTTATTTGCACATCTCTGAATTCCGGGGTCCCCCATACTAGCATGTGAATTACAGGGCATTTCTCAAATAGACTTCTTTTTTACACACAGTCTTTCATTTGGAAGGAAAACCTGTAGAGAAAGACATTTCATTATTAGTTTGTGTGACAAGAAGAAGTCTGGTTTGGAGTTTACAACACTAATAACTAACACGAGCAAACGCGAGACCTGTTGCATTGCAAATGCTTGTTTTTTTTAATTGAGCCTTGATTAAAAAAATTAAAATAGGACTCAACTCCCCAGAAATTGTCTAAGCCCAAATGAGTCAATGATGCCCTGAGGTTGCTTAGCCAACCGATCCTAGCACCCTTGTCAAGTTCTACTATTTCTATAAAGGCCTATTTGTAGTTTTCCAACGTCAGAATTGACTTCAATCTTTGACGATAAGCTATGGGTTTAAGTTTGGCCTTGTTCACAGTGGACTTGACACCCATGTCCCACATTAAAGAGAGTGTTGGAGTGCTTTCGGGTAAATTCAGTAATGATTTTAAGAAGTTATTCTCTGCTCAGGTCAAAGACGACACCCCAGCGTGTCCACACATTTCTGCTCCATATAGAGCAATCCCTACTGCCTTTACCTGATAGGTGTTGAGTGTGAGTGATATCTGTCTCATGGTGGAAGCATTAGCAGCGTAGTGGCTCAAACTGAGACTGCTTTTCCTAATTTGAGGCTACCAAGACATGTTTAATGTAAGCCTAATACCCAAGTAATTAAATTCTGCCATCCTCTCCAGTGTGCAGCCATTCAGAGAAAGAGACCCTTCAAAAGTCCTATGAAGGTTAACAGCCTTGAACTTAGTTTTGCTCAAATTTATTTCCAATTCCTGTTTTTTGCACACAAATTTATTTCGGATCGGTTGGCTTTGTCACTGCTTATTTATTTTCATGCTTCCCATAATATTATTAAAAATGGTTACACTGACAGACGGCATTATATTTAGCCTCATATCATTAAACTTATCAAACATGTGTACCCTTTATTTTTTATTTTTTTGATGACTGGAACCAGGGCAGTGTGACCTTAAAACTTTTATTTACAGCGCTCACCCTAATAATAAAGGCTTATCATTAATGACCCATATATACAAGTTCGAACAGCATTGACATATGGACACACACATTACCTCCACTGCAGACAGGTCCCAGTCTGTAAACTGGTAGACAAAGGGTTTGTGCTGAAAGGGGTTGGGCCTATTCGTCCTAAGGACAAAATAAATATGAATACTTGTTGCCCTTGACCCCCAACAATATGTCCCGGGCAACAGGAATTCCACATTCCTGGGGTAATACTAATCGCTAGACTACAGTGAACAGCATTACGGTCACTGTCCACTTTTTCAACCACCTTCATATCTACCACAGCCCTCCACATTATAAGCGAGACAAGAACATAGTCAATCCTACTGGTGTGACCTGGCATAGTGAGCAAACTTATCAGATCCAGTGCATATAAATGCTTCAATGTTTCTGATTCTCTGCCCCTCTCCTCCCGCTATTATAGGTGTTATATATGTACGGCATTCGGTCATCCTTACTTGTAAGTGTGAAACCCTGTAAATCCGAAGAGGCCAAATCAAGGGTTCTTATGTCTGCATTCGATGAAGAACCCACCCAAGTTGTAAGACCACCAGAAGGACCCCCCATACCTGTGTGGTGGGCAGGAATACAAAAATTCAAAAAGCACGCCCTATACAATGGGTCCACGCACCATGACTCCTGAAGTAGACAAATATCAAAGTAATCAATACATTTACCCCAATCCAAGTCCCCATATTTAGATTTCAAACCTGCCACATTCCAGGACAGAATATTAATAGACTTATAGTCTTTGGCTGCTTCTGAATGTGGAACGGTTGAAAGGATGATTCTGCAAATACCCCCTCAAAGCTGTTCGAAACCCCAGCCTTGACATTTAAACAAGACTCCCCCGCTTCATCAATTGGTATTATATGGGGTGGGCTCAAGCTAAGTCAATCCACCATTGAAGTCTCTAATGCCTCCCTAGTGCTTAGGATAGCAAGACGAGTTAACAACAATCAATGGTGGACTCAGGAGTCTTAGTTTAAACTTGATAGAAGATCCAGGGGGTTCCATAGTCCTAGGCTCACTAGGCCTTCTTACAAGTGTGCATGCCTACATTTGAGTGTGATATAATCACAACTATTTGTCATGGAATCGTGTAGTCTAAAAGCTTGAACACTGTCAAAGTGAATTATAGAACAACATTTATACACCTCTCTGATCAAATGAGAACATTTGCTTTTATTGAATCTTTATTTTCTCTTACCCCCACAGCTAACTTTGGCACATTTGTCAGATAAACACTAGCAAAACTGGATCTGCGGTTCTGTTCCCCCCTTCTTCATGAGAACTGTCCCATTTTGGGTATGAATAGCACCTCTCAATTTTGCGTGCTGCAAGTCAGGATGTATTTATCACAGTAAGCTTTTGTGAAACATTAGACCTATCATGACCCACCCCTACTTGTTTTTCATTACCCATTTGGTGTATTTGGGCATTTAGATCGAAGGGAGTGTAAGGCCAAATCGTGTTTTTCTGCACCATGGGATATCTTGCCACGTTTTCGTCTGTTACTCTCATCAATTAAAGTAGCATGTTATGTTATGTAAATTTATAAAGTGCACGGCTACCCAAAGGCCTCCCAGCGCTAAGCAGAGGTCATCAGAACACAGCCTTAGGAACAGGGGGTTAAAACAACCATGTTTTAAGTAAACGACTGAAAGATAGTTTGCGACCGGTTTGTCGTAGAACCAAGGGTATGGAGTTCCACGACTTGGCACCAAGGTAGGACATAGAGCTTCCACCCCATTTAGACTTTTTTACTAGGAATTATGGCTAGCGCCGCCAAAGAAGACCTGAGATGCCTGGGAGGATTATGAAAGGAGGCAAGGGATCGCAAAAGGGGAGAACCTTTGTTGTAAAGTGCTCTGTGGATATAAAACAACATTTTGAACTTTATCCGTTGCTCTATCGGGAGCTGTAGTGCTTTCCTCTTATTTAGTTTCTAAGCACTAACATAACACAACAGAAATGCACTTCTGAGGTCAAAGAAGACTTTTATTGTTGTTATATGAATGACGAATTAGTAGCTTTCAAGTCCGCGTTAATCAAAAAAAATATATCAGTTTGCAATATACACAGCAGGTTATATTTATAAGATATTGAATGCAAAGCAAAACAAATACTTCACCGTGTAGGAACTATTTACAGCTACATCTTTCTAAGGTCTGCAAGCTGATGACCCCTGTCAGCCGCGAGAAAGAGTGTCATCTACCCACACGGGATGCTGGCAGCTGGCGCCAAGCTCCAGCACGAGGTCCGGCAGATTCGAATCTGACTCTCTGCAGCCTGTTACATTCGTTACAAAGGTGTGCCCCCTCCTCTCAGACCTGGGAAACTGAGCAAGCCTTTTGGAGACTGGCCAGGTCTCCAAGACTACTCCTGTTCCCAAGCTCAAGGGAAGAGAAACGACGCCCATGTACTCTCTCTTATCAGGTGTGAGAGCAAAACATCTTGGTTCTCTGGTGCAAAAACAGAGCTTGGAAAAATACAGAACTCCACGTTAAAGGCAATGGGCAGCTAACCTAAATATCAAATGCAATGTCATGTTAAAGGCAATAGGCAGCTAACCTAAATATCAAATGCAATGTCTAGTGTCATGTCAAAGCCAATAGGCATCTAAGCTGAATACAAAATACAATGTCTTATATCATGTCAAAGCCCATAGGCAGCTGAGCTGAATACAAAATGCAATGTATAATATCATGTCAAAGCCAAAAGGCAGCGGAGCTGAATACAAAGTGTAATGTATAATATCATGTCAAAGCCAATAGGCAGAATATCTAATAGCATGTCAAAGTCAATAGGCAGCTAAACTGAATACATCATGTCAAAGTCAATAGGCATGCAATGTCAAAGCCAATAGGCGGCTAGACTGGATACAGCATGTCAAAGCCAATAGGCAGAATACAGAATGTAATGGCTAATGCAATGTCAAAGCCCATAGGCGGCTAAACTGAATACAGAAAGCAATGGCTAATGCCATGTCAAAGCCAATAGGCTCAATACAGAATGTAATGACTAATGCAATGTCAAAGCCCATAGGCGGCTAAACTGAATACAGAAAGTAATGGCTAATGCCATGTCAAAGCCAATAGGCGGCTCAACTGAACAAAACATACCATGTGCTACTGGTGAACATTGAGCAACTAATATGCGCAGTGGTGAAACACAAAGTCATTGGTCAAAACAAACTTTATCAAATGGCAGGACATTCCGCCCTTTGACCAATGAATTTTTGTTTCACATATCTCATATTTCAAACAAACAAAAAAAAAAAAAAATCAGCACAAAAAAAAAACATTATGATCAAAGCAATCCCTGTAAAGCAATAGAAGTGAATTAACACATTGATTTCATAACCTTTCACATCAGATACATCTACATAGAAAAGACTGGGCAATTTTCTTTTTTTTTTTTTTTTTTTCTGATTGAGTCTCTAATTCAACAGTGTTAGCAATTTGATGTGGCATGAGTTCTGCTCATGTAAAGGTGCACGGTCCACCTGAAAGGTTTGCTGGAAGATAAGCAAAAGTCAGAGTTCCATACGAGAGGGAAAAAAAAAAAACACAGCAAACAAGTTGAACTTGAACTGAAGGCGCAGTTTGCGCAAAATGGATCCATGGTGCTGGCACTTTACTCAGCCAGGTTCAGGTTGGGGATTCGGTCCCTTCCCCACACGCACACACCGGAAGGGGGACCACACAGCGCACTCAGGGACAGTGGCGACACGTGGTAGGATCTGCAAAAGAAACAAGTATGACTTTCCTTGCAAATAACATTTTTCATTTAAACTGCACCCTTCCTCTTTCTTTCTCTGTATTATAATCAGCAGGACGTTTTTGGGGCCCTTTGTTATATTTTCTGCAGGTTCTGGAGGATCACTTGGGGCTTCAGCCCACACATCAGCACTGAGGTTTTTATCTGCTGCGCCACAGCTCCCCTTTTCTTGCACTGTCAGAAGGGCTGGGGCAGACTCCTTCTTTACCAAACCTCCATTCACTGCATTTTTGCCAAGTTGGGCCATTCTGTCTCCAATTTGTATGAATAAATCAGATTCTTTTCTAGGTATCAGCATAATTTCGATTTTTCCTTGGTAATTTGCAGCAATCACTTTCCCTAAAACCTGATCAATTTGCCATTTCTGATCTGGTAACTTTCCTCTCCCCAACTGCTCTGTGACTGCTTGCATGACAGATTGCTTTTGTGCATGCTGCACAGTTTTTATCAAATCTAGGGGAATGGGCATCTCTCTCATCTCTGCCCACCTGTAAGTGGCCTTTTCACATTTCTGGGGCACCCACATAGCTATCCCCACTAAGGCAGAATTCTGGGTGAACACTTCTCTCTCTGCATTTTTCTCATTAACATCTGCAAGGTAATTGAACCAGTTAGGTGCTAAAACATTATCAAAGAACCAAAAATCAGCATAAAAATGACACATCTCATGTAGCTCTTGCTTTAAAATCTGACACACATTATACAACGCTGTTCCTTCTACGGTGCCAGAAAACAACATTTCAGTCAATGAATCATTAGTAAAACAAACATGCTTTTTATCTTCAGTAGACACGAATTCAAATGGTGCACACAATTTCATCGGTAATTCTTTTATCTGTGGTACTCTAGCCCTGTCTTGCAAGTACCAGATCCATTGTATGATTCTAGCTAGGGGCACTATTTTCTTCCCTTGTTCATGATTTAAATGTACATAAGTATTTCCTTCTTGCACTGCGCAGAAACCTAAAGTCTGCATTATTTCATTTGCCAAATCACAAGCGCGCAGCTGCATATTATTTTTCACAGTGACCATGTACAAAAGTGTTAGGATTTCTCTCAAATGAGGGCTATTCTTTTTCCAAAAATCAAACAAACTAATGAAACTCGGGGTGTCTTGCTCTAAAATCTTTCCTTTTACTTGTGCATTTTGCAACGGTAACTCGTAAATCACATTCTGGTCTCTCTCCTCCGTGTTATCAGTTAAGGAATGCATTTTGGCTGCCAAAAACCCTGGCTCACACGGAAACTCAGTGCAGCTTGGACCTGTCTTAACCCCCTCATTACTGGAATGGGACAAGAAAGATTCTTCATTTTTATAACTTTCAGCATTATTTTGAATTATTGTATCCTGGCTAATTTGCTCACGTAAATTCCTATTTTCATGTTCCAACTTCCTACATTTCTCCTGCATTTCTCTGTAAGCAGATAAAGGTATCCAGACCTTTCTGTCATCATTACTTCCAAAACACACGTTTTCTACATATATACAACAGGAATTATTTCTCAAAACATTATCAGGCCTTTTAGCTACACATGCATTTTCTTCTGTAATTCCCCAAACAGAAAACAATTCACAGTTTTTCTTAGCACCATCAGGCAGTTCATCAACACATGTATTCTCAGACATGGTCTGCCGTGCTACTGTGATTCTCCAAACAGAAAACAATTTCTGTAATTCTCCAAACAACAAAAAACAATTACACTTTTAAAGTGTGCACTTAAAAATCTACTAACTCGTCAAACCCCTTCTTAATCACCTCTTAATGACCGACGCCCCACGACCTCTGGTACCAATTGTAGTGCTTTCCTCTTATTTAGTTTCTAAGCACTAACATAACACAACAGAAATGCACTTCTGAGGTCAAAGAAGACTTTTATTGTTGTTATATGAATGACGAATTAGTAGCTTTCAAGTCCGCGTTAATCAAACAAAATATATCAGTTTGCAATATACACAGCAGGTTATATTTATAAGATATTGAATGCAAAGCAAAACAAATACTTCACCGTGTAGGAACTATTTACAGCTACATCTTTCTAAGGTCTGCAAGCTGATGACCCCTGTCAGCCGCGAGAAAGAGTGTCATCTACCCACACGGGATGCTGGCAGCTGGCGCCAAGCTCCAGCACGAGGTCCGGCAGATTCGAATCTGACTCTCTGCAGCCTGTTACATTCGTTACAAAGGTGTGCCCCCTCCTCTCAGACCTGGGAAACTGAGCAAGCCTTTTGGAGACTGGCCAGGTCTCCAAGACTACTCCTGTTCCCAAGCTCAAGGGAAGAGAAACGACGCCCATGTACTCTCTCTTATCAGGTCTAGTCTACTGTGAGAGCAAAACATCTTGGTTCTCTGGTGCAAAAACAGAGCTTGGAAAAATACAGAACTCCACGTTAAAGGCAATGGGCAGCTAACCTAAATATCAAATGCAATGTCATGTTAAAGGCAATAGGCAGCTAACCTAAATATCAAATGCAATGTCTAGTGTCATGTCAAAGCCAATAGGCATCTAAGCTGAATACAAAATACAATGTCTTATATCATGTCAAAGCCCATAGGCAGCTGAGCTGAATACAAAATGCAATGTATAATATCATGTCAAAGCCAAAAGGCAGCGGAGCTGAATACAAAGTGTAATGTATAATATCATGTCAAAGCCAATAGGCAGAATATCTAATAGCATGTCAAAGTCAATAGGCAGCTAAACTGAATACATCATGTCAAAGTCAATAGGCATGCAATGTCAAAGCCAATAGGCGGCTAGACTGGATACAGCATGTCAAAGCCAATAGGCAGAATACAGAATGTAATGGCTAATGCAATGTCAAAGCCCATAGGCGGCTAAACTGAATACAGAAAGCAATGGCTAATGCCATGTCAAAGCCAATAGGCTCAATACAGAATGTAATGACTAATGCAATGTCAAAGCCCATAGGCGGCTAAACTGAATACAGAAAGTAATGGCTAATGCCATGTCAAAGCCAATAGGCGGCTCAACTGAACAAAACATACCATGTGCTACTGGTGAACATTGAGCAACTAATATGCGCAGTGGTGAAACACAAAGTCATTGGTCAAAACAAACTTTATCAAATGGCAGGACAGGAGCCAATGAAGAGCAGAGAGAGCTGGGTTAGCCGATTCATGCCTAGGTATGTTGAAAAGAAGGCGGGCAGCAGTGTTCTGCACCACCTGTAATTTCTTTATAACATATCTCGGAGCACCAAGATACAAGGCATTGCAATAATCCAGGTGGGAGATAATGAGTGCCTGGATAATGAGTCTTTTGGCAGTAGGTAGAATAATTTTGAACACCTTTCTAAGGAGTCTGAATATTCCAAAACAAGTAGAGTAAGTTTTCTTCACCTGATGATCCATGGTCAGACATGGGTCGAGCCAGACTCCTAAACTCTTGATGTATTCCTTGGGAGAGGGGGACGGGGGGAAAATCTCCCAAAGAATGGAACACAGAGGGAGTAAGATTCAGCTGAGCGCGATGACCCAGGATCATGACCTGTGTCTTATCTCCATTAAGCTTGAGTTTACTCTCTGACATCCATCCCGGCACTGCTTGTAAACAGGGGGCGAGTACTGACTCAGATGAGCTCTGCTCAAGTGAGAAAGAGACCACCTGCTGGGTATCATCTGCATATGAAACTAGGGAGAGACCGTATGGCTCCACTATCTTTGCCAATGGCAACATATATATATATATATTGAATAAAGTGGGGCTAAGAGAAGAGGCCTGTGGCACTCCCCAGCTGCTTTAAAAGCATCTGGAGAAGAAGGATCGATCTAGTACCTGAAATGACCTTTCCTCTAGAAACGAGGAGAGCCATCTCAACGCATTGCCTGTGATTCCGGTCTCCCTCATTCTCTGAAGTAAAATGTTGTGATCTAAGGTATCAAAAGAGGCACTGAGGTCAAGAAGAACGATCGCTGGCAATAGTCCTTGGTCAAGACGCTTCCTAACTTCTTCTGTAACTCCAGTCAATGCCGATTCGGTGCTGTGTAAAGACCTAAAGCCCATCTGAGAAGGATGAAGAATGTTGTTATCTTCAAGAAAGTTAGACAGATGAGTGTTCACATATTTTTCGAGAATCTTAGAGAGGGCTGGCAGCAAGGAAATAGGCCTATAGTTATTGAGTACTGATGCATCTGGATTGGGCTTCTTAAGCAGTGGTTTCACTATGGCACGTTTCCATTGGTGGGGGATGGTGTTACTAGACAGCAACAGATTCAACAGTTCGGTCAGAGTAGGAATTATTGCAGATGACCCTATAGTTAAGATTTAAGGGGGTGCAAATGATTATGATTGATTGATGGGATTACTGGAATTAATAGGGTTACTATCTTTCGTAGGTAAAGCAGGCTGATGTAATTGCCTCAATTTCCCTACTTCAACAGCAAGCGCTACCAATTGTGATCTCAAGTTAGCCACTTAAGCCTGAAAGCTGCTGACAAAGGTGATTATGTCCTCGTAGCCCTGGCCCCCAATTTAGCCTGTGACCACATTCTCTATAATGACTCTTCTGGGCCACTGCATGGCTGATATTCATTAAGTGCAGAGTAGCTGTTTGTGTAAGAAATAGCTGGCTCAAATGTAATAGAATGATTAGCCTGAGATTGCAGGACTTCAAAGGTAAACGTCTTGTCCCCTTAGGATATGCTGGACAAGGGATCCCCGAGGCTGCAGAGTTTTTTATGTGATATGGCTTTTTCCATTTACGCTTATGATCAAATATGGGTAGATCTCTCCAACAGTTCTCCTTGATTCTGCAGGTTCACTTTATCTCCTCCCCACAAGAAATTTAATCTCTTCGATCAGAGTATCTCTGACCTCAAGTGTCATATCAATTTGGGGTTTACCATGAGGGTTAGTGGGAATCAGTTTGGAGCTTTTAGACTTTTTTCCTGACAAGTTCTCCATGGCTTTTCTTTTATCCATTATAACAAAATCCAAAAAAACAATACAAAACGCACCAATAAACATACAGAAGATAGAAGTCCAATGCCCTCCCCTATTTTGATGCTGGAACCAGCCGCCTTACTAAGGCGAAAGAAAAGGCCCTGAGCAAGGTTATTTCAAGCCTAATGTCCAATCAGATCAAAACAAGCAGTTTCCACTAAAGGGGCGCACAACCACCGAACAATGATCGTCTTTTCCCAGGTGGTGTGTCACAGTTCGTCCTGTCACTTTGGGACAGACTAGGCCCTCCAGAACACAGGTAGTCAGCCCAGCACAGACAGCATCAAACGGTCAGAAAGAACCATGAAAATCACTACAATCCATAGTAGCATGTGGATAGGGCTTGGGCATCGAAGGCTTACTGGTGATGGCACTTTGGTCCTCCTTGGAGTAACCAAGGGGGGTGGCCGTGCCCTGGCTCTGACAGACACAGGATGGGCACATTTTTGGTCCAGGCATTGCCTGGGTGCGCCCGTGCTGCTGGAGGACGATGGGTGATATATAGTGCGTGGCTTGAGGAAAACAGAGCAGCCCAGTACTATGGGACACAAAGTCCCTCTAGGCATACTACGACCACAATCACTCTCTGGACATCCCGTGCCACTGGAGGATGGGTACTGTATAGGGTACGGTGAAACCTGGTGCAGCCCCGTCTCCAGGAACAACAGTACTGTGGGACAGGAAGTCCCCCCAGGCTCACCACGACCACCATGACTCCCTGGACATCCTGCTCTGCTATTATATTGCACACTGGGAAACAAAGTGCAGCCCTGCCTCCAGGAACAACAGGACTGTGGGACATGAAGTTCCTCTGGGCTCACCACAACCACCATCACTCCCTGGATAGTTACACCTATACCTATAGACTGAGTTTCTCACTCAACACTTATATATCTGTGTTGCCTGGCACTGGTTAAACAGTTGTGGGAGTAGGATAAAGGCCAGGAGCAGGCAAATTAATACCTCATGAAAAGACCCTGGTAAGGCATTTGTTCCAAATCTTGCTATATGCAAGTATTTTTGCATGAATATTGTCGCCCATTTTAGTAATCCCTGTGATGTTATGAGAAAGAAAAATCTGCTAGCAGAAGGCAGACAGCACTCACAATTGAGGTAGGGTCATGCCTCGCTGTCTGCATGAGCATTATCTCTGTGTCCCTTGTCCTTGCCATTATAATTGAGATAGTGATACTTTACAACAAGAACAAAGGAGGAAGATTCTGTTAGTTAGCCCCACCCTCCCCACCTTGGTGCCATAGAGGAGGCTGGCAACCCTGCCTCCTCCTGTTTTGTTTCCTGCTTGAGGAGGATTTGGGTGCGGGAGGTCCCTTCTGGGCTGGGGCCATCACTCAGGCTAAGTTACCTTTCGTTGTGGGGCCTAGAAGGTACAGGGCCACCACGGGAGTGCAACCCATAGAGAGGATTGCAAGGCATCCATCTTGCAGAAGATGCTGTTTGTTTCCCTTCTGGATTCACAGGCTTTGATGGTGCTGAAAGATAAGGCCAGCAACCAAGGAGTTGGTTTTAATGAAGTTTATTTCTCAGGATAAAAGGAGCCCACAGAACAGTAGCTTCCTGCGTAAAAGTCTCGTAGCAGCTGCTTCGAAGGAGTCGTTGCCTGGAACACTCACAACAACGACAAGTTCCAGAATGCAGAGCATCAGCGACTTACATTTAATAACATCACGGAGGTAGGTAACATTGAAGCTCTACATATACAGTAAAGCACTACATATAATAAATACTAACAGTGTATGCATAATATCATCTTTCCCCTTACAAAAACCCTAAATAAATGCCTTTTTTTGCATGTTCACTCCCACACTTTTGGAATGATGTTGCTTCAGTGCCAGTGTTCTAACCCCTCACAAAATATGTCAAATTGCCTATACCCAATCGTCAAATGCTGACTTACTGTTAAGTCCCTATTATATGGTTCCTAGGGCAACCAGGGCATGTAAGACAGAGTGTCCACCCGGGCTGCAGCACTGTTTGTGCCACCCTGAGTGTGACAAAGGACACAATGGCTCCCAGCCTGCCACTGCAGACTGGAAGGGCAGTGTTTACGCTGCTGGTTTAACTTTGGCATTTAAACTAATGGCAAAGCCATAAAATCCCTTAACCTCATATGTAAGTCTCACCTAAGGAAAGCCTATGGAGCCCTATGGCACGGAACTATATATTGTTAAATAAGGCTTGTATTTTTCATATGTCTTAATAGCAACACTTCAAATTGCTGTTTTGCTGGGGAATTTAGTAGGCCCATTGGCTAATACAGGGTTACCGATTGGCACACCAGCCTGCCTAACTCCTGAATAGGACTACCTAACTGGGTACTGTGAAGTATCAAATTAATCATGGCATTAAACCTGATCTGATGCCCAGGTAGAATTTAATGTTTCAATTGCAGTTCTGCAGCTCTAAGAAGGTTGTCACTCTATGCTCCACCTAGTCCAGTGACATCACAAAGGCCCTGGCCCACAGTCAGCTTTCTGCCCGCCTGGGGAGACGTGGGTGCAACTCTTAGGCGTAGGAACAAAAGCAGTTAACGCAGAGCAAGGTGTGACCTCTTCCAGGATGACTACTCAGGGTGTTAACCCAAAAGGCAAGCGCCAATGGGGAAGCTGCCTTCGAAAGGCAAATGGTGGTAACACTCCAAAGCAGGCTGCCTTTTGTTTGTGTAGACAACTTGAAGTCAGAGAAGGGAAATCCAGTGCTAAAATCAGTTTTCCTGTGGGCATGTAGCCCCCAGGTAGCCACACCTCTAGGGTGGGCTACCAAGCTCCTGACGACTGTAGAGGGGTCCAGACATATTGAGAGTGGTTAGAATCGTGCTCTCTGGGGGATAGCGAGATGCACGCTTTGCAGGAAACATGTCACCATAAGGGAGGGGACCTAATAGTCCATTGGCTAGTAACCTTGTGGTTGCCTCTGTCACTTTCCTGGGATAAATATGACACCCCTGGCACCCTGCCCCTCAGATCACGTTGGATTTGAAGAAAAAATTGAAAAAAACACTGTCAAGCTGCCCTTGAAATTGCACGAAGAGAAGCCGCACTGTTGGAAGGAATGCATCTGCTGCACTTTGGGCTAGTGAATTTTGGACTGTGCCTGTGGCTCCTGGCTCAGGGAAAAGTTGATTTCCGGTCCCAGATCAAAGCAGTGACTCCAAGGATAAGTTGGCTGATCCCCAGGAACCAGCTCCAGGGACAAGAGCTGAAGAAGCCCAAACCGGCAAGTTGGTAGCTACCAAAGGCATTTTGCTGCTACCTGCCACTGGGAGCCCGAAGTGACCGATCCTTGATGGCCAAAATTTGCACCCGAGTCTGCTGGACACAGGAGTGCCATAAAAGTCCAGATTCGTCACTGAGGAGGGATACTAGCCCCCAACAAAGGAGTTCGCCCCAACCGTCGTGCAAGGATACTAGTAGCCCAGCATCAGCTGGCCAGCTACTGCATCAAAGAGGACATTGTGGGACCCCAACCTCTGTGGCCAAAGTGGGCCCACATCACCTGTGGACTGAAGACTCATCACAAAGGCGACCCAGTCGACCGCACCTCAACAGGAGCATCCTTGAGCATCTTTTCATCCTGTATACTCAGCATCAGGACCACTCCATTAAGTATATGGCAGTTGTCCTGTAAAGGTATGGAACCTGACTTAAAACTTTTCTGAAGGCTTGGTAACTGTCCAAATAATCCTCTCTGGCCCCCTATACCTCCATCCTGTCAGAGTTGGCCGGTCAAGCCAGGCCAGAGTAGCAAACCTAACCATTTCAAAATTTTCAAATGTTTACAATTTTTTTTGGATCAATGCTTGTTTCCAGTTGCAGTTAAACATAATCATATTTTCTAAAATCTGTGTCTTCTGAACCCTCTTGTGGATTTTGCTCACCAAGGTCTCTAAAATGTAATTAAAAATATATTCTATATTTATAAATTGGTGTCCTGTTTTTTTTGTGTTGTGTGACCTTCTTATTTCGTTGATTGGTTCTGTTAAATGCTTTACTCTTTGTTCCTTTGTTAAAGTCTTGCAGCTTGAAGCCACAGCTACCCAGGTTTGAACTAAAGGTGATACAAACAAGCCTGACTAGACTTGAGGCAGTTTTTGCGAGTGTATTCCATGATAAAGCCCCACAGCCATATTATATAATACACCCAAATTCTCATAAAAACATGTTACTTTAGTGCAAATAAAAGTCTCTAAACCTTATAGGAATTGATACATTCCGAACAGGTTTGCAATTATTAGGAAATTTAACAACATCATTAGAAATGTGTTCTGGAAAGAGTGAATTTTCATGTACATGAGAATCAAAGTCAGACCAAAATCCAGAAAGAGACCACTGAACCTGTAGTAGGAATCCCAATAGAAACCGGATAACCTGAAACAGAAAGAGCAAGTG
This sequence comes from Pleurodeles waltl, assembly GCF_031143425.1. Taxonomy (NCBI): domain Eukaryota; kingdom Metazoa; phylum Chordata; class Amphibia; order Caudata; family Salamandridae; genus Pleurodeles; species Pleurodeles waltl. Next base: position 117,218,880 of record NC_090443.1, on the reverse strand, counting down.
AAATGATGTAGGAAAATGCCACTGTTGACATGGTTACCCCCTACCCTTTTGCCTTTTGTTGATGCCAGCTTTGATTGAAAGTGTGCTGGGACCCTGCTAACCAGGCCCCAGCACCAGTTTTCTTTCCCTAAACCTGCACCATTGTCTCCACAATTGGCACAGCCCTGGCACACAGTTAAGTCCCTTGTAAAAGGTACCCCTGGTACCAAGGGCCCTGTGGCCAGGGAAGGTCTTGAAGGGCTGCAACATGTATTATGCCACCCTGGGGACCCTTCACTCAGCACATGCACACTGCCTCACAGCTTGTGTGAGAAAAAAAAAAGATTAAGTCAACATGGCACTCCCCTCAGAATGGCCTGTGGCATAGGTAAGTCACCCGTCTAGCAGGCCTTACAGTCCTAAGGCAGGGTGCGGGCAGGTGAGGGCTTAGCTGTATGAGCACTATGCCCCTACAGTGTCTAAGTCGATTCTTAGACATTGTAAGTGCAGGGTAGCCATACAGAGTATATGGTCTGGGAGTTTGTCAAAAACTAACTCCACAGTTCCATAATGGCTACACTGAATACTGAGAAGTTTGTTATCAAACTTCTCAGCACAATAAACCCACACTGATGCCAGTGTGGGATTTATTGAAAAATGCACACAGAGGGCATCTTAGAGATGCCCCCTGCATACCAGCCCAACTGCTAGTGTTGACCGGTGTCTGCCAACCTGCCACTCCCAGACAAGTTTCTGGCCACATGGGGTGAGTACAATCACAAAAAAACAAAAAAGGGGAGTACGGGGTTGTTTGTAAAGTAGGGGGGGTCAGTAGTGTACTAATTGTGACGCTAGACCACTCGTAGTCCTCAACTAGAGGTGAAAATTGGGTGGGCTGTGTAGTGGTGTTCGGTCTGGGGGGAAGGGGAGGAGCTGGGGAAAAAAACAAGGAAAGGAAAGTTTCCTTTACGGACTAGGTGGTCTCACACACTATATAGTGTCATGCTTCATCATATGACCACCTAGCCCCACCCAGGTAGGACAGTGCCACCTGGGCGGACTCGACCTCACTGTTAAAAGAACAGGAGGGAGTGCGTAAATTAATCTTATTCCTGGAAATAGGGATCCAGCTATACTAGGGAAATAAAAACACCTACTCAGGTACCCGGGTAACTTTAATGGGGGTCCTGTGTGGTGTGGTTAAAAAGGATGGGGAACCAGTGTGAGAGCAATGACTCACAAGGTCACCTGTCTAAAATGGGGTAGCCGACATGTTTCTGCCCTTATGGTGGAGCTATGGAGAGTCTCTGGGCATTCATCAGGGCATTGGATCCCTGTAGTGATTCCTACTTAAACACTGCGAAAATAATCACATAGGGAAGGGAGGGCCTACCTTAACCAAGAAAATATCTGGGGAGGACCTAAAGAAAAAGGGATGAAAACAGACCAAAACATAGTGAATAATAAAACACAGCACACCACTCCACACGTGTCAAAATTCATGCATGCCGCAGAAGTGCTGGTTGCAAAATTTAAATCGCAATAGCATCGAGGTAGGTAATGCACGGTACGCATTAAGAGGGGAAGACAATTTCTTACCCTCACAGTTGAGGCTACTAGCCTCTGGTATCCTGGAGAGGGAGCGTCCCCTTATAGTAAGACTCTAAGGTTCCAGGGGAAAAAAGAGAAAGAACAGAGGAAAAACCGATAATCATAAAGGTAGTTAAAGGAATGCAGGGGAGGGGAAGAGAGGAGAAGAGGAGAGTGAGAAGAAGGGAAAAAAAGGGGAAAGGAGTAGAGAGAGAGGGGATCCAATGACAGAGGAAAAGAGAGAAAAAATTGAAAATAGAGGCAAAGGTTGTAGATCAAGATGGAGAGGAGGAGATAAAAAGGAGAAAGAACAAGAAGAAAAAGGAAAAAAGAAAAAAGAAAGAAGAAGGAAGGAAAAGAAAAAAAGGAAAATAGGAAAATGGAAGAGAGGAAAAAGGGAAGGGAAAGGGAAGTGGGAAGATAAAATAAGAAAAATAAATTAAAAAATTAAAAAGGGAACAGAGATGTCTTATCTGTGTCTCCCACGCTGTCTGACTCACTGCATCAAAGGTGGGCGCTCTCTGTGCGCCTATACCGACCTCTCGTTCAGGACCGCTTGGATACAATGGTCTGGTGGGGTCTCACATGGGGTGAGTACCTTTGTGCACTCTGTGACCAGGAACAAAGCCTGTCCTGGGTGGAGGTGCTTCACACCTCCCCCTGCAGGAACTGTAACACCTGGCGGTGAGCCTCAAAGGCTCAAGCCTGGTGTTACAGCGCCCCAGGGCACTCCAGCTAGTGGAGATGCCCCCCCCCCCGCCGACACAGTCCGCACTTTTGGTGGCAAGTCCGGGGAAATCATAAGGAAAACAAGGAGGAGTCACCCCCTCAGCCAGGTCCACCCCTAAGGTGACCAGAGCTGAAGCGACCCGTCCTTGGAAAATCCTCCATCTTGTTTTGGAGGATTTAGCCCAGTAGGAATAGGGATGTCCTCCCATCCCCAAAGGGAGGAGGCACAAGGAGGGTGTAGCCACCCTCAGGGACAGTAGCCATTGGCTACTGCCCTCCAGCCCTAACACCCCCCTAAATTTAGTATTTAGGGGCGACCCTGAAACCAGGAAATCAGATTCCTGACAACCTACAAAGAAGGACTGCCTAGCTGAAAAAACATGCAGAGAAGGAGGAAGACGACAACTGCTTTGGCCCCAGCCCTACCAGCCTGTCTCCCTCTTCAGAGAACCTGCACCAGCAACGCATCCTGCCAACTTAGAGGACTGCCCTTCAACACAAAGGATGAAGAACTCCCATGGACAGCGGACCTGTCCAACTAAGAAAGAAGAAACCATCTTTAAAAGGACTCTCACCTCACTCCAGAAGCATGAGTCCCCACCACTCTGCACCCGACGTCCCTTGCCCGTGTCCATAGAAACCAACGACCCAGAGAGGACCCCCAGGCGACTCCGACAACGTGTCCAACCTGGGTACCCTCTCTGCACCCCCCTGATGATGCCTGCAGAGGGAATCCCGAGGACCCCCTGACCACGACTGCCTGGGACGAAGATATCCGACGCCTGGAGAAGCACTGCACCCGGATCCCCCAGGCCCGTGAGAAACCGACCACCGGTGCAGCAGTGACAAGAAGGCGTCCCTCACCCTTGCCCAGTTGGTGGCTGTGTCAAGACCCTTCAAACCTGTCATGCCATAACTACAAAAGGTGCCATAAAAGTAATCAGAATGCAGATGAAGAAGTATCCTCAGTGGAGACAGCGTCGTCCGGGCTGGAGGAAGATCTGCCAAGTCATGTTGCACCTTTTACAGAAAGGAGGTCGAGAACAGAAATCCAAGATGTCCACCGTTTAGGCAGACAGTGAAGTTGCTGCTCTAGTGTTGCATTCGTCCAGTTGCTAGGATATGCGCACAAAGCCTGAGAGCTTTGCACTTTTAACTGCGCTTTGAAAGGAGTCAGGTGTCTGGAGAGAGCGCGTCTGTGAAGAAACATTCTGTGAGTAAAATTGGTCTTTGCAAGTATCTTGATAAAGAAAACACAAGCATCACAGCGAACGAAAACCTAGGAAGCAGAAAGCAAATTCTGAAAACAAACTTTATTGAAGGTTTATGAAAAATCCGTGGTAAGAAAATATTTGACGATTCAAAGAGCATTTAGAGAATATAAATATATTAACCACTCAAATAATATTGCATGCTTGACATAACCAACTAAACACAAGAAAAGCTATGCAGACAATATTTACGCTTATTTACCTTACGAGGAAGCTAATAAGAAATAGTTAACTAAAAGGTCATTCATACCTCTTTACCTGAATTCAAGATAATAAATACCTATATATATATATCTCTATGCTCCACCTAGTCCAGTGACATCACAAAGGCCCTGGCCCACAGTCAGCTTTCTGCCCGCCTGGGGAGACGTGGGTGCAACTCTTAGGCGTAGGAACAAAAGCAGTTAACGCAGAGCAAGGTGTGACCTCTTCCAGGATGACAACTCAGGGTGTTAACCCAAAAGGCAAGTGCCAATGGGGAAGCTGCCTTTGAAAGGCAAATGGTGGTAACACTCCAAAGCAGGCTGCCTTTTGTTTGTGTAGACAACTTGAAGTCAGAGAAGGGAAATCCAGTGCTCAAATCAGTTTTCCTGTGGGCATGTAGCCCCCAGGTAGCCACACCTCTAGGGTGGGCTACCAAGCTCCTGACGACTGTAGAGGGGTCCAGACATATTGAGAGTGGTTAGAATCGTGCACTCTGGGGGATAGCGAGATGCACGCTTTGCAGGAAACATGTCACCATAAGGGAGGGGACCTAATAGTACATTGGCTAGTAACCTTGTGGTTGCCTCTGTCACTTTCCTGGGATAAATATGACACCTCTGGCACCCTGCCCCTCAGATCACGTTGGCTTTGAAGAAAAAATTGAAAAAAACACTGTCAAGCTGCCCTTGAAATTGCACGAAGAGAAGCCGCACTGTTGGAAGGAATGCATTTGCTGCACTTTGGGCTAGTGAAGTTTGGACTGTGCCTGTGGCTCCTGGCTCAGGGAAAAGTTGATTTCCGGTCCCAGATCAAAGCAGTGACTCCAAGGATAAGTTGGCTGATCCCCAGGAACCAGCTCCAGGGACAAGAGCTGAAGAAGCCCAAACCGGCAAGTTGGTAGCCACCAAAGGCATTTTGCTGCTACCTGCCACTGGGAGCCCGAAGTGACCGATCCTTGATGGCCAAAATTTGCACCCGAGTCTGCTGGACACAGGAGTGCCATAAAAGTCCAGATTCGTCACTGAGGAGGGATACTAGCCCCCAACAAAGGAGTTCGCCCCAACCGTCGTGCAAGGATACTAGTAGCCCAGCATCAGCTGGCCAGCTACTGCATCAAAGAGGACATTGTGGGACCCCAACCTCTGTGGCCAAAGTGGGCCCACATCACCTGTGGACTGAAGACTCATCACAAAGGCGACCCAGTCGACCGCACCTCAACAGGAGCATCCTTGAGCATCTTTTCATCCTGTATACTCAGCATCAGGACCACTCCGTTAATGTATATGGCAGTTGTCCTGTAAAGGTATGGAACCTGACTTAAAAATGTTCTGATGGCTTGGTAACTGTCCAAATAATCCTCTCTGGCCCCCTATACCTCCATCCTGTCAGAGTTGGCCGGTCAAGCCAGGCCAGAGTAGCAAACCTAACCATTTCAAAAATTTCAAATGTTTAATTATTTTTTTTTATCAATGCTTGTTTCCAGTTGCAGTTAAACATAATCATATTTTCTAAAATCTGTGTCTTCTGAACCCTCTTGTGGATTTTGCTCACCAAGGTCTCTAAAATTTAATTAAAAATATACTCTATATTTATAAATTGGTGTCCTGGTTCTTTTGTGTTGTGTGACCTTCTTATTTCGTTGATTGGTTCTGTTAAATGCTTTACTCTACGTTCCTTTGTTAAAGCCTTGCAGCTTGAAGCCACAGCTACCCAGGTTTGAACTAAAGGTGATACAAACAAGCCTGACTAGACTTGAGGCAGTTTTTGCGAGTGTATTCCATGATAAAGCCCCACAGCCATATTATATAATACACCCAAATTCTCATAAAAACATGTTACTTTAGTGCAAATAAAAGTCTCTAAACCTTATAGGAATTGATACATTCCGAACAGGTTTGCAATTATTAGGAAATTTAACAACATCATTAGAAATGTGTTCTGGAAAGAGTGAATTTTCATGTACATGAGAATCAAAGTCAGACCAAAATCCAGAAAGAGACCACTGAACCTGTAGTAGGAATCCCAATAGAAACCGGATAACCTGAAACAGAAAGAGCAAGTGAAATGATGTAGGAAAATGCCACTGTTGACATGGTTACCCCCTACCCTTTTGCCTTTTGTTGATGCCAGCTTTGATTGAAAGTGTGCTGGGACCCTGCTAACCAGGCCCCAGCACCAGTTTTCTTTCCCTAAACCTGCACCATTGTCTCCACAATTGGCACAGCCCTGGCACACAGTTAAGTCCCTTGTAAAAGGTACCCCTGGTACCAAGGGCCCTGTGGCCAGGGAAGGTCTTGAAGGGCTGCAACATGTATTATGCCACCCTGGGGACCCTTCACTCATCACATGCACACTGCCTCACAGATTGTGTGAGAAAAAAAAAAGATTAAGTCAACAAGGCACTCCCCTCAGAATGGCCTGTGGCATAGGTAAGTCAACCGTCTAGCAGGCCTTACAGTCCTAAGGCAGGGTGCGGGCAGGTGAGGGCTTAGCTGTATGAGCACTATGCCCCTACAGTGTCTAAGTCGATTCTTAGACATTGTAAGTGCAGGGTAGCCATACAGAGTATATGGTCTGGGAGTTTGTCAAAAACAAACTCCACAGTTCCATAATGGCTGCACTGAATACTGAGAAGTTTGGTATCAAACTTCTCAGCACAATAAATCCACACTGACGCCAGTGTGGGATTTATTGAAAAATGCACACAGAGGGCATCTTAGAGATGCCCCCTGCATACCAGCCCAACTGCTAGTGTTGACCGGTCTCTGCCAGCCTGCCACTCCCAGACAAATTTCTGGCCACATGGGGTGAGTACCTTTGTGCACTCTGTGACCAGGAACAAAGCCTGTCCTGGATGGAGGTGCTTCACACCTACCCCTGCAGGAACTGTAACACCTGGCGGTGAGCCTCAAAGGCTCAAGCCTGGTGTTACAGCGCCCCAGGGCACTCCAGCTAGTGGAGATGCCCCCCCCCCGACACAGCCCGCACTTTTGGTGGCAAGTCCGGGGAAATCATAAGGAAAACAAGGAGGAGTCACCCCCTCAGCCAGGTCCACCCCTAAGGTGACCAGAGCTGAAGCGACCCGTCCTTGGAAAATCCTCCATCTTTTTTGGGAGGATTTAGCCCAATAGGAATAGGGATGTGCTCCCCTCCCCAAAGGGAGGAGGCACAAGGAGGGTGTAGCCACCCTCAGGGACAGTAGCCATTGGCTACTGCCCTCCAGCCCTAACACCCCCCTAAATTTAGTATTTAGGGGCGACCCTGAAACCAGGAAATCAGATTCCTGACAACCTACAAAGAAGGACTGCCTAGCTGAAAAAACACGCAGAGAAGAAGGAAGACGACAACTTGTCAGGATACTTCAGTTCGATTTCCTCAGAAGCAGAAGATAACTCCTCGGTCCCGACCCGAGCTACTCACAACGAATATTAATCCTTCGTGCTGAGTACCCCGGAGGGGGAAAGGGGAATGGAATGGTAGAGAGACTGCCACAGAGATGATGAACGCCAGTACTCAGTCTGCCTCTTCACATCTAAGATTGGATCAAGCACCTGCAAGAGTCACTGTCGCAATTATTAGGGACATACAACATCAGTTTTTCACTTTCTACTCTCAACACTTAATTCTCTTTAATTGTATTATTTCTTCACTCACCCTGAGTTCTCTGTAGCCTTGCTTCTCTCTATAAATGGTAGCTCTTCTTAAAAAAATGCTTATTACTGATTCTGGAAGAACTTCTCAACCTTTGTTAGAGATTGGTTTTATGTTGCTATATATATATATATATATATATAGTTGGTGATAATGCATTCTTCAAATCAGCTGATGTTATTTAATTTCTCCTGTCTTATTGTGACTTCTGTCAATACTTGTATTTGTAAATGCTTGTTTATTAAGTTTGTTTCTCCTTTCTTACTTCGATATTTGTTGCTAACTTGTATTTGTAAATGCTTGTTTATTACAGTTAGTTTCTCCTTCCTTACTTCGACATCTGTCGATAACTTGTAGTTGTAAATGCTTGTTTATTTAAGTTCGTTTCTCTTTTAAACTCTATTTTGGTTTATTACCATTGAATTTGTAAATGCTTATTTGTTAACAGTTCGTTTCTCCTTTAAACTTGGCCTTTGTTTATAACCCTGACATTTGTAGATACTTGCTCTTTTAAAGTTCATTTTTTCTTTGACTTTAATATCTTAAACAAGAACCTTGTAAACATAAGGTTAATTCATACATTAACTCTGTAGCCTTGCCGACTTCCACGGGAACGGTCTACTATCAAACTCTTCGAATAAACCTTGACAATATTTATCAGTTTTCTGTAATATAATCTTCAAATGTAATTTGACCTCACAGGAGTTTCTGTTCTGAAGCGCGCTCTCTCTCCACACAGCTGATTCCTGTCAGACCTCAGTTGAAGTGCAAGGCTTCCAGCTGGAGAGCTCGTAACCTAGCAACCAACCGATTGCAAGACTAGAACTGTAACTAACCTTCAGGACTCACAGCGGCCATCTTGGATCTTCTCTTTTTGATTCTTCCTTTGAAATAAGCGCAAGATTACTCTGCAAACCTTCTTCCAGTTTGGGCTTTGCTGTCTCCACTGAGGATATCTCTTTGCTTTTCTCATGCACTTCTTTGATTTGACTTGGCAAGTTTGTGTAGTCATGACAGTACTCCCCCTCAAGGAACAGTTCTCCAATTTAGGTTTGCTTGGGTAGGTTCTATGAAAGTTTCTCACTAATCTTGAAGCATGTACATACTCGTGCGGCTCCCAGGATCGTTCCTCTGGACCATAACCTTTCCAATCAATTAGATAATAAAGCTGGCTGTTACGGATTTTGGATTCTAAGATTTGATTGACCTCATACTCTTCTGCAGAGCTAATCTGGATAGGAATTGGAGGGGAGTTTTGACGTAAATTTGGAGGACTGTTCTTTAACAAGGAGACATGGAAAACAGGATGTATCTTTAGATGAGCTGGCAACTGCAATTTAACTGCCACTGGATTGATCATCTTGTCAACTTTGAATGGGCCTATAAATCGTGGCTGAAATTTGCGATTTCCTTTGAGACGTAAATGACGAGTGGATAACCAATCTTTGTCTCCTTTCGAATAAATGGGGCTCTCTCTTCTTTTTCTATCAGCCTGAGTCTTATATGAGTCTTTTGCATGAATGATGTTTTTTCTCGCCCTAACTAATGTGGTCTGCAAATCCCTCACTACATTAGGATGTTGTGATGCTATTGATTAAGTTTGACCAATGACTTTGTGTTTCACCACTGCGCATATTAGTTGCTCAATGTTCACCAGTAGCACATTGTATGTTTTGTCAAGTTTAGCCGCCTATTGGCTTTGACATTGCATTAGCCATTACATTCTGTATTCTGCCTATTGGCTTTGATATGATATTATACATTGCATTTTGTATTCAGCTTAGCTGCCTATTGGCTTTGACATGATATTAGATATTGCATTTTGTATTCAGCTCAGCTGCCTATTGGCTTTGAAATGATATTAGACATTACATTTTGTATTCAGCTCAGCTGCCTATTAGTTTTGACATGACATTAGACATTGCATTTGATATTTAGGTTAGCTGCCTATTGCCTTTAACGTGGAGTTAGACATTGCAGTTGAGAATCCAAGCTGTATTTTTCCAAGCTGTGTTTTTGCACAAGATGAACCAAACTGTTTTTTTCACACTAGACTAGACCTGATAAGAGAGGGTACATTTGGTGTTTTTCCTTTTTGCTCAAGCTTGGGAAGAGGAGCAGTCTAGGAGATCTGGCCAGTCTCCAAAGGCTTGCGTAGTTTTCCCGAGTCTGAGAGGAGGGAGCCACCTTTGTAACGGATGACACGGGCTTCAGAGAATTAGATTCTTTTCTGCCTGACTTCGGACTGGAACTTGGCGCCAGTTGCCAGTCTCCCGTGTGGGTAGATAATCTCTTTCTCGCAGTTGACCGGAGTCATCAACTTGCAGACCCCAGAAAGATGAAGCTGTAAACAGTTTCTCACACGGTGAAGTATTTGTTTGGCTTTGCATTCAATATCTTATAAATATAACCTGCTGTGTACATTGCAACTGTGATATATTTTGTTTTCATTGCTGCGATACTTTTTGCGCTTGAAATCTATTAATTCGTCTCTCACGAACTTGTGGGTGGGAAGAATTAACAACAATAAAGGTCTTCTTTGAACTCAGAAGTGCATTCCTGATATGTTCTGTAAGCTCTGATTACGAGATAAGAAGGAAAGCAGAACATTTTGGTACCAGAAGTGTGGCTAAGAGGCGAATTATAGATTTCTACGTGCACAATTTAAAAGTGTAATTGTTTTTTGTTGTTTGGAGAATTACAGAAGCACGGAAGACCATGTTTGAAAATGCATGTGTAGTTAAACTGCCTGTAAGAAACATGTTTTCTTGTTGTGATAAAGCATATTTAGAAAATGTGCCTTTTGAGAGCAGTGATGTTCCTTTTGTTTTTGACAGAAGGGTTTGGATACTTTTATCTGCTTACAGAGAAATGCAGGAGAAATGTAGGCAGTTAGAACATGAAAAGAAGAATTTACGTGAGCAAATTAGCCAGAATACATTAATTCAAGATAATGCTGAAAGTTATAAAAATGCTGTTTTAGAAGAATCTTTCTTTTCCCATTCCAGTAATGAGGGGGTTAAGACAGCTTCGAGCTGCTCTGAGCCTCCGTGTGAGCCAGGTTTTTTGGCAGTCAAAGTGCATTCCTTAACTGATAACACGGACGAGAACGATAGAGCTCAGAATGTGATTTACGAGTTACCCTTGCAAAATGAAGTAAAACGAAAGATTTTAAAGCTTCTTACTGTTTGTACTAAGCAAGAGACAGCGAGTTTCATTAGCTTGTTTGATTTTTGGAAACAGAATAGCCCTCATTTGAGTGAAATCCTAACACTTTGGTACAGAGTCACAGGGAAAAATTATATGCAGCTGCGCGCTTGTGATTTGGCAAATGAAATAATGCAGACTTTAGGTTTCTGCGCAGTGCAAGAGGTAAATACTGATGTACATGTAAATCAGGCACAAGGGAAGAAAAGAGTGCCCCTAGCTAGGATCATACACTGGATCTGGTACTTGCAAGACAGGGCTAGAATACCACAGGTAAAAGAGTCACCAGTGAAATTGTGTGCACCATTTGAATTTGTGTCCACTGAGGATAAAAAGCATGTTTGTTTTACTAATGATTCATTGACTGAAATGTTGTTCTCTGGCACAGGAGAAGGAACAGCGTTGTACAATGTGTGTCAGATTTTAAAGCAAGAGCTGCGTGAGATGTGTCATTTTTACACTGATTCTTGGTTCATTGCCAATGGTTTCGCCGTTTGGTTTTCCACATGGCTTGCACCTAACTGGTTCAATTCCCTTGCAGATGTTAAAGAGAATAATTCAGAGAGAGAAGTGTACACCCAGAATTCTGACTTAGTGGGGATGGCTAAGTGGGTGCACCAGAAATGTGAACAGCTGCGAGAAAAAGCCACTTACAGGTGGGCAGAGATGAGAGAGATGCACATTCCCCTAGATTTGATAAAAACTGTGCAGCACGCACAAGAGAAATCTGTCCCACAAGCAGTCACAGAGCAGTTGGGGAGAGGAAAGTTACCAGAACAGATATGGCAAATTGATCAGGTTTTAGGGCAAGTGATTGCTGCTGATTACCAAGGAGAAATCAAAATTATGCTGATAACAAGAAAAAAATATGATTCATTCATACAAATTGGAGACAGAATGGCCCAACTTGTCAAAGGTGCAGTGAATGGAGGTTTGGTAAAGAATGAGTCTGCCCCAGCCCTTCTGACAGTGCAAGAAAAGGGATGCTGTGGTGCAGCAGATAAAAACCTCAGTGCTGATGTGTGGGTTGAAGCCCCAAGTGACCCTCCAGAACCTGCAGAAATTATAATAAAGGGCCCCAAAAACGTCCTGCTGATTATAAAACAGAGAGAGGAATGGTACATTTTAAATGACAAATGTTATTTGCAAGAAAAGTCATACTTTTTTCTTTTGCAGATCCTACAACGTTTCGCCACTGACCATGAGTGTGCTGTGTGGTTCCCCTTCGGGTGTGTGCGTGTGGGGTCGGGGAAGGGACCGAACCCCCAACCTGAACCTGGCTGAGTAAAGTGCGAGCACCATGGATCCATTTTGCGCAAATGGCGCCTTCAGTCCAAGTTCAACTTGTTTGATTGCATTCTTCCACTGGAACTAAGCAACCTTAACAGTTAACTGTCTGTGTTTTTTCGTATGGAACTCTGACTTTCCCTTACCTTCCAGCAAACCTTTCAGGTGGACCGTGCATCTTTACATGAGTAGAACTCATGCCACATCAAATTGCTATTCTAGAAACACTGTTGAATTAGAGACACTATAATCTCATTCAGAATATAAAAGTTTCAGTCTTTTCTGTGTAGATGTATCTGATGTGAAAGGTTATGGCATCAATATGTTAATCCACTTCCATTACTTTACAGGGATTGCTTTGATCATTCAAATCTGATTTGCTGATAATGTTTTTTTTTTGTGCTGATATTTTTTTTTTCTTTTGTTTGAAACAAGAGATATGTGAAACAAAAATTCATTGGTCAAAGGGTGGAATGTGATGCTATTGATTAAGTTTGACCAATGACTTTGTGATTCACCACTGCGCATATTAGTTGCTCAATGTTCACCAGTAGCACATTGTATGTTTTGTCCAGTTTAGCCGCCTATTGGCTTTGACATTGTATTAGCCATTACATTCTGTATTCTGCATATTGGCTTTGATATGATATTATACATTGCATTTTGTATTCAGCTTAGCTGCCTATTGGCTTTGACATGATATTAGACATTGCATTTTGTATTCAGTTTAGCTGCCTATTGGCTTTGACATGATATTAGACATTACATTTTGTATTCAGCTCAGCTGCCTGTTAGCTTTGACATGACATTAGACATTGCATTTGATATTTAGGTTAGCTGCCTATTGCCTTTAACGTGGAGTTAGACATTGCAGTTGAGAATCCAAGCTGTATTTTTGCACAAGATGAACCAAACTGTTTTTTTCACACTAGACTAGACCTGATAAGAGAGGGTACATTTGGTGTTTTTCCTTTTTGCTCAAGCTTGGGAAGAGGAGCAGTCTAGGAGATCTGGCCAGTCTCCAAAGGCTTGCGTAGAGTCTGAGAGGAGGGGGCACACCTTTGTAACGGATGACACGGGCTTCAGAGAATTAGATTATTTTCTGCCTGACTTCGGACTGGAACTTGGCGCCAGTTGCCAGTCTCCCGTGTGGGTAGATAATCTCTTTCTCGCAGTTGACCGGAGTCATCAGCTTGCAGACCCCAGAAAGATGAAGCTGTAAACAGTTTCTCACACGGTGAAGTATTTGTTTTGCTTTGCATTCAATATCTTATAAATATAACCTGCTGTGTACATTGCAACTGTGATACTTTTTGCGCTTGAAATCTATTAATTCGTCTCTCACGAACTTGTGGGTGGGAAGAATTAACAACAATAAAGGTCTTCTTTGAACTCAGAAGTGCATTCCTGATATGTTCTGTAAGCTCTGATTACGAGATAAGAAGGAAAGCAGAACAGATGTCTACCATGGTTCAGATAAAAGGGGGTGAACCCAGTGGTGGAATGAACAGCATTATTGTAAGCAAATTCAGCTGCCCACATCAACTCGGGCCATTCCTTCTCTTTATCGAATAAATTGAGTCTTAAATACTGTTCTAACTCTTGATTCACTCTCTCTGTTTGCCCATCGGTTTCAGGATGGTAACTGGTAGAGTAACGAGAATCAATTCCTAATCTTTTACTAAAGGCCTTCCAAAAGCGAGAAACAAATTGGGACCCCCTGTCTGAAACTAGAATTTTTGGGATACCATGGGCGCGTACTATGTGTTGTGTAAACAACTGTGCAACCTGTGGGGCTCGAGGGATTTCTTTCAAAGGAATGAAATGCGCCATTTTAGTGAAAGTGTCTACAAAAACTAGGATAGTGTTAAAACCTTGGCTACTAGGGAGGTCCACTATAAGATCCATAGTAACAGTATGCCAGGCATGGGGTGCAGTGGGCAAAGGTCTTAACAGACCTTGTGAAGCTGTTCTATTTGATTTCCCTCTTTGACATTTGTCACAAGTTGACACATATTGTCTTATCTGAGTTTTCATTTTTGGCCACCAAAATTCTCGTTGTATTAGATTTTGAGTCTTTTGAATTCCTTTGTGTCCAGAAAATTGATCGTCATGATAAGCCTGAAGAATTTTTTCTTGCAGCTCCACAGTCGGAACATACAGTGCACCTTTAAAGTATGGCAAACCTTTTTTGATTTCTCTTCCTTGGCCTTCTTTGGACCACTTCAGCATTCCTTCGAATGTTAAGTTTTCTTGAATTTCTTTGGTTAAATTTTCATACAATATGGCAGATATGAACTTCTTTTGTGGAATAATCAATTCTTTTTCTGGAGGCTCTTTAACTGCACCGGTATCAATTCGAGATAGAGCATCTGCCTTCCCATTTACCTTTCCTGGTCTGAAAGTGATAACAAAATCAAAGTCTGCAAAATATAGGGACCAACGCAGTTGTCTAGCTGTTAGAGTTTGAGCTGATTTTAAAAACTGTAAATTTTGGTGGTCCGTGTAAACGGTCACTTTATGCTTAGCTCCCAAAATGTAATGCCTCCACTCAAGAAAAGTTTCTTTGACTGCCAATAGCTCCTTATCCGCAATTGAATAATTTATCTCTGGTGGTGTTCATTTTCGAGAGAAATAGGCCACTGGATGTAATTGACCTGTATCTTTATGACGCTGGGAAAGGATACCTCCTATGGCAAAATCTGAAGCATCTGCCTCCACATAATATGGCTCATCTGGATTGGGATGGAGCAAGATTGGAACTGAGACGAAGGAATTCTTCAAAAAATTAAAAGCATTTTCAGCTTCTTTTGTCCACTCAAACTTCACTCCTTTCTTCAACAATCGAGTAATGGGTGTAACTGTTTGAGAAAAATTGGATATGAACCTTCGATAAAAATTAGCGAACCCCAAGAAACTCTGGATCTCTTTGACATTGCAAGGAGAAGGCCAATGTTGCACTGTCTTTATCTTGGCAGGATCCATACTAACTCCTTCTGGTGACAAAATGAATCCTAAGAACTCAACTCGTTCCACATGAAATGCACACTTCTCCAATTTTACATAGTGATGGTTTTCTTGCAACCTTGTGAGGATGGATCGAACATGGGAAATGTGCTCCTGTAGATTGTCGGAAAAGATTAAAATGTCATCTATATAAACCACGGCAATCCGGTTGAGGAATTCTCGTAATATATCATTAACGAAATGCTGGAAGGCAGCGGGAGCATTGCATAACCCATAAGGCATCACTTGATATTCAAATAATCCGTATCGAGTCCGAAAAGCGGTTTTCCATTCATCCCCTGAAGCCACTCGAATCAAATGATATGCTCCTCGCAGGTCCAATTTGGTGTAGATTCTAGCATTCTTTACTTGATCTAATAAAACTGACACTAAAGGCAGTGGGTATCGATTCTTGATGGTAACCTGATTGAGGGCTCGATAATCATTGCAAGTTTGAAGACTCCCATCCTTCTTTGGTATGAAAAATAGTGGGGATGACACTGGAGATTCAGAAGGACGAATAAAACCATTAGCAAGATATTGATCCAAATACTGTTTTAAATGTTGATTCTCTGCTTCGGTCAATGCGTATATTCTGCTACATGGCAATATCGCACCTGGCTCCAGTTCAATTTTGCAGTCGTAGGGTCGATGTGGTGGCAATTTCTCAGCCTCCTTTTCATCAAAAACGGCGACTAAATCCTCATATTCTTTTGGGATTTCTTCTGTCTTTAGTGCACAGATCATTGAAGAGTGTGATGATAAACAGGCCGCTTGGGACTTGGTGGACACTTCCACTCCATCATGAAAGCAATTCTCTTTGCAGTAAGAGGAATTCATCTTGATCGTTCTTTTGCTCCAATCAATTTGTGGATTATGTTCTGTAAGCCACGGCAGACCCAAAATGAGTTGAAATTGTGGAGCATCTATCAAATTAAAGATTATCTGCTCCTGATGTCCACCAAAACCTTGCATCTGAATTGGTTCGGTCTCATGGGAAATGGGTCCTGAAGAAAGATTGGTTCCATCCACAGCTCTTACTACTTCCAAAGTAGATTTCTTGATAAATCGAATACCCATTTTACGAGCGTATTTGATATCACAGAAGTTGCCCGTAGTTCCAGAGTCCATCATAACTGAGATCCCTTGAATTTCTTTCTCAAGGGTCTTAACTGATACTGTTTGTACCAAATGTGGCGCTGCGGTTTGTAAGGTATTCGCCACTCGTTGATCTAAAGGAGTTGTCTTGGGTTCTGCTTTCATCAGGGCAACTCCCTCTACTGATGAAGCTGGCCTTTTCCCGACTGAAGAGCTTTGGGTTTCTTGGGACAGTTTTTAACAAAATGCCCAGATGCACTGCAATATAAACATAGTTGATTCACTCTTCTTTTCTCTTTTTCTTCCTTAGATAAAGGACCTCGGATGGAACCAATTTGCATTGGTTCTTCTATCGTTATCCCTTCTCCGGCTCTCGTATGATCATTTCTTACACGATCAATTCTCAGGGGAAATGGTCGATACTCTCTTCTCTTTTCTGCTCTTCGTTCAGTTAACCGGTGGTCAATCTGTAACACAAGATCAATTAACTCCGAAATTTCGGTGGGTCTATTTGGAACTTGTGCTAAGGCATCTTTCAATTCATCTCTCAGACCACGATAAAATATGGCGGCTCTTTTTGACTCCGGCCAGGCAGTCTCTACAATGAGTTTATTGAAATGAGCCAGATAGGCTACTAGATCTTTATTACCTTGCCTGATTTCCAGTAGTTCGTTGTCAGTGGCTTGAGCTGCAGTTCGCCGATCAAATATTCTTAAGAACTCTTCCTTGAAATTTTGGAAATTATATAAAACAGGATCATTTCTGGAAATTATTGGCATGGACCATGCGGCCGCATCTCCTGTCAGATAAGACAATATAAATGCCACTTTGGACTGGTCTTCGGAAAAAATGACTGGTCTACATAAAAAATGCAATGAGCATTGGGTCAGAAAAATCTGCGCCTTATTTAGATCCCCACCGAAGCGCTCGGGTTGAGCCAAAGAAATAATAGGGGAAACCGCATGAATTACTTGAGTGGATATACCTGCAGACTGTGAAGGGCTAGGGATTTGTGAAAACACAGATTCATTTGATTTAGCGGTGTTCCCTAACTCATTTATTCGCTGTGTTTTTTGGACTGTTTCTTCTATGGTGTTATTTAATTGTTTCTGTTACCCTTCCAAAACGGTGGCTAATGCTTTTATATCAATTCCTTCTGCCATTCTGCTCAGGAGGAAATCTGTTTTTTCCCTAAAATTAGGGTGATGGCACTTCAATCTGTCAGGATACTTCAATTCGATTTCCTCAGAAGCAGAAGATAACTCCTCAGTCCCGACCCGAGCTACTCACAACGAATATTAATCCTTCGTGCTGAGTACCCCGGAGGGGGAAAGGGGAAAGGGGAATGGGATGGTAGAGAGACTGCCACAGAGATGATGAACGCCAGTACTCAGTCTGCCTCTTCACATCTAAGATTGGATACAGCACCTGCAAGAGTCACAGTCGCAATTACTAGGGACATACAACATCAGTTTTTCACTTTCTACTCTCAACACTTAATTCTCTTTAATTCTATTATTTCTTCACTCACCCTGAGTTCTCTGTAGCCTTGCTTCTCTCTATAAATGGTAGCTCTTCTTAAAAGGTTTTATGTTGCTATATATATATATAGTTGGTGATAATGCGTTCTTCAAATCAGCTGATGTTATTTAATTTCTCGTGTCTTATTGTGACTTCTGTCAATACTTGTATTTGTAAATGCTTGTTTATTAAAGTTCGTTTCTCCTTTCTTACTTCGACATTTGTTGCTAACTTGTATTTGTAAATGCTTGTTTATTACAGTTAGTTTCTCCTTCCTTACTTCGACATCTGTCGATAACTTGTAGTTGTAAATGCTTGTTTATTTAAGTTTGTTTCTCTTTTAAACTCTATTTTGGTTTATTACCATTGAATTTGTAAATGCTTATTTGTTAACAGTTCGTTTCTCCTTTAAACTTGGCCTTTGTTTATAACCCTGACATTTGTAGATACTTGCTCTTTTAATTTTTTTTTTTTTTTTTACTTTAATATCTTAAACAAGAACCTTGTAAACATAAGGTTAATTCATACATTAACTCTGTAGCCTTGCCCACTTTCACGGGAACGGTCTACTATCAAACTCTTCAAATAAACCTTGACAATATTTATCAGTTTTCTGTAATATAATCTTCAAATGTAATTTGACCTCACAGGAGTTTCTGTTCTGAAGCGCGCTCTCTCTCCACACAGCTGATTCCTGTCAGACCTCAGTTGAAGTGCAAGGCTTCCAGCTGGAGAGCTCGTAACCTAGCAACCAACCGATTGCAAGACTAGAACTGTAACTAACCTTCAGGACTCACAGCGGCCATCTTGGATCTTCTCTTCTTGATTCTTCCTTTGAAATAAGCGCAAGATTACTCTGCAAACCTTCTTCCAGTTTGGGCTTTGCTGTCTCCATTGAGGATATCTCTTTGCTTTTCTCATGCACTTCTTTGATTTGACTTGGCAAGTTTGTGTGGTCATGACAGTACTCCCCCTCAAGGAACAGTTCTCCAATTTAGGTTTGCTTGGGTAGGTTCTATGAAAGTTTCTCACTAATCTTGAAGCATGTACATACTCGTGCGGCTCCCAGGATCGTTCCTCTGGACCATAACTTTTTCAATCAATTAGATAATAAAGCTGGCCATTACGGATTTTGGAATCTAAGATTTGATTGACCTCATACTCTTCTGCAGAGCTAATCTGGATAGGAATTGGAGGGGAGTTTTGACGTAAATTTGGAGGACTGTTCTTTAACAAGGAGACATGGAAAACAGGATGTATCTTTAGATGAGCTGGCAACTGCAATTTAACTGCCACTGGATTGATCATCTTTTCAACTTTGAATGGGCCTATAAATCGTGGCTGAAATTTACGATTTCCTTTGAGACGTAAATGACGAGTGGATAACCAAACTTTGTCTCCTTTCGAATAAATGGGGCTCTCTCTTCTTTTTCTATCAGCCTGAGTCTTATATGAGTCTTTTGCTTGAATGATGTTTTTTCTCGCCCTAACTAACGTGGTCTGCAAATCCCTCACCATCTCTTCTACTGCAGGCACTGAATCATCTTCTTTACCCAACATTACATTAGGATGTTGTGATGCTATTGATTAAGTTTGACCAATGACTTTGTGTTTCACCACTGCGCATATTAGTTGCTCAATGTTCACCAGTAGCACATTGTATGTTTTGTCCAGTTTAGCCGCCTATTGGCTTTGACATTGCATTAGCCATTACATTCTGTATTCTGCCTATTGGCTTTGATATGATATTATACATTGCATTTTGTATTCAGCTTAGCTGCCTATTGGCTTTGACATGATATTAGACATTGCATTTTGTATTCAGTTTAGCTGCCTATTGGCTTTGACATGATATTAGATATTGCATTTTGTATTCAGCTCAGCTGCCTATTGGCTTTGACATGATATTAGACATTACATTTTGTATTCAGCTCAGCTGCCTATTAGCTTTGACATGACATTAGACATTGCATTTGATATTTAGGTTAGCTGCCTATTGCCTTTAACGTGGAGTTAGACATTGAAGTTGAGAATCCAAGCTGTATTTTTCCAAGCTGTGTTTTTGCACAAGATGAACCAAACTGTTTTTTTCACACTAGACTAGACCTGATAAGAGAGGGTACATTTGGTGTTTTTCCTTTTTGCTCAAGCTTGGGAAGAGGAGCAGTCTAGGAGATCTGGCCAGTCTCCAAAGGCTTGCGTAGTTTTCCGAGTCTGAGAGGAGGGGGCACACCTTTGTAACGGATGACACGGGCTTCAGAGAATTAGATTCTTTTCTGCCTGACTTCGGACTGGAACTTGGCGCCAGTTGCCAGTCTCCCGTGTGGGTAGATAATCTCTTTCTCACAGTTGACCGGAGTCATCAACTTGCAGACCCCAGAAAGATGAAGCTGTAAACAGTTTCTCACACGGTGAAGTATTTGTTTTGCTTTGCATTCAATATCTTATAAATATAACCTGCTGTGTACATTGCAACTGTGATATATTTTGTTTTCATTGCTGCGGTACTTTTTGCGCTTGAAATCTATTAATTCGTCTCTCACGAACTTGTGGGTGGGAAGAATTAACAACAATAAAGGTCTTCTTTGAACTCAGAAGTGCATTCCTGATATGTTCTGTAAGCTCTGATTACGAGATAAGAAGGAAAGCAGAACAGATGTCTACCATGGTTCAGATAAAAGGGGGTGAACCCAGTGGTGGAATGAACAGCATTATTGTAAGCAAATTCAGCTGCCCACATCAACTCGGGCCATTCCTTCTCTTTATCGAATAAATTGAGTCTTAAATACTGTTCTAACTCTTGATTCACTCTCTCTGTTTGCCCATCGGTTTCAGGATGGTAACTGGTAGAGTAACGAGAATCAATTCCTAATCTTTTACTAAAGGCCTTCCAAAAGCGAGAAACAAATTGGGACCCCCTGTCTGAAACTAGAATTTTTTGGATACCATGGGCGCGTACTATGTGTTGTGTAAACAACTGTGCAACCTGTGGGGCTCGAGGGATTTCTTTCAAAGGAATGAAATGCGCCATTTTAGTGAAAGTGTCTACAAAAACTAGGATAGTGTTAAAACCTTGGCTACTAGGGAGGTCCACTATAAGATCCATAGTAACAGTATGCCAGGCATGGGGTGCAGTGGGCAAAGGTCTTAACAGACCTTGTGAAGCTGTTCTATTTGATTTCCCTCTTTGACATTTGTCACAAGTTGACACATATTGTCTTATCTGAGTTTTCATTTTTGGCCACCAAAATTCTCGTTGTATTAGATTTTGAGTCTTTTGAATTCCTTTGTGTCCAGCCAATTGATCGTCATGATAAGCCTGAAGAATATTTTCTTGCAGCTCCACAGTCGGAACATACAGTGCACCTTTAAAGTATGGCAAACCTTTTTTGATTTCTCTTCCTTGGCCTTCTTTGGACCACTTCAGCATTCCTTCGAATGTTAAGTTTTCTTGAATTTCTTTGGTTAAATTTTCATACAATATGGCAGATATGAACGTCTCTTGTGGAATAATCAATTCTTTTTCTGGAGGCTCTTTAACTGCACCGGTATCAATTCGAGATAGAGCATCTGCCTTCCCATTTACTTTTCCTGATCTGAAAGTGATAACAAAATCAAAGTCTGCAAAATATAGGGACCAACGCAGTTGTCTAGCTGTTAGAGTTCGAGCTGATTTTAAAAACTGTAAATTTCGGTGGTCCGTGTAAACGGTCACTTTATGCTTAGCTCCCAAAATGTAATGCCTCCACTCACGAAAAGTTTCTTTGACTGCCAATAGCTCCTTATCCGCAATTGAATAATTTATCTCTGGTGGTGTTAATTTTCGAGAGAAATAGGCCACTGGATGTAATTGACCTGTATCTTTATGACGCTGGGAAAGGATACCTCCTATGGCAACATCTGAAGCATCTGCCGCCACATAATATGGCTCATCTGGATTGGGGTGGAGCAAGATTGGAGCTAAGACGAAGGAATTCTTCAAAAAATTAAAAGCATTTTCAGCTTCTTTTGTCCACTCAAACTTCACTCCTTTCTTCAACAATTGAGTAATGGGTGTAACTGTTGGAGAAAAATTGGATATGAATCTTCGATAAAAATTAGCGAACCCCAAGAAACTCTGGATCTCTTTGACATTGCAAGGAGAAGGCCAATGTTGCACTGTCTTTATCTTGGCAGGATCCATACTAACTCCTTCTGGTGACAAAATGAATCCTAAGAACTCAACTCGTTCCAAATGAAATGCACACTTCTCCAATTTTACATAGAGATGGTTTTCTTGCAACCTTGTGAGGATGGATCTAACATGGGAAATGTGCTTGTGTAGATTGTCGGAAAAGATTAAAATGTCATCTATATAAACCACGGCAATCCGGTCGAGGAATTCTCGTAATATATCATTAACGAAATGCTGGAAGGCAGCGGGAGCATTGCATAACCCATAAGGCATCACTTGATATTCAAATAATCCGTATCGAGTCCGAAAAGCGGTTTTCCATTCATCCCCTGAAGCCACTCGAATCAAATGATATGCTCCTCGCAGGTCCAATTTGGTGTAGATTCTAGCATTCTTTACTTGATCTAATAAAACTGACACTAAAGGCAGTGGGTATCGATTCTTGATGGTAACCTGATTGAGGGCTCGATAATCAATGCAAGTTCGAAGACTCCCATCCTTCTTTGGTATGCAAAATAGTGGGGATGACACTGGAGATTCAGAAGGACGAATAAAACCATTATTGATCCAAATACTCTTTTAAATGTTGATTCTCTGCTTCGGTCAATGCGTATATTCTGCTACATGGCAATATCGCACCTGGCTCCAGTTCAATTTTGCAGTCGTAGGGTCGATGTGGTGGCAATTTCTCAGCCTCTTTTTCATCAAAAACGGCGACTAAATCCTCATATTCTTTTGGGATTTCTGCTGTCTTTAGTGCACAGATCATTGAAGAGTGTGATGATAAACAGGCCGCTTGGGACTTGGTGGACACTTCCACTCCATAATGAAAGCAATTCTCTTTGCAGTAAGAGGAATTCATCTTGATCGTTCTTTTGCTCCAATCAATTTGTGGATTATGTTCTGTAAGCCACGGCAGACCCAAAATGAGTTGAAATTGTGGAGCATCTATCAAATTAAAGATTATCTGCTCCTGATGTCCACCAAAACCTTGCATCTGAATTGGTTCGGTCTCATGGGAAATGGGTCCTGAAGAAAGATTGGTTCCATCCACAGCTCTTACTACTTCCAAAGTAGATTTCTTGATAAATCGAATACCCATTTTACGAGCGTATTTGATATCACAGAAGTTGCCCGTAGCTCCAGAGTCCATCATAACTGAGATCCCTTGAATTTCTTTCTCAAGGGTCTTAACTGATACTGTTTGTACCAAATGTGGCCCTGCGGTTTGTAAGGTATTCGCCACTCGTTGATCTAAAGGAGTTGTCTTGGGTTCTGCTTTCATCAGGGCAACTCCCTCTACTGATGAAGCTGGCCTTTTCCCGACTGAAGAGCTTTGGGTTTCTTGGGACAGTTTTTAACAAAATGCCCAGATGCACTGCAATATAAACATAGTTGATTCACTCTTCTTTTCTCTTTTTCTTCCTTAGATAAAGGACCTCGGATGGAACCAATTTGCATTGGTTCTTCTATCGTTATCCCTTCTCCGGCTCTCGTATGATCATTTCTTACACGATCAATTCTCATGGGAAATGGTCGATACTCTCTTCTCTTTTCTGCTCTTCGTTCAGTTAACCGGTGGTCAATCTGTAACACAAGATCAATTAACTCCGAAATTTCGGTGGGTCTATTTGGAACTTGTGCTAAGGCATCTTTCAATTCATCTCTCAGTCCACGATAAAATATGGCGGCTCTTTTTGACTCCGGCCAGGCAGTCTCTACAATGAGTTTATTGAAATGAGCCAGATAGGCTACTAGATCTTTATTACCTTGCCTGATTTCCAGTAGTTCATTGTCAGTGGCTTGAGCTGCAGTTCGCCGATCAAATATTCTTAAGAACTCTTCCTTGAAATTTTGGAAATTATCTAAAACAGGATCATTTCTGGAAATTATTGGCATGGACCATGCGGCCGCATCTCCTGTCAGATAAGACAATATAAATGCCACTTTGGACTGGTCTTCGGAAAAAATGACTGGTCTACATAAAAAATGCAATGAGCATTGGGTCAGAAAAATCTGCGCCTTATTTAGATCCCCACCGAAGCGCTCGGGTTGAGCCAAAGGAATAATAGGGGAAACCGCATGAATTACTTGAGTGGATATACCTGCAGACTGTGAAGGGCTAGGGATTTGTGAAAACACAGATTCATTTGATTTAGCGGTGTTCCCTAACTCATTTATTCGCTGTGTTTTTTGGACTGTTTCTTCTATGGTATTATTTAATTGTTTCTGTAACCCTTCCAAAACGGTGGCTAATGCTTTTATATCAATTCCTTCTGCCATTCTGCTCAGGAGGAAATCTGTTTTTTCCCTAAAATTAGGGTGATGGCACTTCAATCTGTCAGGATACTTCAATTCGATTTCCTCAGAAGCAGAAGATAACTCCTCAGTCCCGACCCGAGCTACTCACAACGAATATTAATCCTTCGTGCTGAGTACCCCGGAGGGGGAAAGGGGAATGGGATGGTACAGAGACTGCCACAGAGATGATGAACGCCAGTACTCAGTCTGCCTCTTCACATCTAAGATTGGATACAGCACCTGCAAGAGTCACAGTCGCAATTACTAGGGACATACAACATCAGTTTTTCACTTTCTACTCTCAACACTTAATTCTCTTTAATTCTATTATTTCTTCACTCACCCTGAGTTCTCTGTAGCCTTGCTTCTCTCTATAAATGGTAGCTCTTCTTAAAAAAATGCTTATTACTGATTCTGGAAGAACTTCTCAACCTTTGTTAGAGATTGGTTTTATGTTGCTATATATATATATATATAGTTGGTGATAATGCGTTCTTCAAATCAGCTGATGTTATTTAATTTCTCCTGTCTTATTGTGACTTCTGTCAATACTTGTATTTGTAAATGCTTGTTTATTAAAGTTCGTTTCTCCTTTCTTACTTCGACATTTGTTGCTAACTTGTATTTGTAAATGCTTGTTTATTACAGTTAGTTTCTCCTTCCTTACTTCGACATCTGTCGATAACTTGTAGTTGTAAATGCTTGTTTATTTAAGTTCGTTTCTCTTTTAAACTCTATTTTGGTTTATTACCATTGAATTTGTAAATGCTTATTTGTTAACAGTTCGTTTCTCCTTTAAACTTGGCCTTTGTTTATAACCCTGACATTTGTAGATACTTGCTCTTTTAATTTTTTAATTTTTTTTTACTTTAATATCTTAAACAAGAACCTTGTAAACATAAGGTTAATTCATACATTAACTCTGTAGCCTTGCCCACTTTCACGGGAACGGTCTACTATCAAACTCTTCGAATAAACAATATTTATCAGTTTTCTGTAATATAATCTTCAAATGTAATTTGACCTCACAGGAGTTTCTGTTCTGAAGCACGCTCTCTCTCCACACAGCTGATTCCTGTCAGACCTCAGTTGACGTGCAAGGCTTCCAGCTGGAGAGCTCGTAACCTAGCAACCAACCGATTGCAAGACTAGAACTGTAACTAACCTTCAGGACTCACAGCGGCCATCTTGGATCTTCTCTTCTTGATTCTTCCTTTGAAATAAGCGCAAGATTACTCTGCAAACCTTCTTCCAGTTTGGGCTTTGCTGTCTCCACTGAGGATATCTCTTTGCTTTTCTCATGCACTTCTTTGATTTGACTTGGCAAGTTTGTGTGGTCATGACAGTACTCCCCCTCAAGGAACAGTTCTCCAATTTAGGTTTGCTTGGGTAGGTTCTATGAAAGTTTCTCACTAATCTTGAAGCATGTACATACTCGTGCGGCTCCCAGGATCGTTCCTCTGGACCATAACCTTTTCAATCAATTAGATAATAAAGCTGGCCATTACGGATTTTGGAATCTAAGATTTGATTGACCTCATACTCTTCTGCAGAGCTAATCTGGATAGGAATTGGAGGGGAGTTTTGACGTAAATTTGGAGGACTGTTCTTTAACAAGGAGACATGGAAAACAGGATGTATCTTTAGATGAGCTGGCAACTGCAATTTAACTGCCACTGGATTGATCATCTTGTCAACTTTGAATGGGCCTATAAATCGTGGCTGAAATTTGCGATTTCCTTTGAGACGTAAATGACGAGTGGATAACCAAACTTTGTCTCCTTTCGAATAAATGGGGCTCTCTCTTCTTTTTCTATCAGCCTGAGTCTTATATGAGTCTTTTGCTTGAATGATGTTTTTTCCTCGCCCTAACTAATGTGGTCTGCAAATCCCTCACCATCTCTTCTACTGCAGGCACTGAATCATCTTCTTTACCCAACATTACATTAGGATGTTGTGATGCTATTGATTAAGTTTGACCAAAGACTTTGTGTTTCACCACTGCGCATATTAGTTGCTCAATGTTCACCAGTAGCACATTGTATGTTTTGTCCAGTTTAGCCGCCTATTGGCTTTGACATTGCATTAGCCATAACATTCTGTATTCTGCCTATTGGCTTTGATATGATATTATACATTGCATTTTGTATTCAGCTTAGCTGCCTATTGGCTTTGACATGATATTAGACATTGCATTTTGTATTCAGTTTAGCTGCCTATTGGCTTTGACATGATATTAGATATTGCATTTTGTATTCAGCTCAGCTGCCTATTGGCTTTGACATGATATTAGACATTACATTTTGTATTCAGCTCAGCTGCCTATTAGCTTTGACATGACATTAGACATTGCATTTGATATTTAGGTTAGCTGCCTATTGCCTTTAACGTGGAGTTAGACATTGAAGTTGAGAATCCAAGCTGTATTTTTCCAAGCTGTGTTTTTGCACAAGATGAACCAAACTGTTTTTTTCACACTAGACTAGACCTGATAAGAGAGGGTACATTTGGTGTTTTTCCTTTTTGCTCAAGCTTGGGAAGAGGAGCAGTCTAGGAGATCTGGCCAGTCTCCAAAGGCTTGCGTAGTTTTCCCGAGTCTGAGAGGAGGGGGCACACCTTTGTAACGGATGACACGGGCTTCAGAGAATTAGATTCTTTTCTGCCTGACTTCGGACTGGAACTTGGCGCCAGTTGCCAGTCTCCCGTGTGGGTAGATAATCTCTTTCTCACAGTTGACCGGAGTCATCAACTTGCAGACCCCAGAAAGATGAAGCTGTAAACAGTTTCTCACACGGTGAAGTATTTGTTTTGCTTTGCATTCAATATCTTATAAATATAACCTGCTGTGTACATTGCAACTGTGATATATTTTGTTTTCATTGCTGCGATACTTTTTGCGCTTGAAATCTATTAATTCGTCTCTCACGAACTTGTGGGTGGGAAGAATTAACAACAATAAAGGTCTTCTTTGAACTCAGAAGTGCATTCCTGATATGTTCTGTAAGCTCTGATTACGAGATAAGAAGGAAAGCAGAACAGATGTCTACCATGGTTCAGATAAAAGGGGGTGAACCCAGTGGTGGAATGAACAGCATTATTGTAAGCAAATTCAGCTGCCCACATCAACTCGGGCCATTCCTTCTCTTTATCGAATAAATTGAGTCTTAAATACTGTTCTAACTCTTGATTCACTCTCTCTGTTTGCCCATCGGTTTCAGGATGGTAACTGGTAGAGTAACGAGAATCAATTCCTAATCTTTTACTAAAGGCCTTCCAAAAGCGAGAAACAAATTGGGACCCCCTGTCTGAAACTAGAATTTTTGGGATACCATGGGCGCGTACTATGTGTTGTGTAAACAACTGTGCAACCTGTGGGGCTCAAGGGATTTCTTTCAAAGGAATGAAATGCGCCATTTTAGTGAAAGTGTCTACAAAAACTAGGATAGTGTTAAAACCTTGGCTACTATGGAGGTCCACTATAAGATCCATAGTAACAGTATGCCAGGCATGGGGTGCAGTGGGCAAAGGTCTTAACAGACCTTGTGAAGCTGTTCTATTTGATTTCCCTCTTTGACATTTGTCACAAGTTGACACATATTGTCTTATCTGAGTTTTCATTTTTGGCCACCAAAATTCTCGTTGTATTAGATTTTGAGTCTTTTGAATTCCTTTGTGTCCAGCCAATTGATCGTCATGATAAGCCTGAAGAATATTTTCTTGCAGCTCCACAGTCGGAACATACAGTGCACCTTTAAAGTATGGCAAACCTTTTTTGATTTCTCTTCCTTGGCCTTCTTTGGACCACTTCAGCATTCCTTCGAATGTTAAGTTTTCTTGAATTTCTTTGGTTAAATTTTCATACAATATGGCAGATATGGACGTCTCTTGTGGAATAATCAATTCTTTTTCTGGAGGCTCTTTAACTGCACCGGTATCAATTCGAGATAGAGCATCTGCCTTCCCATTTACTTTTCCTGATCTGAAAGTGATAACAAAATCAAAGTCTGCAAAATATAGGGACCAACGCAGTTGTCTAGCTGTTAGAGTTCGAGCTGATTTTAAAAACTGTAAATTTCGGTGGTCCGTGTAAACGGTCACTTTATGCTTAGCTCCCAAAATGTAATGCCTCCACTCACGAAAAGTTTCTTTGACTGCCAATAGCTCCTTCTCCGCAATTGAATAATTTATCTCTGGTGGTGTTAATTTTCGAGAGAAATAGGCCACTGGATGTAATTGACCTGTATCTTTATGACGCTGGGAAAGGATACCTCCTATGGCAACATCTGAAGCATCTGCCTCCACATAATATGGCTCATCTGGATTGGGGTGGAGCAAGATTGGAGCTAAGACGAAGGAATTCTTCAAAAAATTAAAAGCATTTTCAGCTTCTTTTGTCCACTCAAACTTCACTCCTTTCTTCAACAATTGAGTAATGGGTGTAACTGTTTGAGAAAAATTGGATATGAATCTTCGATAAAAATTAGCGAACCCCAAGAAACTCTGGATCTCTTTGACATTGCAAGGAGAAGGCCAATGTTGCACTGTCTTTATCTTGGCAGGATCCATACTAACTCCTTCTGGTGACAAAATGAATCCTAAGAACTCAACTCATTCCAAATGAAATGCACACTTCTCCAATTTTACATAGAGATGGTTTTCTTGCAACCTTGTGAGGATGGATCGAACATGGGAAATGTGCTCCTGTAGATTGTCGGAAAAGATTAAAATGTCATCTATATAAACCACGGCAATCCGGTCGAGGAATTCTCGTAATATATCATTAACGAAATGCTGGAAGGCAGCGGGAGCATTGCATAACCCATAAGGCATCACTTGATATTTAAATAATCCGTATCGAGTCCGAAAAGCGGTTTTCCATTCATCCCCTGAAGCCACTCGAATCAAATGATATGCTCCTCGCAGGTCCAATTTGGTGTAGATTCTAGCATTCTTTACTTGATCTAATAAAACTGACACTAAAGGCAGTGGGTATCGATTCTTGATGGTAACCTGATTGAGGGCTCGATAATCAATGCAAGTTCGAAGACTCCCATCCTTCTTTGGTATGAAAAATAGTGGGGATGACACTGGAGATTCAGAAGGACGAATAAAACCATTATTGATCCAAATACTCTTTTAAATGTTGATTCTCTGCTTCGGTCAATGCGTATATTCTGCTACATGGCAATATCGCACCTGGCTCCAGTTCAATTTTGCAGTCGTAGGGTCGATGTGGTGGCAATTTCTCAGCCTCTTTTTCATCAAAAACGGCGACTAAATCCTCATATTCTTTTGGGATTTCTGCTGTCTTTAGTGCACAGATCATTGAAGAGTGTGATGATAAACAGGCCGCTTGGGACTTGGTGGACACTTCCACTCCATCATGAAAGCAATTCTCTTTGCAGTAAGAGGAATTCATCTTGATCGTTCTTTTGCTCCAATCAATTTGTGGATTATGTTCTGTAAGCCACGGCAGACCCAAAATGAGTTGAAATTGTGGAGCATCTATCAAATTAAAGATTATCTGCTCCTGATGTCCACCAAAACCTTGCATCTGAATTGGTTCGGTCTCATGGGAAATGGGTCCTGAAGAAAGATTGGTTCCATCCACAGCTCTTACTACTTCCAAAGTAGATTTCTTGATAAATCGAATACCCATTTTACGAGCGTATTTGATATCACAGAAGTTGCCCGTAGCTCCAGAGTCCATCATAACTGAGATCCCTTGAATTTCTTTCTCAAGGGTCTTAACTGATATTGTTTGTACCAAATGTGGCCCTGCGGTTTGTAAGGTATTCGCCACTCGTTGATCTAAAGGAGTTGTCTTGGGTTCTGCTTTCATCAGGGCAACTCCCTCTACTGATGAAGCTGGCCTTTTCCCGACTGAAGAGCTTTGGGTTTCTTGGGACAGTTTTTAACAAAATGCCCAGATGCACTGCAATATAAACATAGTTGATTCACTCTTCTTTTCTCTTTTTCTTCCTTAGATAAAGGACCTCGGATGGAACCAATTTGCATTGGTTCTTCTATCGTTATCCCTTCTCCGGCTCTCGTATGATCATTTCTTACACGATCAATTCTCATGGGAAATGGTCGATACTCTCTTCTCTTTTCTGCTCTTCGTTCAGTTAACCGGTGGTCAATCTGTAACACAAGATCAAATAACTCCGAAATTTCGGTGGGTCTATTTGGAACTTGTGCTAAGGCATCTTTCAATTCATCTCTCAGTCCACGATAAAATATGGCGGCTCTTTTTGACTCCGGCCAGGCAGTCTCTACAATGAGTTTATTGAAATGAGCCAGATAGGCTACTAGATCTTTATTACCTTGCCTGATTTCCAGTAGTTCATTGTCAGTGGCTTGAGCTGCAGTTCGCCGATCAAATATTCTTAAGAACTCTTCCTTGAAATTTTGGAAATTATCTAAAACAGGATCATTTCTGGAAATTATTGGCATGGACCATGCGGCCGCATCTCCTGTCAGATAAGACAATATAAATGCCACTTTGGACTGGTCTTCGGAAAAAATGACTGGTCTACATAAAAAATGCAATGAGCATTGGGTCAGAAAAATCTGCGCCTTATTTAGATCCCCACCGAAGCGCTCGGGTTGAGCCAAAGGAATAATAGGGGAAACCGCATGAATTACTTGAGTGGATATACCTGCAGACTGTGAAGGGCTAGGGATTTGTGAAAACACAGATTCATTTGATTTAGCGGTGTTCCCTAACTCATTTATTCGCTGTGTTTTTTGGACTGTTTCTTCTATGGTATTATTTAATTGTTTCTGTAACCCTTCCAAAACGGTGGCTAATGCTTTTATATCAATTCCTTCTGCCATTCTGCTCAGGAGGAAATCTGTTTTTTCCCTAAAATTAGGGTGATGGCACTTCAATCTGTCAGGATACTTCAATTCGATTTCCTCAGAAGCAGAAGATAACTCCTCAGTCCCGACCCGAGCTACTCACAACGAATATTAATCCTTCGTGCTGAGTACCCCGGAGGGGGAAAGGGGAATGGGATGGTACAGAGACTGCCACAGAGATGATGAACGCCAGTACTCAGTCTGCCTCTTCACATCTAAGATTGGATACAGCACCTGCAAGAGTCACAGTCGCAATTACTAGGGACATACAACATCAGTTTTTCACTTTCTACTCTCAACACTTAATTCTCTTTAATTCTATTATTTCTTCACTCACCCTGAGTTCTCTGTAGCCTTGCTTCTCTCTATAAATGGTAGCTCTTCTTAAAAAAATGCTTATTACTGATTCTGGAAGAACTTCTCAACCTTTGTTAGAGATTGGTTTTATGTTGCTATATATATA
Organism: Pleurodeles waltl; assembly: GCF_031143425.1. Classification (NCBI taxonomy): domain Eukaryota; kingdom Metazoa; phylum Chordata; class Amphibia; order Caudata; family Salamandridae; genus Pleurodeles; species Pleurodeles waltl. The sequence goes on along the minus strand of NC_090443.1, from coordinate 117,187,535 downwards.
TATATATAGTTGGTGATAATGCGTTCTTCAAATCAGCTGATGTTATTTAATTTCTCCTGTCTTATTGTGACTTCTGTCAATACTTGTATTTGTAAATGCTTGTTTATTAAAGTTCGTTTCTCCTTTCTTACTTCGACATTTGTTGCTAACTTGTATTTGTAAATGCTTGTTTATTACAGTTAGTTTCTCCTTCCTTACTTCGACATCTGTCGATAACTTGTAGTTGTAAATGCTTGTTTATTTAAGTTCGTTTCTCTTTTAAACTCTATTTTGGTTTATTACCATTGAATTTGTAAATGCTTATTTGTTAACAGTTCGTTTCTCCTTTAAACTTGGCCTTTGTTTATAACCCTGACATTTGTAGATACTTGCTCTTTTAATTTTTTAATTTTTTTTTACTTTAATATCTTAAACAAGAACCTTGTAAACATAAGGTTAATTCATACATTAACTCTGTAGCCTTGCCCACTTTCACGGGAACGGTCTACTATCAAACTCTTCGAATAAACAATATTTATCAGTTTTCTGTAATATAATCTTCAAATGTAATTTGACCTCACAGGAGTTTCTGTTCTGAAGCACGCTCTCTCTCCACACAGCTGATTCCTGTCAGACCTCAGTTGACGTGCAAGGCTTCCAGCTGGAGAGCTCGTAACCTAGCAACCAACCGATTGCAAGACTAGAACTGTAACTAACCTTCAGGACTCACAGCGGCCATCTTGGATCTTCTCTTCTTGATTCTTCCTTTGAAATAAGCGCAAGATTACTCTGCAAACCTTCTTCCAGTTTGGGCTTTGCTGTCTCCACTGAGGATATCTCTTTGCTTTTCTCATGCACTTCTTTGATTTGACTTGGCAAGTTTGTGTGGTCATGACAGTACTCCCCCTCAAGGAACAGTTCTCCAATTTAGGTTTGCTTGGGTAGGTTCTATGAAAGTTTCTCACTAATCTTGAAGCATGTACATACTCGTGCGGCTCCCAGGATCGTTCCTCTGGACCATAACCTTTTCAATCAATTAGATAATAAAGCTGGCCATTACGGATTTTGGAATCTAAGATTTGATTGACCTCATACTCTTCTGCAGAGCTAATCTGGATAGGAATTGGAGGGGAGTTTTGACGTAAATTTGGAGGACTGTTCTTTAACAAGGAGACATGGAAAACAGGATGTATCTTTAGATGAGCTGGCAACTGCAATTTAACTTCCACTGGATTGATCATCTTGTCAACTTTGAATGGGCCTATAAATCGTGGCTGAAATTTGCGATTTCCTTTGAGACGTAAATGACGAGTGGATAACCAAACTTTGTCTCCTTTCGAATAAATGGGGCTCTCTCTTCTTTTTCTATCAGCCTGAGTCTTATATGAGTCTTTTGCTTGAATGATGTTTTTTCCTCGCCCTAACTAATGTGGTCTGCAAATCCCTCACCATCTCTTCTACTGCAGGCACTGAATCATCTTCTTTACCCAACATTACATTAGGATGTTGTGATGCTATTGATTAAGTTTGACCAAAGACTTTGTGTTTCACCACTGCGCATATTAGTTGCTCAATGTTCACCAGTAGCACATTGTATGTTTTGTCCAGTTTAGCCGCCTATTGGCTTTGACATTGCATTAGCCATAACATTCTGTATTCTGCCTATTGGCTTTGATATGATATTATACATTGCATTTTGTATTCAGCTTAGCTGCCTATTGGCTTTGACATGATATTAGACATTGCATTTTGTATTCAGTTTAGCTGCCTATTGGCTTTGACATGATATTAGATATTGCATTTTGTATTCAGCTCAGCTGCCTATTGGCTTTGACATGATATTAGACATTACATTTTGTATTCAGCTCAGCTGCCTATTAGCTTTGACATGACATTAGACATTGCATTTGATATTTAGGTTAGCTGCCTATTGCCTTTAACGTGGAGTTAGACATTGAAGTTGAGAATCCAAGCTGTATTTTTCCAAGCTGTGTTTTTGCACAAGATGAACCAAACTGTTTTTTTCACACTAGACTAGACCTGATAAGAGAGGGTACATTTGGTGTTTTTCCTTTTTGCTCAAGCTTGGGAAGAGGAGCAGTCTAGGAGATCTGGCCAGTCTCCAAAGGCTTGCGTAGTTTTCCCGAGTCTGAGAGGAGGGGGCACACCTTTGTAACGGATGACACGGGCTTCAGAGAATTAGATTCTTTTCTGCCTGACTTCGGACTGGAACTTGGCGCCAGTTGCCAGTCTCCCGTGTGGGTAGATAATCTCTTTCTCACAGTTGACCGGAGTCATCAACTTGCAGACCCCAGAAAGATGAAGCTGTAAACAGTTTCTCACACGGTGAAGTATTTGTTTTGCTTTGCATTCAATATCTTATAAATATAACCTGCTGTGTACATTGCAACTGTGATATATTTTGTTTTCATTGCTGCGATACTTTTTGCGCTTGAAATCTATTAATTCGTCTCTCACGAACTTGTGGGTGGGAAGAATTAACAACAATAAAGGTCTTCTTTGAACTCAGAAGTGCATTCCTGATATGTTCTGTAAGCTCTGATTACGAGATAAGAAGGAAAGCAGAACAGATGTCTACCATGGTTCAGATAAAAGGGTGTGAACCCAGTGGTGGAATGAACAGCATTATTGTAAGCAAATTCAGCTGCCCACATCAACTCGGGCCATTCCTTCTCTTTATCGAATAAATTGAGTCTTAAATACTGTTCTAACTCTTGATTCACTCTCTCTGTTTGCCCATCGGTTTCAGGATGGTAACTGGTAGAGTAACGAGAATCAATTCCTAATCTTTTACTAAAGGCCTTCCAAAAGCGAGAAACAAATTGGGACCCCCTGTCTGAAACTAGAATTTTTGGGATACCATGGGCGCGTACTATGTGTTGTGTAAACAACTGTGCAACCTGTGGGGCTCAAGGGATTTCTTTCAAAGGAATGAAATGCGCCATTTTAGTGAAAGTGTCTACAAAAACTAGGATAGTGTTAAAACCTTGGCTACTATGGAGGTCCACTATAAGATCCATAGTAACAGTATGCCAGGCATGGGGTGCAGTGGGCAAAGGTCTTAACAGACCTTGTGAAGCTGTTCTATTTGATTTCCCTCTTTGACATTTGTCACAAGTTGACACATATTGTCTTATCTGAGTTTTCATTTTTGGCCACCAAAATTCTCGTTGTATTAGATTTTGAGTCTTTTGAATTCCTTTGTGTCCAGCCAATTGATCGTCATGATAAGCCTGAAGAATATTTTCTTGCAGCTCCACAGTCGGAACATACAGTGCACCTTTAAAGTATGGCAAACCTTTTTTGATTTCTCTTCCTTGGCCTTCTTTGGACCACTTCAGCATTCCTTCGAATGTTAAGTTTTCTTGAATTTCTTTGGTTAAATTTTCATACAATATGGCAGATATGGACGTCTCTTGTGGAATAATCAATTCTTTTTCTGGAGGCTCTTTAACTGCACCGGTATCAATTCGAGATAGAGCATCTGCCTTCCCATTTACTTTTCCTGATCTGAAAGTGATAACAAAATCAAAGTCTGCAAAATATAGGGACCAACGCAGTTGTCTAGCTGTTAGAGTTCGAGCTGATTTTAAAAACTGTAAATTTCGGTGGTCCGTGTAAACGGTCACTTTATGCTTAGCTCCCAAAATGTAATGCCTCCACTCACGAAAAGTTTCTTTGACTGCCAATAGCTCCTTCTCCGCAATTGAATAATTTATCTCTGGTGGTGTTAATTTTCGAGAGAAATAGGCCACTGGATGTAATTGACCTGTATCTTTATGACGCTGGGAAAGGATACCTCCTATGGCAACATCTGAAGCATCTGCCTCCACATAATATGGCTCATCTGGATTGGGGTGGAGCAAGATTGGAGCTAAGACAAAGGAATTCTTCAAAAAATTAAAAGCATTTTCAGCTTCTTTTGTCCACTCAAACTTCACTCCTTTCTTCAACAATTGAGTAATGGGTGTAACTGTTTGAGAAAAATTGGATATGAATCTTCGATAAAAATTAGCGAACCCCAAGAAACTCTGGATCTCTTTGACATTGCAAGGAGAAGGCCAATGTTGCACTGTCTTTATCTTGGCAGGATCCATACTAACTCCTTCTGGTGACAAAATGAATCCTAAGAACTCAACTCATTCCAAATGAAATGCACACTTCTCCAATTTTACATAGAGATGGTTTTCTTGCAACCTTGTGAGGATGGATCGAACATGGGAAATGTGCTCCTGTAGATTGTCGGAAAAGATTAAAATGTCATCTATATAAACCACGGCAATCCGGTCGAGGAATTCTCGTAATATATCATTAACGAAATGCTGGAAGGCAGCGGGAGCATTGCATAACCCATAAGGCATCACTTGATATTTAAATAATCCGTATCGAGTCCGAAAAGCGGTTTTCCATTCATCCCCTGAAGCCACTCGAATCAAATGATATGCTCCTCGCAGGTCCAATTTGGTGTAGATTCTAGCATTCTTTACTTGATCTAATAAAACTGACACTAAAGGCAGTGGGTATCGATTCTTGATGGTAACCTGATTGAGGGCTCGATAATCAATGCAAGTTCGAAGACTCCCATCCTTCTTTGGTATGAAAAATAGTGGGGATGACACTGGAGATTCAGAAGGACGAATAAAACCATTATTGATCCAAATACTCTTTTAAATGTTGATTCTCTGCTTCGGTCAATGCGTATATTCTGCTACATGGCAATATCGCACCTGGCTCCAGTTCAATTTTGCAGTCGTAGGGTCGATGTGGTGGCAATTTCTCAGCCTCTTTTTCATCAAAAACGGCGACTAAATCCTCATATTCTTTTGGGATTTCTGCTGTCTTTAGTGCACAGATCATTGAAGAGTGTGATGATAAACAGGCCGCTTGGGACTTGGTGGACACTTCCACTCCATCATGAAAGCAATTCTCTTTGCAGTAAGAGGAATTCATCTTGATCGTTCTTTTGCTCCAATCAATTTGTGGATTATGTTCTGTAAGCCACGGCAGACCCAAAATGAGTTGAAATTGTGGAGCATCTATCAAATTAAAGATTATCTGCTCCTGATGTCCACCAAAACCTTGCATCTGAATTGGTTCGGTCTCATGGGAAATGGGTCCTGAAGAAAGATTGGTTCCATCCACAGCTCTTACTACTTCCAAAGTAGATTTCTTGATAAATCGAATACCCATTTTACGAGCGTATTTGATATCACAGAAGTTGCCCGTAGCTCCAGAGTCCATCATAACTGAGATCCCTTGAATTTCTTTCTCAAGGGTCTTAACTGATATTGTTTGTACCAAATGTGGCCCTGCGGTTTGTAAGGTATTCGCCACTCGTTGATCTAAAGGAGTTGTCTTGGGTTCTGCTTTCATCAGGGCAACTCCCTCTACTGATGAAGCTGGCCTTTTCCCGACTGAAGAGCTTTGGGTTTCTTGGGACAGTTTTTAACAAAATGCCCAGATGCACTGCAATATAAACATAGTTGATTCACTCTTCTTTTCTCTTTTTCTTCCTTAGATAAAGGACCTCGGATGGAACCAATTTGCATTGGTTCTTCTATCGTTATCCCTTCTCCGGCTCTCGTATGATCATTTCTTACACGATCAATTCTCATGGGAAATGGTCGATACTCTCTTCTCTTTTCTGCTCTTCGTTCAGTTAACCGGTGGTCAATCTGTAACACAAGATCAAATAACTCCGAAATTTCGGTGGGTCTATTTGGAACTTGTGCTAAGGCATCTTTCAATTCATCTCTCAGTCCACGATAAAATATGGCGGCTCTTTTTGACTCCGGCCAGGCAGTCTCTACAATGAGTTTATTGAAATGAGCCAGATAGGCTACTAGATCTTTATTACCTTGCCTGATTTCCAGTAGTTCATTGTCAGTGGCTTGAGCTGCAGTTCGCCGATCAAATATTCTTAAGAACTCTTCCTTGAAATTTTGGAAATTATCTAAAACAGGATCATTTCTGGAAATTATTGGCATGGACCATGCGGCCGCATCTCCTGTCAGATAAGACAATATAAATGCCACTTTGGACTGGTCTTCGGAAAAAATGACTGGTCTACATAAAAAATGCAATGAGCATTGGGTCAGAAAAATCTGCGCCTTATTTAGATCCCCACCGAAGCGCTCGGGTTGAGCCAAAGGAATAATAGGGGAAACCGCATGAATTACTTGAGTGGATATACCTGCAGACTGTGAAGGGCTAGGGATTTGTGAAAACACAGATTCATTTGATTTAGCGGTGTTCCCTAACTCATTTATTCGCTGTGTTTTTTGGACTGTTTCTTCTATGGTATTATTTAATTGTTTCTGTAACCCTTCCAAAACGGTGGCTAATGCTTTTATATCAATTCCTTCTGCCATTCTGCTCAGGAGGAAATCTGTTTTTTCCCTAAAATTAGGGTGATGGCACTTCAATCTGTCAGGATACTTCAATTCGATTTCCTCAGAAGCAGAAGATAACTCCTCAGTCCCGACCCGAGCTACTCACAACGAATATTAATCCTTCGTGCTGAGTACCCCGGAGGGGGAAAGGGGAATGGGATGGTACAGAGACTGCCACAGAGATGATGAACGCCAGTACTCAGTCTGCCTCTTCACATCTAAGATTGGATACAGCACCTGCAAGAGTCACAGTCGCAATTACTAGGGACATACAACATCAGTTTTTCACTTTCTACTCTCAACACTTAATTCTCTTTAATTCTATTATTTCTTCACTCACCCTGAGTTCTCTGTAGCCTTGCTTCTCTCTATAAATGGTAGCTCTTCTTAAAAAAATGCTTATTACTGATTCTGGAAGAACTTCTCAACCTTTGTTAGAGATTGGTTTTATGTTGCTATATATATATATATATAGTTGGTGATAATGCGTTCTTCAAATCAGCTGATGTTATTTAATTTCTCCTGTCTTATTGTGACTTCTGTCAATACTTGTATTTGTAAATGCTTGTTTATTAAAGTTCGTTTCTCCTTTCTTACTTCGACATTTGTTGCTAACTTGTATTTGTAAATGCTTGTTTATTACAGTTAGTTTCTCCTTCCTTACTTCGACATCTGTCGATAACTTGTAGTTGTAAATGCTTGTTTATTTAAGTTCGTTTCTCTTTTAAACTCTATTTTGGTTTATTACCATTGAATTTGTAAATGCTTATTTGTTAACAGTTCGTTTCTCCTTTAAACTTGGCCTTTGTTTATAACCCTGACATTTGTAGATACTTGCTCTTTTAATTTTTTTTTTTTTTTTTACTTTAATATCTTAAACAAGAACCTTGTAAACATAAGGTTAATTCATACATTAACTCTGTAGCCTTGCCCACTTTCACGGGAACGGTCTACTATCAAACTCTTCGAATAAACAATATTTATCAGTTTTCTGTAATATAATCTTCAAATGTAATTTGACCTCACAGGAGTTTCTGTTCTGAAGCACGCTCTCTCTCCACACAGCTGATTCCTGTCAGACCTCAGTTGACGTGCAAGGCTTCCAGCTGGAGAGCTCGTAACCTAGCAACCAACCGATTGCAAGACTAGAACTGTAACTAACCTTCAGGACTCACAGCGGCCATCTTGGATCTTCTCTTCTTGATTCTTCCTTTGAAATAAGCGCAAGATTACTCTGCAAACCTTCTTCCAGTTTGGGCTTTGCTGTCTCCACTGAGGATATCTCTTTGCTTTTCTCATGCACTTCTTTGATTTGACTTGGCAAGTTTGTGTGGTCATGACAGTACTCCCCCTCAAGGAACAGTTCTCCAATTTAGGTTTGCTTGGGTAGGTTCTATGAAAGTTTCTCACTAATCTTGAAGCATGTACATACTCGTGCGGCTCCCAGGATCGTTCCTCTGGACCATAACCTTTTCAATCAATTAGATAATAAAGCTGGCCATTACGGATTTTGGAATCTAAGATTTGATTGACCTCATACTCTTCTGCAGAGCTAATCTGGATAGGAATTGGAGGGGAGTTTTGACGTAAATTTGGAGGACTGTTCTTTAACAAGGAGACATGGAAAACAGGATGTATCTTTAGATGAGCTGGCAACTGCAATTTAACTGCCACTGGATTGATCATCTTGTCAACTTTGAATGGGCCTATAAATCGTGGCTGAAATTTGCGATTTCCTTTGAGACGTAAATGACGAGTGGATAACCAAACTTTGTCTCCTTTCGAATAAATGGGGCTCTCTCTTCTTTTTCTATCAGCCTGAGTCTTATATGAGTCTTTTGCTTGAATTATGTTTTTTCTCGCCCTAACTAATGTGGTCTGCAAATCCCTCACCATCTCTTCTACTGCAGGCACTGAATCATCTTCTTTACCCAACATTACATTAGGATGTTGTGATGCTATTGATTAAGTTTGACCAAAGACTTTGTGTTTCACCACTGCGCATATTAGTTGCTCAATGTTCACCAGTAGCACATTGTATGTTTTGTCCAGTTTAGCCGCCTATTGGCTTTGACATTGCATTAGCCATTACATTCTGTATTCTGCCTATTGGCTTTGATATGATATTATACATTGCATTTTGTATTCAGCTTAGCTGCCTATTGGCTTTGACATGATATTAGACATTGCATTTTGTATTCAGTTTAGCTGCCTATTGGCTTTGACATGATATTAGATATTGCATTTTGTATTCAGCTCAGCTGCCTATTGGCTTTGACATGATATTAGACATTACATTTTGTATTCAGCTCAGCTGCCTATTAGCTTTGACATGACATTAGACATTGCATTTGATATTTAGGTTAGCTGCCTATTGCCTTTAACGTGGAGTTAGACATTGAAGTTGAGAATCCAAGCTGTATTTTTCCAAGCTGTGTTTTTGCACAAGATGAACCAAACTGTTTTTTTCACACTAGACTAGACCTGATAAGAGAGGGTACATTTGGTGTTTTTCCTTTTTGCTCAAGCTTGGGAAGAGGAGCAGTCTAGGAGATCTGGCCAGTCTCCAAAGGCTTGCGTAGTTTTCCCGAGTCTGAGAGGAGGGGGCACACCTTTGTAACGGATGACACGGGCTTCAGAGAATTAGATTATTTTCTGCCTGACTTCGGACTGGAACTTGGCGCCAGTTGCCAGTCTCCCGTGTGGGTAGATAATCTCTTTCTCACAGTTGACCGGAGTCATCAACTTGCAGACCCCAGAAAGATGAAGCTGTAAACAGTTTCTCACACGGTGAAGTATTTGTTTTGCTTTGCATTCAATATCTTATAAATATAACCTGCTGTGTACATTGCAACTGTGATATATTTTGTTTTCATTGCTGCGATACTTTTTGCGCTTGAAATCTATTAATTCGTCTCTCACGAACTTGTGGGTGGGAAGAATTAACAACAATAAAGGTCTTCTTTGAACTCAGAAGTGCATTCCTGATATGTTCTGTAAGCTCTGATTACGAGATAAGAAGGAAAGCAGAACAGATGTCTACCATGGTTCAGATAAAAGGGGGTGAACCCAGTGGTGGAATGAACAGCATTATTGTAAGCAAATTCAGCTGCCCACATCAACTCGGGCCATTCCTTCTCTTTATCGAATAAATTGAGTCTTAAATACTGTTCTAACTCTTGATTCACTCTCTCTGTTTGCCCATCGGTTTCAGGATGGTAACTGGTAGAGTAACGAGAATCAATTCCTAATCTTTTACTAAAGGCCTTCCAAAAGCGAGAAACAAATTGGGACCCCCTGTCTGAAACTAGAATTTTTGGGATACCATGGGCGCGTACTATGTGTTGTGTAAACAACTGTGCAACCTGTGGGGCTCGAGGGATTTCTTTCAAAGGAATGAAATGCGCCATTTTAGTGAAAGTGTCTACAAAAACTAGGATAGTGTTAAAACCTTGGCTTCTATGGAGGTCCACTATAAGATCCATAGTAACAGTATGCCAGGCATGGGGTGCAGTGGGCAAAGGTCTTAACAGACCTTGTGAAGCTGTTCTATTTGATTTCCCTCTTTGACATTTGTCACAAGTTGACACATATTGTCTTATCTGAGTTTTCATTTTTGGCCACCAAAATTCTCGTTGTATTAGATTTTGAGTCTTTTGAATTCCTTTGTGTCCAGCCAATTGATCGTCATGTAAAGCCTGAAGAATATTTTCTTGCAGCTCCACAGTCGGAACATACAGTGCACCTTTAAAGTATGGCAAACCTTTTTTGATTTCTCTTCCTTGGCCTTCTTTGGACCACTTCAGCATTCCTTCGAATGTTAAGTTTTCTTGAATTTCTTTGGTTAAATTTTCATACAATATGGCAGATATGGACGTCTCTTGTGGAATAATCAATTCTTTTTCTGGAGGCTCTTTAACTGCACCGGTATCAATTCGAGATAGAGCATCTGCCTTCCCATTTACTTTTCCTGATCTGAAAGTGATAACAAAATCAAAGTCTGCAAAATATAGGGACCAACGCAGTTGTCTAGCTGTTAGAGTTCGAGCTGATTTTAAAAACTGTAAATTTCGGTGGTCCGTGTAAACAGTCACTTTATGCTTAGCTCCCAAAATGTAATGCCTCCACTCACGAAAAGTTTCTTTGACTGCCAATAGCTCCTTCTCCGCAATTGAATAATTTATCTCTGGTGGTGTTAATTTTCGAGAGAAATAGGCCACTGGATGTAATTGACCTGTATCTTTATGACGCTGGGAAAGGATACCTCCTATGGCAACATCTGAAGCATCTGCCTCCACATAATATGGCTCATCTGGATTGGGGTGGAGCAAGATTGGAGCTAAGACGAAGGAATTCTTCAAAAAATTAAAAGCATTTTCAGCTTCTTTTGTCCACTCAAACTTCACTCCTTTCTTCAACAATTGAGTAATGGGTGTAACTGTTTGAGAAAAATTGGATATGAATCTTCGATAAAAATTAGCGAACCCCAAGAAACTCTGGATCTCTTTGACATTGCAAGGAGAAGGCCAATGTTGCACTGTCTTTATCTTGGCAGGATCCATACTAACTCCTTCTGGTGACAAAATGAATCCTAAGAACTCAACTCATTCCAAATGAAATGCACACTTCTCCAATTTTACATAGAGATGGTTTTCTTGCAACCTTGTGAGGATGGATCGAACATGGGAAATGTGCTCCTGTAGATTGTCGGAAAAGATTAAAATGTCATCTATATAAACCACGGCAATCCGGTCGAGGAATTCTCGTAATATATCATTAACGAAATGCTGGAAGGCAGCGGGAGCATTGCATAACCCATAAGGCATCACTTGATATTCAAATAATCCGTATCGAGTCCGAAAAGCGGTTTTCCATTCATCCCCTGAAGCCACTCGAATCAAATGATATGCTCCTCGCAGGTCCAATTTGGTGTAGATTCTAGCATTCTTTACTTGATCTAATAAAACTGACACTAAAGGCAGTGGGTATCGATTCTTGATGGTAACCTGATTGAGGGCTCGATAATCAATGCAAGTTCGAAGACTCCCATCCTTCTTTGGTATGAAAAATAGTGGGGATGACACTGGAGATTCAGAAGGACGAATAAAACCATTATTGATCCAAATACTCTTTTAAATGTTGATTCTCTGCTTCGGTCAATGCGTATATTCTGCTACATGGCAATATCGCACCTGGCTCCAGTTCAATTTTGCAGTCGTAGGGTCGATGTGGTGGCAATTTCTCAGCCTCTTTTTCATCAAAAACGGCGACTAAATCCTCATATTCTTTTGGGATTTCTGCTGTCTTTAGTGCACAGATCATTGAAGAGTGTGATGATAAACAGGCCGCTTGGGACTTGGTGGACACTTCCACTCCATCATGAAAGCAATTCTCTTTGCAGTAAGAGGAATTCATCTTGATCGTTCTTTTGCTCCAATCAATTTGTGGATTATGTTCTGTAAGCCACGGCAGACCCAAAATGAGTTGAAATTGTGGAGCATCTATCAAATTAAAGATTATCTGCTCCTGATGTCCACCAAAACCTTGCATCTGAATTGGTTCGGTCTCATGGGAAATGGGTCCTGAAGAAAGATTGGTTCCATCCACAGCTCTTACTACTTCCAAAGTAGATTTCTTGATAAATCGAATACCCATTTTACGAGCGTATTTGATATCACAGAAGTTGCCCGTAGCTCCAGAGTCCATCATAACTGAGATCCCTTGAATTTCTTTCTCAAGGGTCTTAACTGATATTGTTTGTACCAAATGTGGCCCTGCGGTTTGTAAGGTATTCGCCACTCGTTGATCTAAAGGAGTTGTCTTGGGTTCTGCTTTCATCAGGGCAACTCCCTCTACTGATGAAGCTGGCCTTTTCCCGACTGAAGAGCTTTGGGTTTCTTGGGACAGTTTTTAACAAAATGCCCAGATGCACTGCAATATAAACATAGTTGATTCACTCTTCTTTTCTCTTTTTCTTCCTTAGATAAAGGACCTCGGATGGAACCAATTTGCATTGGTTCTTCTATCGTTATCCCTTCTCCGGCTCTCGTATGATCATTTCTTACACGATCAATTCTCATGGGAAATGGTCGATACTCTCTTCTCTTTTCTGCTCTTCGTTCAGTTAACCGGTGGTCAATCTGTAACACAAGATCAATTAACTCCGAAATTTCGGTGGGTCTATTTGGAACTTGTGCTAAGGCATCTTTCAATTCATCTCTCAGTCCACGATAAAATATGGCGGCTCTTTTTGACTCCGGCCAGGCAGTCTCTACAATGAGTTTATTGAAATGAGCCAGATAGGCTACTAGATCTTTATTACCTTGCCTGATTTCCAGTAGTTCATTGTCAGTGGCTTGAGCTGCAGTTCGCCGATCAAATATTCTTAAGAACTCTTCCTTGAAATTTTGGAAATTATCTAAAACAGGATCATTTCTGGAAATTATTGGCATGGACCATGCGGCCGCATCTCCTGTCAGATAAGACAATATAAATGCCACTTTGGACTGGTCTTCGGAAAAAATGACTGGTCTACATAAAAAATGCAATGAGCATTGGGTCAGAAAAATCTGCGCCTTATTTAGATCCCCACCGAAGCGCTCGGGTTGAGCCAAAGGAATAATAGGGGAAACCGCATGAATTACTTGAGTGGATATACCTGCAGACTGTGAAGGGCTAGGGATTTGTGAAAACACAGATTCATTTGATTTAGCGGTGTTCCCTAACTCATTTATTCGCTGTGTTTTTTGGACTGTTTCTTCTATGGTATTATTTAATTGTTTCTGTAACCCTTCCAAAACGGTGGCTAATGCTTTTATATCAATTCCTTCTGCCATTCTGCTCAGGAGGAAATCTGTTTTTTCCCTAAAATTAGGGTGATGGCACTTCAATCTGTCAGGATACTTCAATTCGATTTCCTCAGAAGCAGAAGATAACTCCTCAGTCCCGACCCGAGCTACTCACAACAAATATTAATCCTTCGTGCTGAGTACCCCGGAGGGGGAAAGGGGAATGGGATGGTACAGAGACTGCCACAGAGATGATGAACGCCAGTACTCAGTCTGCCTCTTCACATCTAAGATTGGATACAGCACCTGCAAGAGTCACAGTCGCAATTACTAGGGACATACAACATCAGTTTTTCACTTTCTACTCTCAACACTTAATTCTCTTTAATTCTATTATTTCTTCACTCACCCTGAGTTCTCTGTAGCCTTGCTTCTCTCTATAAATGGTAGCTCTTCTTAAAAAAATGCTTATTACTGATTCTGGAAGAACTTCTCAACCTTTGTTAGAGATTGGTTTTATGTTGCTATATATATATATATATAGTTGGTGATAATGCGTTCTTCAAATCAGCTGATGTTATTTAATTTCTCCTGTCTTATTGTGACTTCTGTCAATACTTGTATTTGTAAATGCTTGTTTATTAAAGTTCGTTTCTCCTTTCTTACTTCGACATTTGTTGCTAACTTGTATTTGTAAATGCTTGTTTATTACAGTTAGTTTCTCCTTCCTTACTTCGACATCTGTCGATAACTTGTAGTTGTAAATGCTTGTTTATTTAAGTTCGTTTCTCTTTTAAACTCTATTTTGGTTTATTACCATTGAATTTGTAAATGCTTATTTGTTAACAGTTCGTTTCTCCTTTAAACTTGGCCTTTGTTTATAACCCTGACATTTGTAGATACTTGCTCTTTTAATTATTTTTTTTTTTTTTACTTTAATATCTTAAACAAGAACCTTGTAAACATAAGGTTAATTCATACATTAACTCTGTAGCCTTGCCCACTTTCACGGGAACGGTCTACTATCAAACTCTTCGAATAAACAATATTTATCAGTTTTCTGTAATATAATCTTCAAATGTAATTTGACCTCACAGGAGTTTCTGTTCTGAAGCACGCTCTCTCTCCACACAGCTGATTCCTGTCAGACCTCAGTTGACGTGCAAGGCTTCCAGCTGGAGAGCTCGTAACCTAGCAACCAACCGATTGCAAGACTAGAACTGTAACTAACCTTCAGGACTCACAGCGGCCATCTTGGATCTTCTCTTCTTGATTCTTCCTTTGAAATAAGCGCAAGATTACTCTGCAAACCTTCTTCCAGTTTGGGCTTTGCTGTCTCCACTGAGGATATCTCTTTGCTTTTCTCATGCACTTCTTTGATTTGACTTGGCAAGTTTGTGTGGTCATGACAGTACTCCCCCTCAAGGAACAGTTCTCCAATTTAGGTTTGCTTGGGTAGGTTCTATGAAAGTTTCTCACTAATCTTGAAGCATGTACATACTCGTGCGGCTCCCAGGATCGTTCCTCTGGACCATAACCTTTTCAATCAATTAGATAATAAAGCTGGCCATTACGGATTTTGGAATCTAAGATTTGATTGACCTCATACTCTTCTGCAGAGCTAATCTGGATAGGAATTGGAGGGGAGTTTTGACGTAAATTTGGAGGACTGTTCTTTAACAAGGAGACATGGAAAACAGGATGTATCTTTAGATGAGCTGGCAACTGCAATTTAACTGCCACTGGATTGATCATCTTGTCAACTTTGAATGGGCCTATAAATCGTGGCTGAAATTTGCGATTTCCTTTGAGACGTAAATGACGAGTGGATAACCAAACTTTGTCTCCTTTCGAATAAATGGGGCTCTCTCTTCTTTTTCTATCAGCCTGAGTCTTATATGAGTCTTTTGCTTGAATTATGTTTTTTCTCGCCCTAACTAATGTGGTCTGCAAATCCCTCACCATCTCTTCTACTGCAGGCACTGAATCATCTTCTTTACCCAACATTACATTAGGATGTTGTGATGCTATTGATTAAGTTTGACCAAAGACTTTGTGTTTCACCACTGCGCATATTAGTTGCTCAATGTTCACCAGTAGCACATTGTATGTTTTGTCCAGTTTAGCCGCCTATTGGCTTTGACATTGCATTAGCCATTACATTCTGTATTCTGCCTATTGGCTTTGATATGATATTATACATTGCATTTTGTATTCAGCTTAGCTGCCTATTGGCTTTGACATGATATTAGACATTGCATTTTGTATTCAGTTTAGCTGCCTATTGGCTTTGACATGATATTAGATATTGCATTTTGTATTCAGCTCAGCTGCCTATTGGCTTTGACATGATATTAGACATTACATTTTGTATTCAGCTCAGCTGCCTATTAGCTTTGACATGACATTAGACATTGCATTTGATATTTAGGTTAGCTGCCTATTGCCTTTAACGTGGAGTTAGACATTGAAGTTGAGAATCCAAGCTGTATTTTTCCAAGCTGTGTTTTTGCACAAGATGAACCAAACTGTTTTTTTCACACTAGACTAGACCTGATAAGAGAGGGTACATTTGGTGTTTTTCCTTTTTGCTCAAGCTTGGGAAGAGGAGCAGTCTAGGAGATCTGGCCAGTCTCCAAAGGCTTGCGTAGTTTTCCCGAGTCTGAGAGGAGGGGGCACACCTTTGTAACGGATGACACAGGCTTCAGAGAATTAGATTATTTTCTGCCTGACTTCGGACTGGAACTTGGCGCCAGTTGCCAGTCTCCCGTGTGGGTAGATAATCTCTTTCTCACAGTTGACCGGAGTCATCAACTTGCAGACCCCAGAAAGATGAAGCTGTAAACAGTTTCTCACACGGTGAAGTATTTGTTTTGCTTTGCATTCAATATCTTATAAATATAACCTGCTGTGTACATTGCAACTGTGATATATTTTGTTTTCATTGCTGCGATACTTTTTGCGCTTGAAATCTATTAATTCGTCTCTCACGAACTTGTGGGTGGGAAGAATTAACAACAATAAAGGTCTTCTTTGAACTCAGAAGTGCATTCCTGATATGTTCTGTAAGCTCTGATTACGAGATAAGAAGGAAAGCAGAACAGATGTCTACCATGGTTCAGATAAAAGGGGGTGAACCCAGTGGTGGAATGAACAGCATTATTGTAAGCAAATTCAGCTGCCCACATCAACTCGGGCCATTCCTTCTCTTTATCGAATAAATTGAGTCTTAAATACTGTTCTAACTCTTGATTCACTCTCTCTGTTTGCCCATCGGTTTCAGGATGGTAACTGGTAGAGTAACGAGAATCAATTCCTAATCTTTTACTAAAGGCCTTCCAAAAGCGAGAAACAAATTGGGACCCCCTGTCTGAAACTAGAATTTTTGGGATACCATGGGCGCGTACTATGTGTTGTGTAAACAACTGTGCAACCTGTGGGGCTCGAGGGATTTCTTTCAAAGGAATGAAATGCGCCATTTTAGTGAAAGTGTCTACAAAAACTAGGATAGTGTTAAAACCTTGGCTACTATGGAGGTCCACTATAAGATCCATAGTAACAGTATGCCAGGCATGGGGTGCAGTGGGCAAAGGTCTTAACAGACCTTGTGAAGCTGTTCTATTTGATTTCCCTCTTTGACATTTGTCACAAGTTGACACATATTGTCTTATCTGAGTTTTCATTTTTGGCCACCAAAATTCTCGTTGTATTAGATTTTGAGTCTTTTGAATTCCTTTGTGTCCAGCCAATTGATCGTCATGTAAAGCCTGAAGAATATTTTCTTGCAGCTCCACAGTCGGAACATACAGTGCACCTTTAAAGTATGGCAAACCTTTTTTGATTTCTCTTCCTTG
Source organism: Pleurodeles waltl (assembly GCF_031143425.1). NCBI lineage: Eukaryota > Metazoa > Chordata > Amphibia > Caudata > Salamandridae > Pleurodeles > Pleurodeles waltl. Next base: position 117,170,501 of record NC_090443.1, on the reverse strand, counting down.
GCCTTCTTTGGACCACTTCAGCATTCCTTCGAATGTTAAGTTTTCTTGAATTTCTTTGGTTAAATTTTCATACAATATGGCAGATATGGACGTCTCTTGTGGAATAATCAATTCTTTTTCTGGAGGCTCTTTAACTGCACCGGTATCAATTCGAGATAGAGCATCTGCCTTCCCATTTACTTTTCCTGATCTGAAAGTGATAACAAAATCAAAGTCTGCAAAATATAGGGACCAACGCAGTTGTCTAGCTGTTAGAGTTCGAGCTGATTTTAAAAACTGTAAATTTCGGTGGTCCGTGTAAACGGTCACTTTATGCTTAGCTCCCAAAATGTAATGCCTCCACTCACGAAAAGTTTCTTTGACTGCCAATAGCTCCTTCTCCGCAATTGAATAATTTATCTCTGGTGGTGTTAATTTTCGAGAGAAATAGGCCACTGGATGTAATTGACCTGTATCTTTATGACGCTGGGAAAGGATACCTCCTATGGCAACATCTGAAGCATCTGCCTCCACATAATATGGCTCATCTGGATTGGGGTGGAGCAAGATTGGAGCTAAGACGAAGGAATTCTTCAAAAAATTAAAAGCATTTTCAGCTTCTTTTGTCCACTCAAACTTCACTCCTTTCTTCAACAATTGAGTAATGGGTGTAACTGTTTGAGAAAAATTGGATATGAATCTTCGATAAAAATTAGCGAACCCCAAGAAACTCTGGATCTCTTTGACATTGCAAGGAGAAGGCCAATGTTGCACTGTCTTTATCTTGGCAGGATCCATACTAACTCCTTCTGGTGACAAAATGAATCCTAAGAACTCAACTCATTCCAAATGAAATGCACACTTCTCCAATTTTACATAGAGATGGTTTTCTTGCAACCTTGTGAGGATGGATCGAACATGGGAAATGTGCTCCTGTAGATTGTCGGAAAAGATTAAAATGTCATCTATATAAACCACGGCAATCCGGTCGAGGAATTCTCGTAATATATCATTAACGAAATGCTGGAAGGCAGCGGGAGCATTGCATAACCCATAAGGCATCACTTGATATTCAAATAATCCGTATCGAGTCCGAAAAGCGGTTTTCCATTCATCCCCTGAAGCCACTCGAATCAAATGATATGCTCCTCGCAGGTCCAATTTGGTGTAGATTCTAGCATTCTTTACTTGATCTAATAAAACTGACACTAAAGGCAGTGGGTATCGATTCTTGATGGTAACCTGATTGAGGGCTCGATAATCAATGCAAGTTCGAAGACTCCCATCCTTCTTTGGTATGAAAAATAGTGGGGATGACACTGGAGATTCAGAAGGACGAATAAAACCATTATTGATCCAAATACTCTTTTAAATGTTGATTCTCTGCTTCGGTCAATGCGTATATTCTGCTACATGGCAATATCGCACCTGGCTCCAGTTCAATTTTGCAGTCGTAGGGTCGATGTGGTGGCAATTTCTCAGCCTCTTTTTCATCAAAAACGGCGACTAAATCCTCATATTCTTTTGGGATTTCTGCTGTCTTTAGTGCACAGATCATTGAAGAGTGTGATGATAAACAGGCCGCTTGGGACTTGGTGGAAACTTCCACTCCATCATGAAAGCAATTCTCTTTGCAGTAAGAGGAATTCATCTTGATCGTTCTTTTGCTCCAATCAATTTGTGGATTATGTTCTGTAAGCCACGGCAGACCCAAAATGAGTTGAAATTGTGGAGCATCTATCAAATTAAAGATTATCTGCTCCTGATGTCCACCAAAACCTTGCATCTGAATTGGTTCGGTCTCATGGGAAATGGGTCCTGAAGAAAGATTGGTTCCATCCACAGCTCTTACTACTTCCAAAGTAGATTTCTTGATAAATCGAATACCCATTTTACGAGCGTATTTGATATCACAGAAGTTGCCCGTAGCTCCAGAGTCTATCATAACTGAGATCCCTTGAATTTATTTCTCAAGGGTCTTAACTGATACTGTTTGTACCAAATGTGGCGCTGCGGTTTGTAAGGTATTCGCCACTCGTTGATCTAAAGGAGTTGTCTTGGGTTCTGCTTTCATCAGGGCAACTCCCTCTACTGATGAAGCTGGCCTTTTCCCGACTGAAGAGCTTTGGGTTTCTTGGGACAGTTTTTAACAAAATGCCCAGATGCACTGCAATATAAACATAGTTGATTCACTCTTCTTTTCTCTTTTTCTTCCTTAGATAAAGGACCTCGGATGGAACCAATTTGCATTGGCTCTTCTATCGTTATCCTTTCTCCGGCTCTCGTATGATCATTTCTTACACGATCAATTCTCAGGGGAAATGATCGAGACTCTCTTCTCTTTTATGCTCTTCGTTCAGTTAACCGGTGGTCAATCTGTAACACAAGATCATTTAACTCCGAAATTTTGGTGGGTCTATTTGGAACTTGTGCTAAGGCATCTTTCAATTCATCTCTCAGTCCACGATAAAATATGGCGGCTCTTTTTGACTCCGGCCAGGCAGTCTCTACAATGAGTTTATTGAAATGAGCCAGATAGGCTACTAGATCTTTATTACCTTGCCTGATTTCCAGTAGTTCATTGTCAGTGGCTTGAGCTGCAGTTCGCCGATCAAATATTCTTAAGAACTCTTCCTTGAAATTTTGGAAATTATATAAAACAGGATCATTTCTGGAAATTATTGGCATGGACCATGCGGCCGCATCTCCTGTCAGATAAGACCATATAAATGCCACTTTGGACTGGTCTTCGGAAAAAATGACTGGTCTACATAAAAAATGCAATGAGCATTGGGTCAGAAAAATCTGCGCCTTATTAAGATCCCCACTGAAGCGCTCGGGTTGAGCCAAAGGAATAATAGGGGAAACCGCATGAATTACTTGAGTGGATATACCTGCAGACTGTGAAGGGCTAGGGATTTGTGAAAACACAGATTCATTTGATTTAGCGGTGTTCCCTAACTCATTTATTCGCTGTTTTATTTGGACTGTTTCTTCTATGGTGTTATTTAATTGTTTCTGTAACCCTTCCAAAACGGTGGCTAATGCTTTTATATCAATTCCTTCTGCCATTCTGTTCAGAAGGAAATCTGTTTTTTCCCTAAAATTAGGGTGATGGCACTTCAATCTGTCAGGATACTTCAATTCGATTTCCTCAGAAGCAGAAGATAACTCCTCAGTCCCGACCCGAGCTACTCACAACGAATATTAATCCTTTGTGCTGAGTACCCCGGAGGGGGAAAGGGGAATGGGATGGTAGAGAGACTGCCACAGAGATGATGAACGCCAGTACTCAGTCTGCCTCTTCACATCTAAGATTGGATACAGCAACTGCAAGAGTCACAGTCGCAATTACTAGGGACATACAACATCAGTTTTTCACTTTCTACTCTCAACACTTAATTCTCTTTAATTCTATTATTTCTTCACTCACCCTGAGTTCTCTGTAGCCTTGCTTCTCTCTATAAATGGTAGCTCTTCTTAAAAGGTTTTATGTTGCTATATATATATATAGTTGGTGATAATGCGTTCTTCAAATCAGCTGATGTTATTTAATTTCTCCTGTCTTATTGTGACTTCTGTCAATACTTGTATTTGTAAATGCTTGTTTATTAAAGTTCGTTTCTCCTTTCTTACTTCGACATTTGTTGCTAACTTGTATTTGTAAATGCTTGTTTATTACAGTTAGTTTCTCCTTCCTTACTTCGACATCTGTCAATAACTTGTAGTTGTAAATGCTTGTTTATTTAAGTTCGTTTCTCTTTTAAACTCTATTTTGGTTTATTACCATTGAATTTGTAAATGCTTATTTGTTAACAGTTCGTTTCTCCTTTAAACTTGGCCTTTGTTTATAACCCTGACATTTGTAGATACTTGCTCTTTTAAAGTTAGTTTTTTCTTTGACTTTAATATCTTAAACAAGAACCTTGTAAACATAAGGTTAATTCATACATTAGCTCTGTAGCCTTACCGACTTCCACGGGAACGGTCTACTATCAAACTCTTCGAATAAACCTTGAATAAACCTTGACAATATTTATCCGTTTTCTGTAACATAATCTTCAAATGTAATTTTACCTCACAGGAGTTTCTGTTCTGAAGCGCGCTCTCTCTCCACACAGCTGATTCCTGTCAGACCTCAGTTGAAGTGCAAGGCTTCCAGCTGGAGAGCTCGTAACCTAGCAACCAACCGATTGCAAGACTAGAACTGTAACTAACCTTCAGGACTCACAGCGGCCATCTTGGATCTTCTCTTCTTGATTCTTCCTTTGAAATAAGCGCAAGATTACTCTGCAAACCTTCTTCCAGTTTGGGCTTTGCTGTCTCCACTGAGGATATCTCTTTGCTTTTCTCATGCACTTCTTTGATTTGACTTGGCAAGTTTGTGTGGTCATGACACAACTGCTTTGGCCCCAGCCCTACCAGCCTGTCTCCCTCTTCAGAGAACCTGCACCAGCAACGCATCCTGCCAACTTAGAGGACTGCCCTTCAACACAAAGGATGAAGAACTCCCATGGACAGCGGACCTGTCCAACTAAGAAAGAAGAAACCATCTTTAAAAGGACTCTCACCTCACTCCAGAAGCGTGAGTCCCCACCACTCTGTACCCGACGTCCCTTGCCCATGTCCATAGAAACCAACGACCCAGAGAGGACCCCCAGGCGACTCCGACAACGTGTCCAACCTGGGTACCCTCTCTGCACCCCCCTGATGATGCCTGCAGAGGGAATCCCGAGGACCCCCTGACCACGACTGCCTGGGACGAAGATATCCGACGCCTGGAGAAGCACTGCACCCGGATCCCCAGGCCCGTGAGAAACCGACCACCGGTGCAGCAGTGACAAGAAGGCGTCCCTCACCCTTGCCCAGTTGGTGGCTGTGTCAAGACCCTTCAAACCTGTCATGCTATAACTACAAAAGGTGCCATAAAAGTAATCAGAATGCAGATGAAGAAGTATCCTCAGTGGAGACAGCGTCGTCCAGGCTGGAGGAAGATCTGCCAAGACATGTTGCACCTTTTACAGAAAGGAGGTCGAGAACAGAAATCCAAGATGTCCACCGTTTAGGCAGACAGTGAAGTTGCTGCTCTAGTGTTGCATTCGTCCAGTTGCTAGGATATGCGCACAAAGCCTGACAGCTTTGCACTTTAACTGCGCTTTGAAAGGAGTCAGTTGTCTGGAGAGAGCGCGTCTGTGAAGAAACATTCTGTGAGTAAAATTGGTCTTTGCAAGTATCTTGATAAAGAAAACACAAGCATCACAGCGAACAAAAACCTAGGAAGCAGAAAGCAAATTCTGAAAACAAACTTTATTGAAGGTTTATAAAAAATCCGTGGTAAGAAAATATTTGACAATTCAAGGAGCATTTAGAGAATATAAATATATTAACCACTCAAATAATATTGCATGCATGACATAACCAACTAAACACATGAAAAGCAATGCAGACAATATTTACGCTTATTTACCTTACGAGGAAGCTAATAAGAAATAGTTAACTAAAAGGTCATTCATTCCTCTTCGCCTGAATTCAAGATAATAAATACCTATATATATATATATATATATATATAAATATATATCAACATCATTCTTGAGCAAAGGAAAAGAAAATTACGCAGAGGAAAAAAGACTCAAAAATTTCTCAGCTAAGAAGCAGACAATTCTCCTATTGAACTGAGAGAGTTTATTTTCTAAGAAACATATTTCCATTTCAATAACAACAGTAAGACAAACAGAGAGAGAGGCAAAATTCCCAGAGAGCTCAGGGTGAGTGATTATAGTATTGCTGGGTTGAAACGATTAGTTGTTAAGTTCATTATTATATAATAGTGTGTCCTTATTAATTGTGACAGTAATCTTTCAGGTGCTGGTCACCAGCTAAACCAACAGTGAGGTGGCAGTCCGTGCCTTGATGAAGCATTATCTCTGAGGCCGTCTCTCTAAATTCTATTCCCCTTTCCACTTCCAGGTTGCTCAATACGGAGATTAGTTCTGTTGCGAGTAGTCTGGGTTGGGATAGAGGACCAATTTTTTGCTCCTGAGGAAATCAACTCTAGGTATCTGACAAGCTGGCCCGAGAAGCCCCCCTGTGCCCTGCCTACAACGTCTGAGTGACCCCCGGGTCCATCCATTGAATCCTTTTACAAACCTGATGCCCTGTTTGCCCACTGCACCCGGCTGCCCCTGTGCTGCTGAGGGTGTGTTTTGTGTGCCTACTTGGGACCCTCCCAGTGCTCTACTAAACCCCGGTGGTCTGCTCCCGAGGACATGGGTACACACCTGCCAGCAGACTGGAACCGGAGCACCCTCTGTCTCAATAGGCGTCCATGTTATTTGGGATCCTCTTTGACCTCTGCACCTGACCGGCTCTGTGTTGCTGGTGTCCACTTTTAAAATAGCTTATTGCCATTTTATAAAAAACTGTGTACATTACTGTTTTGGTTCACAGTTATAACTATACCAATGCCAGGTACCTTACATTTAATGTACTTACCTGCAATTTGAATCTTGGGGTTCTAAAATAAAGAAAATAATATTTTTCTATTTAAGAACCAATTGGCCTGGAGTTAAGTCATTGAGTTTGTGTTCTCATTTATTGCTTGGGTGTGAACAACAAATGCTTAACACCACCCTCTGATAAGCCTAACTGCTCGACCACACTACCACAAATAGAGCATTAGTATTATCTATTATTGCCTCTGTCAACCCTCTTGGGGAACCCCAGGACTCTGTGCACACTATATCTCATTTTGATATAGTATATACAGATCCAGCTTCCTACATTGGTGGATCAGCGGTGGGGTCTAAGACTGCATTTGATGGACTACTGAGCCAATACCTGATCACACGACTAAATTCCAAAATTGTCATTAGAAAATTGATTTTTGAATTTTGACTATTTTTCCAAATTTTTAATAGGGCCTTTTGTAAGTCCTTGTTAGCATCTCTTTTTTAAGTTTAAAAGTTAGGATTTAAGTACTAGAAGTAGTTTTTAGTTTCCTAAAAAGTAATCCCTACTTTTAGAGATATAATGAATAACTCAGAAGAGATGGTGATGGAACTCAAACTCACCCCTTAACTGCATCTAGGGATGACAGAGCTAAGGTCCCTCTGTAAGTTAAGAAACATTAAAACAGAGTCCAACCCTACCAAGGTCAAGCTCCAGGAGCTGTTGCAGAGTACACTAGGGACCACCCTACTGAAGGGGAAGCCTTCCCCTTAGATGGGGAAGAAGTTGGGGATAAGGAGGAAGAACTCCCCCAAACTACTCTAACTAGGGAGACCAGGGTTCAAAGACCCCTGTCTCCATAAATCAGAATCAGAGATTCTGGTTCTTCCACAGGGGAGTCCAGTTCCTCTGTAAAACATTGAGGGCAGCCTCAATGAAGAGGACATCCTTTTAGCAAGGATGGCCAAAAGATTAGCTTTGGAGAAACAGCTCTCAGCTATAGAAATGGAGAGACAAGAAATGGGTTTAGCACCCATACATGGTGGCAACAACATACATCCTAAAAAACCCCAAAGGGATTGTTTCTAAATATGAAGAAGGTGATGATATCACCAAATGGTTCACAGCCTTTGAGAGGGCGTGTACAGCCAGAAAAGTAAGCAGATCTCACTGGGGAGCTCTCATGTGGGAAATGTTCACTGGTAAGTGTAGGAATAGACTCCTCACACTCTGGTAAGGATGTGGAATCCTATACCCTGATTGAGGGCTTTAGATTCTCAACTGAAGAGTAAAGAATTAGGTTCAGGGGGGCTCACAAAACCTCGAGCCAGTCCTGAGTTGATTTTGTTGATTTCTCAGTCAAAACACTAGATGGTTGGATAACTAGCAGTGGAGTGCATGACTATGATGGGCTGTATAATGTGTTTATGAAAGAACATCTGTTAAGTAACTGCTTCAATGACAAGTTGCATCAACATCTGGTAGACCTAGGTCCAATTTCTCCCCAAGAATTGGGAAAGAAGGCAGACCACTGTGTCAAGGCAAGGGTGACCAAGGCTTCCACAGGGTGTGACCAAAAGAAAGGGGTCACAAAGCCTCCCCAGGGGAAGGGTGGTGAGACATCCAAGAAAAAACTAAAGTGTCTTCTCAAGGGCCCCAAAATCCAGCTGAGGGTGGGCCCGAGCCTCTTCACAGTCCACAAATTGGTACAAGGGTAAACACTTTGATCCCAAGAAGTCACACCTGTAGACAGCATGGACACCAAACTGGAAACAAGGCCTGTCCCAAGAAAAGTCCCACAACTTCTAGTCCAGTTAACACTGGAATAGCCAGTCACCAGGTGTGATCAGCAGTGTGCCCAGAGCAAATCAGTGTTCACACTAAAGCTACTTTAGTCTCTGAGTGTGGGGTGGATATAACCACACTAGCTGCCTGGCCACCTACATGCAAAAATACAGGCAGCAGCTCTTGATACATTTTACAAAGGTAGAAGCCCTCAGGGATACAGGTGCCAGTGTCACCATGGTGACAGACAAATTGGTTTCCCCAGGACAGTATCTGGCTGGACAGACATATTCAGTCACCAATGCTGACAATCAGACTAAAGTCCATCCCAAGGCAATGCTGACTTTACAATGGGGAGGGGTTACTGGCCGGAAACAGGTAGTGGTCTCTTCTGCAATCCCAGTAGAGTGTTTGCTAGGGAATGATCTGGAGTCCTTAGCATGGGCTGAGGTAGAGCTCAGGACCCACGCAGTCATGCTGGGTATCCCTGAACTGGTGTGTGTTAAGACAAGGGCACAGAGCAGAGCACAGGGTGAAAATGAAGTGTTGGAGCCTGGAATAATGGTCCACCCTTCCAAGAGAAAAGGTAAGAGTACTGGGGGACCAACTTCTGTACAGCAAAAAAACAGTACCTCTCTTCTCAGGAAGATGTCCTATCCCCTGAGGGAACTGAGTCCATGGAGCTAGAGCCTTACCAGGTAGAGCTCCTGGGTCCAGGGGGACCCTCAAGGGAACAGCTGTGCCAGGGACAAAAGACCTGTCCCACCCTTGAAGACCTGAGACAGCAAGCAGCTGAGCAGGAAAAAGGAAGTGTCAGTGGACCCCACGGGGTCTATTAGGAGGATGGACTCCTTTACACTGAGGCAAGAGATCCCAAACCTGGTGCCACTAGGAGAGTGGTAGTGCCTCAGAGGTTAGGGTGTTTATCCTCACTTTGGCCCATGACATTCCCCTAGCTGGGCATTTGGGACAAACCAAGACATGGGACAGATTAGTGAACCATTTATGTTGGCCCAATATGTCCCAGAATGTAAGGGAGTTTTGCAGCTCCTGTGTCACCTGTCAAGCAAGTGGCAAGACAGGTGGCCATCCAAAGACCACCTCTTTCCACTTCCAGTGGTGGGGGTCCCCTTTGAAAGGGTTGGTGTATACATTGTGAGTCCACTTGAACCTCCCACAGCCTCAGGGAGCCAATAGATACTGGTAGTAGTGGATCATCCTACCAGGTACCCTGAAGCCATTCCCCTTAGGTCAACTACTGCCCCTGCAGTAGCCAAGGCCCTAATTGGTATCTTTACCAGAGTGGGTTTCCCTAAGGAGGTGGATTCTGACAGAGGTACTGACTTCATGTCAGCTTATCTCAAACACATGTGGAATGAGTGTGGGATAACATATAAGTTCACCACACCTTACCATCCACAAACCGGTGGTCTTGTTGAAAGATTTAACAAGACATTGAAGGGTATGATCAAGGGGCTCCCTGAAAAACTCACAAGCAGATGGGATGTCCTCTTGCCATGCCTGCTTTTGGCATACAGAGAGGTGCCACAGAAGGGAGTAGGGTTTTTCCCCTTTGAGCTTCTGTTTGGCCATCCTGTAAGGGGACCACTAGCACTTGTAAAACAAGGTTGGGAGAGACCTCTCCATGAACCTAAACAAGATGTAGTGGACTATGTGCTTGGCCTTCGCTCAAGGATGGCTGATACATGGAAATGGCATCCAAAAACCTTGAGGCCAGCCACCAACTCCAGAAGTTGTGGTATGACCAAAAGGCTGCAATGGTTGAATTCCAACAAGGGCAGAAAGTGTGGGTTCTGGAACCTGTGGCTCCCAGGGAACTCTAGGACAGATGGAGTGGCCCTTACCCAGTGCTAGAGAAAAAGAGTCTGGTTACTTACATAGTGGACCTGGGCACTAGCAGGACACCACAAAGGGTGATCCATGTTAACCACCTTAAGCTCTACAATGACAGGGCAGACATAACCATGTTGATGGTTACTGATGAGGATCAGGAAGCAGAGAGCGAACCTCTCCCTGACCTCCTCTCAACTGACCCTAAGGATGGATCAGTAGATGGAGTTGTCTATTCAGACACACTCTCTGCCCAACAGCAAGCTGACTGCAGGCAAGTCCTACAGCAGTATGCTGAGCTCTTTTCTTTGACCCCTGGACAGACACATCAGTGTACCCATGATGTGGACACAGGAGACAGTTTACCAGTCGGAAACAAGATATTCAAACAGTCTGACCAAGTAAAAGAAAGTATCAAAGTGGAAGTCCACAAGATGCTGGAGTTGGGAGTAATAGAGCACTCTGACAGTCCCTGGGCTAACCCAGTAGTCTTGGTCCCCCAAAACCTCACACCAAAGATGGAAAGAGAGAGATGAGGTTTTGTGTGGACTACAGAGGGCTCATTTCTGTCACCAAAACAGATGCTCACCCCAAACCAAGAGCAGATGAGCTGATTGATAAGTTAGGTACAGCCAAATTTATGAGTACCTTTGACTTAACTGCCGGGTACTGGCAAATTAGGATGGTACCTGGAGCAAAAGACAAAACAGCATTCTCAGCACCTGATGGGCATTATCAGTTTTCTGTTATGCCCTTTGGCTTAAAGAATACCCCTGCCACCTTCCAAAGATTGGTGAATCAAGTCCATGTTGGCTTGGAGTCCTTTAGTGCAGCATATCTAGATGATATTGCTGTCTTTAGCTCCAACTGGCAGGATCACCTGATCCACCTGAAGAAGGTTTTGCAGGCCCTGCAAGCAGAAGGCCTCTCTATCAAGGCATCCAAATGCCAGATAAGGCAGGGAACAGTTGTATACTTGGGCCACCTTGTAGGTGGAGGTCAAGTGCAACCCTTACAACCCAAGATCCAGACAACTCTGGAGTGGGAAGCTCCAAAACCCCAGACTCAAGTCAGGACATTCCTTGGCTTGACTGGATACTACAGGAGGTTTGTGTAGGGATATGGATCCATAGTGACTCGCCTCACAGAACTTACCTCCAAGGAAATGCCCAAGAAAGTTAACTGGACCTTAGACTGTTGAAAGGCTTTGACACCCTAAAAGAAGCTATGTGCTCAGCACCAGGTCTGAAAGCTCCAGATTATTCTAAGCAATTAATTGTGCAGACAAATACCTCTGAACATGGGATAGGAGCAGTCCTGTCACAAACCAATGATGATGGCCTTGACCAGCCTGTTGCTTTCATTAGCAGGATGTTACTCCCCAGGGAGCAGCGTTGGAGTGCAATTGAGAGGGAGGCGTTTGCTGTGGTTTGGTCACTGAAAAAGTTGAGACCATACCTGTTTGGTACTCACTTTATAGTTCAAACTGACCACAGACCTCTCAGATGGCTCATGCAGATGAAAGGAGAGAACCCTAAGCTGTTGAGGTGGCCCATATCCCTACAGGGAAAGGACTTTGTAGTGGAACATAGACCTGGGACTGCCCATGCCAATGCAGATGGCCTTTCCAGGTTCTTCCACTTAGATAATGAAGGCTGTCTTGGGAAAGGTTAGTCTCATCCTCTTTTGTTTGGGTGGGGGGGAGGGTGTGTAGGAAATGCCACTGTTGGCATGGTTACCCCCTAACGTTTTCCTTTTGTTGATGCCAGCTTTGATTGAAAGTGTGCTCGGATTCTGCTAACCAGGCCCCAGCACCAGTGTTCTTTCCCTAAAATTATACCTTTGTCTCCACAATTGACACAGCCCTGGCACACAGTTAAGTCCCTTGTAAAAGGTACTCCTGGTACCAAGGGCCCTGTGGCCAGGGAAGGTCTCTAAGGGCTGCAGCACGTATTATGTCACTGTGGGGACCCCTCACTCAGCACATGCACACTGCCTCACAGCTTGTGTGTGCTGGTGGGGAGAAAAAGACTAAGTCGACATGGCACTCCCCTCGAAGTGCCATGCCCACAACCCACTGCCTGTGGCATAGGTAAGTCACCCCTCTAGCACGCCTTACAGCCCTAAGGCAGGGTGCACTATACCACAGGCGAGGGCATAGCTGCATGAGCACTATGCCCCTACAGTGTCTAAGTCAATTCTTAGACATTGTAAGTGCAGTGTAGCCATACAGAGAATATGGTCTGGGAGTTTGTCAACAACGAACTCCACAGTTTTATAATGGCTACACTGAATACTGAAAAGTTTGGTATCAAACTTCTCAGCACAATAAACCCACACTGATGACAGTGTGGGATTTATTGAGAAATGCACACAGAGGGCTTCTTAGCGATGCCCCCTGCATACCAGCCCAACTGCTAGTGCTAGGTGACCAGTCTCTGCCAGCCTGCCTCTCCCAGACAAGTCTCTGGCCACATGGGGTGAGTGCCTTTGTGCACTCTGGGACCAAGAACAAAGCCTGTCGTGGTTCCCTGCAGGAACTGTAACACCTGACGGTGAGCCTCAAAGGCTCAAGCCTGGTTTAACAGCACCCCAGAGCACTGCAGCTAGTGAAGATACCCGCCGCCTGGACACAGCCCCCACTTTTGGTGGCAAGTCTGGGGAAATAATGAGGAAAACAAGGAGGAGTCACCCCCTCAGCCAGGTCCATCCCTATGGTGATCAGAGCTGAAGTGACACCCTCCTTGGAAATTCCTCCATCTTGTTTTCGAGGATTTAGCCCAATTGGAATAGGAATGTGCTCCCCTCCCCAAAGGGAGGAGGCACAAGGAGGGTGTAACCACCCTCAGGGGCAGTAGCCATTGGCTACTGCCCTCCAGCTCTAACACACCGCTAAATCTAGTATTTAGGGGCGACCCTGAAACCAGGAAATCAGATTCCTGATGACCTACAAATGAAGAAGGACTGCCTAGCTGAAAAAACCCACAGAGAAGATGACAACTGCTTTGGCCCCAGCCCAACCAGCCTGTGTCCCACTTCAGAGAACCTGCACCAGCGACACATCCTGAAGGCCCAGCGACCTCTGCCGACTCAGAGGACTGCCCTGCAACTACAAAGCATCAAGTACTCCCATGGACAGCAGGCCTGTCCAACCAAGAAAGAAGAAACCATCTTTAAAGGGACTCTCTTCTCACTCCAGAAACGTGAGTCCCCACCACTCTGCACCCGACGCCCCTGGCCCGTGTCCAGAGAAACCAACCACCCAGAGAGGACCCCCAGGGGACTCCGACGACGTGTCCACCCTGGGCTAACCTCTCTGCACCCTAAGTCAGCCTCCCATCATTGGCGTAGTTTACTAACGGTGTCCGGCATATTATTATTAAGGGTCCTAATCACCATTGAGACATCTTTTACTATTAACTGTTCAGTCAACAGTCTACCTTCCAGTGGGGCGTATTCCAGTATTTCCATCCCAAGGGTGCCCTCCAAGCATGCCTCAGTCGAGCCTAGTAAAGGAACTTCGTCTCGCTGAGCCCATAGGCATCCCTCAGTGCAGCAAAGGACATACGATTTCCCCCTTTCAACACATCTCCTAGATTAGAAATTCCAATGCAATCCCACGTCTCAAATCCTGTCCGTTTTCCGGTTTCTGACAACCAGCCACCCTCCCACAGGGGGGTCATCCTGGTGGGTCTCTGCATCCAACCCAACACCTTGGTTGCTGTAGCCCTGGCTCCAAGAGCCACCTGTGTAGCGGGGAGTAGCCGCCGCACTCCCCTACCACCATCTAAATAATGGAGACATGATCTCCCCTCCCACTGCCATTTCCCTAGCCTAAAGGTAGGGTGGTCACCGGAGGCAAATGTCCAGTCATTAATGTTGATCAGGTGCGCAGCCCAATAATATGCTTCCACATTTGTCAGGGACAGGCCTCCACTGTAATGATTACGTTGCAGGTTTTTGAGCACAAGGTTCGGGTGTTTCTTTTCCCATAAATAGGCCTGCACATCCCGCTCTAGAGCGGGGAAAACCCCCTGTGGGATCTGGATTTTGTAGGACATATAATAACTTTGGTAGGGGAATAATTTTAAATATGGCCAGCCTACTCATCAGGGTGATTGGGAGGCCTCCCCAACGCTCCACATCAGCCTTACACATTTCAGTCACCCTCCCTAAATTCCGGGCATGACAGAGGTCCGCCATGTGTGTCATAAAGATGCCAAGGTATTAGAATCCCTCACTGGAATATTTTAGTTGACCCGGAAGGGAGTGGAGAACCGTGTCCTCCTGTGGTGCGTATAGCACTGACTTATCCCAGTTAATCTATTACCCACAATAACTCCCGTACTCCGTGAAAATCTGGAAGAGACATGGCAGAGAATCTAGGGGTTTCGCTACATAGAGGAGGACATTGTCTGCAAATAGGGAGATATTCTCTTCCTCCCTTCCCTCTTCTGTCAGCCTGAATCCATATATCTGGAGGTGGGTACGGATCTTGCATGATAGGGATTCTACAGTGAGTGCGAATAGTAAGGGGGACAAAGGACAATTCTGTCTGGTGCCTCTTGCAATAGGAAATTCGGACAAGAGAGTCCCATTCACCCTGACCGCTGCCACCGGGTTACCGTAGAGAAGCTGCACCCATTCCTGATATCTGGGACCCACCCCAAACCTCTTCAAAGTACATTCCTGGAAGGGCCAGTAAACTGCATGGAATGCTTTTACAGCATCAAGGGCCAAAAATATGTGGGGGTCAGAACAGTGCAAGATGGTATGTATCAAGCTATGTGTACGCCTCAGGTTATATCTCGTGGACCATCCCAGCATGAAACCAGATTGGTCTCTGGGAACTAAAGGGGTAATAACTCCCCGAAGGTGTGTGGCTAGTACCGTGGCCAGCACTTTCACCTCTACATTGAGGAGGACAAATCGGCCTATAAGATGCACAGGACGTTCTAGGTCGGCTCTCTTTATGAATAATCACTATTTCCGCCGTCCTTAAATCTGAGGGTAGTGTGCCCTTGCTTCTTGCTTCCAAGAACATCTCCAGGAGATGGGGCTACTACATCGCTCAGCTTTTTAAAATGCTCTGCTGGGATTTGGACCTGGAGCTTTCTCTGTACGCAGCCCTGCCATGGCTGTTTTGACCTCTTCTAGGGTAATATCCCCTTCTCAGGCCTTCAGGTCCTCAGCACCAAAGGTGGGGACGACAATGCCTTGCAGGTATTCCCTTCTGTGGTGTGGCTCTTGCAGCTGGCGGGCCCGGTACAAGGACCAATAGTAGTCGGCAAAGGCCCCTGCAATTTCTAATTCGTGGAAACCCACTCCCTCTCCTGGGTCTCCACCTCATCCACCCACCTTGCTTCCATTTCTTTGCTACCCAGCCAGGTCAGGAGTTTCCCTTCCTTGTCACCTGTTTCATAGAGCCTATACTGGGCATTGCGTAGTCGAGCTCAGCTTTCTGGCTCTGCCACTGCTCTATATTTTGGTGTAGTTAGCTCCAGGCCACGAGGGGCGGGAAGACCCGGAACCTGTGCTAGAGCCCCTTCCATATCTAGAAGTTGCTGCTCATATTTTTCCAGCGTTTCTGACACCACCTTTCTCTTCTGTGCCACTAAGTTCTGCGCACTGTCCCATATCATTGTCTTATACTCCTCCCAGAGTATCACCAAGGACTCAACTGACCCCCGATTTTCCCGGAATTACAGATGCTCACCCCAAACCAAGAGCAGATGAGCTGATTGATAAGTTAGGTACAGCCAAATTTCTGAGTACCTTTGACTTAACTGCCGGGTACTGGCAAATTAGGATGGTACCTGGAGCAAAAGACAAAACAGCATTCTCAGCACCTCATGGGCATTATCAGTTTTCTGTTATGCCCTTTGGCTTAAAGAATACCCCTGCCACCTTCCAAAGATTGGTGAATCAAGTCCATGTTGGCTTGGAGTCCTTTAGTGCAGCATATCTAGATGATATTGCTGTCTTTAGCTCCAACTGGCAGGATCACCTGATCCACCAGAAGAAGGTTTTGCAGGCCCTGCAAGCAGAAGGCCTCTCTATCAAGCCATCCGAATGCCAAATAGGGCAGGGAACAGTTGTATACTTGGGCCACCTTGTAGGTGGAGGCCAAGTGCAACCCTTACAACCCAAGATCCAGACAACTCTGGAGTGGGAAGCTCCAAAAACCCAGACTCAAGTCAGGACATTCCTTGGCTTGACTGGATACTACAGGAGGTTTGTGTAAGGATATGGATCCAT
Source organism: Pleurodeles waltl (assembly GCF_031143425.1). NCBI lineage: Eukaryota > Metazoa > Chordata > Amphibia > Caudata > Salamandridae > Pleurodeles > Pleurodeles waltl. The sequence continues at coordinate 117,154,178 of NC_090443.1, read as the reverse complement.
AGTGACTCGCCTCACAGAACTTACCTCCAAGAAAATGCCCAAGAAAGTTAACTGGACCTTAGACTGTTGAAAAGCCTTTGACACCATAAAAGGAGCTATGTGCTCAGCACTAGTTCTGAAAGCTCCAGATTATTCTAAGCAATTCATTGTGCAGACAAATGCCTCTGAACATGGGATAGGAGCAGTCCTGTCCCAAACCAATGATGATGGCCTTGACCAGCCTGTTGCTTTCATTAGCAGGAGGTTACTCCCCAGGGAGCAGCGTTGAAATGCAATTGAGAGGGAGGACTTTGCTCTGGTTTGGTCACTGAAAAAGTTGAGACCATACCTGTTTGGTACTCACTTTATAGTTCTAACTGACCACAGACCTCTCAGATGGCTCATGCAGATGAAAGGAGAGAACCCTAAGTTGTTGAGGTGGCCCACATCCCTATAGGGAAAGGACCTTGTAGTGGAACATTGACCTGGGACTGCCCATGTCAATGCAGATGGCCTTTCCAGGTTCTTCCACTTAGATAATGAAGGCTGTCTTGGGAAAGGTTAGTCTCATCCTCTTTCGTTTGGGCGGGGGGGAGGGTATGTAGGAAAATGCCACTGTTGGCATGGTTACCCCCTTATTTTTTCCTTTTGTTGATGCCAGCTTTGATTGAAAGTGTGCTGGGATTCTGCTAACCAGGCCCCAGCACCAGTGTTCTTTCCCTAAAATTATACCTTTGTCTCCACAATTGGCACAGCCCTGGCACACAGTTAAGTCCCTTGTAAAAGGTACCCCTGGTACCAAGGGCCCTGTGGCCAGGGAAGGTCTCTAAGGGCTGCAGCATGTATTATGTCACTGTGGGGACCCCTCACTCAGCACATGCACACTGCCTCACAGCCTGTGTGTGCTGGTGGGGAGAAAAAGACTAAGTCGACATGGCACTCCCCTCAAAGTGCCATGCCCACAACCCACTGCCTGTGGCATAGGTAAGTCACCCCTCTAGCAGGCCTTACAGCCCTAAGGCAGGGTGCACTATACCACAGGTGAGGGCATAGCTGCATGAGCACTATGCCCCTACAGTGTCTAAGTCAATTCTTAGACATTGTAAGTGCAGTGTAGCCATACAGAGAATATGGTCTGGGAGTTTGTCAAAAACAAACTCCACAGTTTTATAATGGCTACACTGAATACTGAAAATTTGGTATCAAACTTCTCAGCACAATAAACCCACACTGATGACAGTGTGGGATTTATTGAGAAATGCACACAGAGGGTATTGTAGCGATGCCCCCTGCATACCAGCCCAACTGCTAGTGTTAGGCTGACCAGTCTCTGCCAGCCTGCTGCTCCCAGACAAGCTTCTGGCAACATGGGGTGAGTGCCTTTGTGCACTCTGTGACCAAGAACAAAGCCTGTCCTGGTTCCCTGCAGGAACTGTAACACCTAGCGGTGAGCCTCAAAGACTCAAGCCTGGTGTTACAGCGCCCCAGAGCACTCCAGCTATTGGAGATGCCCGCCCCCTGGACACAGCCCCCACTTTTGGCGGCAAGTCTGGGGAAATAATGAGGAAAACAAGGATGAGTCACCCCCTCAGCCAGGTCCATCCCTATGGTGATCAGAGCTGAAGTGACACCCTCCTTGGAAATTCCTCCATCTTGTTTTCGAGGATTTAGCCCAATAGGAATAGGAATGTGCTCCCCTCCCCAAAGGGAGGAGGCACAAGGAGGGTGTAGCCATCCTCAAGGACAGTAGCCATTGGCTACTGCCCTCCAGCTCTAACACACCGCTCAATTTAGTATTTAGGGGCGACCCTGAACCCAGGAAATCAGATTCCTGATGACCTACAAAAGAAGAAGGACTGCCTAGCTGAAAAAACCCACAGAGAAGAAGGAAGATAACAACTGCTTTGGCCCCAGCCCTACTAGTCTGTGTCCCACTTCAGAGAACCTGCACCAGCGACACATCCTGCAGGCCCAGCTACCTCTGCCGACTCAGAGGACTGCCCTGCACCTACAAAGCATCAAGAACTCCCATGGACAGCGGGCCTGTCCAACTAAGAAAGAAGAAACCATCTTTAAAGGGACTCTCTCCTCACTCCAGAAACGTGAGTCCCCACCACTCTGCACCCGACACCCCTGGCCCGTGTCCAGAGAAACCAACCACCCAGAGAGGACCCCCAGGGGACTCCAATGACGTGTCCACCCTGGGCTAACCTCCCTGCACCCTAAGTCAGCCTCCCCTCATTGGCGTAGTTTACTAACGGTGTCCAGCATATTATTATTAAGGGTCCTAATCACCATTGAGACATCTTTTACCATAAACTGTTCAGTCAACAGTCTACCTTCCAGCGGGGCATATTCCAGTATTTCCATCCCAAGGGGGCCCTCCAAGCTTGCCTCAGTCGAGTGTAGTAAAGGAACTTCGTCTCGCTGAGCACATAGGCATCCCTCACTGCAGCAAAGGGCATACAATTTCCCCCTTTCAACACATCTCCTAGATTAGAAATTCCAGTGCAATCCCACGTCTCAAATCCTGTCAGTTTTCCGGTTCCTGACAACCAGCCACCCTCCCACAGGGGGATCATCCTGGTGGGTCTCTGCATCCAACCCCGCACCTTGGTTGCTCTAGCCCTGGCTCCAAGAGCTACCTGTGTAGCGGGGAGTAGCCGCCACACTCCCCTACCACCATCTAAATAATGGAAACATGATCTCCCCTCCCACTGCCATTTCCCCAGCCTAAAGGTAGGGTGGTCACCGGAGGCAAATGTCCAGTCATTAATGTTGATCAGGTGCGCAGCTCAATAATATGCTTCCACATTTGGCAGGGACAGGCCCCCACTGTAATGATTACGTTGCAGGTTTTTGGGCACAAGGCTCTGGTGTTTCTTTTCCCATAAAAAGGCCTGCGCATCCCACTCTAGAGCAGGGAAAACCCCCTGTGGAATCTGGGTTTTGTAGGACATATAATAACTTTGGTAGGGGGATCATTTTAAATATGGCCATCCTACTTATCAGGGTGATTGGGAGGCCTCCCCAAAGCTCCATATCAGCCTGACACATTTCAGTCACCCTCCCTAAATTCCAGGCATGACAGAGGTCCGCCATGTGTGTCATAAAGATGCCAAGGTATTAGAATCCTCACTGGAATATTTTAGTTGACCCGGAAGGGAGTGGAAAAATGTGTCCTCCTGTGGTGCGTATAGCACTGACTTATCCCAATTAATCTATTACTCAGAATAACTCCAGTACTCCTTTAAAATCTGTAAGAGACACAGCAGAGAATCTAGGGGTTTGGCTACATAGAGGAGGACATTGTCTGCAAATAAGGAGATACGCTCTTCCTCCCTTCCCTCTTCTGTCAGCCTGAACCCATATATCTGGAGGTGGGTACGGATCTTGCATGATAGAGATTCTATAGTGAGTGCGAATAGCAAGGGGAACAAGGGACAATCCTGTCTGGTGCCTCTTGCAATAGGAAATTTGGACGAGTCCCATTCACCCTGACCGCTGCCACCGGGTTACCGTAGAGAAGCCGGACCCATTCCTGATATCTGGGACCCACCCCAAACCTCTCCAAAGTACATTCCTGGAAGGGCCAGTGAACTGCGTGGAATGCTTTTACAGCATCAAGGGCCAAAAATATGTGGGGGTCAGAACGGTGCAGGATGGTATGTATCAAGATATGTGTACGCCTCAGGTTATATCTCGTGGACTGTCCCGGCATGAAGCCAGATTGGTCTCTGTGAACTAAAGGGGTAACAACTCCCCAAAGGTGTGTGGCTAGTACCGTGGCCAGCACTTTCACCTCTACATTGAGGAGGAAAATCGGCCTATAAGATGTACAGGATGTTCTAGGTCGCCCCTCTTTATGAATAACCACTATTTCCGCCGTCCTTAAATCTGGGGGTAGTGTGCCCTGGCTTCTTGCTTCCAAGAACATCTCCAGGAGATGGGGGGCTACTACATCTCTCAGCTTTTTAAAATGCTCTGCTGGGAACCCATTTGGGCCTGGAGCTTTCTCTGCACGCAGCCCTGCCATGGCCGTTTTGACCTCTTCTAAGGTAATATCCCCTTCTCAGGCCTTCAGGTCCTCAGCACCAAAGGTGGGGACAACAATGCCTTGCAGGTATTCCCTTATGTGGTGTGGCTTTTGCAGCTGCCGGGCCCGGTACAAGGACCAATAGTAGTCGGCAAAGGCCCCTGCAATTTCTAATTAGTGGAAACCCACTCCCTCTCCTGGGTCTCCACCTCATCCACCCACCTTGCTTCCATTTCTTTGCTACCCAGCCAGGCCAGGAGTTTCCCTTCCTTGTCACCCGTTTCATAGAGCCTATACTGGGCATTGCGTAGTCGAGCTTTGCTTTCTGACTCTGCAACTGCTCTATATTCTGCTGTAGTTAGCTCCAGGCCACGAAGGGCGGGAGGACCCGAGCCCCTTCCATATCTGGAAGTTGCTGCTCATATTTTTCCATCGTTTCCGACACCACCTTCCTCTTCCGTGCCACTAAGTTCTGCGCACTGTCCCTTATCACTGTCTTATACTCCTCCCAGAGTATCACCAAGGACTCAACTGACCCCCAATTTTCCCGGAAGTATCGTTTTGTGTCTACATGGAGCCCATGTGCCACCTTATGGTCGTGCAGGTCCCAAACACCGAGCTTCCATTTTTGTGGTATCCCTTCTGGCTTTCTAATCCGTAGCATCGGGGGGAATGGCCCGACAAACCCCGGCCATATAATCCACTTGGCGGACCACCTCCACCTCCATGTCCCGGGCGGGGGCAAAAATGTAATCCAACCTAAAAAATAGTTTATGTGCCCCCAAAAAGTAGGAGTATTTCCTGTCTGTGGGGTGGGCGTGTCTCCAAAGATCCGACAGACCCAAAGTTGCCGCAAATTGGTACAGTGGAGTATGGGAGCCCTGTCCCACAGACAGCCCTGAGCGAACTAGCTCCATATCCATTACGTCATTAAAGTCACCCCCGCACGTGGGCCGAGGAGTCTGCTGCCAATAAAATCTCTGCAAGCTTGTCCAAGACAGGAGCCTGAAGTCTAGGTTGGGCAAATACACCTATAAACAGTACTTTCTGTCTACCCCAGAGTCCCTGTACCCCCACGTACCTTCGGGCTGGGTCCACCCACTATCTTGAGATATGAAGGGGCGGGGATTTACGGATTAAAATCGCCACCCCCCTGGAGCCAGATGTGTAACCTGTGTGTGCCAATATAACATAGGGTCCACTACCCAAAATTTTACACCTGGTGCCTTTGAGATGTGTTTCCTCTAGAAGCACCACCCTGGGTGTATTCTCTTTATGTACTGCGACAGACCTCGTTTAACGCTGTCCCCAAGTCCATTTACATTCCATGATAGCACAGAGAAGGCCCGCAGATTGACTTGAGGGTGGCCATGTCACTTGTGGGAGCCATTATACTTTAATAGGGATCTCGGTGTGTGGGGGGAGGCCCCCTGTCCCCTACTCCCAAGCGTGTGGGTGAGACAACTAATTGCCAGCTGTGCCAAAGACGAGACCTAGTACGCCTACATGTCTGTGGTGTATCCAACATCAACAAAAACAGGCAAAAAATAACCCCCCAAAAAGACCTGCTCCCCCCTCCCCCACCCCACCTCCCATGGGCCCCCATGAGTAAGAAACTCCATGCTATTACTCACCAGGAGTCGAGAGGTCTGTAGCCCCCCCTGCCCCCACCCTACCCCTTCAACATGAAACTACAACTCACGGGTCACCTCCACATGGGAAGACTACCTGCCACAACCCCCAACACGAGGGGACTTGCATAATGTCTATATTGCGGTCCAGCACCACCTACTGCTCCACTTCGTCATCGCACGGGATGGTGCTATCTCGCTCAGCTCCTACTCCTTCGGCCCCGCATTATTGTGTAGGCTCCACAGTCTGGTCCCCCGCCTTCCACCCGGAGACCCTCCTCCTCAGTTTCTAGATGGGTGATGGCCACCACCAACGGGTGTGGAGACCCTTCTGTTGACCCTGTCAACCCTTCTGCCTCTCCTGTGGATCACTGGGGCCCGACTGTCCTGCAATTCGGATGATGCTGCTCCGCTCTTTGGCGATCGACTCACTCACCACAACGTGTCCCCATCTCCCCTCTGCCGCCTCCATCCCCTTCCCTTGGGTTGCGACCGATCTTGCCACCCTGTGGCCCGAGAGAGCCCACGTCGTCTTTTCGACTCATTGTCACCTCTCCCGGACAGTTGAGGGCGTTCCTCTAGCCACTCCCATGCATCCTTTGGGGATTGAAAGAAAAGCGTTTTCCCTTGGAAAATGACTTTTTGTTTCGCTGGGAAGAGTAGCGTGTATTGTAGTTGGCAGCTACAGAGTTTAGCCTTCACAGAGACAAAAGTGCACCGCTGCCTCTGAACCTCCCTGGTGTAATCGGGAAAGATGAAGATTTTAGAGTTTTCATGGCGCACCTCACCCATCTTATGGACCTCCGTCAGGATCATGTCTCTGTCCTGATAATTTTGGCAACTCCCCTGTCTGTGTGGCTTGGGTTCCTTATCTCCACTGATGGCTCTCCACGAATGACGTAGACCTCTGCCCATTCCTTCGTGGAGCGCTTCCCCCAGCAAAACCTCACGGGGCCGTTTTTCTGCCAGGCTGGCCTCCTCTCCAACAGGTCACTCTTTCCAGACAACAGACGGGGACTGGGCAAGAGGCAGACATCACAATCCTCCACCAAAACACTTCCACTACTGGAACCCGCCACTGAAAACTCATTGCCACCTTAGGTCTGCCACTCCCCCACGGGCCAATCACAGGTCATGAGGGCCAGGTCTGTTAAGGCACCTCAATCTGTTGAAGCCAGTCTGTACCTCACTGTTACAGCCCCTCAACCAAGTGGGATTGAAAGGCACGGGGGACCACCACATCCCCCCCTCAGTGCACATTATCACCTCCGACCCCCTGCACCTCACCCCAGACTTCTTGCCCCCCTCGCAGTGCTTCCTCTTGTAGGGTGAGGGTTAGGGGGGTAGGCCACCAGGGGCCCCTCTGTAGCCCCCCCCCCCTGCCTTTTCCAGCGCGACCTCGCCGGTGAAGCTCTGGGCCACGCACCCGGCACTCACCAGATTGTTTCACTTCATGTGGCGTCATCAGGCCCCGTTCCCCCAGTCGATCTCCCCTCCCCCTTTCCAGGTGGGGGGCATCGGGCGGATGAAGACAAAGGCTGAGGGCTGATCAGAGCCCCCTTCGCCTGAGAGGCCCTCCTAGCGACTCCCGGACCTTGTGTGGTGCCCTTAGAACAGCCCCACCCTCAGGGCGGATCAGGCCTTGCTAGCCGGCTGCCGGTAAGGTGGCTCGGGGGGCCTCTGCAGGTCCGCCCCCTCTGCTACAACTTCTGTGGGGTCACAGCCATACCTCCGTTTCCCCTCAGGGGCCCGCAGACACCAGGGCAGAAGGGGAGAGAGGCAGGGGGTGATCAGACCCCCCGCCGCCTGGGAGGCCAAGTCAGCGAATCCCGGGCCTCGCTTGGTGCCTCCGTTTCCGGACCCACCTTCGGGACGGCAGAGACCTTGTTGGGCTGCCGCGTAGTAAGGGGTGTGGGGGGCCGCTACACAACCCCCCGCTGCTACGGCCCCATCGGGGGCGCTGCCGCACCTCCAACTTCACACCGGAGGCCAGCTGGGAGACAGCTGGATCTCCTACCAGGATTTTTTCCAAGGGCCAGGACGGAGCTCTCTCAACGAACGTCTGTCCTCAGTGCAATCTTGGCTTCACCTACTCTATAAGGTTTTTTAACCAAAACCCAATCACCAATTTTAATCTCAATGTCTTTCACATTATGATTTGTTTGTCAAACGTTTCCTTGCTCAAAGCTTGCTGTTTAGATACTCTGTCCAAAACTGCTCTTTAATCTTTTCTTGAATTGTGTTTACTAGATCGTAGATCTTTCACCCAATCAGGATATAAAATGGTTCTTGGTGCTCTCTGGTGCACAGGCTCAAAAGGGGATACTCCCATGGTGCTATGTGGTGTTATTGAGTAACACCACAAGTTTTGCTTTAAAAGTCATCCACATCAGTTCCCAATGCCAAAGCAGGTTGTACTCCTTCTTTCAAAAATCTGTTCATTCGTTCCACTAAACAATTTGAGGTAGGCGAATACAATGCCACCTGAAGATGTTTGATGTGTAGTGAATCAATAAAATGTGTCATAAGAGATGATGTAAAATGTGTACCATTGGTGGCGACTAACTGCTTGGGAGGACCTCCAACTTGAAAAAAAATCCCCAAGAACTTAATCACCAAAGCTCTGTTAGGAGCTGTCACACATTCAAAATACACACACATTAAATAGAAGTCAATTAAAAGAATCATAAATCTTTTTTTAGATGGTAATAGCTCAAAAGGTCCTGTGAAGTGTAAGGCAATCTTGTCCCAAACACCATCTGTGATGGGCACCATGTGCAGTGGTGTTTTATAAATTGAATTGCAGATTTATATAGTGCAGCTTATTACCCGTGAGGGTCTCGAGGCACTGTCCGTGGGCACAAGGAGATTTAGGGGGTCATTCCGACCCCGGCGGTCAAGGACCGCCGGGGCCGGGGTTGGCGGGAGCACCGCCAACAGGCTGGCGGTGCCCCGCAGGGCATTCTGACCGTGGCGGTTTGGCCACGGTCAGAACAGGAAAACCGGCGGTGTCCCGCCGGTTTTCCGATGCCCTGAGGAATCCCCCATGGGGGATTCCGACCCCCTCACCGCCATCCTGTTCCTGGCGGTTCCGACCAGGATGGCGGTGAGGGGTGTCGTGGGGGCCCCTGCAGGGGCCCCCGTAAGCGGGCTCCACATAGAATTTCAGTGTCTGCATTGCAGACACTGAAATTTGCGACGGGTGCAACTGCACCCGTCGCACCCTTCCCACTACGCCGGCTCCATTCGGAGCCGGCGTCCTCGTGGGAAGGGGTTTCCCGCTGGGCTGGCGGGCGGCCTTCTGGCGGTCGCCCGCCAGCACAGCGGGAAACACAGAATGGCCGCCGCGGTCTTTTGACCGCAGTGCGGTCATTCGGCGGTTCCCGCTGGGCTGGCGGGCGGCCTTCTGGCGGTCGCCCGCCAGCACAGCGGGAAACACAGAATGGCCGCCGCGGTCTTTTGACCGCGGTGCGGTCATTCGGCGGTTCCCGCCAGGCGGGCGGGGTCTGAATGACCCCCTTAGTGATTCGCCCAGAATCATATGACGTTGAGCTAATGCTGAGGCTCGAACCAGGTCCCGAGGCCGTCACTCTGACCGCTGCTCTACATTTTCTTTCATGGACTTTCCAATGCTTATCAGCATGCTTTTGTTATCAGAGAGAGATGGGCATGACTCATTGCTTGATGATCGTTGAAGAAAAATATCTGCCTCTGGTTTACTTGGGGTAATCTTAACCAGCAAGAGCGCTGGATCAACTCACCAGCTTCTCCTCATCCTCTACTCACCCCTCGTTTCACTCTTTTGCTAAGTTTGGAAGAGATCCTTTCTCAAATGCTAGCAGTTTTGAGGAACAACCTCTGACTTTATAAGCATTCAGGGTCTCATTATAAGAACCTGAAATACATTGGAGGAAGAGGTCACCTCTGATCCCTGGGTACTATAATGCAGTGTTTGTTTTCACATAGCAAAGGGAATAGCTGGATATGGATGTACCAATACCACTGACCTGATCAGTGCATTGCTCTGCCTCCCGTGGCTCCACCATCTAACTAGAGCCCTTTCCCTGGCTCCTCTGAACTCCTGACCCCTGTCAGGAGTTTGAGGCCCTCCTCCACCTGCAGGCTTCTGCCTGCGCCTCATCCCTGGTGTCTAGTGGGAGAGCTCTGCTTTCCTACTAGGCTGCCTTCAGCCTCGCTCCTCCATTTGCTTTGCTTCACTCTGCTCTCTGCTCCACTGCTGTCCCTTAGTGCTCCTGTTCCTTGTTTTTCTCTCACTCTGCGCTCTCTCTCTCTCTCTCTCACTTTCACTCTCCCTCTCTACCCGCTGCTGCTGACCCCACGGCCCACCCCCTTTTTTGGCCCGCCCGCTGTTTTTTGTCCGCCTCCCATCTGTCCTCTCCTCCCCCCACCTCTCTACTTAATGGCGGCCGCTGCGTGGCCGCGCAGCAGACGCGCCGCTGTCACGCCAAAGGCAAACCTGTCTGCGCCCATCCGCGCCATGACCAGAACCCCTGGCTCCCGTCCCCCCCACCGCCGCCATGCATGTCTTCACTATGACGATGCCACCCTCTGCGCCCTCAACACCGGCCGCTTTCCCGCCTGCTTTCAAGCCTCCCAGCAGACCACCCGCGGACCCTTCTGCTGGATGTGCACCTTCAGCAGCCTCCACGCCAACGACACACCCACCAAGGCAGGATGCAACCATCTCAGATGTATCCTTCTCAACACCCGCTTCCTCCACAAGCACGCAGTAGAGCTATGGAAACTACTCGACTCAGCCTCCCCAGATGTCGCCTTCCTGACCGAGACCTGGATGAACCCTTCCTCAGCACCTGATATTGCCATAGCCATCCTGGACGGCTACAAGATCACCCGCAGGTACTGCTCCAACAAACCAGGAGGAGGCATCGCCATCATCCACAAGAACACCCTCAGGATCACGACTAACACTGAAGACACCTTCCGCACCGCCGAACTCCTGCACTTCCAAATCCCCACTGACCCAAACACCACCCTTCGAGGGACCCTCATCTACAAGCCCCCCAGCCCACAACACCAGTTCAGTGACTCCATTACCGACATCATCAGCACATACGCTCTCGCGTCCACTGACTACATACTCCTCGGAGACTTAAACTTCCACCTCCAGAACACCAATGACAACAACACCGCCACCCTGCTCGACAACCTCTCCAACCTTTGCCTCAAACAGCTCGTCACGACACCAACCCGCTCCGCAGGACACACACTCAACCCTATTTTCCCCGCCACCAATCACCTCTCTTTCAGCCACACCACCGAACTCCACTGGACAGACCACCGCTGCATCCACTTCTCCTTCAAGAAACCCACAACACACCACCACCCACAAGGGATCCCCCACCGCAGTTGGAACAAGGTCACCGAAGACCAACTTATCGTGACCCTCTCCCAGAACCCACCCATCGACACCACCGACACTGATGCAGCTGCCCGCAACTTCAGGCAATGGGTCAACACTTGTGCAAATACTCTCGCCCCAATCAAGAATCCCACCAATAGACGCACCAACAGAAAGGCTTTCTGGTTTACTGCCGACCTCCACGAATCTAAGCAAAGCTGCTGAAGACTCGAAAGAAAATGGCACCAAGATGAGGCTCTGGACAACCACACAGCCTTTAAAAACGTCATCCGCAGACACCACCAACTCACCCGAGATGCCAAAAGAACCGCCTTCAAAGACCGAATCCACAACAACGCACACAGCTACAAGGAGCTCTTCAACGTCGTGAAGGAACTCTCAAACCCCAGTTCCAACGTCAGCGCCATCCCACCATCCCAAGACCTCTGTGACTCCTTAGCCTCCTAATTCCACCGCAAGATTGCAGACATCCACAACAGCTTCAGCATCCAGACCCCCCGTCAACCACCAACACCACAGATTCACCTCTGACCAACCTCCTGCTCTCCTGGACCCACGTCAACGACAACACCACCATCGATATCATGAACACCATCCACTCCTGCTCTCCATCTGACCCCTGCCCTCACCACATCCTCAGCAAAGCAAGATCCGTCATCACACCCCAACTACGGAAGATCATCAACAGTTCCTTCGAGTCCACCACCTTCCCGGAGAGCTGGAAACACGCCGAGATCAACGCTCTGCTCAAAAAACCCAAGGCGGACCCAAAGGACCTCAAGAACTTCCGGCCTATCTCCCTGCTCCCCTTCCAGGCAAAAGTCATCGAGAAGGCCATCAACAGACAATTAACCCATTTCCTAGAGGAGAACCACACTCCGGACCCTTCCCAATCCAGATTCCGTAGCAACCACAGCACAGAAACCGCCCTTATCGCCGCCACTGACAACATCAGAACCATACTGGACAGCGGCAACACCACAGCCCTCATCCTACTGGACCTCTTGGCCGCGTTCAACACCGTCTGCCACCGCACCCTATGCTCACGCCTCAGCAATGCTGGAATCCCCGACAGAGCCCTGGACTGGATCACCTCCTTTCTTATCGCAGGAACCCAGAGAGTCCGCCTCCCTCCGTTTCGCTCGAAGGCCACCAAAATCATCTGCGGCGTATCCTAGGGTTCGTCCCTCAGCCCGACCCTCTTCAAAGTCTACATATCCCCGCTCGCTAACATCGCCCGATCCCACAACCTCAACATCATCTCATACACCAACGAAACCCAGCTGATCCTCTCCCTCACCAAGGACTCCGCCAAGACCTACCTCCACGAAGGAATGAAGGCCATTGCCGAATGGATGAAGAGCATCTGCCTCAAACTCAATTCGGACAAGACGGAAGTCCTTATCTTCGGCTCCACCCCCTCCGCATGGGATGCCTCCTGGTGGCCTACCACTCTCCGAACCTCTCTGACTCCCACCGACCATGCACCCACATAGGATTCATCTTGGACGCCTCACTATCCATGACCGAGCAAGTCAACGCCATTTCCTCCTCCTTCTTCAAAACCCTCCTCATGCTCCGAAAGATCTACAAATGGATACCCACCGAAACCAGAAGAATAGTCACCCAAGCCCTCGTTAGCAGCAAACTGGACTACGGCAATGCCCTCTATGCAGGAACCACGGCCAAACTCCAGAAGAGGCTGCAACGCATCCAAAACGACTCTGCATGCCTCATCCTGGACATCCCACGCCACTGCCACATCACAGACCACCTGAAAAACCTGCACAGGCTCCCAGTCAACAAGAGAATCGCCTTCAAACTCCTTACCGACGCTCACAAAGCACTGCACAACACCGGACCAGAATACCTCAATAAACGACTCTCCTTCTACACCCCGACCCGGCATCTCCGTTCCGCTGACCTCGCCCTCGCAACCGTCCCACACATCTGCAGAACTACAACCGGAGGTAGATCATTTTCACACCTCGCCGCCAAAACGTGGAACACTCTTCCCACCCACCTGCGCCAGACTAAAGACCTCCTTACCTTCAGGAAACTTCTCAAGACCTGGCTGTTCGAGCAGTAGCAGCACCTCCCCCCCTTCCCTCCTCAGCGCCTTGAGACCCTCATGGGTGAGTAGTACGCTTTACAAATCCCTGATTGATTGATTGATTGATATCTGCTGCTAAAATGAACCAGGGCAGAAGTACTTGAACATGGGTGCTTATAAGTTTTTTTAAAGTCGATTATTGAGCTTTTGGACTTAGCAGAAGCAAATTCCCCCCCCCACCACATATGAGGCTCAAGCACTAAACCTGATATCAAACTCAATATTACGTCTAACACAGGGGGCCGGTTTTAGCGCACAATTTAGCATTCCACAGGAAAAATGGGCAATAAGGGAAAAAACTATTTTTGTCACCTTTTTATGTTCAGAATTCATTTTTACTACCTGTGTGCAAAATCCTGGCTAGCTTTGTGCATTACTAATATTGAATGTCCAAGTGTTAAATTAGTCCCAAATATTGTTTGTGCCTATTTCAGCACCTGAGCGAATATAGGTCAAAGTTGTATAAGGGTGTTTATGTGTAGGAAGTTGGCTCTGTATATACTATCTCAAAGTGAGAGCTAGTGTGCACAGAGTCCAAGGGTTCCCAGTAGAGGTTGATAGTGGCAAAATTAGATAATACTAATGCTCTATTTTGTGGTAGTGTGGTCGAGCAGTAGGCTTATCAGAGGGTAGTTTTAAGCATTTGTTGTACACACACAGGCAATAAATGGGAGCACACATTCAAAGATTTAACTCGAGGCCAATAGGTTTTTATGTAAAAAAAAAAAATTTATTTTCTTAATTTATTTTAGAACCACAAGATTCAGAATTCAAGTAAGTACATAAATTGTAAGGTACTTGGCATAGGAAATATGGAACTTTGAATTAAAACAGAAATATACACAGTTTTGGCAATAAGCTATTTTAAAAGTGGACACAGTGTAAAAATCAACAGTTCCTGGGGGAGGTAAGTAAAGGTTAGTTTTTCAGGTAAGTAAAGCACTTACAAGTTCAGTCTCCGGTGCATAGGCAGCCCACTGTTGGGGGTTCAAGTTAACCCCAAACACCCAGCACCAGCAACACAGGGCCAGTCAGGTGCAGAGGTCAAAGCAGGGCCCAAATAACATAGGCGCCTATGAAGACTAGGGGTGCTCCGGTTCCAGTCTGCTAGCAGGTAAGTACATGCGTCCTCGGGAGCACTGGGGGGTCACAAACAGGCACACAAAATACAGTGTGCAAAGTAGGTATCGGGTTTTCGGTTGAAATCAATGGAGAGACCCGGGGGTCACATTGGCAACATAGGCAGGGCACAAGGTGGCTTCTTGGGCCAGCCACCAACTGGGCAACGATGAGGGCCGCCTGCTGGTCACTCCTGCACCGGTAGTTGGTTTCTCTCAGGTCTAGGGGCTGCGGGTGCTGTGCTTCTCCCAGGTCTTGGGTTCTTTACTACCGGGCAGTCGCGATCAGGGGGAGCCTCTGGATTCTGTCTGCAGGCGTCGCTGTGGGGGTGCAGGGAGGTTGTTCCAGGGTGTCCACCTCGTTGGAGTTGCCTGGGGGTCCTCTATGCAGTGTTGGTTCTTCTGGAGATGAGCCGGGGACGTCAAGTGCAGAGTGTTGGGGACTCACGTTTCCGAAGCGAGGCTGGAGTCCCTTTAAATATGGTTTCTTTGTTGTTGTTTGGACAGAGCTGCTGTCCTCGGGAGTTTCTTGGTCGTTTGGTTGCAGGGCAGTCCTCTGAGTCCTCAGAGGTCGCTGGTCCCGCTGGATGCGTTGCTGTGCAGGTTCTTTGAGTCTTGAGACAGCCCGGTAGGGCTGGGCCAAATCAGTTGTTTTCTCCGTCGTCTCTGCTGGGCTTTCAGGTCAGCAGTCCTTCTTCTTGTTTCAGGTAATCAGGAATCTGTTTTCCTGGGTTCAGGGTTGCCCTTAACTACTCAATTTGTGCCTCCTCCCTGTGGGGAGGGGGCACATCCCTAATCCTATTGGGGGGAATCCTCCAAAGCAAGATGGAGGATTTCCTAAGGCAGGGGTCACCTCAGCTCAGGACACCTTAGGGGTGGACCTGGCTGAGGGGGTGACTCCTCCTTGTTTTTCTCATTATATCCCCGGACTTGCCACCAAAAGTGGGGGCTGTGTCCGGGGGGGCGGACATCTCCACTAGCTGGACTGCCCTGGGGCGCTGTAACACCAGGCATGTGCCTTTGAGGCTCACCGCCTGTGTTACAGTTCCTGCAGGGGGAGGTGTGAAGCACCTCCAACCAGTGCAGGCTTTGTTCCTGGCCACAGAGTGCACAAAGGCACTTACCCCATGTGGCCAGAAACCCATCTGGATGTGGCAGGCTGGCAGAAACTGGTCAGTCTAGCACTAGTAGTTGGGCTGGTATACAGGGGGCATCTCTAAGATGCCCTTTGTGTGCATTTCTCAATAAATCCCACACTGACATCAGTGTGGATTTATTGTGCTGAGAAGTTTGATATCAAACTTCCCAGTATTCAGTGTAGCCATTATGGAACTGTGGAGTTTGTTTTTGACAAACTCCCAGACCATATACTCTTTATGGCTACCCTGCACTTACAATGTCTAAGAATTGGCTTAGACACTGTAGGGGCATAGTGCTCATTCAGCTATGCCCTCACCTGTGGTATAGTGCACCCTACTTTAGGGCTGTAAGGCCTGCCAGAGGGGTGACTTACCTATGTCACAGGCAGTGGGTTGTGGGCATCGCACTCTGAGGGGAGTGCCATGTCGATTTAGTCTTTTTCTCCCCACCAGCACACACAAGCTTGAGGCAGTGTGCATGTGCTATGTGAAGGGTCCCCACAGTGGCATAATACATGCTGCAGTCCTTGGAGATCTTCCCTGGCCACAGGGCCCTTGGTACCAGAGGTACCATGTGGAAGGGACTTATCTGGGGGGCAGGGCTGTGCCAATTCTGGAGACAAAGGTACAGTTTAGGGAAAGAACACTGGTGCTGGGCCATGGTTAGCAGGGTCCCAGCACACTTTCTATCATAACTATCATTAACAAAAGGCAAAAAAATAGGGGGTAACCATGCCAACAGTGACATTTTCCTACAGTTAGCGTGTCCCTACTCGCCACTCATGAACCCATTGACTATAGTTGTAGCTGCCTGAGTGTAAAAAAAAAAAGGGGGGGGGCACAAAAGCTGTAGACCCTATTTGGAGCCAAAGTACAGCAAATAGAGATGATAGTAGCAAGTCAGTATAAGTTTATTTGCTAAGCTCAAACTATGCCACATGAACCTATTCTCAAGGCGCTCACAAAAGAACTTAGAACATACAATAAAAATCACTAACTTGTGTAAAACAGGCTCTAAAAGACAAAACTACAAATGTTTATGTATACATCACATAAAGCAGAGTTAAAAGGGACCTAAAATACAGCTCTGCAGTGTGCAGCTGCAACTGCATTCCCAGGCATAGCTAGGGGACGTCTGTATAT
Source organism: Pleurodeles waltl (assembly GCF_031143425.1). Classification (NCBI taxonomy): domain Eukaryota; kingdom Metazoa; phylum Chordata; class Amphibia; order Caudata; family Salamandridae; genus Pleurodeles; species Pleurodeles waltl. Next base: position 117,137,618 of record NC_090443.1, on the reverse strand, counting down.
TCCTATTCTTGTGCTTGTATTACAGGAGTAAGTAAAGACTTTTGGCACACTTGAATTTTCACTACTTCTATTTAAATTGTGGAACGATTGTCCAATCAGTACCAGAAAAAACCTTTCCATTATAAACATTTCAGCAGAGCTGTCTTGGACCAACCTCAGTGCTGGGTAGTTGGTACACGCAAACATACAACATGGATTCCCAGACTGCACTTGTACACAGAGAATGGAATTCAAAGGGCAAGGACAGAAACAACCTCGGTTTGCCTGTTTCTTGAAACCGCAGTAGCTAGGAGAGAGCCTTAAGCTACAATCAACAGTTCGGTAGATGTACCTAGGACAAGCCCTGTTGTGAGAAGAAACGCAACCCAGCAGAAAAGTCTGGCAAGAGAAAACATAATACTTTGTCAGACTGACAATGTAGCTTTTCGTTTAAGTGATAACAGAAAGTTAGCTCTGCTTGAATGTTGTGGATTGCAGTAAAAAAAAACACTGTAGAACCAGTATGTCTGGAATAGTGGAATATGAGAACACCAAGCTCTGTGATATACCTTGGGAGCTATCATGGAGACTGTAAGTCTGGAGAGTGTGTGTGTGCATTTCAAAATCTAAATAGTGACAAAAAAATAAAAATCCGCCTGTTCTGACCTCCTGCCACCTTAGTAAACACAGAATCCTATCCACTTTGCCATTCTGAGCCTCCCCACTCTGCAATTCATTGGCTCACTTCTTGCTGTCCACTTGCTAGTGACTATATGCAATTACTTTTTGCATGGTATACCCATATGATGATTGGCCGCTGAATTTGAAAAATCGAAGTATCAAAATAAATGCTTGAAATAAAAAATCATAAATACTGAATATCTTAAAACATGCATACTGATGTAATTTAAATAATGTTATTTAAAAATAATTAATATTGTAAGCCATTAAAAACGATGCACAACCCAAAATAATATTGGACTTGTTTTGAAAAACACTGAAAAAGTTAAACTTAAGGAAGGAACGTAGTCAGTCAAAGTCCTTTAATAGATCGAGGCAACTAACTGTAATACTTTTTAATGTCACCCCCGCATATCGTAAGTTGGGACTCCTGTCTAAAAAAAATACATTGTTTGAGAAATTCACTGTGACCAATACTTTACATTGGGAAGTAGTATGTTAAGTTATCAGGGATTCTAAATCTAGGCATACTTTTTTTTTTTTTAAAGAATCCATCTACAGGTCCATTACGAAAGATATTTTGGGTTCACTGTTTCCAAATGAACATTTCAAACACTGTTATTTATGTATTTTTCATTTCCACATCGAACTGCGATTTGTACACTTACCTTGCCTGAGAATATTTTCCACCTATTACAAGGAATGAGGGCTTTCATTCGGATATAGAGTTTAATAGCTTCTAGCAGGCAGGTCGCTCCTCTCACCGCTGCCTCCACTGTGGTGCATTTGTTTTTGTTGGGCTTCGTCTTGCCCGTTTCCTGAAGCAAGTCGCTGCGTCCCCGTGGCCCCACTCCCGTCCCTCCACCTCAAATCCATTTCACTTCCCGCCGCTGAGCCCTGTGGCCCCGCCCCCCCTGCCTTCCCATTCGTCGAGCCCTCCCTCCTCCCAGCTGCCACTCCCTCCCACCTCCCCTCTTATGGCAGCCGCAGCGCGGTAACAGAAGCGACCCTTGACCCTGCTTCTAGCAGGCAGGTCGCTCCTCTCACCGCTTCCCTGCGTCACCTCCACTCTGGTGCATTTGTTTTTGTTGGGCTTCGTCTTGCCCGTTTCCTGAAGCAAGCCGCTGCGTCCCCTCGGCCCCGCCCCCCTCCCTCCACCTCAAACCCGTTTCCCTTCTCGCCGCTGAGCCCTGCGGCCCGCACCCCCTGCCTTCCCATTCGTCGAGCCCTCCCTCCTCCCAGCTGCCCCTCCCTCCCACCTCCCCTCTTATGGCAGCAGTGGATGCACGCAGTGGGCGCGCCACCGGCGTGCCAAAGGCAAGCCCGTCTGCGCCTGTCCGTGCCTGGACCTCGCCCAGCACCACTCCCCCTGGCCCTCAAGGCCCCCACACTTCCCCACGCCACTATACTGCCAGTGACCTCCGCGCCCTCAATCCAGGACGCCCCTCCACCTGCTTCCAGTCCTCCTCAAAAACACCAAGGGACCTTTCTCCTGCCAAGCTTGCTGCTTCACCTGTACCCTAAAGCACAGCAACAGACCTGCCGACAACCACCTCAGCTGCATCCTACTCAACACCCGCATCATCCACAAACATGCAATTGAACTCTGGGGCCTACTGACCTCAACCTCACCGGACATCGCCTTCCTAACCGAAACCTGGACACACTCGGTCTCAGAACCCGACATAGCCATAGCCATCCTGAAGGCTACAAAATCACCAGAAAAGACTGCACCAACAAACCAGGAGGAGGAATCGCCATAGTCCACACAAGCACCATCAAAGTCTCAAGCAGCACCCATGACACCCTCAACCTCGCCGAGCACCTCCACTTCAGAATCCACATCAACACCATCCTCAAAGGAACTCTGATCTACAGACCCCCAGGCCCCCGTTCTCAATTCTGCGAAGCCATCGCCGACATCGTCAGTGCCAACGCCCTCGACTCCACAGACTACATCCTCCTCGGCGACCTGAATTTTTCACCTAGAAAACAACAATGACGCCAACACCACCACCCCGCTGGACAACCTCGCCAACCTCAGCCTCAAACAACTCATGACTTCACCCACCCACTCCGCAGGCCACACACTCGATCCCGTCTTCTCAGCCAGCAACCACGTCTTCATCAGCCACACCACCGAACTCAGCTGGACAGACCACCGCTGCATCCACTTCTCCTACCAGAAACCAGTCACCCACCACCACCGCACACAACCCCCCGATGCAACTGGAGCAAAATATCAACGGATCAACTGATTTCCACTCTCACCCGGGACCCCGGACCCCAACACAGCCGCCACCACCCTGCATCGCTTGATAGAAGACTGCGCCAACAACCTCGCACCGCTCAAACAAAAAAAAAACATCTTCTACAGAATCAAGGCCAGCTGGTTCACCCCAGACCTACAGGAATCCAAACGGCTATGCCGCAGAATGGAAAAAAACTGGCACCTTGAACCTACCAACTCCAACCATATCACGTTCAAGGATGCCATACGCAAACATCACCAACTGATCCGCACCACCAAAAGGACCCACTTCAAAAACCACATTGACACCAACGCTCACAACAGTAAAGAGCTCTTCGGCATCATCAAAGAGCTCTCCACTCCCAAGACCTGCTCCAACGAACCCCTGCAATCACAGGAGTTCTGCAACTCACTCGCAACCCACTTCCAACGAAAGATAGAAGAAATCCACAACAGCTTCAACCCCCAGACACACCTGCTGACTACAAATACCCACGAACCCAACACCCCAAGCAACACCCACCTCCTCCACAACTGGACCCCTGTCAACAAAGAAGACACCGCCAACACCATGGCCTCCATCCACTCCGGATCACCATTGGACCCCTGCCCACACCATATCTTCAATAAAGCACATATCATCATCACTCCCCACCTCTGCAACACCATCAACAGTTCCTTCAAGTCTGCCACCTTCCCAGAAAGTTGGAAGCACGCAGAAGTCAACGCCCTGTTAAAGAAACCCAAGGCAGACCCAGACGACCCCAAGAACTACCGACCGATCTCCCTCCTCCCCTTCCCAGCCAAAGTCATTGAACAAATCGTGAACAGCCAATTATCCCGGTTCCTGGAAGACAGCAAGGCACTCGACACCTCCTAATCCGGATTCCGCAAAAACCACAGCACCGAGACCGCACTCAGTGCTGCCACAGACGACAACAGGATCATGCTCAACGAAGGAGAAACAGCAGCACTCATCCTCCTGGACCTCTCCGCAGCCTTCGACACGGTATGTCATCTCACTCTCCGCACACGCCTCCATAACGCCGGAATCCACGATAAGGCACTCGACTGGATCTCAACATTTCTCGCAGGCAGAACCCAGAGAGTCCGCCTTCCACCGTTCCTATCAGAAGCCTCCAGAATCATCTGTGGCGTCCCCCAAGGATCGTCGCTCAGCCCCACGCTCTTCAACATTTACATGGCCCCACTCGGCAACATCGCACGAACACACCACATCAACATAGTTTCCTACGCAGACGACACTCAGCTAATCCTCTCCCTCACGAAAGACCCTACAGCTGCAAAGAACCTCCACAACGGACTTCACGCCATCGCCAGCTGGATGGAATCAAGCAGCCTCAAATTAAACACAGACAAGACAGAGATCCTCATCTTTGGCGCCAACCCCTCAGCATGGAACGACTCCTGGTGGCCCACCTCCCTAGGATCCGCACCCTCTCCCACCACCCACGCACGTAACCTGGGATTCATCTTGGATTCCACACTCAGCATGACTCAGCAGGTCAACGCCATCTCCTCTTCTTGCTACAACACCCTCCGCATGCTCTGCAAAATCTTCAAGTGGATTCCCGTCGAAACCAGGAAAACTGTCACCCACGCCCTGGTCAGCGGCCGATGGGACTACGGAAATGCCCTATATGCAGGAACAACAACCAAACTCCAAACAAAGCTGCAAAGAATCCAGAACGCATCCACCCTCCTCATTCTTGACGTCCACGCCGCAACCACATCACCCCCCACCTCAGAGACCTACACTGGCTACCAATACCAAAGAGGATCACCTTCAAACTCCTCACCCACGCACACAAGGCCCTCCAAAACACAGGCCCAGCCTACCTCAACGACAGACTCACCTTCCACACCCCCACCCGCAACCTCCGCTCCGCCAGCCTCGCCCTCGCCTCCGTCCCCCGCATCCGCCGCACCACCGCCGGAGGAAGATCCTTCTCCCACCTAGCCGCCAAGACCTGGAACTCCCTACCGCTTCACCTTCATCAGACCCAAGACCTCTTGACTTTCAGGAAACGCCTCATGGCATGGCTTTACGACCAGTAGCTCCCCCCCCCCCCAGCGCCTTGAGACCCTAACGGGTGATTAGTGTGCTTTATAAATGCTTTGATTGATTGAATAATGATTCCTGTTGTTCCAGGAATGTTGTTTACTCACTTTTAAACGGAAGAGTTTTCGGACGTGTTTCAACGAATAATTTGGGTCTGACTGTATTTCAAGTGATGTCTACGTATCTGATACCACTCTGTGGTTTTCTTGTGACAGGTTTTAACGTGGTCCTCTTTTTTTTTTTTAAAGAAATGTATTGATCCAGGAAGAGGACAACCATTGACTCATGTTTATAAAAAAAATAAGTGACAGGACCAGTCCAGAATTATGTTGCCCTATTCCATGCTAGACCTATCTTCTACGTTGCCAGGGTGAAAATTCTATGGGCCCATCTGGAAATTTAGGCAGGTAAAAAAGCTGTTTTCGAGCTCCAAGCTAGCTTCGACTCAGGTGTGGGTACAGTCAACTATCGCTTCAAGCTTAGATTGTTTGATTGCCTAAGAAGCTGTTTGTGGCTTCACGGCTCATCAAACATTGTTTCACATGGTACAGAAACTTATGTTGTGGAAAAGCTCAAGGAGATGGGAGTGAATTCTTTAGGATAATTGTATTATCCGAGATATATTCAAGTAATCAAGTTGCCATACTTTTTCAAAACCGAGGCATTTCACACAAGGTCTGAAGGCTGAAAAAGCGCACTCCAGATTTGTGTCCAGGACACCTTTCTTACACATTCTGCTGGTGTTGACGCTATCTTGCCAGATAAAGGGCCTAGGCAGAATCGGAGATGGTGTTCCTCTCAAGAACTAATGAGGTAATATGTCCCAACAGATAGTTTGAAAGCAAATAATCAGCGTAGTCAGTAGATAACCTTTGAATAAAAAAGGATGGAGTCCAGTGAATTTAGAAACCATGAAGGTTTATTTTTCAAAAATTAAGGAGCAGTACAGAAGGCAACAATATAAGGTTAATCAATGCAGCATAAATAGATATAAGTAGTTAGTATAATGCTCAATCAGATACACCAAATAGTCTGACATGGAATCAAGTGTCAAAGCAAAATTTAAGAGTCGGACTGACAAAATCCTGTTTCATTGAGTTGTGGCAAACCAGACTGGCTCACCTCGAAAAGTTTCAGTTTTTATAGACAAATTCAGAATAGACGTCAATGAAAATGGCTCAGGCAACATAAGGTGAGCAAAGCTGAACAAATCACATTTCAGAATTATACTTCACTATTGCACCTATTCTAGCACTATACCCTAACTAAATATTAATGTGCCCTATTCTAACCTTACATCATCGGATGTGGCAGTACAAATCTAGTTACAAAAATAATGGCACAAGCAATGATGCAGGCAGGAAGGACCTTGAATGTTACAAAAGGCTTCCTCTGTAGTTCTTCGAGAACAGAAAGTAAACACAGCGTCAGTGCATATTTTGGTTATGTGTGGTTTCAGAGTGAGAAATGAAAACACACCTTGTGGCTTTTATAAAGATTGTATTTGAGGCTTAGTGCGGGCCTAGTTGTTAAACACAGGGAAATACACAATTTCAAAGATGCATTGTTTTGGTTTTAGATCAGAAATGTTCATAATGGTAAGCATACATGGTAAGTATACATTTTTGGTAAATCACATTGAAAGTTCTCACTGGGTAGGGAGACATGAAGGAACGGATATTACAAGAGCATATAGAAAGGCGATTCTGTTGCTTACATTCATAGTTTGATTACCATGATCAATGTCAAGTAGTACCCAAGCTGTCATAGTGTTTTGGACCCCACTTGTAAGATTCAGGACAGTGTGATGGTACTTGGCATCAAAAGCTATTAAGTCAAAGCTGTTGGAGCTGTGAAGTATGGTGTAAAAGCAGCAGTAGCCCATCTTTATGGCAGAGGGGCCACGTCCCCCACACCTTTTGGACATAAAGAGTGTTTGTCAGGATGAGCAAAGGTCAGCCTGACAGACACTGTTTATTTTCAGGTCAGGGAGCCAGGAGCTAGACATGCACAGGCTCTTGGTTGCTTCTGCTCAACTTTGCTGGGCTGAGGATGTCTCAGCTCTGGTTGGCGTGACCTCCTTAGCTTGGCAAAGGTCCTCAAGGCTCGCGACAAGGGGGCATCAGTGATAGGCTCATACGTGGGCACTTGAGGTTTAAGCTCTGAAGTGCCCAAGGCCAAGTGTCAATCATTAACACCTCGTCACAGAGTGGGTGGGGTGCAGTCTCTCTGTTCTGTCCTACTGTGGGACGAAGTAGGGATTGCTGCCTCCCCTCAATGGCTGACCTAGGGTTAGCCTTAGGTCAGCCAATGAGGGGAGGTGGCAGTCCCAACCTTCCTGACACCTTTGAGGTTTCCTTCCCAGAGAGCTGCAGCAGATAACTGTTGTTTTTATTGATTGTTTGGTGCGTGCGTGCGTGCATGCATGCATGCATGCATGTATTTATGAATGTCTGTGTACTTGTGAGTGAGTGTTGTGAATGGAGTGTGTGTGTGTGTGTGTCCCTCACCCACATCTAAGTTGCACTTAAGGGCCGCCACTATGCAGAAGTTTGTGGTCACTGAGTTAATTTCACAGCTTTCACCAAAAATAAATCCCTGAGGGCACTTTCAGAATTTTAACAATATTATAAGTGTGTACTCTATTTAGAATTACGTCATACATTTGTTTCTGAACTGCTGGCAATAGTGAACAAGTTTCTTACGTTCAGTAACACTATTTCTGGTGGACACTCTAACAACTCACCTTAGAATATTATCTAGGTGCTAGACTGAATCTAGAGATTTTCATACCAGCAGTGGGCCCGCGCACCACTAGATGGAGTCATGTGACTTCACGTTGCTCCAAAATGCACTTATGTAATGGAGCACACCTGCATATAAGCACCACTCCTGTGTGCTAACGTCAGTTGGTTGTCCTTTCCTTTTCGATGCTTTCATAAGAGGAACGTGAACTGGAGTTCTTAGTGAGAAAATCCAGGTCACTAGATGCTGGTCTATGACCTTTGACCACCTGTCTGTGTACAGATGGGCAAAAACATGGTTTCAACCAGGTAGCTAACAGAGTATCTTTGAGGACATCATCAAATGGAAGGGCTCAGATGTTGGAGGCCCAGGCTGCAGAATTTCTATCAAAACATTTGTTTTAGTCTCAACAGAGGGCAGCTGTAACTCTAGTATGTTGACTGGCCTGCAAACCACCACTGGGAACAAGGCACTCTCCTTCTTTGGTGGCCCATGTGGGGACTCAAACTCTGTCTCAGGAGAGGTGTCAAGCCCGTAGACATTCTATGCACCAAGGTGTGAGGCATCATCACTAACGAAGAGGGAGAAAGCTATCATCTTCGGAATCATTATCAATAACCTGGGATGCACCATGCTTTGGCGAGGGTCAGATTCAGAGCCAAAAAAGATAATGGAGCCTCTGTTGATAGCTGTAATGTGGTAGAGGAAAAAGGGTTAGTGTTGGACTGGATGACAGGTGGGTTGTGCTTTTGTAATTGCATAGTACAACATAATACAGGCTCGGGCCGACATTGGTAGGTCTGGCATGGGTGTAGACACTGCATTATCTTATGTCACTCGTGGTGGAAGGGTGGCAGGAACCAGCGTGGATTGTGATGCCAGATTAAAAGTCTGTTGAGTCAGTAGTTGCTTGGTAAAGGGTCCTAGAGGGACAGATGACACAAGGCAGGCACCTGTTGGTGGTAATCTGATTGGAGGCCCTGCAATTCAATAAGGTCTGAATGCACGCCAGATAGAGCCAGAAGCGGACTAAATATTTGCAACATGGTCTCTTTGAAGGCCTCTATCACTCTGGGAACTTGGGACACATAGGACCCGCTGAGTAATCGGTTCAGTGGCCAGTGACCTTCAGAATGAGACATACATCTTTACACCCTTATGCTTTCTCCTTGGAGACAGATTGGCAGGATAGCTGTTGAATCCTGCTTTACTTTTTATTTAGCCTGCATTTGGACTGACCAAAAGATTTTGAGCGGGAGATGGAATGATTGTAGCCCCCTGACGGGGACAGAGTCAAGCTCATGAGAATGATACACGAAGGCTGCAACATTCAGCTTTGCCACTTAGAATAGAATAATCTTTGAGTGCATAAGGGCACTCTTGCCACATGACTTAGAGTTATATTCCAAAGCCCAGGCACCAAAGACACATACATCCTTGACCAACATCTGCTTCCTGCAGGTGATAAAATGGCTTCAATCCCGTCATTTGAAAATTGGGGACACCATTCTCCAGCACAATGTGAAATGTTTGAAAGTTATTTAAAAACAAAATGAGAGCAGAGCTCCAGTTTCAAGTCGGAAGACATGGAAAGAAGGACATGTTGTCAGTGAGCAGGGGTGGAGCTTATATTGAGATCCACTGTGTCATGTCTGGGTCGGTATGAAGGCATCATGGAGTGCTCAATGCTTCCTAGCACACATGGAAGCACTACTATGAAAAATGTCTGGATCCAGAGTGGTACCTGATGTATATTCTAAGCTGAGCAATCTATGGTTAGAAGTATCCATCAGAAACAACTTTTTCAGGAAGGTAGAATATGGATGGACCCTAATGGAGCCTTTTCAATAGAATTACTGACTGACACTGACGTGTCCTTAAAATAGCAAGGATAGGCTTTGTTAAAAAGAGCTATGACAGCAGAAGCCTACATGTTTCTGTATTGCTCAAACCAAGCAAGTCAGTTCAGCACCCTGGGGAAAGAAGTATTTTGGATTATGAACCTAACTTTGGTCTCAAGAACTTACTTACCCAATATTGCATCTACAGGGCAATGGCAACTGTTGGTGGAAAATTTCAATCAACATAACAACGACCTAACAAGGTGTACAGTTTAGTACTGAGAAATGTATGCAAGTCTCTTTTTAAATTCTAATATCTTTTTTCCAAAATTCTGAATGCTGGAAGTACCTCACGTGTTGTTATTTGATGAAAATAATGTAATGTTGCCTATACCAAATTATTTTGGAGTTTAGCTTAGTTGGCCGCTAACGTCTATCTTTATTGGAAAATCTAAACTAAAGTTTAAAAAAGATTTACTTACTAGACATCTACTTAATGTGGATATTACTTAACAGATTCCACCTTTTACAGGGGAGTTAAATGGCATTCTTTCTTTTAAACTTCCTTTTCCCTTATGTTCATTACAAGAGTGTTAACGCAGCTCAAGGAAATCTAGATCCATTCAGACTCTTAGAAAATCCATCTAACTTGAATTTTCAGATAATGGTCTCAATTCATAAAGATCTTTCTGTGAGAATGTGTGACTTACTCCAGAATGTCCAAACTCATTCCTACTCATGGACAAATGTTTTGTGAAGTGAGCAGGGGCGGTCCCTCCGCTATGGTGGATGAGTGTTGCTCCACTGCTAATAATCAAGCAGAAAAATAAAATGATACAGTATTATCATTTTATTTTATCGCTGTCTGAGGCGGGGCATGGCCAGCATCCTCCATGTCAGGAGGGAGGCGGAATAGTGGTGCACTCTAAGTGCGCATGTCAGTTTGGCCAGCTGTCTGAGTCTGGCCAAACTGACATGCGCACTTAGAAATCTCCACTTGGCTGTGTTGCACAGCTGGGTGGAGACCAAGTGCAGGATCCCACTCCCTCCCTGATCGGCATTTCAGCCCGCTCAGGCCAATCCCGGCGCTTCTCTCATGCTGCTATACAGCATGAGAGAAGCATCTGGATTGGGTGGGGGAAGGAAGCACAGGAAAGGACGAGGCTGGTGCTGCAGAGGCGAAGCGGTCGGAGTGGCTGAGGCGAGGTAGCAGGTAGGTACTTTTTTTATTTTTTTATTATTACCCCATGCCGCACACTGCCCCGCCTGCCCTGCCTGGTAGCTGCCGCCACTGGAAGTAAGTCCATTGAACCTACATGGGAATCATTCACACAGTGAATGGTTATCCTGAGAATCTTGCATGATACCAGCCACTTCTCCCTATCTCTATCTGATAAAAACACATTCTCATGCTCTCTAAATAAATAAATGAGCCGCTGCTAAATAATGCATCTAAGTAGGCTATTAAAAGAGAAAGACTGGCTTATGAATATTGTCCAATTTAACTGACCTTAGGGATACATTAATGACACGTTATATTCTTTTAGAACATGAAAGAATTTAAATGTCAATGCTTCACCAATGCAAATGTAAAAATAGAATATAACAGAAAGTTTATTTTTGCTCCATGGTGACAGAGGACCAGAGGTCTACCACAAATGGCTACTGTGCCATTGAGCATTATGTTAAAACAAGACAGGGCCTGATTACAAGTTTAGCAGAGCGGAATTGCAATGTGGAATTCTGTTCTATGTGAGGGGTCTGGTGTACCCGTACCCTGATTTTAAGGGCCTAGACACTGAAATTGCATCAGGAAAAAGCTGCATTTTACTCCAACACTCAACTCTATGCCAGTCCACTGTATGTCATTCTAATCTACTCTGCACACATGCACTGTATGCCACTGCACTCTACACCACTTTCATCTATGCCATTACACTCTATACCACTCTACGCAACCACGCTCTACCCTGCACCACTCCAGTCTATGCCACTTCACTCTACTCTGAAGTAATCTACTCTATGCCATTGCATTGTATGCCACTCAACTCTACTCTGTGCCATTCCACTCTATGCCACTGCACTTTACGCCACTCTACTCTTATCCACTGCAGCCTATGCCAATGCACTCTACACAACTGCACTGTCACTGCACTCTACACCACTGCTGCCACTCTGCATCACTGTACTCTATGCCACTGCTCTCTACTCCACTCTACACCACTACACTCTGACACACTACTCTACAACACTGCACTCTCCACTGCTGAACTCTATGCCACTCTACTGTGCACTACTCCACTCTACGCCACTGCACTCTATGCCACTGCACTTTGTCACTATACTTTACTCTGCACAACTCTACGCCTCTGCACTCCGTCTCTCAACTCTATTCTGTACTCTATGCCACTACACTCTGCCACTCAACGCTACCCTGTGTTATTGCCCTCTACATCACTCAATTCTAAGCAACTGCACTCTGCACCACTCTACGGCACTCTACTCTACGCCACTCTACTCTAGGCCACTCCACTCTGCACCACTGCACTATGCACCACTCTAATCTACGCCGCTGCATTCTACGATGCTGCATTGTATGCCACTGAATTCAATGTCACTGCACTCTATGCCACTATACTCTGTAATGCTTAGGCCAATGCACTCTACACCAGCCCACTCAAATCTGTCACTCTAGTTTGTGCCACTCTATGTGACTCCACACTATGCCACTCAAATACACCACACTCTCTGCGACTCTACAACACTCTACTCCTCTCTACTACACTCCAAACCACTCTCCTCTATGCCACTAACTTTTAGCCATGCTGAGCAGCAACCACACTGATGTGCAACATGACTAAAACACATTGGCAAAGCCAATAGCTCTTGCTTAGGAGAGACCTATTAGCTTTGCCAGTGGTTGTTATAGTCTGCTTGACAGTGCAGCTGTTGCAAGACAATTACATGAGTATCATCAGGAGATGGGCTTTAGCTCTGCCCACATGGTGGGAGCAGGGAGTTTATGTTTTGAACAGAAGTTACGTGCTTCCACAAAATAGTGCTTACCCTCCATGCAGCTGTGATCATTTTGGTGATTAATCCAGGGGCCTGAGCTTGAACTTTCAGGGTCACACACATGCCATTGCAATGCTATTAAAGTGTCTTAATAACAAGATAATTTATGGAGTGCTTCTTTGGCAGCACTACAGAAGGGAGAGGCAGTTATTAACCTATATGTTTTTTGGTCTTGCTTGACAGAGCCACTATCACCTGATCTTGTAACCTATACCAATATTATTCTACAGTTTTTTGCTTCCACACAACTAAATATATTTTCCCATGCCATTTAGTTGTAATGCTTTGCATTACAATACATTCCTTTGAAGCCAAGCGTATTAGAGCGTATTAGAATTGCCAAGGCTTGTTCCTATTAATGTTGTGTTCTTGCCCATTCTAATATGTGCGTTTCACTTGTGGTTCAATACAGGAAGCACTGTTCTTACCATCACTTTTGGAAGCAGATGAATACAGATGAATACAAAGCATCATAATGGTTCATAAGTTCTTCTCACACTGCATTCTCTGTCTTGTTTATTTCTGCACTTGACTCTGCATGTGTTTTTGTAAAACTACTTCCCCAACCCTCCTCAGCGTGACGCAAAGAAAACATAAACACTAGGCAATGCTCCGGAACACATGAAATGTTTGTTGAGGTACCAAGGTTTATTGCAGGCCAAGACAGGAGGCAGACGCACATCCCAGTGTTAAGTTTTACAAGCAAGCATCTTCTGCCCTGAGACATTTAAGTCAGGCAGTTATATATCCTTGAAAGTGCTGTCACAGCAAAACCCCAAAAGGGGACAGAGTCCAAACATGGGCAAGCATCTTCTGCCCCAGCTATGGGGAACAGGGTCAAGACAGGGTCAAGACTGATTTGCATACGTCTGGGTCCAAACTAAAATGGCATGGGCAGCAAAAAAACGATGGATTGAGGCCCAGATCTCTGTACTGGAGGTGAATGTTTGACATTGTTCAGCATTCCGTCCATCACTTGTTGTTTTAGCATTTGTCGCCCTAAGTGGGAAGGGTATGCCCAGACGTAGGTCACGTGCTTCCCATGCCACTGGATTCCAGCTAGCCTGACTGAGGAGGGGTGATACCCCGAAACCGGTCCCAGGATGCTTGTTTCCAGTCTAGGGAAGACCTGGCTGGCAATTCGGGCTGGACTGTTCCCATGGAGAACAAGGTCAAGACTGATTTGCATACGGCTGGGTCCAAACTAGAATGGCATGGGCAACAAAAAAACGATGGATTTAGTCCCAGATCTCTGTACTGAGGTGAATGTTTGACATTGTTCAGCATTCTGTCCATCACTTGTTGTTCAAGCTATTTAAGTCAGGCTGTTATATTTGCTTGAAAGTGCTGTCACAGCAAACCCCAAAAGAGGGCAAGCATATACAAAAAAAGAAATGCTGTATATACAAAATTTCAAGACCACAGAGTAAAATTATACATACTGCAGTGTGGGCGGAAACAAGTGAACGGACAACAGGTGGACTGTGAGACAAAGGGGGCTGGGTTGCTGACTGGCTGAACTTAAAGTGTGAGACTGAGCTAAATTTAACAACGTGGCTTGGAGTGCACAGCTGTCATAGGTGTCAGAGAGATCAGCAGGGAAGTCTTGGGGCAGTACTAGAATAGTAATGTGGATGAGTGGATCTATTCTGTGAATGAGAGGAGCAAGCATCTTGGTAAGAAAAAAGAATAAATAGCTTACTGGGATTCAGATAATGGCGGAGAGAATTGGAACTAAAGTGTGATATCTATAGGGACATACCTGTGGTATATTAGTTTTCCTCCTTTTTGATAGTAATGTCATACACAAATGTAAAAATATGTTAGAAATATAGACATGGCAGAATCATAGTACTATCAACGTATCAATAAAATTGATATTCATTATTCAAACAGAGACAAAATGATATGCTAGTACCCAATTCATTCATGTGTTATGGGTCTATAGCCATTAAATCGAACATTTCTTTGTGTGCTTCCTCCACATCTAGTTGTATTCTAAGATATCTGTGGGCTAGCTCCTGCTCTGTAGGAGGTAGAACTTTCACTGCAGAAATCAAATAGATGCTCCTACTAAAGAATTGCTGGGGCATGGAGCAACAACACTGAAGACAACACCATAGAACCACTATTTTTATAAAGATACCAAATCGAGCTAGAACTAAGCTCTTCAACCATCCTGTTGGTAACCACGACCACAGTCTGGACCAATCATCAGAGCCTGTCATTTTCTCTGCCCAATGAAATATTCTAACTGTGTTCTTAATTTGGGCCATATCCCTTGCTATGGCCCTCATTACAACATTGGCGGTAAATCCCGCTTACCGCCGTGCAGAAGACCGCCAACACACCGCCGCGGAATTCCGCTACAGCTATTACAACCCACAGCTCGGAATCCGCCAAAATCCAGACACCCACACAAGTCCGCCACACCAAAGGTCAGTGATAAACTGGCGATAATATAACCAACAACGTCACACCAACAGGAATACGCCCACACTATCATGACCCACGAATCCACGCAGCGGTCTTTCAACCGCGGTAAACCATTGGCGGTACACACCGCCGCACTCAAAATATACACACATTTACAAAACACAACCACATTGGACAAATCGAAATACACACACCTGATACACATACACACACCACTCCCACACACCCAATCCAATATAAAACACACACCCACATTACCCACAAACCCTTACAACCAAAAATGTGAAGAAAGCCAGAGAGACAGCACAGCAAAGACAACACCAACATACAGAGGCACACAACACCATCACACATACACATCCATGCACAAAACACCACACAACCCTAAACATCACCCCACACATCACAAAACACATCACCTCACACATCACCCACACCACCCCATGGCACTGCAAAGACACCCCAGGTTTTCAGAGGAGGAGCTCAGGGTCATGGTGGAGGAAATCCTCCGGGTAGAGCCACAGCTATTCAGATCACAGGTGCAGCACACCACCATAGCTAGGAAGATGGAGCTATGCCACAGAATCGTGGACAGGGTCAACGCAGTGGGACAGCACCCAAGAACACGTGATGACATCAGGAAGAGGTGGAACGACCTACGGGGGAAGGTGCGTTCAGTGGTCTCAAGACACCACATCGCGGTTCAGAGGACTGGCGGCAGCCCCCCACCTCCTCCCCCAGAACTAACAACATGGGAGGAGCAGGTCTTGGCTATACTGCATCCTGAGGGCCTCGCAGGAGTAGCTGGAGGAATGGACTCTGGTAAGTTAAATCTTTAACTACTTCATCCCCACCCTACCTGCATGCTAACACATACCCCCACCCTCACCCTCACCCTCACCCCCATCACTCCAACTCCTCACATATGTCCCACTATCACAAACCACACATCCCAACACCAAGCCCTGCATGCAACAACAAAGCATGCACACCCATCACCAATGCATGTCCCCTGCACATACCCACACAGACCCCTAAACAATTAGCACACAAGGTCCTACGCAGGAATGCAAGCACTGGGGTACAGGGTCACCCACCCATTGCACACCATGCCACACACAGATACTAAAACTATGCCTTTACACCCCTGCAGGACCCCTACCCAACGTCACTGGACAGGAGGTTCCAGACATGTCCACTCCCCCCACAGAAGAGGCCTACAGTGATGACAGCAGCTCTGTCCAACTGGATCTAGATGACCAGCCCGGCCCATCTGGGACCTCGGGATAGTCGGTTCTCCTCACACGGGCACAAGCCACAACAGAGCCTCCCCCCTCTGGAAACACCAGCACAGCACCCACCCAGCAGGCCCATACCTCTGTCCCCAGGACACATCAAGCAGCAGTGTGTCCACCACTACAGGGAACCCAGGCTAACCTACCACCCCAAGAACAGCAGGGACCTGGGGGCAGTGGTAGTGGGCACACGGTTCAGTGGACAGAGGCCCAGGAACAAAGGGGAACTGGGAGGGCTGCTGTGCGACAGGTGGAGGACAGGCCCAGGGAACCCACTCTCCATGAGGCCCTCTCCAACATCATGGGAGCCTACCACCATTCCCAGGAGACAATGGCAATGGTGCTGGCCAAGTTTCAGGAGACCCAGCGGCTGCAGGAGGAACAGTATTTGGGGTTCAGGGAGGAACTCAAATCCATCAATACCACCCTGGGCACCATTGTAGGGGTGCTGAAGGAACTTGTGAACACCAGGAGGGACACTGTGGCACCACAAGGGGCCCCTGACACTAGCCTGGATGATGAAATGCCCATCACCTTCGCCGGCGCTAGTGGACAGGAGGCAGCGCCACAGG
This sequence comes from Pleurodeles waltl, assembly GCF_031143425.1. Classification (NCBI taxonomy): domain Eukaryota; kingdom Metazoa; phylum Chordata; class Amphibia; order Caudata; family Salamandridae; genus Pleurodeles; species Pleurodeles waltl. The sequence continues at coordinate 117,120,660 of NC_090443.1, read as the reverse complement.
ACCACGACACCAGCACCCTACCCCCTGCAGATGGAGAACCACCCCGCAAGCGGTCCCTGAGATCCAGGACAAAGACAGAGAACAATGCCAAGACCCCCGCCAAGAAATGAGACCACCCTGATTGTCATCCTTCTGTCCCACTTTGTCACCCAGCTGAATCAGCACGCATTGGAGGTGTCTGGGTGGGGAGGTGGGCTGTGGGTACCCCTACGCCAGAGCGAGTTTTGTAGGCAAGGTCCCTTCATAAGGCAGGCCATGTGGCACCCCATCCCACCAGTGTTAAGAGCCAAATACACCTTGTCAGGCTCCTGTGACGTCAATGTGTGCAGCAATCGGGCATAGGCCTTGTACCCAATGGCCCTGTGATTAATGAGGGAACTCTAAGTGCATGGCGTAGTGCAGAGGGCTGCTGTGTCTGTAATGTCCGCCAACGGTAGTGGTATTGCATGCACTGAACATGTCTTTCTTCTGTCTCCCCCCCCTTTATGTGGTCTCCCTGTTCTTGTGTGCAATAGCATCATCAGGCGGAGGAGCAGTGGCACCGGAGCAGGGGGGAGCTGCATCCCACATGGCCCTGGAGGGCAAGATTACGGACTCCGAATTCACCAGTGGGACGGAGGGCGAGTGGAGCACCACAGCGGGGACAGGAGCTGAGACCAGCTACATGGACTCCTCCACTGATGGGAGCTCCCTTGCGGTGGCGGCCCCTCAGTGCCCCCGCATCTACAGGTACAGCCGCCACCCGCCCTACCAGCACCGCCCTCCCAGCAGCCCCTCAGCGTGTGCCCCATGGCTGCTCACCCAGGAGGGTGGGCATCTCCTTTGCCCCAGGCACCTCAGCCCCTGCCCCTGTCAGCCCTGCTGCCCTCAGTGAGGAGGCCATTGACCTCCTGAGATCCCTCACTGTTGGGCAGTCTACCATTCTGAATGCCATCCAGGGTGTAGAGAGGCAGTTGCAACAGATGAATGCATACCTGGAGGGCATTCATTCTGGTCAGGCAGCCCAACAGCGAGCTTTTCAGACTCTGGCCTCAGCACTGATTGCAGCCATTGTCCCTGTGTCCAGCCTCCCCCTCCAACTTCCTCCACCCAGCCACAATCCCCTGTACCTCAGCCTATCCCAAGCACACCATCAGACCAGCATGCACACACCTCAACACACAAGGGTAGCTCTGGCAAACATAGGTACCACACATCCCACAGGCACTCACACAAGCATCATACCCATGCACACATACCAACATCCACTGCCTCCACTGTGTCCCACTCCTCCTCGTCTCCCTCCTCCCTCCGTCACGTCTCCACTCACACCTGCATGCACTACATCTTCAGCCACTACGTCCATCACCAGCACGCCCATCACCACACACTGCCCACGTGCACTCACCACCCCCACTACCATTCACACATCCCCTGTGACCTCTCCCAGTGTGTCTGTGAGCCCACCTCCCAAAGTACACAAACGCATTTACACACCCACCCAACAGCCATCCACCTCACGACAGCCTCCAGCCCATGCACCTTCACCCAAAGTCAGCAAATGTACACCTCCTACAACCACTACCTCTTCCTCCACTACCAAACCCCCTCCATCTATCCGTCCCAGTGTGTCTAAAAACCTTTCCTCTTAAATGTTGACCTCTTCCCTACACCTCCCCCACCCCTTCCGTCCCCTAGGGCACGCCTTTCCAGGTCCCAACCCAGCACCTCAGCCACCACATCACCGGGAACAGTGGTGCCAGCAGTAACCGGCTTCTGGAGTGCGCCAAGCAGCAGGGCAGCCAGAGTGCCACGGAGCCAGACCACGGACAGTCCCCCACCTCAGAAACATAAGAAGTTGGCCACAGCCCAGAGGGAGAAGGGCAAAACACCTGCCACCAAGGGCTCTCCCAGGACTACAGTTGGGAGTGGCAAGACAGCTGCGCCACCATCCAAGGTGGGGAAGGGGCAGAGAAAGAAAGGGAAGTCGCCGCCAACCTACCTGCACGGCAGACAAGACGGCCACCAGCACCGCTTCCCAGGACACCACCACCACCAGCACCGCTGCCAAGGACACCGCCGCCACCAGCACCACTTCCCAGGACACCACCGCCACCAGCACCGCTTCCCAGGACACCGCCGCCACCAGCACTGCTGCCAAGGACACCGCTGCCACCAGCACCGCTTCCCAGGACACCGCTGCCACCATCACCGCTGCCAAGGACACCACCGCCACCAGCACCGCTGCCAAGGACACCGCCGCCACCAGCACCGCTGCCAAGGACACCGCCGCCACCAGCTCCGCTGCCAAGGACACCGCCACCAGCACCGCTTCCCAGGACACCGCCGCGACCAGCACGCTCACTGAGCCACCCACCAGCACCGCAGGCCCATGATCGCTGCAAGCACCGCCGCTACTGAGGCCGCCGCAAGCACCACCAGCGGCCACGCCAGTGGCACCACCGCAGACATGGCTGTCATCCCCAGTGGTCAGTCGTACGAAGCTGGTGGTCAGTTTCGGGGGCTTGGACAACTTCCATGTAGGCCCACCGTCAGTGGAGAAAGGCATCCACTACCTCAGTCCTTGGCAGGATGAAGCACTCTGGGCACAAAGCCCCCTCCAGAACCAGTGGAGAAAGGCATCCACTACCACAGTCCTTGGCAGGATGAAGCACTCTGGGCACAAAGCCCCCTCCAGAACCAGTGGAGAAAGGCATCCACTACCTCAGTCCTTGGCAGGATGAAGCACTCTGGGCACAAAGCCCCCTCCAGAACCAGTGGAGAAAGGCATCCACTACCTCAGTCCTTGGCAGGATGAAGCACACTGGGCACAAAGCCCCCTCCAGAACCAGTGGAGACTGTTATCCACTTGTGAGACTGTGGCTTTGCACTCCCCAGGATGCAGCAGTGGGAAACCCACCCACTGTAAAGACTTGTGAGACTGTGGCTTTGCACTCCCCAGTATACAGCAGTGGGCAACCCACCCACTGTATAGACTTGTGAGACTGTGGCTTTGCACTCCCCAGGATAAAGCAGTGGGCAACCCAACCACTGAAAAGACTTGAGAGACTGTGGCTTTGCACTCCCCAGGATGCAGCAGTGGGCAACACACCCACTGTAAAGACTTGTGAAACTGTGGCTTTGCACTCCCCAGGATGCAGCAGTGGGCAACCCACCCACTGTATAGACTTGTGAGACTGTGGCTTTGCACTCCCCAGGATAAAGCAGTGGGCAACCCAACCACTGAAGACTTGAGAGACTGTGGCTTTGCACTCCCCAGGATGCAGCAGTGGGCAACCCACCCACTGTAAAGAATTGTGAGACTGTGGCTTTGCACTCCCCAGGATACATAAAGGGGCACAGAGCCCGTTGTGGATCTGGCGTCGTGCACTCATCCGGCTGAGGTGCCCCCCCTTCCCTTCCCCCTAAGGTTCCTGTTTTATTTCGATCTGAGGCCCCTGCAGTGTTCTCTCCGTTTTGGTCGGGTATCTTGTGTGGGCCTCGCCCATGCATTTTGGGCCCAGTGGTCCACGGACTATGTATGTGCAGTACATGGACTTGAATTCTTGGAGTATATATTTGTTAATAGTGTATATATATTTTTTGAGTACTGGATTTTTATTGATTACAGTCATTCAATCGATTTCCTTTTCTCCTTGCATTCTTCCAGGGGGAGTTGGGGGGTGTAAATGTAATGTATCAACATGTACTTGTGTGTTTGTTGTAGTGGATGAGGGTGGGGGTGGGGGTGTGTCCTGTTGCGTGTGTGTTACTCTTTTCCCTCCCCCCGCCCCTGTGTCGTAGGTGCAGTACTCACTGTGGTCTTCGCCGCCGGCGTTCGTGCTCCTGGTAGAGGAGCAGGAAGACAATAGCAGGTAGAATATGGAGTTCGGGCTCCATGGCGTCATGGTTCCTCGTGGGGTGTGTAGAGGTGAGCGTTTCCCCTTCCAAGTCCTGTTTCTGCCGTGTTTTTGTTCGCGGTGAATCTGCCCTGGAAAAGGTGGCGGATTGGCCTCTCATGATACTGTGGGCGGTACATTGTGTTCCGCCTGTCTGTTGGCGGTGACCGCCATGCTGTTTGTTTGTACCACCGTGGCGGTCGGAGTGTTAAAGTGGCTGTCTATGTTGGCGGTTTCCGCTACGGTCGTGATTCCATATTTTTTTTACCGCCGACCTGTTGGTGGCTTTACCACTGCTTTAACACCGACTGCCAGGGTTGTAATGAGGGCCTAAGTTTCCACTTTCATTTACAAAATAACAGCAAGAGGAATTTGATAAAATGCACAGTCCTCCTTGTTGTAGTGTCAGGCGATCAAGGGCAATTCTATGTTGGATGGTCATGGCAGCCACTGAATTTATTTCCACCTGCAACTCTTGAATTGCATCTCTTGTGGCATTGAATGCTACGGCTAGCTCAGCAGACATGTTAACAAGTGCCTGTTCCAAATCATATACACCATATCCAGGGATTAATATATGCATTAGCTCAAAAAAATAGACCTTATCTAGCCTCCAGAATAGGTGCATGTATATCTCTTTTATACCTATGTGCGAAACTCGCCAAATTTAATGGCTCATGTGCTGAAATGTTTGGTGTTAGATAAGAAATAGCACACATGCCTTCCCAGTGCCAGGGAAGCACCTTGTAAGCCTTAGTTCCACAAATGAAATACATACTGCCCTGTAACTGTGTGTCCAATGCGTGATATTTACTGAAAGGAAGGCCCACCCCCTCAGGGAAAGAGTTCTGAAATTGATCACACCATTTATAATCAATCCATGCAGAATTTATGAGAGTAACATCTGCCCACAGTGCCATGTAAAAGCAGCGAGCTGACTATAAAGGATATTCTAATATTTTAGAAAATCACATTTGGTGCAATAGCATAATCAATTTCTGGCTCAATTAATGGGTCGTATAGAAGATCATCAAGTGTTATCAACAGTGTCTCTCCCTGTAAAGTGATGTTCCAGTAATGTCATGTGTAGTTAAGATTTTTTCCTTGTATCTTAGTTGTCCAGATCCTACTTATTAACTGTCTGTCCCTTATATTCCAATTACCAGTGGTATCATCAAATTCTAATATATTAGGACACTTGCTACTTGCTAGATATCCTAAGTATTAGGATGCTGGTTTACATCCTGAAACTTAATGCTTTATACATACAGTAAAAGCACTGGCCTCCGCATTGTTTTCCACCATAGGAGATACTGGGTATTCAGCTTCAATATTTGGCAGTATGGTACAATGTGGGTACCACCCAATCCTTCCTTCTCCACAGTCCCAAGTTACATCTGGTATAAGGCATCCCTTTCCTTGAGCGTAGTTCTATATAGCCAATGGGGTCACTGGGGTGTCTGGATAATTCTCTGCACATCCAGCAATTTTCAGAGCCCAAGACTTGGGCTACCTTCTCATGTACTGCAATGAGAGGATGGTCAGCTGGTTGTCTAAATACCGGTAGCACACATGAAATTAAGGTACTAAAAACTATAATTTGTGCTATGCAATCTATGCGATGCATTTGTTTTTTCAAAAGTCATAGATATAGATATGAAGTCTTTCTGTAACTCAGTTCTAAGCCACTTTCTCTAATTGACAGTAAGGCAATGGCACGCAGCGTGCTGTCCTCTGCTTCTCCTACTGGTGTGCAGTCGTCTTGTTTAGGGGCTGTTTCACGGACCTGCCCTACGGTGTCCTCTTCAGTCTATTTTTCTGCAGGTGCGACCATCACCTTTCTTCGAGACTACGTTGTGTGCTTCACTCAACTGCATCAGTTGGTGTCACCTGACACTTGATGAGCGGCCCTCTGCCCGGCTCTTGGGAATGGTCTGGTCTGTCTCTCCCTTTTATGGTATGTTGCGCTGCTCCACGAGTTGCAGGTGCTCATCCGTTACAGTCACCTCTGTCTCGGTTGTTGTTGGTGCGGATTTGTACCTACTGCCATGAATCCATTCAGGATGCCACTGCACCTTCACTGCCGCCCGCATCACCAGGATCACAAGGTGTGGTCCAGTCCACCTAAAACTAAGAGAAACATATTTTAATTTTCTCACCATGAACATGTCTCCAGCTTTAAAAGGGTGTGTGGGCGCTGAGGACGGATGGGGCAAAGCTTCCTTCACCTAGAGATGGTGATGCCGCAAGACTGCTGACAACTTTATAACATAGTCAGAAATGTTTTCATCAGTCCACAACAGTGTTGCTTGAAATGCTGGGAGAGGCAACCTCAACCCCACAGACATAGGCCGTCCTATCAGTACTTCATAGGGGTGTAGTGTGGTTAGTTTTACGTATTCATTGCGCTTTAGCTTCAGGCTTTAGGCCTTTGTACATTTTGCCCTGAATATATTTTATTCATTTGCTGACAGCTTAGAGCCTCTGTGCACATTGCTCTACATGCTTTTTATTAGGCTTTGTACTGTTATTTTTCAAATAGCCAGTTCTACGGTGTTGTTTTTTATTCATATCACACTGTTTTGCCTACTTCAGCACTGGAGTTCTCCATAACATATTTACTCTGTGCTTCAGTCAAGGATACAGTCTGGTACATTGCCGATAGACGTGGTAGGAGTTTAGACTTGGCATTCCTGCGTAGGGACATTTTGTGATCACGATGACATGTTAGTTATAAAATCACTTCCTTGTCCCAATACACGCGAGAGGGAGATTCCGACCAGGGAACCACAACTAGACGCTGACTGCCTCGTTGCAGATGCTGAACCAAGATCACAGGTCTTTGCTCAGGTATGAGGGCTGATGTCTCCACAGTGATTCTAATAGGCAAGCTAGAAGCTTAACATGCTGTGCTCTAGATAAAACAAGCAGAGGGAGAGTAGAAACTGTTTGACAATATGATAGCTTTGTTCTTATGTTTTACTCTCCTGGTAACTATTACAATCCTACTGTGTTGTATCGTTCTGGTTATTGCGGCTCACGCCTTAATATCTAAAATACAGTTGTTTTATTAAAAAACATTATATAAAACTTATACTGTCTTTGTCATTTGTATATGAGATCATATTGGAAATAAGAGAGTTGATTTGGATCTGAGTAACCACGACTTCCCTGAGAAGTTCCAAAGATGTCATGCGCTCGGCTGCCGAATCATTCCTTCCACATGGGAGAAATGAGGCACTGCTAGTTAGCCGGAGCAAAAACCGGATTTAGGGTGACAGAGTTCTTTACACGTGGGTCAGACTCAGTCCCCCACACCGTTATAGATCCTGCTACCTAGAAATCCAGTAGTCTCATTTAGAATAATGAGAGCCCACGCAACATGGCGCCGCCAACGTTTGGTCTGGCTCTAATGATTAGGTCCGACTGGCTCTCTTGGTCTCATATATATTTTGACTCCTCGGTTCCGTATACGGAGACGTCCGTGGGGCTGAGGGTTTCCGCCGCCACGGCATAGGTGCTTCCTATTGCTTAGTGGTTGGTTGTTCAAGCTTGAACTTTAAAGGGAAAAACCCCGATATTGGTGTGCCTTCTCTGACCTGAAGCTATTTTTTATAAAAAATGGCGAATCCTAATGTAGTGAATATAGCAATTAATATGCGTCACCCGCTCACGGGACATCTGTTGACACATGGACTGACAGTCCAGGGGGGTCCAGTCACTTTTGTGGTGGACGCCCATGCAGCCTATAGAACGGAACTTTTTTATTCTTGGGTCGGATTTCCAGCAGTGGATGGGTGAACAAATACTTTTCACGAATACACTGTTGCGAATGTCCATGGACAATACAGGGCTTACGCTTATTTAGAAATACCTCTATCTTATCAAGAACACCATAATTGGCTTGATGGCGCCCTCCCACACTCAGTAGCACAAGTTAGGTTAGGTCCACTGAGTAATGATGGTCCTACCTGGCCTTTATTGGCTACATATACACCTCATCCTGCGGTTGCTCAATTGGCAGTGGTTGAAGTTCGTCGTTTATATACAGAATTAACGGCTACATATAGTTTGTAATGCAGACATTAAATACGAATGCAGCGCGTGCTGCTCCAGCGCACCCACAGGCAGTGGTTCCGGGTATTAATCCGGCCACTGTACACTCAGTTATGGGTAAAGTACCGGCTAAACGAGAGGAGACTCCATTTTGGCTGGGGCAAAAAATAAATACGCTGGAGGCAGTATTTCCCCATACGGGACCTCAGGATAAACATAGAATTTTGACGATGTGTTTACCGTATGGGATGGTTCCTCCAGTGGACCTTTGTAATACCTGGGGCACGGTGTTTGCCGCGCTCTACACTACGGCACACGGTACACAGACATTAGCTAATTTACCGGACGTGCTTAAACAGATTCAAGATGAATATGGGGCTGCCCCTGCCTTAGATTTGGGCATGCGGTTACTGGGCAATTTTGCCACAGTTTCTTCTATTATTTTGAGTAATCTCAAAGGAGAGGCAGTAGCACTAGCAGTGCGAATGCGTCTTCGGGATGTTCCGCTGCTTAATCAGGAGCGGGAGCTTCCGAGAATAATAGGGGAAACATATTCTAGTATTGGTCGTGATAGCCTGGGGGCTAGACCGCAAAAACCCCAGTTACAGGGTAAAAATAATAAAGACAATGCTAAACAGCAACAACCTGAGGGTTCGAAAAAGCGCTGGGAAAAGAAACAGCAAACACCTAAGAAAGATGGTGGGCAGTCTCCGCAACCGGAGACCCCACAGAATAAGTATAATCTCAGGAATAGGGATACTTTGAAGACGCCTGATAGATATCAATATACTGATACACGCCAATCTCGTTCCTTTCAGGACTCCTCGGAAAAGAGAAGTGAGAGAGGTGGGCTGTCAGAGCGGAGGACGGAGTACGTGAAACCGAGACAGGATTCACAACGCTCAGCGGAGGTTTCTATTAAACAAGAAGAGAAACCGCTGCAACAAAAACAGCAATTTAAAAAGAAGAAAGTGGCAGCTGTCTCAGTTAGACATGCCGCTCAAGAAGAGAGTTCTCTTGACGAACAAGACATGGGCGTTAGCGCTGTTAGACAGCGCGGCAGAGGTCACAATAGTTCGCCGGAGTCTTCTAGAGCATCTGGAGGTGAAAGCAACTGATGACTTCATACAAGTCGAGACGGCGGATATGCGAGTCTCTGATCCTGATAGGGTATATGAAGTGACTATGCGATTGGAAGGGGACATTGACCGTATTATAAACGCCATTTTTTGGGACCATGTGGTAAAATCATATGATGTTCTGCTGGCCGAACAAGATTGGCCACCTGACTTTGTTCGCGACTGTCCGGTTGGGGAGGAGGTTATTACACCTTCCTTCTCACCACTTGTTCCGAGAGAACTAGCGGAGTCCTTTAGTAAATCATGGGCTCTAGCACAAGCTCCCGCCTTGTATAGAAATAATGTGGGGTGGGACAGGCAATCACCTTATCATGTAATTCCAATAAAGGGCGAACCTCAGCCACAACCGCAGTATCCTATCAAATTTGAAGCAAGGGCATCGGTTAGAAAAATTCTTACACAATTGGAGTATCAGGGTGTAATTGAGCCCTGTGTCTCGCTGATGAATAATCCCTTGTTTCCGGTTGCTAAACCGGACCATTCATATAGGATAGTGGTGAATAATAAACATTTGAATAGTCATACACGCACATTTGCAATACAGAATTCACACAGCGCAGCGCTTATGAATAATATAGTGCGTAAAAAATACAAGACAACATTGGATATCTCGAATGGATTTTTCTGCCAGAATATAGTGCCCGAGAGTCAGGACTATACCTGTTTCAGTGCGTTTGGCTCTCAGAATTTTTTTTGTCGTTTGCCTCAGGGGTATAAGAATAGCCCAGGACTGTTTTCGGCTCGTGTAACTGAAATGCTGCATGAGTTCGACCCTGAAGTGTTATCATATGTTGATGACATATATCTGACAGATGATGAGATTCTGCAACATCTAAGGCGTGTATCGCGCATTGTTGTGGGGTTTGCTGATATTGGCTATAAGTTTAATTTTAAGAAATCAAAGATTGCCTTCCTCAGTGTCATTTTCCTGGGATATGAGTTGTCGAGTGAGGGCAAGAGCCTAGCGCCACATTTTTTGGAGAAATGTGCCTTATTGCAGCCTCCTAATACGGTTCGGAAGCTCTAGTCATTGTTGGGGTTTCTGAATTTTGGCAGAACTTACATTCCTGAATATGCGACGCGTATAAAACCCTTATACAAGTTGATTCGCCCGAATTTTTCGAGTAGATTTTGGACGATTGAACATACACACACACTGCGAGAGTTACAGAGTGATCTCTTAGCAGTTCAACACTTACACACACGGGACAATAAGACACATTTAGTCATCAGGGTGATACCTGGGGCTGTTGGGTTTACTTATGTCACCTTTAATGAAGGGGAGACAGTCCCGATTGCATACAAGTCTCACTTGTATTCTGCTGCAGAGCAACGTTTTGCACAAACTGAGAAAATTCTCACTGCAGTACAGATGGCTGTTATTAAAGAAAGACCGCTGGCCCAGGGTCAACGCATTGTTGTCGTTTCCCCAGTTCCGGCTTTAGAGGCTGTTACAAAAGCGAGTGTTCCTAATTCGAAAGCTTTACACCCGCGATGGATACAATGGGCTACGTCTTTGACAGCCACTGATGTAGATTATGTTTTTGACCCTAAACTGCAGACTCAAGAATTTCTTCAATATGAAATAGAATACCCTGTTCCTGCTGGTACGTTGCCTATTGACCAATATCAAGTGGTCATGTATACCGATGGCTCTGCGCAACCAGCGGTTGGTACTAAACAACAGTATTCTGCTGCATGTGCGGTGGTGAGCGGCACTATGGAGGGGGAAGTTTTCTGCCCCCGACATACTTATACTAAAACCTTGGGAGATTGCACGGCACAGCTGGCTGAGCTCAAAGCTCTATTGTTAGCGTTGGAGCACGCGGATCCGGCGCTTTTAACCTTGCTGGTCTGTGACTCCTACTACTGTGTGCAGTCTTTCAACGAATATCTACACTATTGGAAGAGGAATGGGTTCAGAGATTCTAAAGGCAACACCATTAAACATAAAATGTTGTGGGGTAAGGTTGCGGATCTGAAGGAAACGCTTCCTAAAGTCCATGTTGTGTATACACTTGGACACCAGCGCGTTGGGATACACGTTGCTGGGAATACTTTGGCTGATGAAGCCGCAAAATCGTCAGTGGCTGTCGCCACTGTAGCCGCAGTAACTCGTTCGAGTTCCAAACCAGACACAGAAATTTCGGCTGCCATAAAGGCTACGGCTGATGGCACGCCCTTTCCTAAAGGATTTCCTTCTAAATATAGTTACTGCTTGAATGGTGCGCTGAATGCTACTGTTACAATTCCAGGCATTGGTGTACGTGAAATTCCCAATAAAATTGAAAGACCTCGATTAATTTCTGCAGCACATGAGGGGGTGGCTTCTGCACATGCTGGTGTGGCTGCCACGATTTCACTTTTACAGGCTCGTTACTGGTGGCCTGGTCTCTATAAGGAGACGAAGCAATATGTCCTTTGTTGTGACGTTTGTCAACAAATTAAAGCGTCGTCGGCTAAACGCCCGCAGCAGACGCCCCTTCTGATTTCAAATAAACCTTTACAGTGTGTGTACTTGGATCATTGTGGTCCGCTGACACCAGATAGTGCATACAAATATATATTGGTTGCTGTAGATTCGTGCTCCAGATTTGTATGGGTATGGCCACAACGCTCAGCTGACGCTCGAACTGTTATTAAAGATTTGCGCATCTTTGTCGATATATTTGCAGTTGCGGCTTTTCATTCGGACCAGGGCCCTGCTTTTGCCTCTAAGGCATTCAGGGACACCATGGCTTCGTTGGGGGTCCAACTCCAATTCTCGTCTCCATTTCATCCCGAGGGAAATTCTGTCGTGGAGCGTTTAAATCGTGATTTAAAGCAGTCCTTAACGGCCAGAGTTATAGGTACGGGTCGTGGTTGGCTAGCCCACCTATATGGAGTACAGAGAGCACTTAATAACTTGCCTAGAAGGTCACTGGGGGGTCGTACTTCATATGAGTGCCTGTTTGGAACACGGATGTATGTTCCTGATCTAGATGGTCCTGGTGTGGAATCTTTTGATCAAATTGCTGTACGTTCTACTGATGTTTCTGAACATGTGGTTTATAGCGTGCCACGGCGAGAGCCTCCATCTGCTTCTTCGTTCACAGTTGCACCTTTTGCTAGAACTGCTTCTGGCTGCTTCAACGACGCTGATAATGATGGGTCCGGCTCCTCGTCCTCGATGTCTTCTGTCCACGGTCCACGACGGCTGCTGGGATGGCTTAAACGAACATATTTTGTTTTTCCTTGGAACTATTTTTGGCTGTTTTTGGCCGTGATGACTATTTTATTATGGTTGGGATTTGTGGTTACTTTTTTTCTGATAATACATGGTCATTTTCTTCCTGATCGATCTGACATTGAGCACGTAGAGACTGTGTTAAAACCGCATTTTTCGTCTCATATGGTTCGAAGAGATTTGTCCACTGTTAACATTTCTGCAATACTAGTTCCGGATGGAATTGTGTGGGATAAAGTAATGTTTGATATATATGGTCCCACTGAATTGATTCAAATACCGTATGCCCTCAAATTATCAATGAATGATATTGTTATACCTGGCATTGTTTCTGATGATTGGGATGTGAAGACAGTAGATTCTATGCTAACGGATTTGCAATATTATACTGTCTATGACGATGATGATGCTTACCAGTTTAGAGATAATCATGGTGACATGTTTTGTTACAACTATTATGGACACCACTTTACACATTGGGTCCAGAATGGTACGCTTAACACTTCATCGTTACATCCAGGCGGGTGGTTATTATGGCCTGTAGACACTAATATGTGTCATCAACGTTTTGTCACCTCTTCAGGGGGGTTCAGGACTAGTAGGGCAGACCCTTGTTACGTTTCACCAGAACATGCTGATATTATAACTACATACAGTGTGGGGAAGCTTTGTCAGCAATGGTTGAAGTCATCCACGCTGGATGCAGTTAAGTCACATCTCACGTTACTGTCTAATGATACTGATTTACAAGATTTTTTGTCAGGTCCCAAAGTACCACGGAAGAAAAGGTTCTTATACGAGGTTTATAATGAGATTTGGAAGCTTTCACAACAAGAGGCTGCAGCCCGGTTGCGGCAGATTGATCAAGAAAATCTGATGCAGACTTTGTCTGTTGTTGATAATGGCATGCATACCCTTTCTGACCGTGTTTACACGATTGACAGCATTGTTTCCTCTGCCATTGACATTATTAAATCGGACATGTCTTCTTTATATCATGGGCAGAGTCAGACGAGGTCCATCATGCAGCTGAGTTGGACTCTTCAGACCTTGAAGGCGGGTCGCGTTCCATGGCAGCACGTTCGTGCCAGAGAGATCTTTATCTCTTTTAATTTGACTCGTCAACAACAACTGATGGCTAAAAAGGAAGCGACATATGTTATGTTAAATATTGAGAAATTAGAGAAACTGCCTTTCACGGTGGCTGAGATTCCGTCAGCTGAATGGTTGATTCATGGGGTTATTAATTTGCCTATCTCCACTTTGCAATTTACTTCGTGTTTGAAGCACATTCCGGTGGGTAGATATGAACTATTGGGAGACAGTTAAATACACGAGGTGTGGGACCTTCCCTTTCAGTACAGATGTGTTAATGGTTTGAAGGAGGTTTTTCTTAGCGGCAGCGAATGCGAAGCTTCTGTCAGCCATTCAATGGTTTGTAAACAGCTGTCCTTGCACGGGGCGTGTAACGCTTCGATTGCTAACTTAGCTTGTTATCTGAAGGGAGTTCCAGTCCCGGTTATTAGAAACACTTTCCAGGTGCTTTCTAACGGCAGTTACATTGTTCTTAACAGCGAACGCTGCAGTAGCTTGCGTGCCGGAATAGTTTACATCGTCGTTGTCAACAAGGCCGTTACGTGCTGCGGGAATGTGTTGTTTCCCCCCACTCAATTTAGGGAGGTAGCGGACATCTGGCCTCATATTGCTACTTCCAAGGTTGATTTCGACAGGTTGAGTCGGCTAAAAGCTTTATTGTTTCAAAAGCATGTGGCACTTACATCTGCTAGCGAGACCTACGCACTTCAGGTGGCAAGGTCATCGGCGGAGATACAGTCCCTTTTGAATACTAACTTTCCAAATCACTTCGGTGAACTTGTGGGACGTATATTTAATGCATCCAGCACTGCTGGTATTGCACATTTTTTCAAAGTCGTTGGTGTTGGTTTTGCTCATACCTTCTCTTCCATATTCGGTTTGATACCTTCGGCTATACATTCTATTTTCGGAAGCATTTTTGGGGGTTTCCCGATTACTTTGGCTTTATTGGCTGGAGTCTTGCTGTTGTTGCTATTTTTTCGCAATGGCTGTCCCGTCACGACGAGATCCTGTATTGCTGCTCCCGTCAGCGCAGCTGTGTCGTGAACGCATGATGCAGCATTTTGGAGCGACACTCCTGGGACAGTTGGAGTGTGACTGGTCTCTGTCATTCAGACCGGTTTTGGATTGTGTGCAACCCGTGTTTCGATGCCTTTGGTGCTCGTTTGAACATGCACTGGCTCTCTGTCTCTCATTGCAGCGCCCTCCAATGGCCGATACTGATCTGTTGATGTTCCCGATTAGGGCTCATTCCCAGACTTGTGCACTACGGTTGCGCTTGCTTCGTGAGGCAGTTTATGAGATTCCCTTCCTGGAGGAAGATGGTATTGTCTCTTTCATAGGCCCTGCACGGGGTGCCGCCCTGAATGGTTTTGGGGCTTTGGATCACACCTGCTCCATGGTACTTTGTGGCGTGGATCTTCCGATATTGACATATATCGAAGTGGAGGAACTCCTGCGTTCTATTGCTTCTATCTGACGATTGGATTTTTACGAAATTGACACTATATTGAATTTGGCTTTATGGTCACATGTTACCTAAATTTCTGACTTTGTTGTGTTCTCACCTTGTCGAAATAATTGTTTTAGGTATTGTTTATATTTGGGGCATCCTTTTATATTATTGGAACCACTTGCTACCGACAAGGGGAGGGTGTAGTGTGGTTAGTTTTACGTATTCATTGCGCTTTAGCTTCAGGCTTTAGGCCTTTGTACATTTTGCCCTGAATATATTTTATTCATTTGCTGACAGATTAGAGCCTCTGTGCACTTTGCTCTACATGCTTTTTATTAGGCTTCGTACTGTTATTTTTCAAATAGCCAGTTCTACGATGTTGTTTTTTATTCATATCACACTGTTTTGCCTACTTCAGCACTGGAGTTCTCCATAACATATTTACTCTGTGCTTCAGTCAAGGATACAGTCTGGTACATTGCCGATAGACGTGGTAGGAGTTTAGACTTGGCATTCCTGCGTAGGGACATTTTGTGATCACGATGACATGTTAGTTATAAAATCACTTCCTTGTCCCAATACACGCAAGAGGGAGATTCCGACCAGGGAACCACAACTAGACGCTGACTGCCTCGTTGCAGATGCTGAACCAAGATCACAGGTCTTTGCTCAGGTATGAGGGCTGATGTCTCCTCAGTGATTCTAATAGGCAAGCTAGAAGCTTAACATGCTGTGCTCTAGATAAAACAAGCAGGGGGAGAGTAGAAACTGTTTGACAATATGATAGCTTTGTTCTTATGTTTTACTCTCCTGGTAACTATTACAATCCTACTGTGTTGTATCGTTCTGGTTATTGCGGCTCACGCCTTAATATCTAAAATACAGTCGTTTTATTAAAAAACATTATATAAAACTTATACTGTCTTTGTCATTTGTATATGAGATCATATTGGAAATAAGAGAGTTGGTTTGGATCTGAGTAACCACGACTTCCCTGAGAAGTTCCAAAGATGTCATGCGCTCGGCTGCCGAATCATTCCTTCCACATGGGAGAAATGAGGCACTGCTAGTTAGCCGGAGCAAAAACCGGATTTAGGGTGACAGAGTTCTTTACACGTGGGTCAGACTCAGTCCCCCACACCGTTATAGATCCTGCTACCTAGAAATCCAGTAGTCTCATTTAGAATAATGAGAGCCCACGCGACAGGGGGACAAAAAGGTTGTTCTAGATGGCGTTGCCCTTATGGCATGCAGAACTAAAGGCAGTGCATCAGGCCATTTCAGGCCTGTTGCATCAGTTGTCTTTGCTAATCTACTTTTTATTGTGGAGTTCATCCTCTCCACCTGTCCTGAACTTTGGGAGTGGTAAGGGGCATGCAGTTACCACTCTATTCCCAAACATTCACACATCTTTTGCACAACAGCAGCCACAAATTCACCCCCTTTGTTGCTTTTTATGCCCCGGGGGACCCCAAATCGGGGTATGATACCTTTCATCATGCATCGAACAACAGTTGGTGCATCATTCTTCCTTGTGGGAAACGCCTCCACCCATTTTGAAAATTGATCCACACACGCCAGCAAATATTTGAATCCATTCACTGGGGCATATAGGCAAAATCTATTTGGATGTTAGTAAAGGGACCCTGTGGTACTGGTAAGTGATCATGTGTACCAGGGTACCAGCTTTTAGTATGTTTGGCACAGAAAAGACATAGGGAGCAGAATTGTGCCGTGAAGGCTGTTATCCCTGGTGCAAACTATTCCTGTCTAATTATCTCATTCATCCCCCCCTTATCCCTTGTTAGTGGGTCCATGAGCAAGCCTTGTAAGGGGAAGTAACATACTGCGCGGAGCCACAGGTCTCCCATCCCGGTGGACCGACAAACCCTCATCATTTTGCTCACACCCAGCATCAATCCACACTCTCTCCTCACCTGGTGTTGCAGACCATTGTGCTTCCTTCACATCAGCTAGCAACTATTGTCTCTGAATGAGCTGAATTTTTGGAATGCTTTTTGCTATTAGGGGCACCATCTGTACTGGCTGTAACATGCTCTCTCTTGCTGCTGTGTCAGCCATGGCGTTTCCTCTGGCTATCTTGGTATTAGCTCCTGTATAGGCCTCACATTTTATGACTGCTATGCTACTGGGTAGTAGTATTTCTTTTAACAAGTTCATTACTAAAAGGCCATTTTGAATGGGGCGCCCTGCTGCTGATATGAAACCACAATACTGCCACAGCTGGCCAAAATCGTGGAAATTTAAAGGCATAGCGTGAGTCAGTATAAATGTTAACAGTTTTCCCTTCGGCTAGGATGCATGCTGTTGTTACAGCATACAGCTCAACTTACTGGGCAGATGCACAAGGGGGCAGGGCTGCACTTTCACTTATGGTGTCTTCTGTTGTTATAGCATACCCTGCTCTGTAATCAGTGTCTGTTAGTCTGCTGGAGGAACCATCAGTGTACCATTCATAGTCTGCCTTTTCTACTGGTGTCTGCTGTAAATCTGGTCTGGGGTGGTGCATATTTCTACAAACTCAACACAATCACGGTCAGGAGTCTCATCAGAATCACCTAATGCAGGTAATAATGTTGCCAAATTAACAGATGGGCATTTTTTTAAAGTGATATTAGTGTTAGACAACAACATTACCTCATAGCGTGTGTGCCTAGCTGCCAAAAAATGCAGTGTTGCTGATGATGACAGAAACAAGTATACCGCATGTGGCATATAAGCAATAGAAGGGTAGTCCATCACAATGGGAGCCTCCCTCTCTACCATCACAGCGGCTACAGCCACTGCTCTCAAACAAGCTGGATGCCCAGTCACTGCTGAAGGCAAAGTCACAGAGTAATACGCTACAGGTCTTTTTCAAGAGCCATGTTGCTGTGTCAGCACACCATTTGCAATGCCGTTATGCTCTGACACATAGAGATGGAAGGGCAGTTTGTAATCAGGCAGCCCCAATGCTGGCGCACTACCCAATGTCCCTTTCAGTTTCTTGAAACATTCTGCAAGTTCATTAGTCCATACAATGTTGTCAGGTGCATTTTGTAGTAAGCATTGCCTCAAGATTGCATCATACGATCTGTTCTCTGAGATCCACTGGCGGCAGTAGTTCATCATCCCCAGAAAGGACGTCATTACTTTCTTGGTGGACAGGGGCTGCAAGCTTTGAATCATTTTTATTCTGTCAGGTGATATGCGGTGTGTACTTTTGGATACCACATGACCCAGGTAAGTCACCTCTTTTAGGCAGCACTGAAATTTTGACAATGAGGCTTTGTGTCCTCTCTTTTGGAGGTGGTTCAGCAGAACTACAGTGTCTTTTTCAAAAGCCTCAAGTGATGGAGGTGCCACAAGGAGATCAATTGTAATAGCAACAATGTCATTTATGTTATTCAATGTCCATGTGACCTTTTATATGTTGGCCAAACGAAGCAAAAAGTGAAAGTGCGCATTATGCAACATTGTAGTCGAATTCAATGCAAAACCGAAGGGGCTCCTTTGGTTGATCATTTCACCGCATTGAATCATTCCGCTGATTAATTGAGATGGTTTGTACTGGAAAAAATCAAGGTGAATGTACGGGGGGAACCTCTCAGATAACCTTAATTTACGGGAATGGAAATGGACTCTTCTTTTGGACTCCGTCTCCCATGGCCCTAACAAATATGAAGAGATAGCCAGACAAACTGCTAGCCTGTCAAATGGTTGAGGAGTTGATAAAGGGGTTAGTGATTATGGTGTTTTGCTACACAAAAAAGTTCTTGGTTTGGCATTAAAGGAAATTGTTTAGGTATTTTTAACAATATGGATAAATTATGGTTTTTGATTAGATAAGAAATGGGTATATATCTTTATATGTAATAAAAGAAGGCCGTTGGGAGAATGGATCTGCTATGGGATTGTAATAAAATGGAAGATTTCTATAGATTTATGGAATTTTAATTTCTACATTTTTCCTGTGGAGATATTGTAGGGTTATAATCGGTAAATCTGATTTTTTGAAACAACAGTTTGTGGAAGAAAAAGGTTATTGGATTTATTTCTTTCCTCCCAACACATTCTATATGGCTGATATATTTGACCTTTATTTGGAGGGCTTTGATGAAATTACCAAGTCTGTTTGACATAAGATTTCTGTGTTCACCTTTCGACACGGTCGCGCGATATTGGTGAACCGATTTGGGGTAGAGTAATTGTATTTGGAAGTTGTTGTCCCTTTTTGGTGTTTTGCCTGCAGACTTGAATACGCATGTGCGGGTCAGACGACACTGCACAACTTCCGGATTCTGAGCGTGCTGACGCGCTCGGTTACGCGGATACGGAAGTGTTTGAAATACGCGAGTTGATTATCGTGTTTTTGAAGTGGTTTACTTTGGACTCAGCACGAACGTTTGAAAAAAGGTGAGTTGCGAATCGTTGTTTTTCTCCATGTGTATTTTTGAAGGAGCGATTGAAGGAAATGCATATAAGCTTTATTAAATCTGAAAAGTAGTTTGTTTCTCTTGGGGCAGGCAAATTTACTAGATATGAAAAGCTGCCCGTATTCTGGTTGTATATTAATATCCAATATTGAGTTTCCATGTAAATTCTGGGATGATTAAGTGTGACATACGTGGCTAGGAACCTGGTTTTTGGTGAAAAAACAATAAGTAATTTTGCTTCTGTTTTAAGGTGTGCAATTGGAGCAGAGGTGTTATGTCTGGAAGAGCTTAGGGAAGGACTATGAATACCTTTAAAACTACGGAAATGAGTAGGTATTAGATGAGGAGAGGTGAGAGTTGAGTTCACAGTTTTGTATGTGTGGGTCAGTGATGTAGGTTGCATGAGTTGATTTGGAGTTTTTATGGGGGTTATTCTAACTTTGGAGGAGGTGTTAATCCGTCCCAAAAGTGACGGAAAAGTGACGGATTTACCACCAGCCGTATTACGAGTCCATTATATCCTATGGAACTCGTAATACGGCTGGTGGTATATCCGTCACTTTACCGTCACTTTTGGGACGGATTAACACTCCTCCACAGTTAGAATAACCCCCTATGTATTTAGATTAATGGATTTCGCGAGGATGTTTTGACGAAGAGGGACATTGTATCTTGCGTGTTTTTTTGGGTGAGTATGTTGAGTGTGAGGCATTACCCAGATAATGATTTGGATTATATGTAGATTGCTTTATATTATTTGATTATTTATAGGCTCCCCTATCTATCAGTCCTGATGAAGACCCCTATGGAGTGGGTATCTGGCCCTGGAGCGTGAGGGGGTCGAAACGTCAACGATAATGCTCATGCCTGGATTGGTTGGATTGTCTTTGGAGAGAATTTGGAATGGGGAATAGGACTCTATTCTTATGAAGAAATAATATGATGATTTAAATGTGGTGAAAGGTTTAACCAACAGGCTTTCTCTTTTAAGTGTATATTTTTAAGAGTTATATTTGGAATGGTTTGAGGGATCATTTCTTACTCTTTACTATAAGCACACGAGCACTTTATATCTTTTACACTGGTTTTTCTCTCTTTTTATGATAAGATGGGGGTTATGCATTGTATTTAAATTATGATATTTATGTATTGCATTGAAATAAATTGTTGTTTGAGATAATTGAAGGGTAATGATGTGTATGTATGTTAAAGAGTTGTATAGTAGTTTCTCTGCTGAGGGGTGTTGTTTTTTTGTAATTAGATAGACCCAAACCCCGTCGGGGATAATTAAGGGTTACCTTCTGTGGTTGGTAAAAATACTCTGAGAGCAGGATTCCTGCGAAGGGTTTGTTTGATCATTTGACAAATTAATTTTGTGCACAATGACTTCTGATAAAGAGACACTTGCATATAGTGAGGATTATATTAACAGATTGATACAAGGACAGACAGGCCGGCTTTTTGGGTAATATACCCCCAACGATGGATTTGACTTTAACTGAAAGAATAAATAAACTGGAAAGGCTTGAAAAAAAGTTAATACGTACTCGCCTACATGGACATTTGTTGACTAAGCATTTACAATCAAACACGATTCCAATGCGGCTACAGGTTAGGAATGAACCCGCGATCTTTGTTGATAACCCTAAATTTAAAGAGAGCTTTAGTTGGGTAGCGAATAACTGCTCTAGACTTTGGATGGTATTAGGGGTCGAGACGGCCCTGGAGGAAGCGAATAAATTAATGAAAGAAATTGCTGAAATAAAGAAGGAGATTTTAGATAATAATGCTTTAGTCAATGCTAAAGAGACATTGGATCGTTTGGAAAGAACTGTAAAGGACTTTGATGTGAGAACACAAGCCTTTAAGTTAGACAAATTGGCTAGAGATATTAACCTGTATGACAAAAGGGTTACATATCCATATTTGGTGGATGATTATTATAAACAAGACTCAAGAGGCAGATTATTTTCTAGGAACCGTGGTGGGTATAGACAATATACCACTTTTTCAGAATCTTCTGGGGGAAGTGGAGGTGAAAGTGATAATGAACAACCAAGTACAAGTACAGCACCCCAGGTCTCTGATTTGTATCCAGTAGATTTGACATCTGGGCCTTTTTTAGGACAAACCCAATGGACACAATCCAGAGGGGGAGGCCGAATATGGAACAGAGGTCTCCCCAGGGAGCGAGGATGGGGGAGAGGCAGATACAGGGGCAGGAGACAGGTGCGGTTCCAACAGGAGGAACACGGGGAAATACAAACCCGCAGAAAGCACTACAGGTGGTGACACAATCGAGCCCAGTGGTTAATTTATCATCCTATCAGCTGCTGCCATCTGAGGAGCAGGCTTTATCTAAAGGTTTGTCTTTTGTCCCGACTAATTTGTCCAGTTCCTTCAATCTAAAAATGGAATTACATAATTTCTTTCGGAAAGTGAGATTGAGATATTATTTTAGACACTCGAATTTTCAGACACCTCAATCAGTAACAGGACTTAGGATACCCTTGGTTTTCACCCCACCAGCTCATTTGATGTCACATAAACTTCTGCCATTTGAACAGGTAGTCATGAGGGATACTATGGATTTGATATCAAAAGGCAGATATGTGAAATATAATATTACCAAAACAGAAAGGGAGGCCTTACCATCTTTAGGTTCAAACAAGGATATAGTGATCAAGATGGCGGACAGGGGCGGAGCCATAGTGATACAAAATACGAATGACTATGAAAATGAGATCTTAATGCAGCTATCTGATCAGGAGTGTTATAGAAGATTGGGCAAGGATCCTACAAATTAAATTAAGGACTTGATTATACAGGCGACAAATGAGGGACACCGGGAAGTTTTTTTTATCAGATTTGGAACTCGAATATCTGAATAAAAAAGATCCCCGGGTTCCGACAATTTATACACTTCCAAAAATACATAAAAATCAGAAAAAAACCCTGGTCGCCCGATTGTTTCAGGGTGTGGATCCATACTTGAACCTGTTTGTAGATATATTGATTTTTTTCTCAAACCCTTAATACCTGGGACAGTGGCCTATGTTAGAGATTCAATGGATATGATTAAATTGATTGATGGTGCACATTTTGATTATAGGAATCAAATCCTTGTGACAATGGATATTGTCTCTTTATATACCAACTTTCCTCAAGGTCATGCCTTACAGGTTATTAGAGAGACTTTGGAGGGGAGGCCACAGCCGGTCCAAGTACAGACGAATTTCATTGTTAAACTATTGGAGATAGCAATGACAATTTTTTTTTTGTTTCAAGGAGAATATTATATGCAAACAAAGGGTGTAGCAATGGGTGCAAAATTTGCACCTGATGTGGCAATTTTATATATGAATGACTTTGAGATGCGATTTATTTTTGATGAAATGTCACCATATTTTGCACACATCACCCTGTGGAAACGGTATATAGATGATGTGTTGATGATCTGGACAGGCACTCAGAATGAATTGTTGAGTTTTCATAGATGGTTAAATATGTGTTTAAAAGATATACAATTTACCATACAATATAGCACGGTGGAGATTAACTTCCTGGACCTTACTATAAAGATACAGGATGGTTGTTTACATACCACTTTGTATAGAAAAGAGAGTGAGAGGAACTCGCTCTTAAAATATACGAGTCACCACCCTCGGAATGTGAGAGACAATTTACCATATGGACAGTTCCTTCATCTCCGGAGGAATTGTTCTCGAAAAGATGACTATTTTTTCAGAATCTGAAGAACTAATGAACCGCTTACAGATGCGTGGTTATCCAAGGGGATTGCTGAGAAAAGCTTGTAAAAGGGCATGGTTTTGTCACCATGAATTCCTACTTGACCCAAAAGTACGTACGGAGGGGGAAAATGATAGGATGATATGTGTTACTACCTTCTGTACTAGAAGTACGGAAATTAAGAAGATCATCAACTACCATTGGAATTTAATTGCAGATGAACTTGAAATTAATGATCCCCCAATGTATGCCTTTAAAAGGGGCAAGAATATCAAAGATTGGGTGGTAAGTTCTTTTTTGCCGGAGCCAGTTAGACCATCTCTGGCAACAATGCTGAATTTACCAGAGGTGGCAGCACATTTTAAATGTGGATCATGTAAGATGTGTGTAAAATGCCTAGAAACAAAAGTATTCAGGCATAAGCATGTGTCAGTGACACTGAGGGAACATACAAATTGTAATAGCAACAATGTCATTTATGTTATTCAATGTCCATGTGACCTTGTATAAGTTGGCCAAACGAATCGATAGCCAGACAAACTGCTAGCCGTAAATGGCTGAGGAATTGATAAAGGGGGTTAGTGATTATGGTGTTTTGCTACACAAAAAATTTCTTGGTTTGGCATTAAAGGATCATTTTTAGGTATTTTTAACAATATGGATATATTATGGTTTTCGATGGTTTTTGATTAGATAAGAAATGGGTATATATCTTTATATGTAATAAAAGAAGGCCGTTGGGAGAATGGATCTGATATGGAATTGTAATAAAATGGAAGATTTCTATGGATTTATGGAATTTTAATTTGTACATTTTTCCTGTGGAGATATTGTAAGGTTATAATTGGTAAATCCGATTTTTTGAAACAACAGTTTGTGGAAGAAAAAGGTTATTGGATTTATTTATTTCCTCCCAACACATTCTATATGGCTGATATATTTGACCTTTATTTGGAGGGCTTTGATGAAATTACCGAGTCTGTTTGACATAAGATTTCTGTGTTCACCTTTTAACACGATCGCCCGATATTGGTGAACACATTTGGGGTAGAGTAATTGTATTTGGAAGTTGTTGTCCTTTTTTTATGTTTTGACTGCAGACTTGAATACACATGTGCGGGTCGGACGACACTGCACAACTTCCGGATTCTGAGCGTGCTGATGTGCTCGGTTACGCGGATACGGAAGTACGCAAGTTGATTATCAGAGTTTTTGAAGTGGTTTAATTTGGACTCTGCGCGAACATTTGAAAAAAGGTGAGTTGCGAATTGTTGGTTTTCTCCATGTGTATTTTTGAAGGAGCGATTGAAGGAAATGCATATAAGCTTTATTAAATCTGAAAAGTAGTTTGTTTCTCTTGGGGTAGCCAAATTTACTAGATATGAAAAGCTGCCCATATTCTGGTTGGATATTAATATCCAATATTGAGTTTCTGTGTTAATTCTGGGATGATTAAGTGTGATATACATGGCTAGGAACCTGGTTTTTGGTGAAAAAACAATAAGTAATTTTGCTTCTGTTTTAAGGTGTGCAATTGGAGCAGAGGTGTTTTGTCTGGAAGAGCTTAGGGAAGGACTATGAATACCTTTAAAACTACGGAAATGAGTAGGTATTAGATGAGGAGAGGTAAGAGTTGAGTTCACAGTTTTGTATGTGTGGGTCAGTGATGTAGGTTGCATGAGTTGATTTGAAGTTTTTATGTTTTTAGATTAATGGATTTCGTGAGGATGTTTTGACGAAGAGGGACATTGTATCTTGAGTGGTTTTTTTTTTGGGTGAGTATATTGAGTGTGAGGCATTACCCGGATAATGATTTGCATTATATGTAGATTGATTTATATTATTGGACTATTTATAGGCTCCCCTATCAGTCCTGATGAAGACCCCTTTGGAGCGGGTATCTGGCCTTGGAGCGTGAGGGGGTCGAAACGTCGACGATAATGCTCATGCCTGGATTGGTTGGATTGTCTTTGGAGAGAATTTGGAATGGGGAATAGGACTCTATTCTTATGAAGAAATAATAATATGATGATTTAAATGTGGTGAAAGGTTTAACCAACAGGCTTTCTCTTTTAAGTGTATATTTTTAAGCGGTATCTTTGGAATGGTTTGAGGGATCATTTCTTACTCTTTAGTATAAGCAAATGAGCCCTTTAAATCTTTTACAGTGGTTTTTCTCTCTTTTTATGATAGGATGGGGGGGGGTTATGTATTGTATTTAAATGATGATATTTATGTATTGCATGAAATAAATTGTTGTTTGAGATAATTGAAGGGTAATGATGTGTATGTATGTTGAAGAGTTGTATAGTAGTTTCTCTGCCGAGGGGTTTTGTTTTTTTGTAACAAGGAGATCGTCAGTGTACTGCAAGATGACACTGCTGCCTTCCAGGTGTAGGCTGTCCTGGTCTCTCTTTACTTTCTGTGCATAGACCATGGTACTCTCTGTAAAACCTTGGGTGAGTCTTGTGAAAGTGTACTGGGTATCTTTTATTGTGAAGGCAAAGAGGTACTCACTCTCTGGATGAACTCTAATACTGAAAAACGCACTTGTGAGATCTATAACTGAAAAGTACTCTGCTTCTGCAGTTATAGAAGATAACATAGCATTGGTGTCAGGCACAACAGGTGCTAAGGGAAACACAATGTTGTTTATCTGACGTAAATCCTGTATGAATCTATATTGCCCATTGTTGCCCTTGGTAAATGGAATTATTGGGCTATTACGGGGAATTGGTCTTTTTAATGATACCCTGTTGTAGGAGAGACTCAATCACAGGTTTTATTCCCTCCTCTGCCTGAGGTGACAGTCTATACTGATGCACATAAGGTAGTTCTGCATTTTCCTTAAGCGTCACTTTATTAGGAGGGCATGTTTTTAACAATCCTGCCTCATTTTTGCCTCTGAGTTCACTTGTTCTAGGTCCTTGTTTTTAGTCAGCTGTAAAGCCATATTCCCTTCAAGCTCGTCAAAAACTGCAGTCCTGTCGTTTCTGAGCATACACAAAGTCCAACACCATCCTTCTCCATCTCCCAACAAAGACACAACTCCAAAAGGAAATGTAAAATCCTTAGTTCTTGGTAAGTCCTGGAGACGTTTGACCATGGGGCCCAAATCTTTAGGGTACAATCCTGGTGCTACAGCTATAGACATGTGGTTCTGAAGCTGGTACTTGAAATAACCTCTCTTCCTGTGGTCCTAGCTCAATGCTCACAGCACACCCTTCTTTTCCTACATACGCATCTTAGTTCAATTCCCTTTTCCGGTACAAATACTTGTCTGCCATGTAAGCGTACCATTCAGGCACTTGACCTGTAAAAAATGCTGTAGTGCAGTGTCTGGGTCCAGGTACTAATGCCAACTGCACTAACTTAGACATCAAGTAACTCTCAGTGTCAGGGCTGTATTTAAACAGTTCTTGAAACATTTCATTGTAGAAATCTCCTTGTAATGGAGTCCATTGGTAGCGTGTTGGAGAGGGAGAAAAGACAGGTGTTGGGCATAACATAGAATCCTCACTTAATTTGCAAGAAGTAAGCACTATATTAGCCAATTGTAACCTATACTCAGGTACTTCTAGGTAAATTCCATTTTGTGAAAAATATGATGTTGCATGCAATTTACAGAGGAGGTCTCTTCCCAGCAAATTTATGGGTATATCTGGTGACAGGAGAAACTGATGGGTCGTTGTAAAATCCTCAACAGAAACTGGTAGGGGGTTCTGATTATTCTTCATGCATCAGCATTCCATTTACCGTTAGAGTAGTTATTGTTTCACTACTACTGGGACCCAACTAGTTTATTACTGCTGAGACGGTAGCACCACTCTCTATAAGGAAATCAATTTCCTTACCTCGTACCTTAATTGGGAACATGGGATTCTCCTCAGGTGTGTTAGATACCTTTATCATAGAGCACTGGGCTCGTTGGCTTTCTGCTGCTTGGGTGATCTCTCTCTCCGCGTAGTCTTATGCCGATTCAAGTTGTTCCTGAAAAGGGTTCCTCAGGGTGTGCTGTGTTTTCTTGATGTCTCTAGGCATGGGTGGTGCTGATGGCCAGACCTCATCCCTGTCAAACCTGTCATACCTGTTGTTTCTATCTTTTCTCTCAGTCTCATTCCGGTCATTTCTGTCATTTCCATCTCTTCTACTTCTATAAATTTTACAATTTTGGCCCCAGAGCTCATACCTTCTGCAAACATAACACTGGCCACTACTCTTGCCCTTCATCCTGTCTATGCCACTCCCCCTGATAGTACATTCCCTCCGGCTCCTCCTCCCTTGGTGCTTGCTGCAACATCATCCCTTTGTCAGTTTTAGCTGAGTCCTTCTTTACTTTGAAAATACCACCCCTTTCCATAGTTGCCAGAAGCGTGCACAACTCTTGATATCCTTTAGTAGACCAGTCAGGGTGGCGCAGTTTACAACTATGGGCCACTGATGCTAGTAATCCATTCATAAGTGCCCGAGTAGCCAATACTTTATATGCCTCTGTTGTGCGTGGTACTCCTGCACTATTATCCCATGATTCATTGAACCTTAGGATGTAATCAGCCACAGATTCGCCCGACTTCTGCAACGTGGCTGTTACTTGAGGAAAATCAACGTTTCACTGTTAAGCCATTTATTTTGTCCCTGACAGACTCTAACCAATTCATCAATCTATTTTCTGTGACATCCATATTATTAGTCAGTATTGTCCAATCTCTTCCCGATGGAATTTGGAATGCACTCTTTACCAACCAACTTCTGCTATCATATCCTAGTTTTAGTAACATTTCTACATCTCTGGAAAGAAGGGTATAAGCAATGCATATTTTATGGAGCCATTCATAATATTTCACACTGGCTGTGAATGGGTCTGGGGCATCCTTAGCCATCGGAGCTGGTTCCAAGGGGGTCCATGGTTTTAACATTGCTGTCCCTCCTAACACTATTTTTGGTGCAGTCATTTTAGGATGTAATAGTGCTTCATCACTATATGAGCTGTCACCCTTTCCCTTTAGCGCCCGTGTGCATGACTCTGTAAGTATCAGCCTTTCTCTGCTATCTGTCTTATCCTGAAGATTATTAAAGGAGCGTTGTATTTTCTCCCTTTCTGTGTTCACCTCTTCCTGGAACTTATCTGCCTCCCACCTTTAGTGAGCTAAATGGTCGTTTTCCTTCCAATTGTTTTTCTCTTCTGCACTCAGCCCTAAATCCTCCCTTAGACCAAAAGTGGAAGTTGTTGCAGGGGTTTCAAAAGCAAGCAGTATTCCCCCCCCCCAAAGAATAGGTGTCTATTCAGGACTGATGTTGAGGCTCCACCTTCTCTTAGACTAGTTGGCTTGTCGTATACTCTAGTTAAATCACCTTCCAGGGATATGTGGAAATAAGGCACATGTGGTATGTCTGGTTTTGGACCCAGAGCCTGCTTGTGTTTGTTACTTCTTTCACAGTGTATTTAGGGGCCTGAAAGTGATGGGTAAATTAAAGTTATTTGAGGAGGTAGAATTGGCCCTGCAGAATGGATGCTTTGTTCCAATGTTAGGGGACTGCTCTGGTGGTTATCTCTACCTGTGCCACAGGAATTTAATTTACTATTCACATCTAATCTCTGTCTTTTCTTTTCTTCCTCTAGTAACAACAGTATATCATCCTCAGTTAATGTACTATCAGTTAATTGGTCACTGTTTTCTCCTTCCCCTAATTTTACATAAAGGTAATGAGGCTTGGAGGTGATTAACAGTTTCTTCAATTTATTTATGTCAATATACACTTGGCGGGGAGTCCAACTACAAAGCAGAGCAGCAGCCCTTTTAGTAGTGGCATTTGGTATTGTTTTAACTCTGTCTTCTTCAGCTGTCGTCAAACCACAGTGGTTACATAGGGACAAAAAATGCTGCTCTGTTTGCACAGTTACCTAATTCTAATAAATATTGGCTATATATTGTGGGCCAATCCTTTGTTAGTTCTGTCTCCTTTTTATTAGGGTTTTTCACACTCTCTGTTAGCCACTGCTACTGCAGAACAGTCTCCGGACTCTGTGGCCTCTTTTTTTTAAAGTAGAGCTTTCTTTTTAGCAATTGAAAGCCAACCCTGCAAGCAATCGCTTATATAGTGTGAATCCAATGATTGGTCACCCCAGAATTCTATAGTCTCTGTCAAGTGTTCAATATCATCTATCTCAAGAGAACCAAATCTAGGTCACCTCCCGTTATTCCCCCTCCAACTCCAGACTAGCATGCAGAAAGGTGTCACTTAGTCCAGACAATTTGAATCTTCTAGAACATGGGCTGCAGGGCTATCTGGTGGTAATTTAAAGCCTTTCTCTCCTGTCAGCTGTGAAAACAACTTTTTTGTCTTTTTCAACATTCTCAGGCTTAGCACCATTACATTTCCTTTAGACTTGCCTCTGCCCATTGTACCCTTCCCTCACAATTTTACAACCTTAAAAAGAAACACAATGGTAGTATCTTGCAAAACAATTGTTAAGCAGGAAAAGCATTGTTATGCAGAGTTGGCTAGACAGATAGAGAAAATCAAGAGCTGTTGACAACTTAGAGACACCACATAAACAGTTTTTCTTCTCTAATGCAGTAATGTTCTACTTTACATATAATTCAATGAAACATAGTGGCACATTTATCCTTAATCATCACATAATTGAAATACAACCATTGATCAATGGCAGACTATTTGTTTGTGCACATTTCAAAATCATTTTTCTGTGTTCCGGCACTAGCTGATGAAATGTTTCCCAAGCTACACCGTGGGAAGGTTTTAATTCATTTATTTATTTTCTCTCTGGGGTTCCCTTAAAACCCAAAACAAATTGCTTCTCTCTGGCCCAGGCTCTCCTGCGTGGTCTTACTATTCCCCGTAAGAATTTGCCACTATCGTTTAACATAATGATACGGATAACTTAGTTACTCCTCAGTCCCCTGTTTAATTGCCAGCTATATTTGTATTGACACCTCAATCCCCAGCTCTACTATCAGCTATATTGTAAGATTGAAAGGCCACAGCAGCAAGATATTTAATTAACTTACCGGTGGTGGCATCTCATGTATCCCACCTCTGACGCCATTTGGTAGGGAAAATAATTTTCCACCCCTACCAGGTAAGGCTCCAGAAGAGATGAAATGTTTGTTGAGGTACCAAGGTTTATTGGCAGGCCAAGGCAGAAGGCAGATGCACACCCCAGTGTTACATCTTACAAGTAAGCATATTCTGCCCTGAGACATTTAAGTCAGGCAGTTATATATCCTTGAAAGTGCTGTCACAGCAAAACCCCAAAAGGGGACAGAGTCCAAACATGGGCAAGAATATACAAAAAAGAAATGCTTCATATACAAAACTTGAAGACCACAGAGTAAAATCTATACATAGTGCAGTGTGGGCAGAAACAAGTGAACAGACAACAGGTAGACTGCAAGAAAAAAGGGGCTGGGTTGCTGACTGGCTGAACTTAAAGTGTGAGACCGAGCTAAAATTAACAACGTGGCTTGGAGAGGTTTGTTTGCACAGCTGGCATAGGTGTCAGAGAGATCAGCAGGGAAGTCTTGGGGCACTGCTAAAATAGTAATGTGGATGAGTGGATCTATTCTGCTACTCTGTGAATGAGAGGAGCAAGCATCTTGGTAAGAGAAAAGAGAAAAGAATAAATTGCATATATATATTATATATATATATATATATATATATATATATATATATATATATATATATATATATATATATATATTCCTCATTAGGGGGTATCCAGTTGCTGGGGTTGTCATTGCTGGCTAGTATCTATTCCTCAAAGAGCCAAGTTTTGCGCTTTCTTCTGACGTTGATAAGGGTGCGTCTGGTCTGCAGGTGGGTGGGGGTAGTTCTAGATCTTGGCAATGAGGTGGGAAAATGCGCATCTTTCGCTGAGACTGCGTAGAATTCTTAGGGCGAAGGCCGTTGATCATAACTTCCTCGCGGCCAGTGAAAGGAGAGTCTATGGTTGATGAGATTGGGTCTGATGTTGTGGAGGGCCTTGTACGCAATGGTGAGGTCCTTGAATTTGCACCTCTTGTGCATAAGCAGCCAGTGTAGCTCCCTCAGGTGGGGGGAGATGTGGGTCCACCTGGTAAGATCCAAGACTAGTCTCGTAGCCGCATTTTAGATGAACTGGAGGCGGCAGAGGTGTTGATCAGGAAGTCCGATGCAGAGGGAGTTTCCGTAGGCTAGTCTGCTGGTGATGATGTCTTGGGTTCCTATCTTCTGGTTTCGAGGGGGATCCATCAGAAGATCTTCTTTAGCATGCAGAGGTTATGGAAGCTGGCAGAGGCTACAGTGTTTATCTGTCATTTGAAGGTGAGTTTGCAGTCGATTCCGAGATTGCAGGCCTGGGTAGTAGAGGTCAGGGGTTGTCGAAGTGTGGAGGGCCACAGGGAGTCATCCCAGAGGGAGGAATTGTTTCTGAAGATGATGACCCAGTCTTGTCTGTGTTCACTTTCAGGCAGATGGATTTTATCCATTCAGCGATGTGGGTCATGGCATTGCTGAAGTTAGTTCTGTGAGAGGCATGGTCTTCAGAGAGGGAGAGTATGAGTTGAGTGTTGTTGGCGTATGAGATGATGTTGAGCCCATGGGAACACACAATCTTGGCTAGGGACGTCATGTAGGTGTTAAAGTTGGGGCTGAGAGAGGAACACAAAGAGGCGCTGCATACGGTGCCCTTCGGTTCTGAAGTAAGCGGTGGAAGGCGGACTCTCTGGGTGCGTCCTGTGATGAAGGTGTGGATCCATTTGAGGGCGTTTCTTCAGATCACAATATGGTGGAGTCTTACGGTGAGGGTGTAGTAGGAGATGTTGTCGGATAAGCCAGAAAGGTCGAGTAGGATTAGGGCTTCCTTCTTTCCATGGTCCAGGGTGGACCTGATGTTGTCTGTTGGGGCGATAAGTTGGGTCTCAGTGCTGTAGTTGGAGCGGAAGCCGCATTGGGAGGTGTCCAGTAGCTTGTGTCTTTTTAGGTGCTCTGAGAGCCGTTTGTTGATGGCTTTTTCCAGGATTTTGGCTGGGAAGGAGAGCATGACATTTTGGGCCAGATGTATCAAACTTTTTTGCATTTGCAAACAGTGCGAATTGCAAATTTCGGCCGTTTGCAATTGTAAAAATGCCTTCCATGATGTATGAAAGGCATTCGCAGTATGAAAATAAGGAATCGCAAATATTTGCGAATATGACATGGTTTTGCGTATCGCAAATAGCGACATGATTTACCAAATCGCTATTTGCGTGACTCAAACTGCGATAAAGTTGTGCGAATTGTAGATAGCGACCCACAAAATCCTGACACAAATTGCGATACACTGTTTGCAACACGCAAAACCATGTTGCAATGCGATGCATCAAAAATTGGCAATTTGCGAATATTCGCAGAATGGCCTTTTGCACATGCAATTTACCATGAATTGAAATCAGGTGGTTACCAGGTGCAACCTATATAAAGAGGCCCAGAATGACTCAGCCTCTTTTCCACAATGGCTGCACTCTGTGTGATGGCGAGGAGAATGAGGATCTTGGCAGGTTTGAGGAGAGGGAGGAGGAGACAGGAGCGCATAACCCTTTTTGACCAGACAGTACTCCCACATTGTCATTGTGAGCATCAAACTGCCTGTGCATTGCGCCCATGTTCTGATCGATTGACACCAACTGCCTGTGCATTGACCTCATGTATTTGCATTGCAGGTGCTGCACTTTCAGCATGGAAGCTTCAAGGCCGCCAAAGATTGATGGGCCCTCTCCTTCATCTGTGCACTGTCTGCCTGCTTTGTGGCGCCTCCTGAGAGGAGTTGACAGAAGCTGGGGCAGGGACTGCTGTCTTCCTGTGAATCTAGCCTCTGGGGGTGGTGTGGGGACTTCATCCGGCATTTCATCTGAGTCCAGGTTATACTCTGGGAGAGGTAACACCATTGCCCTGCGTCTAGTTGGTGCAATACTGAAAGACACACTGTTGTTTGAGTCAGACTGTGGCTGTGCTTCGACATCCCCCACATTTCCACATTCTGCTGCTGCAGGGCCCGGGACATCTGCAACGACAATGTAGAGCATGTCATTTATGAATATATAACAAGAAGTTGCACAATAGTAATAATTGTACACTAACATTGTATCACTGTGAGTTGTGTGTGTTGTTTCTCTATGTGGCTGAACAGAATCTTGCTATTTATGTGGTATTTTGACTTTAGGGTTGTGGACTACCACTCCCATAAGGCATAGTTGTGTTGTATGTAAGATGTGGCATGGCCTAATTATCACAATGCATCTAACTAATAGCTATCTTCTAAGGGGCATTTGTACATGCACATAAGGGGATACACATCATTGCTGGCCTTACCTTTGCTGGTGCTGGGTGTCCGTGAGGTGTCAATGTCAGTGACACCAAGGACAGCTTTAGGTAGCAGTGTGGACTCCAGCATGTCTTCCATTGGTGTGGACGGTACCTGGGTGGGTGGTCCTCCTCCGGTGCTCCTTGTCTCCTGGTCACCCTCTCTTTGGCACTGGAATGCAAGTCATACCGTCGCTTGTGTATCTCCTCAACAGAGCGCTGCGCAACACCAACTGCGCATATTTTGCTCTGAATTTCTGACCACAGTTTCCTCTTCTCACTTTCAGGTACCTGGAGTGAGTTCTTCCCAGACAGTTTGTTGTGGTTCCTGACCACCTCCTCAGTGAGCACCTCAAATTCCTGCTCACTGAATTTGAGCTTGTGCTTCCTGTCTCCTTTGTCCTTCACATTCCCATCATTGGCTATTTTGCAGTTTGGTCCTGGCAGGCTCACAAAGATGGCTCCCTGGTGCTGGGCTGTGTCTCTACGCCTGCTCCTGGAAATAGCATGGGCTGACTCACTGCCCGGTTGTGATGTCATCAGGCTGTTCCGGTTTGCTGTTTTCGCAATTTGCGATTTTCAGATACCGAATCGCAATTTATTTGCAATCGGTATTTGCTAATCGCAAATTGCGTTTGCAAATTTTACGAAATCACTATTACCGACTCGCAATTTTGATACATCCCACTTTGCATTTCTAAAATAGCGATTTCTTAAAATTTGCTATTTAAGAAATGCAAACCGGGAGTTTGATACATCTGGCTCTATGGTGGTCATTCCAACCTTGGCGGTAAAAGGTGCTTACCGCCGTTCAGAAGACCGCCATAACACCGCCGCGGCCGCGGTAAACCGCCACGGTCATTCTGACCCACAACAGGCAAACCGCCAAAATACAGACATCCACAAAAGTCCGCCACACCAAAAGGCAGCGAGAAACTGGCGATGACCAAACCTCCACCGTCACGCCAACAGAAATACGCCCACACTATCACGACACACGAATCCACGCGGGGGTCTTTCAACCGCGGTATTCCATTGGCGGTACACACCGCCGCGCTCAAAATACACACACACTTACAAAATACAACCACATTGGACAATTCAAAATACACACACCTGAGACACATACACACACCACTCCCACACACCCAAATAAATATAAAATACACACCCACATCACCCACAAACCTCCACTCCTAGAGATACGTGAACACGCACCGAGAAAAGACATCCGAGCACCCAGACGCCCAATTCACTGTCACCCAGCAATATTTGCACGCACTTCACACAACACAACAATACACATCACCACACTTAGCACCACACAATCCACCCTACACATCACCCACACCACCCCATGGCACGGCAAAGACACCCCAGGTTCTCTGATGATGAACTCAGGGTCATGGTGGAGGAAATTGTACGAGTAGAGCCACAGCTGTTCGGGGCACAGGTGCAGCACACCACCATTGCCAGGAAGATGGAGCTATGGAGCATAATAGTGGACAGGGTCAACGCTGTGGGACAGCACCCAAGAAATCGGGACGACATCAGGAAGAGGTGGAACGACCTACGGGGGAAGGTGCGTTCCATGGTATCCAGGCACAACATCGCGGTGCAGGAGACTGGCGGCGGACCCCCACCTCCTCCCCCAGAATTTACAACATGGGAGGAGCAAGTCTTGAACATCCTGCATCCTGAGGGCCTCGCAGGAGTAGGCAGAGGAATGGACTCTGGTAAGGCAAATCTTAACTACTTCTTCCCCCCACCCCACCTGCATGCCAACTCATACCCCCACCCTCACCCTCACCCCCATCACATCCTACTCCTTGCAACTGTTTCACCATCACAACCCACCCATCCCAACACCTAGCCCTGCATGCGTCCACAAAGCATGGACACCCATCACCTAAGCATGCCCACTGCACATACACATACAACCCCCCCCCCAACCACCATCACAACAGCCACAAACAAAGGAATGCCAGCACTGGGGTACACGGGCACCCACCCATTGCACGCTATGACACACACAGAAGCAATAACCATACTTTTATACCCCTGCAGGACCCGAACGCCACGTCACCGCGCAGGAGGGTCCACAAATGTCCACTCCACCCCCAGAAGAGGCCCACAGTGAGGACAGCAGCTCTGTCTCCCTGGATCTAGATGACCAGCCCGGTCCATCGGGGACCTCGGGACAGTCGGTTCCCCTCACACAGCCACAGGCCACAGTAGACCTTCCCCCCTCTGGGAACACCAGCACAGCACCCACCCAGCGGGCCCATACCTCTGTCCCCAGGACACGTCAATCAGCGGTGTGTCCACCACTACAGGGAACCCAGGCTAACCCACCACCCCAACAACAACAGGGATCTGGGGGCAGTGGTAGTGGGCACACGGTCCAGGGGACAGAGGCCCAGGGAAACAGGGGAACTGGGAGGGCTGCTGTGCGACAGGGGGGGGGACAGGCCCAGGGAACCCACTCTCCACGAGGCCCTCCCCTCCATCAGGGGAGCATACCACCGCTGCCAGGAGACGATGGCGACGGTCCTGGCCAGGTTTCAGGAGATCCAGCTTCTGCAGGAGCAACAGTATATGGGGTTCAGGGAGGAACTAAGAAACATCAGTTCCGCCATGGGTACCATCGTAGTGGCCCTGAATGAGGTAGTCACGACATTGCGGGACACTGTGGCACCTCAAAGGGCCCCTGACACTAGCATGCACCAAGAACTGCCTACCACCTCCGCCGGCGCTAGTGGACAGGAGGCCCCGACACAAGACCAACAGGCCACCAGAACCCCACCCCCTGCAGAAGGAGAACCACCCCGCAAGCGGGCCCTGAGATCCAGGAAGAAGACAGAGTAAGATGTCAAGACCCCCGCCAGCAAAGGATACCGCCCTGATTGTCATCCCACTGTCCCACATTGTCACCCTGTCCAACCTTAAACTGCCCCTGCTCCACTTCCCACAGGCATTTGGACAATGCACCTGTGAAACTGATAGTCTGGACTCTGACATGGACAATCCTCCACCATCACCCCTCACCGATTTGCAACCACCCATCCAATTTAGATCACTTGAATAAAAACACTTATTGCACAAAACAATCTGGAGTCTGGCTGTGATTTAGAACAAATGTATTAGACATGACCGTGCCAAAATGTTCATTCACATTGGGATGCTAACAAACCGCTGTCACACAGCTGTAGTCCATGGGGAAACAAAGCAGATGTCACGCAGTGGGGCCCACATCTCTGAAAACGGAAGGAAAAGTCACAACACAGTTACCATACACTGGGGGAAAAAGTCAGACAGTAGAGAGGTAGGAGTCATTAAGTAAATGTAATATGCCGGTGTCTACTCTTACCTGTGTGTCACTGAAAATACTGCTGTATTACTGTGTTCCTGTTCTCTATGTCGTCCTCTTCGGCTTCCTCCTCTTCACTCTCCACAGGCTCCACAGCTGCTACAACACCACCATCTGGACCATCCTCCTGCAGAAAAGGCACCTGGCGGCGCAAAGCCAGGTTGTGAAGCATACAGCAGGCCACGATGATCTGGCACACCTTCTTTGGTGAGTACATTAGGGATCCACCTGTCATATGGAGGCACCTGAACCTGGCCTTCAGGAGGCCAAAGGTTCGCTCGATCACCCTCCTAGTCCGCCCATGGGCCTCATTGTACCGTTGCTCTGCCCTTGTCCTGGGATTCCTCACTGGGGTCAGTAGCCAGGACAGGTTGGGGTAACCAGAGTCCCCTAATAGCCACACCTGGTGCCTCTGGAGTTGACCCATCACATACGGGATGCTGCTATTCCGCAGGATGTAGGCGTCATGCACTGACCCAGGGAACTTGGCATTAACATGGGAGATGTACTGGTCAGCCAAACACACCATCTGTACATTCATGGAATGATAACTCTTCCGGTTCCTGTACACCTGTTCACTCCTGCTGGGGGGGACCAAAGCAACATGTGTCCCATCAATGGCACCTATGATGTTGGGGATATGTCCAAGGGCATAGAAATCACCCTTCACTGTAGGCAAATCCCCCACCTCAGGGAAAACGATGTAGCTCCGCATGTGTTTCAGCAGGGCAGACAACACTCTGGACAACACCTTGGAAAACATAGGCTGGGACATCCCTGATGATATGGCCACTGTTGTTTGAAATGACCCACTTGCTAAGAAATGGAGTACTGACAGCACCTGCACTAGAGGGGGGATCCCTGTGGGTTGGCGGATGGGTGACATCAGGTCTGCCTCCAGCTGGGCACACAGTTCATGTATAGTGGCTCGGTCAAGCCTGTATGTCAGTATGACATGTCGTTCCTCCATTGTCGACAGGTCCACCAGCGGTCTGTACACGGGAAGATTCCTCCATCTCCTCGCATGTCCCAGCGGACGGTGCCTATGAAGGACAACAGCGAGCACAGAGCCAAGCAACCCACAGGTACGTAACCACCGCTTGCACAGAACACGATTCCCAATGCATTGAATGGCTTGTATGAGTGTTGGTGCATGGCCTAGGTATGTGTGACGCAGTTGGTAACTAGGCCATGTGGGCCCTTGAAATGGCGGCTGCCTGACCTGTGAAGTGCGACAGTGGGATGTGAGGTCAATGCCCTGGCGTGGCACACCGCGGCGGTAGGCGGTCGAAGACCGCGGCGCTAAGCCGCATTGGTTAACATTGAACCCTATGGGTTTCAGGAGCCAATGACGATGTGCGCCGGCGGTCGCGGTACGCACCGCCGTGGTACGCACCACCGCGGGCGTGACCGCCATTTTCTATCTGCTTAATCACTCGATACCTGATCTTCCACAGGAGAGGACCTACACTGCAAGTGCTGCTGTGACCTCGGTCTGGAAGAGACAATGGCTCATGCGACTGGGGAAAGGGCCCCTGCCTTCACTGCGGAGGAGTTGGAGAAACTTGTGGATGGGGTCCTCCCCTAGTATGCGCTACTCTACGGTCCTCCAGACCAACAGGTAAGTACACTGGGACCATGCTTAGTGGGCAATGCCTGGGTTGAGTGGGGTGGATGAAAGATGGTGGGGAGGGGAGCGATTGAGGCATGCATCAAACGACAGATGAAAGCATGTGCCACATGGCAAGGGTGGGGATGGGGGGGCCACTCACATCAAGCATGCAGAAGGTGATGACAATTTTTCTCTCCCTGTACATGTCACATAGGTCAGCGCCCACCAGAAAGTCGCGATTTGGCGTGCCATCGCCAAGGACGTCCGGACCCTGGGGGTCCACAACAGACAGGGCACCCACTGCCGGAAGAGGTGGGAGGACATCCGACGCTGGAGCAGGAAGACGGCGGAGGCTCAGCTGGGGATGGCCTCCCAATGTAGGAAGGGTGCCAGTCGTCATTTGACCCCCCTGATGTCCCGGATCCTGGCGGTGGCCTACCCCGATTTGGATGGGCGCGTGAGGACATCACAGCAGACACAAGGGGGTGAGTACAAATACATTCTGCTGACTTTGCGCGCAGTGGAGGTGTCTGGGTGGGGGAGGAGGGCTGTGGGTATCCCTAGGCCAGGGCGATTTCTGTAGGCTAGGCCCCTCCGTAAGGCATGGCCCTGTGCCCCCGCCCCCCACCTCTGTAGGGTGCTAAGTACAGGTATCCATGGCCCTGTGTCATCTATGTGTGCAGTTGTCGTCCATAGGCTTTTAGGCCATGTCCCACGGATTGCGTAGTGGACCCCAAGTGCGCGGCGTAGTGCAGGGGGCTTCTGTGTCTGTCTTGTCCGCCAACGGTAGCGGTAATCCATGCACTCAACATGTCTTTATTTCTCCTCCCCCCCTTTTTTGTGGTCTTCCTGTTCATGTGTGCATTAGCATCATCAGGCGGAGGAGAAGTGGCATCGGAGCACGAGGGAGCTGCATCTCACATGGCCTTGGCGGGCCATGCAACTGACTCGGATTTCACCAGTGAGACGGAGGGCGAGGGGAGCTCCACAGCGGGGACTCGTGCTGATGTCAGTGACAGCGACTCGTCCTCTGAAGGGAGCTCCCTTGTGGTGGCGGCAACATCCGTGCCCCCCGCAACAAGTACAGCAGCCACCCAGCGCACCAGCACTACCCTCCCAGCAGCCCCTCAGCGTTTGCCCCGTGCCCGCTCACCCAGGAAGGCGGGCATCTCCTTCGCCCCAGGCACCTCAGGCCTTGCCCCTGTCGCCCCTGTTGCCCTCAGTGAGGAGGTCATTGACCTCCTGAGGACCATCATTGTTGGGCAGTCTACCCTTTTGAATGCCATCCAGGGTGTACAAAGGGAGGTGCACCAGAGTAATGCATACCTGGAGGGCATTCATTCGGGTCAGGCTGCCCATCAGCGATCGTTCAACGCTCTGGCCTCAG
Organism: Pleurodeles waltl; assembly: GCF_031143425.1. Classification (NCBI taxonomy): domain Eukaryota; kingdom Metazoa; phylum Chordata; class Amphibia; order Caudata; family Salamandridae; genus Pleurodeles; species Pleurodeles waltl. The sequence continues at coordinate 117,080,911 of NC_090443.1, read as the reverse complement.
CACTAACGGCAGCAATTGTCCCTGTCTCTAGCCTCCCCCCTCCAACTCCCTCCACCCAGACCCAATCCCCTGTACCTCTGCCTATCCCAGACACACCATCAGACCAGCCTGCACACACCTCAACACCCAAGGGAAGCTCATCCAGACATAAGCACCACACATCACACAAGCATTCACACAAGCAACATCCACATGCAGACATACCAACAGCCACTGCCTCCACTGTGTCCCCCTCCTCCTCCCTCCCTGTCACATCTCCACTCGCACTTGCATGCACAACATCTTCAGCCACTACGTCCATCACCAGCACACCCACCAGAACACTCCGCACACGTGCAATCACCACCCCCACTACCATTTACACGTCCCCTGTGTCCTCTCCCAGTGTGTCTGTCACCCCCTCTTACAAACTACACAAACGCAGGCAGCCACCCACCCAACAGCCATCCACCTCACGACAGCCTCCAGCCCAAGCACCTGCACCCAAAGACACCAGACTTCACACTCCTACAACCACATCCTCTTCCTCCACTCCCATACCCACTACACCTACCCATCCCTCTCTTTCCAAATTGCTTTTCCTTGCCAACCTTAACCTCTTTCCAACAACTCCCCCACCCTGTCCATCTAATAAGACTCCAATCAGCACCTCAGCCACCACAAAACCGGGACCTGTGAAGACTGTTGTCCATGGACTGTGGAGTCCCCCACCCTCAAGGGCATCCAGTTCAGCTAGGAGCCAAGGCACGGCAAGCCCACCACCGGAAAAGCATCCTAATATTGCCAGTGCCCGGCGCGAGCGACCAAAGACCCCAGGGACAAAAATCCCTACATTGGCTCCGCCAGGAAGTCGGGTGCCACCTGGCACACCGCCAAAGGTGGGAAAGGGCCACAAGCGTGCAGGGAAGGGTGGGAAGGGCAGCACGCCCGACAAGTCCGGCAGCAGGCCAGCTGGCCAGGAGGGCCCCACCAGCCCCATCCCAGGTGTGCAGGAGGACACACACAGGCCCGGTACTGCAGCCCAGGAGGGCCCCGCAAGCCACGTCCCAGGTGGGCAGGAGGACACCCACAGGCCGAGAACTGCAGCCCAGGAGGGCCCCGCAAGCCACCAGACAGATGGGCAGGAAGGCCCCGCCAGCCACATGTCAGGTGGCGAGTGACATCCATGCCTGGGCCGGATCCGCTGACCAGGACACTCATCTCAAGCACCGCTCCGCTGGGCACCGCCGTCTCAAGAACCGCTGAACTGGGCCCTTCATCTCAAGCACCGCTGAACAGGGCACCGCCGTCTCAAGCACCGCTGAACTGGGCCCTTCATCTCAAGCACCGCTGAACAGGGCACCGCCGTCTCAAGCACCGCTGAACAGGGCACCGCCGTCTCAAGCACAGCTGAACTGGGCCCTTCATCTCAAGCACCGCTGAACAGGGCACCGCCGTCTCAAACACCGCTGAACTGGGCCCTTCATCTCAAGCACCGCTGAACAGGGCACCGCCGTCTCAAGCACCGCTGAACTGGGCCCTTCATCTCAAGCACCGCTGAACAGGATACCGCCGTCTCAAGCACCGCTGAACTGGGCCCTTCATCTCAAGCACCGCTCCGCTGGGCACCGCCGTCTCAAGAACCGCTGAACTGGGCCCTTCATCTTAAGCACCGCTCCGCTGGGCACCGCCGTCTCAGGAACCGCTGAACTGGGCCCTTCATCTCAAGCACCGCTGAACTGGGCACCGCCATCTCAAGCACCGCTGAACAGGGCCCTTCATCTCAAGCACCGCTCCGCCCTTCATCTCAAGCACTGCTCCGCTGGGCACCGCCGTCTCAAGCACCGCTCCGCTGGGCACCGCCGTCTCAGGAACCGCTGAACTGGGCCCTTCATCTCAAGCACCGCTGAACTGGGCACCGCCGTCTCAAGCACCGCTGAACAGGGCTCTTCATCTCAAGCACCGCTCCGCTGGGCCCTTCATCTCAAGCACCGCTCCGCTGGGCACCGCCGTCTCAAGCACCGCTCCGCTGGGCACCGCCATCTCAGGAACCGCTGAACTGGGCCCTTCATCTCAAGCACCGCTGAACTGGGCACCGCCGTCTCAAGCACCGCTGAACTGGGCACCGCCGTCTCAAGCACCGCTGAACAGGGCCCTTCATCTCAAGCACCGCTCCGCTGGGCCCTTCATCTCAAGCACCACTCCGCTGGGCACCGCCGTCTCAAGCACCGCTCCGCTGTGCACCGCCGTCTCAGGAACCGCTGAACTGGGCCCTTCATCTCAAGCACCGCTGAACTGGGCACCGCCGTCTCAAGCACCGCTGAACAGGGCCCTTCATCTCAAGCACCGCTCCGCTGGGCCCTTCATCTCAAGCACCGCTCCGCTGGGCACACCGTCTCAAGAACCGCTGAACTGGGCCCTTCATCTCAAGCACCGCTGGCCCATTGGCGGAAGGGGCAGGCCCGCATCTGTGTCGGGCAGGGCTGCACGAAGCACTCTGGGCACTAGTCCCCCTACAGTACCAGTGGAGACTGTTATCCACTTGAGAGACTGTGGCTTTGCACTCCCCAGGATGGCACAGTGGGCAAACCACCCACTGTAGAGACTTGAGAGACTGGCTTTGCACTCCCCAGGATATGGCAGTGGGCAAGCCACCCACTGTAGAGACTTGTGAGACTGTGGCTTTGCACTCCCCAGGATGGTACAGTGGGCAAGCCACCCACTGTAGAGACTTGAGAGACTGTGGCTTTGCACTCCCCAGGATGGCATAGTGGGCACCCCACCCACTGTAGAGACTTGAGAGACTGTGGCTTTGCACTCCCCAGGATGGCACAGTGGGCACCCCACCCACTGTAGAGACTTGAGAGACTGTGGCTTTGCACCCCCCAAGATGGCACAGTGGGCAACTCACCCACTGTAGAGACTTGTGAGACTGTGGCTTTGCACTCCCCAGGATGGCACAGTGGCCATGGAGGCCCCTCGTGGATCTGGCGTCGTGGACTCATCTGGCTGAGGTGCCCCCCCCCTTCCCTTCCCCCTGAGGTGCCTGTAGTTTTCCTATCTGATGCCCCTGCAGTGTTCTCTCCGTTGGAGGCAGGTATCCTGTGTGGGCTTTGCCCATGTGTTTTGGCCCAGTGGCCCACGAACAATGGCTGATAGACATATCGGACAGGACAATTTATGTATATAAAGTTATGGATGTGTGATATATTTTATACTCAGTCTTACAATATAATTCTTTATTTATAATCATTTCCTTTTGCCTTTGCATTCTTCCGGGGGGTTTGGGGGTGTAACTGTGATGTGTTGCTATGCATTGATGTGTGTGTTGTAGTGGTTGAGGGTGAGGGTGGGTGTGTCGCATATGTGTGTCCCCGTAATTATTTGCCTCCCCTTCCCCTGTGTCGTAGGTGCAGTACTCACCGTTGTCTTCTGCGCCGGCGTTCGTGCTCCTGGTAGAGGAGCAGGAAGACAATGGCTGGTAGGATGTGTAGTTCTGATTCCATGCTGTCCAGATTCCTCGTGGGGTGTATGGAGGTGAGCGTTTTCCGTTTGAAATGGCTGTTTCCGCCATGTTTTTAACGCCGGGGCTACTGCCCCGGAAAAGGTGGCGGATTGGTGGGTTGTGATAGGGTGAGCGGTACATTGTCTCCCGCCTGTCTGTTGGCGGTGACCGCCGCGCTGTTTGTTTGTCCCGCCGTGGCGGGCGGTGTGTTAAAGTGGCGGTCTCTGTTGGCGGTTTCCGCCAGGGTCGGAATTGCATTTTTTTTACCGCCAGCCTGTTGGCGGTTTGACCGCCACTTTAACACCGACCGCCAGGGTTGGAATGACCCCCCATGTCTTTTTCCTTCCTCTAATGCATTCCTTTGCTTCTTAACACTGCTTCATCCTCATTTTGATACCTAATTTTGCACCACATCACTCACTTTTTCATTTTTTGAGAACTGGCAAGGTGCCTTCATCTCTCTGAATTTAGAAGACTAAAGAGGGCTGACTCGAGGCTGCTTTGTGACAAATAACGCAAAATTAATGTTCTTCATCTTTATTAGCAGTCTTTATTATCACATCTACTTTGGTATGCAGTAGTTAGTCATTAAAACCCCAGTATATTTTGGTACTTATAGTCTAGTATATCACAATATTTCTTATTTTTCTTGGCAATTATGCAATCCTCTTATGTATGTTTCAAGGATATTATTGATCTTCAGAGAAGGAAGTAGAAGAAAAAGCCCAACTATTTAAATGAATTGCATATGAAATTATCCTATGTATATCATATGTCATTTTGAAACGTATATTTGAATGCTTAAGGCTATTTTATTTTGCTTCTTTTCCCATTCCTTAAAATCTGGATTGTTATTGCATTTTCAAAGATTTATTTGCTGTGCAACGTAAGTACACATTTTTTTTTTTTATATTAACAAATTTTTATTGCTTTTTATGAAAAACATGTAAAATACGCAAATAACACACTAGTCACAGCCTGTACTTGTGCCGAAAGTCTTTTCTTTTCATTGAACACACTAGATTCCGCTGAAGCTATATATCGGAATAATACAGAGAAAAGGAAAGTGCAGGTACATACAATCACAGGTGCAGTTTTAACCAAGTAAGCCCGTATATTTCCCCCAGATCTTCTCATGCTTACGGGGGCACCCCCTTGATTCATACACCACTTTTTCTTGGGCTGCACCCCAGTCCACTCCCTGTCTCTATTTTGGAAGAGAGGGGTCCCTGGCGGGGTTCCATGCGGCTGCAATGTCCCTCTTTGCCGCCAGCGTGGCCGTTCCGACAAATATCCGGTCCGCTCTAGAACCTTCCAGGTCCTCCATTGCACCCAATAGCACCAATTTTTGGGTCAGTAGTTGCGTTTTCCCCATCGCCTTGTTCAGCTCATGATTTATTTCCCCCCAATACACTTGGATAACAGGGCAGGACCATACCATGTGGAAGAAATCGGCTGGGCCCCTATCGCACCGTGGGCATTGGGCAGAGTTCCAGATGCTCATCTTGTGCAATCTGTCGGGCGATAGATATGCTTTGTGTAAGAAGTAGAATTGTATCACCCTCAACCTCACCGACACCGCCAACGATCGAGGAGCCATCAAAGCCTCCGCCCACTCAGCATTGTCAAGCGTCCCCACCCACCTCTCCCACCCACTCCTGAGGTGGCTCAGATCCCCGGGTGCGTTGTTTACTAACATTCTGTAGATATGGGAGACGCCTTTCCTCCCCAAACTTCCCATGAGTAGCTTAGCCTCGAGTGGATTAAATTCCGGTATTGGGTCCGCGTCGGTCAGATGCTTACCTATGGCATGCTGGAGTTGAAGATTTCTAAAGAATTGGTTCGGGGACAATTGAAACTCGCACTGTAACTCCTGGAAGGACTTCATTGTGCTCCCTTTCCATACGTCTCCCACCAGGGAAATGCCCAGTGTATCCCACTTCAAGAAGCCCCCCAGTGTGGCTGTTTCTTTTAGCCATTTGCCATACCACAATGGAGTTTGCAGGGTGACGACGTTATTCCATCCAGTGTACCTTAGTGCTGCGCGCCATGCAAGAAAAAACGCCTTGGTGATTGCCTCAAATTCTCTGGGGATCGGCGCACCATAGAGGAGATCTAGAATACGGGAAAACCCCAGTGCATCCAGTTCCACCTGATAGGATGGGTCCGTCCATCCCCCATTGAACCAGTCGTGGGCGACCAGGAGGTGAGTCGCCAGATAGTACAAGTATAGATCGGCCATGCCTAGTCCTCCATCATACACCCCTCTACGACAGCTTTGGGATGCTACCCGATGCTGCGGACCGCCCCACAGGAAGGAGGCAGTAGTTCCCTCTAACTTTCTGAACCACGAGCGGGGAATCGTAAACGGCAAGTTTTGGAGCACATATAAGAGACGCGGCAGGACGATCATCTTATATAAAGCTACACGGCCCAAGACGTTTAAAGGCAATGTTTGCCACCGCTGAAGATCCTCCCATGTGCGAGATACAAGTGGTGTCAGGTTCAGAGCCCAGGATAAATCTAGGAGCAGTGCGATCCATATTCCGAGGTACTTAAAGCTCAACCTACGCAGTGGCACCACCTCTTGCCAGTCAAAGCATTACCGTGACCCTGCTAGGGGGACCAACACCGATTTGGCGGGGTTCATCTTGAGCCCGGAGGCCTCCTCAAAAAACCGAAGGAGATGAAAACTTCGGGGCCCAGACTCCCCCGGGTTCTCCATGTACAGCAGGACATCGTCCGCGTATAGGGCCACTCGGTCTTCACACAAGGTGCCCCACTTTCATCCTCGATATATTGGGTCTTCCCTTATCATTCGTGCCAAGGGCTCAATGGCCAGAGCAAAGAGGAGAGGAGAGAGGGGGCAGCCCTGTTGCGTTCCCCGGTGGATAGGGAAGGCCGAAGATAAGACTCCATTCACCTGTATACGTGCCGTAGGGTTAGCATACAAGGCCCGGACCATTTGGCAAAACCTTGGTCCAAAGCCAGCCAGCCGTAGCGCTGAGAAGAGGAACCCCCAGTCAACGGAGTCAAAAGCCTTCTTGAAGTCTATAAATAAAAGGGCCAGGTTCTGGGTCAGTCGGTGGTGCCCCGCAAGGGCCACGTAGAGCCATCATATACAGTGGCGCGTGTTGCGGCCGGCCATGAATCCACATTGAT